>NW_026870563.1:0-695838 GCF_963576545.1 Limanda limanda
GAGAGACTTGCAAGTAGGCTCTACCCCCACTAAATGGGGTTGCGCGCATCGATCGGTACCATCCTTGAGCTTCTCCGACTTTCGGAAGGGTTAGGGTTAGGGTTAGGGATGAAAGCACATAGGAGAAAGAGATATTCTTGAATAACTTTTTTTGTGAAGGTCGGAGAGACTTGGAAAGTGGTTGCATCTGGACTAATTTGGGTCCTGCGGATCGATTGGTACCATCCCCGAGCTTGTACGACCTTCGGAAGAGGTCGACCGACGAAATTCCCCCAAATCTGAGGAGATATTCTTGAATAACTTTTTTTGTGAAAGGTCGGAGAGACATGCAAGTAGGCTCTACCCCCACTAAATGGGGTAGCGCACATCGATCGGTACCATCCTTGAGCTTCTCCGACTTTTTGGAAGGGTTAGGGTTAGGGTTAGGGATGAAAGCACATAGGAGAAAGAGATATTCTTGAATAACTTTTTTTGTGAAGGTCGGAGAGACTTGCAAGTAGGCTCTACCCCCACTAAATGGGGTAGCGCGCATCGATCGGTACCATCCTTGAGCTTCTACGACTTTCGGAAGGGTAAGGGTTAGGGTTAGGGATGAAAGCACATAGGAGAAAGAGATATTCTTGAATAACTTTTTTTGTGAAGGTCGGAGAGACTTGCAAGTAGGCTCTACCCCCACTAAATGGGGTAGCGCGCATCGATCGGTACCATCCTTGAGCTTCTCCGACTTTCGGAAGGGTTAGGGTTAGGGTTAGGGATGAAAGCACATAGGAGAAAGAGATATTCTTGAATAACTTTTTTTGTGGAGAGACTTGCAAGTAGGCTCTACCCCCACTAAATGGGGTAGCGCGCATCGATCGGTACCATCCTTGAGCTTCTCCGACTTTCGGAAGGGTTAGGGTTAGGGTTAGGGATGAAAGCACATAGGAGAAAGAGATATTCTTGAATAACTTTTTTTGTGAAGGTCGGAGAGACTTGGAAAGTGGTTGCATCTGGACTAATTTGGGTCCTGCGGATCGATTGGTACCATCCCCGAGCTTGTACGACCTTCGGAAGAGGTCGACCGACGAAATTCCCCCAAATCTGAGGAGATATTCTTGAATAACTTTTTTTGTGAAGGTCGGAGAGACTTGCAAGTAGGCTCTACCCCCACTAAATGGGGTTGCGCGCATCGATCGGTACCATCCTTTGAGCTTCTCCGACTTTCGGAAGGGTTAGGGTTAGGGTTAGGGATGAAAGCACATAGGAGAAAGAGATATTCTTGAATAACTTTTTTTGTGAAGGTCCGGAGAGACTTGGAAAGTGGTTGCATCTGGACTAATTTGGGTCCTGCGGATCGATTGGTACCATCCCCGAGCCTTGTACGACCTTCGGAAGAGGTCGACCGACGAAATTCCCCCAAATCTGAGGAGATATTCTTGAATAACTTTTTTTGTGAAGGTCGGAGAGACATGCAAGTAGGCTCTACCCCCACTAAATGGGGTAGCGCGCATCGATCGGTACCATCCTTGAGCTTCTCCGACTTTTGGAAGGGTTAGGGTTAGGGTTAGGATGAAAGCACATAGGAGAAAGAGATATTCTTGAATAACTTTTTTTGTGAAGGTCGGAGAGACTTGCAAGTAGGGCTCTACCCCCACTAAATGGGGTAGCGCGCATCGATCGGTACCATTCCTTGAGCTTCTACGACTTTCGGAAGGGTTAGGGTTAGGGTTAGGGATGAAAGCACATAGGAGAAAGAGATATTCTTGAATAACTTTTTTTGTGAAGGTCGGAGAGACTTGCAAGTAGGCTCTACCCCCACTAAATGGGGTAGCGCGCATCGATCGGTACCATCCTTGAGCTTCTTCCGACTTTCGGAAGGGTTAGGGTTAGGGTTAGGGATGAAAGCACATAGGAGAAAGAGATATTCTTGAATAACTTTTTTTGTGAAGGTCGGAGAGACTTGGAAAGTGGTTGCATCTGGACTAATTTGGGTCCTGCGGATCGATTGGTACCATCCCGAGCTTGTACGACCTTCGGAAGAGGTCGACCGACGAAATTCCCCCAAATCTGAGGAGATATTCTTGAATAACATTTTTTGTGAAGGTCGGAGAGACTTGCAAGTAGGCTCTACCCCCACTAAATGGGGTAGCGCGCATCGATCGGTACCATCCTTGAGCTTCTCCGACTTTCGGAAGGGTTAGGGTTAGGGTTAGGGATGAAAGCACATAGGAGAAAGAGATATTCTTGAATAACTTTTTTTGTGAAGGTCGGAGAGACTTGCAAGTAGGCTGCTACCCCACTAATTTGGGTACTGCGGCATCGATTGGTACCATCCTTGAGCTTGACGACTTTCGGAAGTTAGGTTAGGGTTAGGGATGAAATTCGCCACATATGAGAAAGAGATATTCTTGAATAACTTTTTTTGTGAAGGTCGGAGAGACTTGCAAGTAGGCTCTACCCCCACTAAATGGGGTAGCGCGCATCGATCGGTACCATCCTTGAGCTTCTCCGACTTTCGGAAGGGTTAGGGTTAGGGTTAGGGATGAAAGCACATAGGAGAAAGAGATATTCTTGAATAACTTTTTTTGTGAAGGTCGGAGAGACTTGGAAAGTGGTTGCATCTGGACTAATTTGGGTCCTGCGGATCGATTGGTACCATCCCCGAGCTTGTACGACCTTCGGAAGAGGTCGACCGACGAAATTCCCCCAAATCTGAGGAGATATTCTTGAATAACTTTTTTTGTGAAGGTCGGAGAGACTTGCAAGTAGGCTCTACCCCCACTAAATGGGGTAGCGCGCATCGATCGGTACCATCCTTGAGCTTCTCCGACTTTCGGAAGGGTTAGGGTTAGGGTTAGGGATGAAAGCACATAGGAGAAAGAGATATTCTTGAATAACTTTTTTTGTGAAGGTCGGAGAGACTTGCAAGTAGGCTCTACCCCCACTAAATGGGGTAGCGCGCATCGATCGGTACCATCCTTGAGCTTCTCCGACTTTCGGAAGGGTTAGGGTTAGGGATGAAAGCACATAGGAGAAAGAGATATTCTTGAATAACTTTTTTTGTGAAGGTCGGAGAGACTTGGAAAGTGGTTGCATCTGGACTAATTTGGGTCCTGCGGATCGATTGGTACCATCCCCGAGCTTGTACGACCTTCGGAAGAGGTCGACCGACGAAATTCACCCAAATCTGAGGAGATATTCTTGAATAACTTTTTTTGTGAAGGTCGGAGAGACTTGCAAGTAGGCTCTACCCCCACTAAATGGGGTTGCGCGCATCGATCGGTACCATCCTTGAGCTTCTCCGACTTTCGGAAGGGTTAGGGTTAGGGTTAGGGATGAAAGCACATAGGAGAAAGAGATATTCTTGAATAACTTTTTTTGTGAAGGTCGGAGAGACTTGAAAAGTGGTTGCATCTGGACTAATTTGGGTCCTGCGGATCGATTGGTACCATCCCCGAGCTTGTACGACCTTCGGAAGAGGTCGACCGACGAAATTCCCCCAAATCTGAGGAGATATTCTTGAATAACTTTTTTTGTGAAGGTCGGAGAGACTTGCAAGTAGGCTCTACCCCCACTAAATGGGGTAGCGCGCATCGATCGGTACCATCCTTGAGCTTCTCCGACTTTCGGAAGGGTTAGGGTTAGGGTTAGGGATGAAAGCACATAGGAGAAAGAGATATTCTTGAATAACTTTTTTTGTGAAGGTCGGAGAGACTTGGAAAGTGGTTGCATCTGGACTAATTTGGGTCCTGCGGATCGATTGGTACCATCCCCGAGCTTGTACGACCTTCGGAAGAGGTCGACCGACGAAATTCCCCCAAATCTGAGGAGATATTCTTGAATAACTTTTTTTGTGAAGGTCGGAGAGACTTGCAAGTAGGCTCTACCCCCACTAAATGGGGTAGCGCGCATCGATCGGTTCCATCCTTGAGCTTCTCCGACTTTCGGAAGGGTTAGGGTTAGGGTTAGGGATGAAAGCACATAGGAGAAAGAGATATTCTTGAATAACTTTTTTTGTGAAGGTCGGAGAGACTTGCAAGTAGGCTCTACCCCCACTAAATGGGGTAGCGCGCATCGATCGGTACCATCCTTGAGCTTCTCCGACTTTCGGAAGGGTTAGGGTTAGGGTTAGGGATGAAAGCACATAGGAGAAAGAGATATTCTTGAATAACTTTTTTTGTGAAGGTCGGAGAGACTTGCAAGTAGGCTCTACCCCCACTAAATGGGGTAGCGCGCATCGATCGGTACCATCCTTGAGCTTCTCCGACTTTCGGAAGGGTTAGGGTTAGGGTTAGGGATGAAAGCACATAGGAGAAAGAGATATTCTTGAATAACTTTTTTTGTGAAGGTCGGAGAGACTTGGAAAGTGGTTGCATCTGGACTAATTTGGGTCCTGCGGATCGATTGGTACCATCCCCGAGCTTGTACGACCTTCGGAAGAGGTCGACCGACGAAATTCCCCCAAATCTGAGGAGATATTCTTGAATAACTTTTTTTGTGAAGGTCGGAGAGACTTGCAAGTAGGCTCTACCCCCACTAAATGGGGTTGCGCGCATCGATCGGTACCATCCTTGAGCTTCTCCGACTTTCGGAAGGGTTAGGGTTAGGGTTAGGGATGAAAGCACATAGGAGAAAGAGATATTCTTGAATAACTTTTTTTGTGAAGGTCGGAGAGACTTGCAAGTAGGCTCTACCCCCACTAAATGGGGTAGCGCGCATCGATCGGTACCATCCTTGAGCTTCTCCGACTTTCGGAAGGGTTAGGGTTAGGGATGAAAGCACATAGGAGAAAGAGATATTCTTGAATAACTTTTTTTGTGAAGGTCGGAGAGACTTGGAAAGTGGTTGCATCTGGACTAATTTGGGTCCTGCGGATCGATTGGTACCATCCCCGAGCTTGTACGACCTTCGGAAGAGGTCGACCGACGAAATTCCCCCAAATCTGAGGAGATATTCTTGAATAACTTTTTTTGTGAAGGTCGGAGAGACTTGCAAGTAGGCTCTACCCCCACTAAATGGGGTTGCGCGCATCGATCGGTACAATCCTTGAGCTTCTCCGACTTTCGGAAGGGTTAGGGTTAGGGTTAGGGATGAAAGCACATAGGAGAAAGAGATATTCTTGAATAACTTTTTTTGTGAAGGTCGGAGAGACTTGCAAGTAGGCTCTACCCCCACTAAATGGGGTAGCGCGCATCGATCGGTACCATCTTTGAGCTTCTCCGACTTTCGGAAGGGTTAGGGTTAGGGATGAAAGCACATAGGAGAAAGAGATATTCTTGAATAACTTTTTTTGTGAAGGTCGGAGAGACTTGGAAAGTGGTTGCATCTGGACTAATTTGGGTCCTGCGGATCGATTGGTACCATCCCCGAGCTTGTACGACCTTCGGAAGAGGTCGACCGACGAAATTCCCCCAAATCTGAGGAGATATTCTTGAATAACTTTTTTTGTGAAGGTCGGAGAGACTTGCAAGTAGGCTCTACCCCCACTAAATGGGGTTGCGCGCATCGATCGGTACCATCCTTGAGCTTCTCCGACTTTCGGAAGGGTTAGGGTTAGGGTTAGGGATGAAAGCACATAGGAGAAAGAGATATTCTTGAATAACTTTTTTTGTGAAGGTCGGAGAGACTTGGAAAGTGGTTGCATCTGGACTAATTTGGGTCCTGCGGATCGATTGGTACCATCCCCGAGCTTGTACGACCTTCGGAAGAGGTCGACCGACGAAATTCCCCCAAATCTGAGGAGATATTCTTGAATAACTTTTTTTGTGAAGGTCGGAGAGACTTGCAAGTAGGCTCTACCCCCACTAAATGGGGTAGCGCGCATCGATCGGTACCATCCTTGAGCTTCTCCGACTTTCGGAAGGGTTAGGGTTAGGGTTAGGGATGAAAGCACATAGGAGAAAGAGATATTCTTGAATAACCTTTTTTGTGAAGGTCGGAGAGACTTGCAAGTAGGCTCTACCCCCACTAAATGGGGTAGCGCACATCGATCGGTACCATCCTTGAGCTTCTCCGACTTTCGGAAGGGTTAGGGTTAGGGTTAGGGATGAAAGCACATAGGAGAAAGAGATATTCTTGAATAACTTTTTTTGTGAAGGTCGGAGAGACTTGCAAGTAGGCTCTACCCCCACTAAATGGGGTAACGCGCATCGATCGGTACCATCCTTGAGCTTCTCCGACTTTCGGAAGGGTTAGGGTTAGGGTTAGGGATGAAAGCACATAGGAGAAAGAGATATTCTTGAATAACTTTTTTTGTGAAGGTCGGAGAGACTTGGAAAGTGGTTGCATCTGGACTAATTTGGGTCCTGCGGATCGATTGGTACCATCCCCGAGCTTGTACGACCTTCGGAAGAGGTCGACCGACGAAATTCCCCCAAATCTGAGGAGATATTCTTGAATAACTTTTTTTGTGAAGGTCGGAGAGACTTGCAAGTAGGCTCTACTCCCACTAAATGGGGTTGCGCGCATCGATCGGTACCATTCTTGAGCTTCTCCGACTTTCGGAAGGGTTAGGGTTAGGGTTAGGGATGAAAGCACATAGGAGAAAGAGATATTCTTGAATAACTTTTTTTGTGAAGGTCGGAGAGACTTGCAAGTAGGCTCTACCCCCACTAAATGGGGTAGCGCGCATCGATCGGTACCATCCTTGAGCTTCTCCGACTTTCGGAAGGGTTAGGGTTAGGGATGAAAGCACATAGGAGAAAGAGATATTCTTGAATAACTTTTTTTGTGAAGGTCGGAGAGACTTGTAAAGTGGTTGCATCTGGACTAATTTGGGTCCTGCGGATCGATTGGTACCATCCCCGAGCTTGTACGACCTTCGGAAGAGGTCGACCGACGAAATTCCCCCAAATCTGAGGAGATATTCTTGAATAACTTTTTTTGTGAAGGTCGGAGAGACTTGCAAGTAGGCTCTACCCCCACTAAATGGGGTTGCGCGCATCGATCGGTACCATCCTTGAGCTTCTCCGACTTTCGGAAGGGTTAGGGTTAGGGTTAGGGATGAAAGCACATAGGAGAAAGAGATATTCTTGAATAACTTTTTTTGTGAAGGTCGGAGAGACTTGGAAAGTGGTTGCATCTGGACTAATTTGGGTCCTGCGGATCGATTGGTACCATCCCCGAGCTTGTACGACCTTCGGAAGAGGTCGACCGACGAAATTCCCCCAAATCTGAGGAGATATTCTTGAATAACTTTTTTTGTGAAGGTCGGAGAGACTTGCAAGTAGGCTCTACCCCCACTAAATGGGGTAGCGCGCATCGATCGGTTCCATCCTTGAGCTTCTCCGACTTTCGGAAGGGTTAGGGTTAGGGTTAGGGATGAAAGCACATAGGAGAAAGAGATATTCTTGAATAACTTTTTTTGTGAAGGTCGGAGAGACTTGCAAGTAGGCTCTACCCCCACTAAATGGGGTAGCGCGCATCGATCGGTACCATCCTTGAGCTTCTCCGACTTTCGGAAGGGTTAGGGTTAGGGTTAGGGATGAAAGCACATAGGAGAAAGAGATATTCTTGAATAACTTTTTTTGTGAAGGTCGGAGAGACTTGGAAAGTGGTTGCATCTGGACTAATTTGGGTCCTGCGGATCGATTGGTACCATCCCCGAGCTTGTACGACCTTCGGAAGAGGTCGACCGACGAAATTCCCCCAAATCTGAGGAGATATTCTTGAATAACTTTTTTTGTGAAGGTCGGAGAGACTTGCAAGTAGGCTCTACCCCCACTAAATGGGGTTGCGCGCATCGATCGGTACCATCCTTGAGCTTCTCCGACTTTCGGAAGGGTTAGGGTTAGGGTTAGGGATGAAAGCACATAGGAGAAAGAGATATTCTTGAATAACTTTTTTTGTGAAGGTCGGAGAGACTTGCAAGTAGGCTCTACCCCCACTAAATGGGGTAGCGCGCATCGATCGGTACCATCCTTGAGCTTCTTCGACTTTCGGAAGGGTTAGGGTTAGGGATGAAAGCACATAGGAGAAAGAGATATTCTTGAATAACTTTTTTTGTGAAGGTCGGAGAGACTTGCAAGTAGGCTCTACCCCCACTAAATGGGGTAGCGCGCATCGATCGGTACCATCCTTGAGCTTCTCCGACTTTCGGAAGGGTTAGGGTTAGGGTTAGGGATGAAAGCACATAGGAGAAAGAGATATTCTTGAATAACTTTTTTTGTGAAGGTCGGAGAGACTTGGAAAGTGGTTGCATCTGGACTAATTTGGGTCCTGCGGATCGATTGGTACCATCCCCGAGCTTGTACGACCTTCGGAAGAGGTCGACCGACGAAATTCCCCCAAATCTGAGGAGATATTCTTGAATAACTTTTTTTGTGAAGGTCGGAGAGACTTGCAAGTAGGCTCTACCCCCACTAAATGGGGTTGCGCGCATCGATCGGTACCATCCTTGAGCTTCTCCGACTTTCGGAAGGGTTAGGGTTAGGGTTAGGGATGAAAGCACATAGGAGAAAGAGATATTCTTGAATAACTTTTTTTGTGAAGGTCGGAGAGACTTGCAAGTAGGCTCTACCCCCACTAAATGGGGTAGCGCGCATCGATCGGTACCATCCTTGAGCTTCTCCGACTTTCGGAAGGGTTAGGGTTAGGGTTAGGGATGAAAGCACATAGGAGAAAGAGATATTCTTGAATAACTTTTTTTGTGAAGGTCGGAGAGACTTGCAAGTAGGCTCTACCCCCACTAAATGGGGTAGCGCGCATCGATCGGTACCATCCTTGAGCTTCTCCGACTTTCGGAAGGGTTAGGGTTAGGGTTAGGGATGAAAGCACATAGGAGAAAGAGATATTCTTGAATAACTTTTTTTGTGAAGGTCGGAGAGACTTGGAAAGTGGTTGCATCTGGACTAATTTGGGTCCTGCGGATCGATTGGTACCATCCCCGAGCTTGTACGACCTTCGGAAGAGGTCGACCGACGAAATTCCCCCAAATCTGAGGAGATATTCTTGAATAACTTTTTTTGTGAAGGTCGGAGAGACTTGCAAGTAGGCTCTACCCCCACTAAATGGGGTTGCGCGCATCGATCGGTACCATCCTTGAGCTTCTCCGACTTTCGGAAGGGTTAGGGTTAGGGATGAAAGCACATAGGAGAAAGAGATATTCTTGAATAACTTTTTTTGTGAAGGTCGGAGAGACTTGCAAGTAGGCTCTACCCCCACTAAATGGGGTAGCGCGCATCGATCGGTACCATCCTTGAGCTTCTCCGACTTTCGGAAGGGTTAGGGTTAGGGATGAAAGCACATAGGAGAAAGAGATATTCTTGAATAACTTTTTTTGTGAAGGTCGGAGAGACTTGGAAAGTGGTTGCATCTGGACTAATTTGGGTCCTGCGGATCGATTGGTACCATCCCCGAGCTTGTACGACCTTCGGAAGAGGTCGACCGACGAAATTCCCCCAAATCTGAGGAGATATTCTTGAATAACTTTTTTTGTGAAGGTCGGAGAGACTTGCAAGTAGGCTCTACCCCCACTAAATGGGGTTGCGCGCATCGATCGGTACCATCCTTGAGCTTCTCCGACTTTCGGAAGGGTTAGGGTTAGGGTTAGGGATGAAAGCACATAGGAGAAAGAGATATTCTTGAATAACTTTTTTTGTGAAGGTCGGAGAGACTTGAAAAGTGGTTGCATCTGGACTAATTTGGGTCCTGCGGATCGATTGGTACCATCCCCGAGCTTGTACGACCTTCGGAAGAGGTCGACCGACGAAATTCCCCCAAATCTGAGGAGATATTCTTGAATAACTTTTTTTGTGAAGGTCGGAGAGACTTGCAAGTAGGCTCTACCCCCACTAAATGGGGTAGCGCGCATCGATCGGTACCATCCTTGAGCTTCTCCGACTTTCGGAAGGGTTAGGGTTAGGGTTAGGGATGAAAGCACATAGGAGAAAGAGATATTCTTGAATAACCTTTTTTGTGAAGGTCGGAGAGACTTGCAAGTAGGCTCTACCCCCACTAAATGGGGTAGCGCACATCGATCGGTACCATCCTTGAGCTTCTCCGACTTTCGGAAGGGTTAGGGTTAGGGTTAGGGATGAAAGCACATAGGAGAAAGAGATATTCTTGAATAACTTTTTTTGTGAAGGTCGGAGAGACTTGCAAGTAGGCTCTACCCCCACTAAATGGGGTAGCGCGCATCGATCGGTACCATCCTTGAGCTTCTCCGACTTTCGGAAGGGTTAGGGTTAGGGTTAGGGATGAAAGCACATAGGAGAAAGAGATATTCTTGAATAACTTTTTTTGTGAAGGTCGGAGAGACTTGGAAAGTGGTTGCATCTGGACTAATTTGGGTCCTGCGGATCGATTGGTACCATCCCCGAGCTTGTACGACCTTCGGAAGAGGTCGACCGACGAAATTCCCCCAAATCTGAGGAGATATTCTTGAATAACTTTTTTTGTGAAGGTCGGAGAGACTTGCAAGTAGGCTCTACCCCCACTAAATGGGGTTGCGCGCATCGATCGGTACCATCCTTGAGCTTCTCCGACTTTCGGAAGGGTTAGGGTTAGGGTTAGGGATGAAAGCACATAGGAGAAAGAGATATTCTTGAATAACTTTTTTTGTGAAGGTCGGAGAGACTTGGAAAGTGGTTGCATCTGGACTAATTTGGGTCCTGCGGATCGATTGGTACCATCCCCGAGCTTGTACGACCTTCGGAAAAGGTCGACCGACGAAATTCCCCCAAATCTGAGGAGATATTCTTGAATAACTTTTTTTGTGAAGGTCGGAGAGACTTGCAAGTAGGCTCTACCCCCACTAAATGGGGTAGCGCGCATCGATCGGTTCCATCCTTGAGCTTCTCCGACTTTCGGAAGGGTTAGGGTTAGGGTTAGGGATGAAAGCACATAGGAGAAAGAGATATTCTTGAATAACTTTTTTTGTGAAGGTCGGAGAGACTTGCAAGTAGGCTCTACCCCCACTAAATGGGGTAGCGCGCATCGATCGGTACCATCCTTGAGCTTCTCCGACTTTCGGAAGGGTTAGGGTTAGGGATGAAAGCACATAGGAGAAAGAGATATTCTTGAATAACTTTTTTTGTGAAGGTCGGAGAGACTTGTAAAGTGGTTGCATCTGGACTAATTTGGGTCCTGCGGATCGATTGGTACCATCCCCGAGCTTGTACGACCTTCGGAAGAGGTCGACCGACGAAATTCCCCCAAATCTGAGGAGATATTCTTGAATAACTTTTTTTGTGAAGGTCGGAGAGACTTGCAAGTAGGCTTTACCCCCACTAAATGGGGTTGCGCGCATCGATCGGTACCATCCTTGAGCTTCTCCGACTTTCGGAAGGGTTAGGGTTAGGGTTAGGGATGAAAGCACATAGGAGAAAGAGATATTCTTGAATAACTTTTTTTGTGAAGGTCGGAGAGACTTGGAAAGTGGTTGCATCTGGACTAATTTGGGTCCTGCGGATCGATTGGTACCATCCCCGAGCTTGTACGACCTTCGGAAGAGGTCGACCGACGAAATTCCCCCAAATCTGAGGAGATATTCTTGAATAACTTTTTTTGTGAAGGTCGGAGAGACTTGCAAGTAGGCTCTACCCCCACTAAATGGGGTAGCGCGCATCGATCGGTTCCATCCTTGAGCTTCTCCGACTTTCGGAAGGGTTAGGGTTAGGGTTAGGGATGAAAGCACATAGGAGAAAGAGATATTCTTGAATAACTTTTTTTGTGAAGGTCGGAGAGACTTGCAAGTAGGCTCTACCCCCACTAAATGGGGTAGCGCGCATCGATCGGTTCCATCCTTGAGCTTCTCCGACTTTCGGAAGGGTTAGGGTTAGGGTTAGGGATGAAAGCACATAGGAGAAAGAGATATTCTTGAATAACTTTTTTTGTGAAGGTCGGAGAGACTTGCAAGTAGGCTCTACCCCCACTAAATGGGGTAGCGCGCATCGATCGGTACCATCCTTGAGCTTCTCCGACTTTCGGAAGGGTTAGGGTTAGGGATGAAAGCACATAGGAGAAAGAGATATTCTTGAATAACTTTTTTTGTGAAGGTCGGAGAGACTTGTAAAGTGGTTGCATCTGGACTAATTTGGGTCCTGCGGATCGATTGGTACCATCCCCGAGCTTGTACGACCTTCGGAAGAGGTCGACCGACGAAATTCCCCCAAATCTGAGGAGATATTCTTGAATAACTTTTTTTGTGAAGGTCGGAGAGACTTGCAAGTAGGCTTTACCCCCACTAAATGGGGTTGCGCGCATCGATCGGTACCATCCTTGAGCTTCTCCGACTTTCGGAAGGGTTAGGGTTAGGGTTAGGGATGAAAGCACATAGGAGAAAGAGATATTCTTGAATAACTTTTTTTGTGAAGGTTGGAGAGACTTGGAAAGTGGTTGCATCTGGACTAATTTGGGTCCTGCGGATCGATTGGTACCATCCCCGAGCTTGTACGACCTTCGGAAGAGGTCGACCAACGAAATTCCCCCAAATCTGAGGAGATATTCTTGAATAACTTTTTTTGTGAAGGTCGGAGAGACTTGCAAGTAGGCTCTACCCCCACTAAATGGGGTAGCGCGCATCGATCGGTACCATCTTTGAGCTTCTCCGACTTTCGGAAGGGTTAGGGTTAGGGTTAGGGATGAAAGCACATAGGAGAAAGAGATATTCTTGAATAACTTTTTTTGTGAAGGTCGGAGAGACTTGGAAAGTGGTTGCATCTGGACTAATTTGGGTCCTGCGGATCGATTGGTACCATCCCCGAGCTTGTACGACCTTCGGAAGAGGTCGACCGACGAAATTCCCCCAAATCTGAGGAGATATTCTTGAATAACTTTTTTTGTGAAGGTCGGAGAGACTTGCAAGTAGGCTCTACCCCCACTAAATGGGGTAGCGCGCATCGATCGGTTCCATCCTTGAGCTTCTCCGACTTTCGGAAGGGTTAGGGTTAGGGTTAGGGATGAAAGCACATAGGAGAAAGAGATATTCTTGAATAACTTTTTTTGTGAAGGTCGGAGAGACTTGCAAGTAGGCTCTACCCCCACTAAATGGGGTAGCGCGCATCGATCGGTACCATCCTTGAGCTTCTCCGACTTTCGGAAGGGTTAGGGTTAGGGATGAAAGCACATAGGAGAAAGAGATATTCTTGAATAACTTTTTTTGTGAAGGTCGGAGAGACTTGTAAAGTGGTTGCATCTGGACTAATTTGGGTCCTGCGGATCGATTGGTACCATCCCCGAGCTTGTACGACCTTCGGAAGAGGTCGACCGACGAAATTCCCCCAAATCTGAGGAGATATTCTTGAATAACTTTTTTTGTGAAGGTCGGAGAGACTTGCAAGTAGGCTCTACCCCCACTAAATGGGGTTGCGCGCATCGATCGGTACCATCCTTGAGCTTCTCCGACTTTCGGAAGGGTTAGGGTTAGGGTTAGGGATGAAAGCACATAGGAGAAAGAGATATTCTTGAATAACTTTTTTTGTGAAGGTCGGAGAGACTTGGAAAGTGGTTGCATCTGGACTAATTTGGGTCCTGCGGATCGATTGGTACCATCCCCGAGCTTGTACGACCTTCGGAAGAGGTCGACCGACGAAATTCCCCCAAATCTGAGGAGATATTCTTGAATAACTTTTTTTGTGAAGGTCGGAGAGACTTGCAAGTAGGCTCTACCCCCACTAAATGGGGTAGCGCGCATCGATCGGTACCATCCTTGAGCTTCTCCGACTTTCGGAAGGGTTAGGGTTAGGGTTAGGGATGAAAGCACATAGGAGAAAGAGATATTCTTGAATAACTTTTTTTGTGAAGGTCGGAGAGACTTGGAAAGTGGTTGCATCTGGACTAATTTGGGTCCTGCGGATCGATTGGTACCATCCCAGAGCTTGTACGACCTTCGGAAGAGGTCGACCGACGAAATTCCCCCAAATCTGAGGAGATATTCTTGAATAACTTTTTTTGTGAAGGTCGGAGAGACTTGCAAGTAGGCTCTACCCCCACTAAATGGGGTAGCGCGCATCGATCGGTTCCATCCTTGAGCTTCTCCGACTTTCGGAAGGGTTAGGGTTAGGGTTAGGGATGAAAGCACATAGGAGAAAGAGATATTCTTGAATAACTTTTTTTGTGAAGGTCGGAGAGACTTGCAAGTAGGCTCTACCCCCACTAAATGGGGTAGCGCGCATCGATCGGTACCATCCTTGAGCTTCTCCGACTTTCGGAAGGGTTAGGGTTAGGGATGAAAGCACATAGGAGAAAGAGATATTCTTGAATAACTTTTTTTGTGAAGGTCGGAGAGACTTGTAAAGTGGTTGCATCTGGACTAATTTGGGTCCTGCGGATCGATTGGTACCATCCCCGAGCTTGTACGACCTTCGGAAGAGGTCGACCGACGAAATTCCCCCAAATCTGAGGAGATATTCTTGAATAACTTTTTTTGTGAAGGTCGGAGAGACTTGCAAGTAGGCTCTACCCCCACTAAATGGGGTTGCGCGCATCGATCGGTACCATCCTTGAGCTTCTCCGACTTTCGGAAGGGTTAGGGTTAGGGTTAGGGATGAAAGCACATAGGAGAAAGAGATATTCTTGAATAACTTTTTTTGTGAAGGTCGGAGAGACTTGGAAAGTGGTTGCATCTGGACTAATTTGGGTCCTGCGGATCGATTGGTACCATCCCCGAGCTTGTACGACCTTCGGAAGAGGTCGACCGACGAAATTCCCCCAAATCTGAGGAGATATTCTTGAATAACTTTTTTTGTGAAGGTCGGAGAGACTTGCAAGTAGGCTCTACCCCCACTAAATGGGGTAGCGCGCATCGATCGGTTCCATCCTTGAGCTTCTCCGACTTTCGGAAGGGTTAGGGTTAGGGTTAGGGATGAAAGCACATAGGAGAAAGAGATATTCTTGAATAACTTTTTTTGTGAAGGTCGGAGAGACTTGCAAGTAGGCTCTACCCCCACTAAATGGGGTAGCGCGCATCGATCGGTTCCATCCTTGAGCTTCTCCGACTTTCGGAAGGGTTAGGGTTAGGGTTAGGGATGAAAGCACATAGGAGAAAGAGATATTCTTGAATAACTTTTTTTGTGAAGGTCGGAGAGACTTGCAAGTAGGCTCTACCCCCACTAAATGGGGTAGCGCGCATCGATCGGTACCATCCTTGAGCTTCTCCGACTTTCGGAAGGGTTAGGGTTAGGGATGAAAGCACATAGGAGAAAGAGATATTCTTGAATAACTTTTTTTGTGAAGGTCGGAGAGACTTGTAAAGTGGTTGCATCTGGACTAATTTGGGTCCTGCGGATCGATTGGTACCATCCCCGAGCTTGTACGACCTTCGGAAGAGGTCGACCGACGAAATTCCCCCAAATCTGAGGAGATATTCTTGAATAACTTTTTTTGTGAAGGTCGGAGAGACTTGCAAGTAGGCTTTACCCCCACTAAATGGGGTTGCGCGCATCGATCGGTACCATCCTTGAGCTTCTCCGACTTTCGGAAGGGTTAGGGTTAGGGTTAGGGATGAAAGCACATAGGAGAAAGAGATATTCTTGAATAACTTTTTTTGTGAAGGTTGGAGAGACTTGGAAAGTGGTTGCATCTGGACTAATTTGGGTCCTGCGGATCGATTGGTACCATCCCCGAGCTTGTACGACCTTCGGAAGAGGTCGACCGACGAAATTCCCCCAAATCTGAGGAGATATTCTTGAATAACTTTTTTTGTGAAGGTCGGAGAGACTTGCAAGTAGGCTCTACCCCCACTAAATGGGGTAGCGCGCATCGATCGGTACCATCTTTGAGCTTCTCCGACTTTCGGAAGGGTTAGGGTTAGGGTTAGGGATGAAAGCACATAGGAGAAAGAGATATTCTTGAATAACTTTTTTTGTGAAGGTCGGAGAGACTTGGAAAGTGGTTGCATCTGGACTAATTTGGGTCCTGCGGATCGATTGGTACCATCCCCGAGCTTGTACGACCTTCGGAAGAGGTCGACCGACGAAATTCCCCCAAATCTGAGGAGATATTCTTGAATAACTTTTTTTGTGAAGGTCGGAGAGACTTGCAAGTAGGCTCTACCCCCACTAAATGGGGTAGCGCGCATCGATCGGTTCCATCCTTGAGCTTCTCCGACTTTCGGAAGGGTTAGGGTTAGGGTTAGGGATGAAAGCACATAGGAGAAAGAGATATTCTTGAATAACTTTTTTTGTGAAGGTCGGAGAGACTTGCAAGTAGGCTCTACCCCCACTAAATGGGGTAGCGCGCATCGATCGGTACCATCCTTGAGCTTCTCCGACTTTCGGAAGGGTTAGGGTTAGGGATGAAAGCACATAGGAGAAAGAGATATTCTTGAATAACTTTTTTTGTGAAGGTCGGAGAGACTTGCAAGTAGGCTCTACCCCCACTAAATGGGGTAGCGCGCATCGATCGGTACCATCCTTGAGCTTCTCCGACTTTCGGAAGGGTTAGGGTTAGGGTTAGGGATGAAAGCACATAGAAGAAAGAGATATTCTTGAATAACTTTTTTTGTGAAGGTCGGAGAGACTTGGAAAGTGGTTGCATCTGGACTAATTTGGGTCCTGCGGATCGATTGGTACCATCCCCGAGCTTGTACGACCTTCGGAAGAGGTCGACCGACGAAATTCCCCCAAATCTGAGGAGATATTCTTGAATAACTTTTTTTGTGAAGGTCGGAGAGACTTGCAAGTAGGCTCTACCCCCACTAAATGGGGTTGCGCGCATCGATCGGTACCATCCTTGAGCTTCTCCGACTTTCAGAAGGGTTAGGGTTAGGGATGAAAGCACATAGGAGAAAGAGATATTCTTGAATAACTTTTTTTGTGAAGGTCGGAGAGACTTGCAAGTAGGCTCTACCCCCACTAAATGGGGTAGCGCGCATCGATCGGTACCATCCTTGAGCTTCTCCGACTTTCGGAAGGGTTAGGGTTAGGGATGAAAGCACATAGGAGAAAGAGATATTCTTGAATAACTTTTTTTGTGAAGGTCGGAGAGACTTGGAAAGTGGTTGCATCTGGACTAATTTGGGTCCTGCGGATCGATTGGTACCATCCCCGAGCTTGTACGACCTTCGGAAGAGGTCGACCGACGAAATTCCCCCAAATCTGAGGAGATATTCTTGAATAACTTTTTTTGTGAAGGTCGGAGAACCTTGCAAGTAGGCTCTACCCCCACTAAATGGGGTTGCGCGCATCGATCGGTACCATCCTTGAGCTTCTCCGACTTTCGGAAGGGTTAGGGTTAGGGTTAGGGATGAAAGCACATAGGAGAAAGAGATATTCTTGAATAACTTTTTTTGTGAAGGTCGGAGAGACTTGGAAAGTGGTTGCATCTGGACTAATTTGGGTCCTGCGGATCGATTGGTACCATCCCCGAGCTTGTACGACCTTCGCAAGAGGTCGACCGACGAAATTCCCCCAAATCTGAGGAGATATTCTTGAATAACTTTTTTTGTGAAGGTCGGAGAGACTTGCAAGTAGGCTCTACCCCCACTAAATGGGGTAGCGCGCATCGATCGGTACCATCCTTGAGCTTCTCCGACTTTCGGAAGGGTTAGGGTTAGGGTTAGGGATGAAAGCACATAGGAGAAAGAGATATTCTTGAATAACCTTTTTTGTGAAGGTCGGAGAGACTTGCAAGTAGGCTCTACCCCCACTAAATGGGGTAGCGCACATCGATCGGTACCATCCTTGAGCTTCTCCGACTTTCGGAAGGGTTAGGGTTAGGGTTAGGGATGAAAGCACATAGGAGAAAGAGATATTCTTGAATAACTTTTTTTGTGAAGGTCGGAGAGACTTGCAAGTAGGCTCTACCCCCACTAAATGGGGTAGCGCGCATCGATCGGTACCATCTTTGAGCTTCTCCGACTTTCGGAAGGGTTAGGGTTAGGGTTAGGGATGAAAGCACATAGGAGAAAGAGATATTCTTGAATAACTTTTTTTGTGAAGGTCGGAGAGACTTGGAAAGTGGTTGCATCTGGACTAATTTGGGTCCTGCGGATCGATTGGTACCATCCCCGAGCTTGTACGACCTTCGGAAGAGGTCGACCGACGAAATTCCCCCAAATCTGAGGAGATATTCTTGAATAACTTTTTTTGTGAAGGTCGGAGAGACTTGCAAGTAGGCTCTACCCCCACTAAATGGGGTAGCGCGCATCGATCGGTACCATCCTTGAGCTTCTCCGACTTTCGGAAGGGTTAGGGTTAGGGATGAAAGCACATAGGAGAAAGAGATATTCTTGAATAACTTTTTTTGTGAAGGTCGGAGAGACTTGGAAAGTGGTTGCATCTGGACTAATTTGGGTCCTGCGGATCGATTGGTACCATCCCCGAGCTTGTACGACCTTCGGAAGAGGTCGACCGACGAAATTCCCCCAAATCTGAGGAGATATTCTTGAATAACTTTTTTTGTGAAGGTCGGAGAGACTTGCAAGTAGGCTCTACCCCCACTAAATGGGGTTGCGCGCATCGATCGGTACCATCCTTGAGCTTCTCCGACTTTCGGAAGGGTTAGGGTTAGGGTTAGGGATGAAAGCACATAGGAGAAAGAGATATTCTTGAATAACTTTTTTTGTGAAGGTCGGAGAGACTTGCAAGTAGGCTCTACCCCCACTAAATGGGGTAGCGCGCATCGATCGGTACCATCCTTGAGCTTCTTCGACTTTCGGAAGGGTTAGGGTTAGGGATGAAAGCACATAGGAGAAAGAGATATTCTTGAATAACTTTTTTTGTGAAGGTCGGAGAGACTTGCAAGTAGGCTCTACCCCCACTAAATGGGGTAGCGCGCATCGATCGGTACCATCCTTGAGCTTCTCCGACTTTCGGAAGGGTTAGGGTTAGGGTTAGGGATGAAAGCACATAGGAGAAAGAGATATTCTTGAATAACTTTTTTTGTGAAGGTCGGAGAGACTTGGAAAGTGGTTGCATCTGGACTAATTTGGGTCCTGCGGATCGATTGGTACCATCCCCGAGCTTGTACGACCTTCGGAAGAGGTCGACCGACGAAATTCCCCCAAATCTGAGGAGATATTCTTGAATAACTTTTTTTGTGAAGGTCGGAGAGACTTGCAAGTAGGCTCTACCCCCACTAAATGGGGTTGCGCGCATCGATCGGTACCATCCTTGAGCTTCTCCGACTTTCGGAAGGGTTAGGGTTAGGGTTAGGGATGAAAGCACATAGGAGAAAGAGATATTCTTGAATAACTTTTTTTGTGAAGGTCGGAGAGACTTGCAAGTAGGCTCTACCCCCACTAAATGGGGTAGCGCGCATCGATCGGTACCATCCTTGAGCTTCTCCGACTTTCGGAAGGGTTAGGGTTAGGGTTAGGGATGAAAGCACATAGGAGAAAGAGATATTCTTGAATAACTTTTTTTGTGAAGGTCGGAGAGACTTGCAAGTAGGCTCTACCCCCACTAAATGGGGTAGCGCGCATCGATCGGTACCATCCTTGAGCTTCTCCGACTTTCGGAAGGGTTAGGGTTAGGGTTAGGGATGAAAGCACATAGGAGAAAGAGATATTCTTGAATAACTTTTTTTGTGAAGGTCGGAGAGACTTGGAAAGTGGTTGCATCTGGACTAATTTGGGTCCTGCGGATCGATTGGTACCATCCCCGAGCTTGTACGACCTTCGGAAGAGGTCGACCGACGAAATTCCCCCAAATCTGAGGAGATATTCTTGAATAACTTTTTTTGTGAAGGTCGGAGAGACTTGCAAGTAGGCTCTACCCCCACTAAATGGGGTTGCGCGCATCGATCGGTACCATCCTTGAGCTTCTCCGACTTTCGGAAGGGTTAGGGTTAGGGATGAAAGCACATAGGAGAAAGAGATATTCTTGAATAACTTTTTTTGTGAAGGTCGGAGAGACTTGCAAGTAGGCTCTACCCCCACTAAATGGGGTAGCGCGCATCGATCGGTACCATCCTTGAGCTTCTCCGACTTTCGGAAGGGTGAGGGTTAGGGATGAAAGCACATAGGAGAAAGAGATATTCTTGAATAACTTTTTTTGTGAAGGTCGGAGAGACTTGGAAAGTGGTTGCATCTGGACTAATTTGGGTCCTGCGGATCGATTGGTACCATCCCCGAGCTTGTACGACCTTCGGAAGAGGTCGACCGACGAAATTCCCCCAAATCTGAGGAGATATTCTTGAATAACTTTTTTTGTGAAGGTCGGAGAGACTTGCAAGTAGGCTCTACCCCCACTAAATGGGGTTGCGCGCATCGATCGGTACCATCCTTGAGCTTCTCCGACTTTCGGAAGGGTTAGGGTTAGGGTTAGGGATGAAAGCACATAGGAGAAAGAGATATTCTTGAATAACTTTTTTTGTGAAGGTCGGAGAGACTTGAAAAGTGGTTGCATCTGGACTAATTTGGGTCCTGCGGATCGATTGGTACCATCCCCGAGCTTGTACGACCTTCGGAAGAGGTCGACCGACGAAATTCCCCCAAATCTGAGGAGATATTCTTGAATAACTTTTTTTGTGAAGGTCGGAGAGACTTGCAAGTAGGCTCTACCCCCACTAAATGGGGTAGCGCGCATCGATCGGTACCATCCTTGAGCTTCTCCGACTTTCGGAAGGGTTAGGGTTAGGGTTAGGGATGAAAGCACATAGGAGAAAGAGATATTCTTGAATAACCTTTTTTGTGAAGGTCGGAGAGACTTGCAAGTAGGCTCTACCCCCACTAAATGGGGTAGCGCACATCGATCGGTACCATCCTTGAGCTTCTCCGACTTTCGGAAGGGTTAGGGTTAGGGTTAGGGATGAAAGCACATAGGAGAAAGAGATATTCTTGAATAACTTTTTTTGTGAAGGTCGGAGAGACTTGCAAGTAGGCTCTACCCCCACTAAATGGGGTAGCGCGCATCGATCGGTACCATCCTTGAGCTTCTCCGACTTTCGGAAGGGTTAGGGTTAGGGTTAGGGATGAAAGCACATAGGAGAAAGAGATATTCTTGAATAACTTTTTTTGTGAAGGTCGGAGAGACTTGGAAAGTGGTTGCATCTGGACTAATTTGGGTCCTGCGGATCGATTGGTACCATCCCCGAGCTTGTACGACCTTCGGAAGAGGTCGACCGACGAAATTCCCCCAAATCTGAGGAGATATTCTTGAATAACTTTTTTTGTGAAGGTCGGAGAGACTTGCAAGTAGGCTCTACCCCCACTAAATGGGGTTGCGCGCATCGATCGGTACCATCCTTGAGCTTCTCCGACTTTCGGAAGGGTTAGGGTTAGGGTTAGGGATGAAAGCACATAGGAGAAAGAGATATTCTTGAATAACTTTTTTTGTGAAGGTCGGAGAGACTTGGAAAGTGGTTGCATCTGGACTAATTTGGGTCCTGCGGATCGATTGGTACCATCCCCGAGCTTGTACGACCTTCGGAAGAGGTCGACCGACGAAATTCCCCCAAATCTGAGGAGATATTCTTGAATAACTTTTTTTGTGAAGGTCGGAGAGACTTGCAAGTAGGCTCTACCCCCACTAAATGGGGTAGCGCGCATCGATCGGTTCCATCCTTGAGCTTCTCCGACTTTCGGAAGGGTTAGGGTTAGGGTTAGGGATGAAAGCACATAGGAGAAAGAGATATTCTTGAATAACTTTTTTTGTGAAGGTCGGAGAGACTTGCAAGTAGGCTCTACCCCCACTAAATGGGGTAGCGCGCATCGATCGGTACCATCCTTGAGCTTCTCCGACTTTCGGAAGGGTTAGGGTTAGGGATGAAAGCACATAGGAGAAAGAGATATTCTTGAATAACTTTTTTTGTGAAGGTCGGAGAGACTTGTAAAGTGGTTGCATCTGGACTAATTTGGGTCCTGCGGATCGATTGGTACCATCCCCGAGCTTGTACGACCTTCGGAAGAGGTCGACCGACGAAATTCCCCCAAATCTGAGGAGATATTCTTGAATAACTTTTTTTGTGAAGGTCGGAGAGACTTGCAAGTAGGCTCTACCCCCACTAAATGGGGTTGCGCGCATCGATCGGTACCATCCTTGAGCTTCTCCGACTTTCGGAAGGGTTAGGGTTAGGGTTAGGGATGAAAGCACATAGGAGAAAGAGATATTCTTGAATAACTTTTTTTGTGAAGGTCGGAGAGACTTGGAAAGTGGTTGCATCTGGACTAATTTGGGTCCTGCGGATCGATTGGTACCATCCCCGAGCTTGTACGACCTTCGGAAGAGGTCGACCGACGAAATTCCCCCAAATCTGAGGAGATATTCTTGAATAACTTTTTTTGTGAAGGTCGGAGAGACTTGCAAGTAGGCTCTACCCCCACTAAATGGGGTAGCGCGCATCGATCGGTTCCATCCTTGAGCTTCTCCGACTTTCGGAAGGGTTAGGGTTAGGGTTAGGGATGAAAGCACATAGGAGAAAGAGATATTCTTGAATAACTTTTTTTGTGAAGGTCGGAGAGACTTGCAAGTAGGCTCTACCCCCACTAAATGGGGTAGCGCGCATCGATCGGTTCCATCCTTGAGCTTCTCCGACTTTCGGAAGGGTTAGGGTTAGGGTTAGGGATGAAAGCACATAGGAGAAAGAGATATTCTTGAATAACTTTTTTTGTGAAGGTCGGAGAGACTTGCAAGTAGGCTCTACCCCCACTAAATGGGGTAGCGCGCATCGATCGGTACCATCCTTGAGCTTCTCCGACTTTCGGAAGGGTTAGGGTTAGGGATGAAAGCACATAGGAGAAAGAGATATTCTTGAATAACTTTTTTTGTGAAGGTCGGAGAGACTTGGAAAGTGGTTGCATCTGGACTAATTTGGGTCCTGCGGATCGATTGGTACCATCCCCGAGCTTGTACGACCTTCGGAAGAGGTCGACCGACGAAATTCCCCCAAATCTGAGGAGATATTCTTGAATAACTTTTTTTGTGAAGGTCGGAGAGACTTGCAAGTAGGCTCTACCCCCACTAAATGGGGTTGCGCGCATCGATCGGTACCATCCTTGAGCTTCTCCGACTTTCGGAAGGGTTAGGGTTAGGGTTAGGGATGAAAGCACATAGGAGAAAGAGATATTCTTGAATAACTTTTTTTGTGAAGGTCGGAGAGACTTGGAAAGTGGTTGCATCTGGACTAATTTGGGTCCTGCGGATCGATTGGTACCATCCCCGAGCTTGTACGACCTTCGGAAGAGGTCGACCGACGAAATTCCCCCAAATCTGAGGAGATATTCTTGAATAACTTTTTTTGTGAAGGTCGGAGAGACTTGCAAGTAGGCTCTACCCCCACTAAATGGGGTAGCGCGCATCGATCGGTTCCATCCTTGAGCTTCTCCGACTTTCGGAAGGGTTAGGGTTAGGGTTAGGGATGAAAGCACATAGGAGAAAGAGATATTCTTGAATAACTTTTTTTGTGAAGGTCGGAGAGACTTGCAAGTAGGCTCTACCCCCACTAAATGGGGTAGCGCGCATCGATCGGTTCCATCCTTGAGCTTCTCCGACTTTCGGAAGGGTTAGGGTTAGGGTTAGGGATGAAAGCACATAGGAGAAAGAGATATTCTTGAATAACTTTTTTTGTGAAGGTCGGAGAGACTTGCAAGTAGGCTCTACCCCCACTAAATGGGGTAGCGCGCATCGATCGGTACCATCCTTGAGCTTCTCCGACTTTCGGAAGGGTTAGGGTTAGGGATGAAAGCACATAGGAGAAAGAGATATTCTTGAATAACTTTTTTTGTGAAGGTCGGAGAGACTTGTAAAGTGGTTGCATCTGGACTAATTTGGGTCCTGCGGATCGATTGGTACCATCCCCGAGCTTGTACGACCTTCGGAAGAGGTCGACCGACGAAATTCCCCCAAATCTGAGGAGATATTCTTGAATAACTTTTTTTGTGAAGGTCGGAGAGACTTGCAAGTAGGCTTTACCCCCACTAAATGGGGTTGCGCGCATCGATCGGTACCATCCTTGAGCTTCTCCGACTTTCGGAAGGGTTAGGGTTAGGGTTAGGGATGAAAGCACATAGGAGAAAGAGATATTCTTGAATAACTTTTTTTGTGAAGGTTGGAGAGACTTGGAAAGTGGTTGCATCTGGACTAATTTGGGTCCTGCGGATCGATTGGTACCATCCCCGAGCTTGTACGACCTTTGGAAGAGGTCGACCAACGAAATTCCCCCAAATCTGAGGAGATATTCTTGAATAACTTTTTTTGTGAAGGTCGGAGAGACTTGCAAGTAGGCTCTACCCCCACTAAATGGGGTAGCGCGCATCGATCGGTACCATCTTTGAGCTTCTCCGACTTTCGGAAGGGTTAGGGTTAGGGTTAGGGATGAAAGCACATAGGAGAAAGAGATATTCTTGAATAACTTTTTTTGTGAAGGTCGGAGAGACTTGGAAAGTGGTTGCATCTGGACTAATTTGGGTCCTGCGGATCGATTGGTACCATCCCCGAGCTTGTACGACCTTCGGAAGAGGTCGACCGACGAAATTCCCCCAAATCTGAGGAGATATTCTTGAATAACTTTTTTTGTGAAGGTCGGAGAGACTTGCAAGTAGGCTCTACCCCCACTAAATGGGGTAGCACGCATCGATCGGTTCCATCCTTGAGCTTCTCCGACTTTCGGAAGGGTTAGGGTTAGGGTTAGGGATGAAAGCACATAGGAGAAAGAGATATTCTTGAATAACTTTTTTTGTGAAGGTCGGAGAGACTTGCAAGTAGGCTCTACCCCCACTAAATGGGGTAGCGCGCATCGATCGGTACCATCCTTGAGCTTCTCCGACTTTCGGAAGGGTTAGGGTTAGGGATGAAAGCACATAGGAGAAAGAGATATTCTTGAATAACTTTTTTTGTGAAGGTCGGAGAGACTTGTAAAGTGGTTGCATCTGGACTAATTTGGGTCCTACGGATCGATTGGTACCATCCCCGAGCTTGTACGACCTTCGGAAGAGGTCGACCGACGAAATTCCCCCAAATCTGAGGAGATATTCTTGAATAACTTTTTTTGTGAAGGTCGGAGAGACTTGCAAGTAGGCTCTACCCCCACTAAATGGGGTTGCGCGCATCGATCGGTACCATCCTTGAGCTTCTCCGACTTTCGGAAGGGTTAGGGTTAGGGTTAGGGATGAAAGCACATAGGAGAAAGAGATATTCTTGAATAACTTTTTTTGTGAAGGTCGGAGAGACTTGGAAAGTGGTTGCATCTGGACTAATTTGGGTCCTGCGGATCGATTGGTACCATCCCCGAGCTTGTACGACCTTCGGAAGAGGTCGACCGACGAAATTCCCCCAAATCTGAGGAGATATTCTTGAATAACTTTTTTTGTGAAGGTCGGAGAGACTTGCAAGTAGGCTCTACCCCCACTAAATGGGGTAGCGCGCATCGATCGGTACCATCCTTGAGCTTCTCCGACTTTCGGAAGGGTTAGGGTTAGGGTTAGGGATGAAAGCACATAGGAGAAAGAGATATTCTTGAATAACTTTTTTTGTGAAGGTCGGAGAGACTTGCAAGTAGGCTCTACCCCCACTAAATGGGGTAGCGCGCATCGATCGGTTCCATCCTTGAGCTTCTCCGACTTTCGGAAGGGTTAGGGTTAGGGTTAGGGATGAAAGCACATAGGAGAAAGAGATATTCTTGAATAACTTTTTTTGTGAAGGTCGGAGAGACTTGCAAGTAGGCTCTACCCCCACTAAATGGGGTAGCGCGCATCGATCGGTACCATCCTTGAGCTTCTCCGACTTTCGGAAGGGTTAGGGTTAGGGATGAAAGCACATAGGAGAAAGAGATATTCTTGAATAACTTTTTTTGTGAAGGTCGGAGAGACTTGTAAAGTGGTTGCATCTGGACTAATTTGGGTCCTGCGGATCGATTGGTACCATCCCCGAGCTTGTACAACCTTCGGAAGAGGTCGACCGACGAAATTCCCCCAAATCTGAGGAGATATTCTTGAATAACTTTTTTTGTGAAGGTCGGAGAGACTTGCAAGTAGGCTCTACCCCCACTAAATGGGGTTGCGCGCATCGATCGGTACCATCCTTGAGCTTCTCCGACTTTCGGAAGGGTTAGGGTTAGGGTTAGGGATGAAAGCACATAGGAGAAAGAGATATTCTTGAATAACTTTTTTTGTGAAGGTCGGAGAGACTTGGAAAGTGGTTGCATCTGGACTAATTTGGGTCCTGCGGATCGATTGGTACCATCCCCGAGCTTGTACGACCTTCGGAAGAGGTCGACCGACGAAATTCCCCCAAATCTGAGGAGATATTCTTGAATAACTTTTTTTGTGAAGGTCGGAGAGACTTGCAAGTAGGCTCTACCCCCACTAAATGGGGTAGCGCGCATCGATCGGTTCCATCCTTGAGCTTCTCCGACTTTCGGAAGGGTTAGGGTTAGGGTTAGGGATGAAAGCACATAGGAGAAAGAGATATTCTTGAATAACTTTTTTTGTGAAGGTCGGAGAGACTTGCAAGTAGGCTCTACCCCCACTAAATGGGGTAGCGCGCATCGATCGGTTCCATCCTTGAGCTTCTCCGACTTTCGGAAGGGTTAGGGTTAGGGTTAGGGATGAAAGCACATAGGAGAAAGAGATATTCTTGAATAACTTTTTTTGTGAAGGTCGGAGAGACTTGCAAGTAGGCTCTACCCCCACTAAATGGGGTAGCGCGCATCGATCGGTACCATCCTTGAGCTTCTCCGACTTTCGGAAGGGTTAGGGTTAGGGATGAAAGCACATAGGAGAAAGAGATATTCTTGAATAACTTTTTTTGTGAAGGTCGGAGAGACTTGTAAAGTGGTTGCATCTGGACTAATTTGGGTCCTGCGGATCGATTGGTACCATCCCCGAGCTTGTACGACCTTCGGAAGAGGTCGACCGACGAAATTCCCCCAAATCTGAGGAGATATTCTTGAATAACTTTTTTTGTGAAGGTCGGAGAGACTTGCAAGTAGGCTTTACCCCCACTAAATGGGGTTGCGCGCATCGATCGGTACCATCCTTGAGCTTCTCCGACTTTCGGAAGGGTTAGGGTTAGGGTTAGGGATGAAAGCACATAGGAGAAAGAGATATTCTTGAATAACTTTTTTTGTGAAGGTTGGAGAGACTTGGAAAGTGGTTGCATCTGGACTAATTTGGGTCCTGCGGATCGATTGGTACCATCCCCGAGCTTGTACGACCTTCGGAAGAGGTCGACCGACGAAATTCCCCCAAATCTGAGGAGATATTCTTGAATAACTTTTTTTGTGAAGGTCGGAGAGACTTGCAAGTAGGCTCTACCCCCACTAAATGGGGTAGCGCGCATCGATCGGTACCATCTTTGAGCTTCTCCGACTTTCGGAAGGGTTAGGGTTAGGGTTAGGGATGAAAGCACATAGGAGAAAGAGATATTCTTGAATAACTTTTTTTGTGAAGGTCGGAGAGACTTGGAAAGTGGTTGCATCTGGACTAATTTGGGTCCTGCGGATCGATTGGTACCATCCCCGAGCTTGTACGACCTTCGGAAGAGGTCGACCGACGAAATTCCCCCAAATCTGAGGAGATATTCTTGAATAACTTTTTTTGTGAAGGTCGGAGAGACTTGCAAGTAGGCTCTACCCCCACTAAATGGGGTAGCGCGCATCGATCGGTTCCATCCTTGAGCTTCTCCGACTTTCGGAAGGGTTAGGGTTAGGGTTAGGGATGAAAGCACATAGGAGAAAGAGATATTCTTGAATAACTTTTTTTGTGAAGGTCGGAGAGACTTGCAAGTAGGCTCTACCCCCACTAAATGGGGTAGCGCGCATCGATCGGTACCATCCTTGAGCTTCTCCGACTTTCGGAAGGGTTAGGGTTAGGGATGAAAGCACATAGGAGAAAGAGATATTCTTGAATAACTTTTTTTGTGAAGGTCGGAGAGACTTGGAAAGTGGTTGCATCTGGACTAATTTGGGTCCTGCGGATCGATTGGTACCATCCCCGAGCTTGTACGACCTTCGCAAGAGGTCGACCGACGAAATTCCCCCAAATCTGAGGAGATATTCTTGAATAACTTTTTTTGTGAAGGTCGGAGAGACTTGCAAGTAGGCTCTACCCCCACTAAATGGGGTAGCGCGCATCGATCGGTACCATCCTTGAGCTTCTCCGACTTTCGGAAGGGTTAGGGTTAGGGTTAGGGATGAAAGCACATAGGAGAAAGAGATATTCTTGAATAACCTTTTTTGTGAAGGTCGGAGAGACTTGCAAGTAGGCTCTACCCCCACTAAATGGGGTAGCGCACATCGATCGGTACCATCCTTGAGCTTCTCCGACTTTCGGAAGGGTTAGGGTTAGGGTTAGGGATGAAAGCACATAGGAGAAAGAGATATTCTTGAATAACTTTTTTTGTGAAGGTCGGAGAGACTTGCAAGTAGGCTCTACCCCCACTAAATGGGGTAGCGCGCATCGATCGGTACCATCTTTGAGCTTCTCCGACTTTCGGAAGGGTTAGGGTTAGGGTTAGGGATGAAAGCACATAGGAGAAAGAGATATTCTTGAATAACTTTTTTTGTGAAGGTCGGAGAGACTTGGAAAGTGGTTGCATCTGGACTAATTTGGGTCCTGCGGATCGATTGGTACCATCCCCGAGCTTGTACGACCTTCGGAAGAGGTCGACCGACGAAATTCCCCCAAATCTGAGGAGATATTCTTGAATAACTTTTTTTGTGAAGGTCGGAGAGACTTGCAAGTAGGCTCTACCCCCACTAAATGGGGTAGCGCGCATCGATCGGTACCATCCTTGAGCTTCTCCGACTTTCGGAAGGGTTAGGGTTAGGGATGAAAGCACATAGGAGAAAGAGATATTCTTGAATAACTTTTTTTGTGAAGGTCGGAGAGACTTGGAAAGTGGTTGCATCTGGACTAATTTGGGTCCTGCGGATCGATTGGTACCATCCCCGAGCTTGTACGACCTTCGGAAGAGGTCGACCGACGAAATTCCCCCAAATCTGAGGAGATATTCTTGAATAACTTTTTTTGTGAAGGTCGGAGAGACTTGCAAGTAGGCTCTACCCCCACTAAATGGAGTTGCGCGCATCGATCGGTACCATCCTTGAGCTTCTCCGACTTTCGGAAGGGTTAGGGTTAGGGATGAAAGCACATAGGAGAAAGAGATATTCTTGAATAACTTTTTTTGTGAAGGTCGGAGAGACTTGGAAAGTGGTTGCATCTGGACTAATTTGGGTCCTGCGGATCGATTGGTACCATCCCCGAGCTTGTACGACCTTCGGAAGAGGTCGACCGACGAAATTCCCCCAAATCTGAGGAGATATTCTTGAATAACTTTTTTTGTGAAGGTCGGAGAGACTTGCAAGTAGGCTCTACCCCCACTAAATGGGGTAGCGCGCATCGATCGGTACCATCCTTGAGCTTCTCCGACTTTCGGAAGGGTTAGGGTTAGGGTTAGGGATGAAAGCACATAGGAGAAAGAGATATTCTTGAATAACCTTTTTTGTGAAGGTCGGAGAGACTTGCAAGTAGGCTCTACCCCCACTAAATGGGGTAGCGCACATCGATCGGTACCATCCTTGAGCTTCTCCGACTTTCGGAAGGGTTAGGGTTAGGGTTAGGGATGAAAGCACATAGGAGAAAGAGATATTCTTGAATAACTTTTTTTGTGAAGGTCGGAGAGACTTGCAAGTAGGCTCTACCCCCACTAAATGGGGTAGCGCGCATCGATCGGTACCATCCTTGAGCTTCTCCGACTTTCGGAAGGGTTAGGGTTAGGGTTAGGGATGAAAGCACATAGGAGAAAGAGATATTCTTGAATAACTTTTTTTGTGAAGGTCGGAGAGACTTGGAAAGTGGTTGCATCTGGACTAATTTGGGTCTTGCAGATCGATTGGTACCATCCCCGAGCTTGTACGACCTTCGGAAGAGGTCGACCGACGAAATTCCCCCAAATCTGAGGAGATATTCTTGAATAACTTTTTTTGTGAAGGTCGGAGAGACTTGCAAGTAGGTTCTACCCCCACTAAATGGGGTAGCGCGCATCGATCGGTACCATCCTTGAGCTTCTCCGACTTTCGGAAGGGTTAGGGTTAGGGTTAGGGATGAAAGCACATAGGAGAAAGAGATATTCTTGAATAACGTTTTTTGTGAAGGTCGGAGAGACTTGCAAGTAGGCTCTACCCCCACTAAATGGGGTAGCGCGCATCGATCGGTACCATCCTTGAGCTTCTCCGACTTTCGGAAGGGTTAGGGTTAGGGTTAGGGATGAAAGCACATAGGAGAAAGAGATATTCTTGAATAACTTTTTTTGTGAAGGTCGGAGAGACTTGGAAAGTGGTTGCATCTGGACTAATTTGGGTCCTGCGGATCGATTGGTACCATCCCCGAGCTTGTACGACCTTCGGAAGAGGTCGACCGACGAAATTCCCCCAAATCTGAGGAGATATTCTTGAATAACTTTTTTTGTGAAGGTCGGAGAGACTTGCAAGTAGGCTCTACCCCCACTAAATGGGGTAGCGCGCATCGATCGGTACCATCCTTGAGCTTCTCCGACTTTCGGAAGGGTTAGGGTTAGGGATGAAAGCACATAGGAGAAAGAGATATTCTTGAATAACTTTTTTTGTGAAGGTCGGAGAGACTTGCAAGTAGGCTCTACCCCCACTAAATGGGGTAGCGCGCATCGATCAGTACCATCCTTGAGCTTCTCCGACTTTCGGAAGGGTTAGGGTTAGGGTTAGGGATGAAAGCACATAGGAGAAAGAGATATTCTTGAATAACTTTTTTTGTGAAGGTCGGAGAGACTTGCAAGTAGGCTCTACCCCCACTAAATGGGGTAACGCGCATCGATCGGTACCATCCTTGAGCTTCTCCGACTTTCGGAAGGGTTAGGGTTAGGGTTAGGGATGAAAGCACATAGGAGAAAGAGATATTCTTGAATAACTTTTTTTGTGAAGGTCGGAGAGACTTGGAAAGTGGTTGCATCTGGACTAATTTGGGTCCTGCGGATCGATTGGTACCATCCCCGAGCTTGTACGACCTTCGGAAGAGGTTGACCGACGAAATTCCCCCAAATCTGAGGAGATATTCTTGAATAACTTTTTTTGTGAAGGTCGGAGAGACTTGCAAGTAGGCTCTACCCCCACTAAATGGGGTAGCGCGCATCGATCGGTTCCATCCTTGAGCTTCTCCGACTTTCGGAAGGGTTAGGGTTAGGGTTAGGGATGAAAGCACATAGGAGAAAGAGATATTCTTGAATAACTTTTTTTGTGAAAGTCGGAGAGACTTGCAAGTAGGCTCTACCCCCACTAAATGGGGTAGCGCGCATCGATCGGTACCATCCTTGAGCTTCTCCGACTTTCGGAAGGGTTAGGGTTAGGGATGAAAGCACATAGGAGAAAGAGATATTCTTGAATAACTTTTTTTGTGAAGGTCGGAGAGACTTGGAAAGTGGTTGCATCTGGACTAATTTGGGTCCTGCGGATCGATTGGTACCATCCCCGAGCTTGTACGACCTTCGGAAGAGGTCGACCGACGAAATTCCCCCAAATCTGAGGAGATATTCTTGAATAACTTTTTTTGTGAAGGTCGGAGAGACTTGCAAGTAGGCTCTACCCCCACTAAATGGGGTTGCGCGCATCGATCGGTACCATCCTTGAGCTTCTCCGACTTTCGGAAGGGTTAGGGTTAGGGTTAGGGATGAAAGCACATAGGAGAAAGAGATATTCTTGAATAACTTTTTTTGTGAAGGTCGGAGAGACTTGGAAAGTGGTTGCATCTGGACTAATTTGGGTCCTGCGGATCGATTGGTACCATCCCCGAGCTTGTACGACCTTCGGAAGAGGTCGACCGACGAAATTCCCCCAAATCTGAGGAGATATTCTTGAATAACTTTTTTTGTGAAGGTCGGAGAGACTTGCAAGTAGGCTCTACCCCCACTAAATGGGGTAGCGCGCATCGATCGGTACCATCCTTGAGCTTCTCCGACTTTCGGAAGGGTTAGGGTTAGGGTTAGGGATGAAAGCACATAGGAGAAAGAGATATTCTTGAATAACCTTTTTTGTGAAGGTCGGAGAGACTTGCAAGTAGGCTCTACCCCCACTAAATGGGGTAGCGCACATCGATCGGTACCATCCTTGAGCTTCTCCGACTTTCGGAAGGGTTAGGGTTAGGGTTAGGGATGAAAGCACATAGGAGAAAGAGATATTCTTGAATAACTTTTTTTGTGAAGGTCGGAGAGACTTGCAAGTAGGCTCTACCCCCACTAAATGGGGTAGCGCGCATCGATCGGTACCATCCTTGAGCTTCTCCGACTTTCGGAAGGGTTAGGGTTAGGGTTAGGGATGAAAGCACATAGGAGAAAGAGATATTCTTGAATAACTTTTTTTGTGAAGGTCGGAGAGACTTGGAAAGTGGTTGCATCTGGACTAATTTGGGTCTTGCAGATCGATTGGTACCATCCCCGAGCTTGTACGACCTTCGGAAGAGGTCGACCGACGAAATTCCCCCAAATCTGAGGAGATATTCTTGAATAACTTTTTTTGTGAAGGTCGGAGAGACTTGCAAGTAGGTTCTACCCCCACTAAATGGGGTAGCGCGCATCGATCGGTACCATCCTTGAGCTTCTCCGACTTTCGGAAGGGTTAGGGTTAGGGTTAGGGATGAAAGCACATAGGAGAAAGAGATATTCTTGAATAACGTTTTTTGTGAAGGTCGGAGAGACTTGCAAGTAGGCTCTACCCCCACTAAATGGGGTAGCGCGCATCGATCGGTACCATCCTTGAGCTTCTCCGACTTTCGGAAGGGTTAGGGTTAGGGTTAGGGATGAAAGCACATAGGAGAAAGAGATATTCTTGAATAACTTTTTTTGTGAAGGTCGGAGAGACTTGGAAAGTGGTTGCATCTGGACTAATTTGGGTCCTGCGGATCGATTGGTACCATCCCCGAGCTTGTACGACCTTCGGAAGAGGTCGACCGACGAAATTCCCCCAAATCTGAGGAGATATTCTTGAATAACTTTTTTTGTGAAGGTCGGAGAGACTTGCAAGTAGGCTCTACCCCCACTAAATGGGGTAGCGCGCATCGATCGGTACCATCCTTGAGCTTCTCCGACTTTCGGAAGGGTTAGGGTTAGGGATGAAAGCACATAGGAGAAAGAGATATTCTTGAATAACTTTTTTTGTGAAGGTCGGAGAGACTTGCAAGTAGGCTCTACCCCCACTAAATGGGGTAGCGCGCATCGATCAGTACCATCCTTGAGCTTCTCCGACTTTCGGAAGGGTTAGGGTTAGGGTTAGGGATGAAAGCACATAGGAGAAAGAGATATTCTTGAATAACTTTTTTTGTGAAGGTCGGAGAGACTTGCAAGTAGGCTCTACCCCCACTAAATGGGGTAGCGCGCATCGATCGGTACCATCCTTGAGCTTCTCCGACTTTCGGAAGGGTTAGGGTTAGGGTTAGGGATGAAAGCACATAGGAGAAAGAGATATTCTTGAATAACTTTTTTTGTGAAGGTCGGAGAGACTTGGAAAGTGGTTGCATCTGGACTAATTTGGGTCCTGCGGATCGATTGGTACCATCCCCGAGCTTGTACGACCTTCGGAAGAGGTTGACCGACGAAATTCCCCCAAATCTGAGGAGATATTCTTGAATAACTTTTTTTGTGAAGGTCGGAGAGACTTGCAAGTAGGCTCTACCCCCACTAAATGGGGTAGCGCGCATCGATCGGTTCCATCCTTGAGCTTCTCCGACTTTCGGAAGGGTTAGGGTTAGGGTTAGGGATGAAAGCACATAGGAGAAAGAGATATTCTTGAATAACTTTTTTTGTGAAAGTCGGAGAGACTTGCAAGTAGGCTCTACCCCCACTAAATGGGGTAGCGCGCATCGATCGGTACCATCCTTGAGCTTCTCCGACTTTCGGAAGGGTTAGGGTTAGGGTTAGGGATGAAAGCACATAGGAGAAAGAGATATTCTTGAATAACTTTTTTTGTGAAGGTCGGAGAGACTTGCAAGTAGGCTCTACCCCCACTAAATGGGGTAGCGCGCATCGATCGGTACCATCCTTGAGCTTCTCCGACTTTCGGAAGGGTTAGGGTTAGGGTTAGGGATGAAAGCACATAGGAGAAAGAGATATTCTTGAATAACTTTTTTTGTGAAGGTCGGAGAGACTTGCAAGTAGGCTCTACCCCCACTAAATGGGGTAGCGCGCATCGATCGGTACCATCCTTGAGCTTCTCCGACTTTCGGAAGGGTTAGGGTTAGGGATGAAAGCACATAGGAGAAAGAGATATTCTTGAATAACTTTTTTTGTGAAGGTCGGAGAGACTTGGAAAGTGGTTGCATCTGGACTAATTTGGGTCCTGCGGATCGATTGGTACCATCCCCGAGCTTGTACGACCTTCGGAAGAGGTCGACCGACGAAATTCCCCCAAATCTGAGGAGATATTCTTGAATAACTTTTTTTGTGAAGGTCGGAGAGACTTGCAAGTAGGCTCTACCCCCACTAAATGTGGTTGCGCGCATCGATCGGTACCATCCTTGAGCTTCTCCGACTTTCGGAAGGGTTAGGGTTAGGGTTAGGGATGAAAGCACATAGGAGAAAGAGATATTCTTGAATAACTTTTTTTGTGAAGGTCGGAGAGACTTGCAAGTAGGCTCTACCCCCACTAAATGGGGTAGCGCGCATCGATCGGTACCATCCTTGAGCTTCTCCGACTTTCGGAAGGGTTAGGGTTAGGGTTAGGGATGAAAGCACATAGGAGAAAGAGATATTCTTGAATAACTTTTTTTGTGAAGGTCGGAGAGACTTGAAAAGTGGTTGCATCTGGACTAATTTGGGTCCTGCGGATCGATTGGTACCATCCCCGAGCTTGTACGACCTTCGGAAGAGGTCGACCGACGAAATTCCCCCAAATCTGAGGAGATATTCTTGAATAACTTTTTTTTTTGAAGGTCGGAGAGACTTGCAAGTAGGCTCTACCCCCACTAAATGGGGTTGCGCGCATCGATCGGTACCATCCTTGAGCTTCTCCGACTTTCGGAAGGGTTAGGGTTAGGGTTAGGGATGAAAGCACATAGGAGAAAGAGATATTCTTGAATAACTTTTTTGTGAAGGTCGGAGAGACTTGCAAGTAGGCTCTACCCCCACTAAATGGGGTAGCGCGCATCGATCGGTACCATCCTTGAGCTTCTCCGACTTTCGGAAGGGTTAGGGTTAGGGTTAGGGATGAAAGCACATAGGAGAAAGAGATATTCTTGAATAACTTTTTTTGTGAAGGTCGGAGAGACTTGGAAAGTGGTTGCATCTGGACTAATTTGGGTCCTGCGGATCGATTGGTACCATCCCCGAGCTTGTACGACCTTCGGAAGAGGTCGACCGACGAAATTCCCCCAAATCTGAGGAGATATTCTTGAATAACTTTTTTTGTGAAGGTCGGAGAGACTTGCAAGTAGGCTCTACCCCCACTAAATGGGGTAGCGCGCATCGATCGGTACCATCCTTGAGCTTCTCCGACTTTCGGAAGGGTTAGGGTTAGGGTTAGGGATGAAAGCACATAGGAGAAAGAGATATTCTTGAATAACTTTTTTTGTGAAGGTCGGAGAGACTTGCAAGTAGGCTCTACCCCCACTAAATGTGGTTGCGCGCATCGATCGGTACCATCCTTGAGCTTCTCCGACTTTCGGAAGGGTTAGGGTTAGGGTTAGGGATGAAAGCACATAGGAGAAAGAGATATTCTTGAATAACTTTTTTTGTGAAGGTCGGAGAGACTTGCAAGTAGGCTCTACCCCCACTAAATGGGGTAGCGCGCATCGATCGGTACCATCCTTGAGCTTCTCCGACTTTCGGAAGGGTTAGGGTTAGGGTTAGGGATGAAAGCACATAGGAGAAAGAGATATTCTTGAATAACTTTTTTTGTGAAGGTCGGAGAGACTTGGAAAGTGGTTGCATCTGGACTAATTTGGGTCCTGCGGATCGATTGGTACCATCCCCGAGCTTGTACGACCTTCGGAAGAGGTCGACCGACGAAATTCCCCCAAATCTGAGGAGATATTCTTGAATAACTTTTTTTTTTGAAGGTCAGAGAGACTTGCAAGTAGGCTCTACCCCCACTAAATGGGGTTGCGCGCATCGATCGGTACCATCCTTGAGCTTCTCCGACTTTCGGAAGGGTTAGGGTTAGGGTTAGGGATGAAAGCACATAGGAGAAAGAGATATTCTTGAATAACTTTTTTGTGAAGGTCGGAGAGACTTGCAAGTAGGCTCTACCCCCACTAAATGGGGTAGCGCGCATCGATCGGTACCATCCTTGAGCTTCTCCGACTTTCGGAAGGGTTAGGGTTAGGGTTAGGGATGAAAGCACATAGGAGAAAGAGATATTCTTGAATAACTTTTTTTGTGAAGGTCGGAGAGACTTGGAAAGTGGTTGCATCTGGACTAATTTGGGTCCTGCGGATCGATTGGTACCATCCCCGAGCTTGTACGACCTTCGGAAGAGGTCGACCGACGAAATTCCCCCAAATCTGAGGAGATATTCTTGAATAACTTTTTTTGTGAAGGTCGGAGAGACTTGCAAGTAGGCTCTACCCCCACTAAATGGGGTAGCGCGCATCGATCGGTACCATCCTTGAGCTTCTCCGACTTTCGGAAGGGTTAGGGTTAGGGTTAGGGATGAAAGCACATAGGAGAAAGAGATATTCTTGAATAACTTTTTTTGTGAAGGTCGGAGAGACTTGCAAGTAGGCTCTACCCCCACTAAATGGGGTAGCGCACATCGATCGGTACCATCCTTGAGCTTCTCCGACTTTCGGAAGGGTTAGGGTTAGGGTTAGGGATGAAAGCACATAGGAGAAAGAGATATTCTTGAATAACTTTTTTTGTGAAGGTCGGAGAGACTTGCAAGTAGGCTCTACCCCCACTAAATGGGGTAGCGCGCATCGATCGGTACCATCCTTGAGCTTCTCCGACTTTCGGAAGGGTTAGGGTTAGGGTTAGGGATGAAAGCACATAGGAGAAAGAGATATTCTTGAATAACTTTTTTTGTGAAGGTCGGAGAGACTTGGAAAGTGGTTGCATCTGGACTAATTTGGGTCCTGCGGATCGATTGGTACCATCCCCGAGCTTGTACGACCTTCGGAAGAGGTCGACCGACGAAATTCCCCCAAATCTGAGGAGATATTCTTGAATAACTTTTTTTGTGAAGGTCGGAGAGACTTGCAAGTAGGCTCTACCCCCACTAAATGGGGTAGCGCGCATCGATCGGTACCATCCTTGAGCTTCTCCGACTTTTGGAAGGGTTAGGGTTAGGGTTAGGGATGAAAGCACATAGGAGAAAGAGATATTCTTGAATAACTTTTTTTGTGAAGGTCGGAGAGACTTGCAAGTAGGCTCTACCCCCACTAAATGGGGTAGCGCGCATCGATCGGTACCATCCTTGAGCTTCTCCGACTTTCGGAAGGGTTAGGGTTAGGGTTAGGGATGAAAGCACATAGGAGAAAGAGATATTCTTGAATAACTTTTTTTGTGAAGGTCGGAGAGACTTGCAAGTAGGCTCTACCCCCACTAAATGGGGTAGCGCGCATCGATCGGTACCATCCTTGAGCTTCTCCGACTTTCGGAAGGGTTAGGGTTAGGGTTAGGGATGAAAGCACATAGGAGAAAGAGATATTCTTGAATAACTTTTTTTGTGAAGGTCGGAGAGACTTGCAAGTAGGCTCTACCCCCACTAAATGGGGTAACGCGCATCGATCGGTACCATCCTTGAGCTTCTCCGACTTTCGGAAGGGTTAGGGTTAGGGTTAGGGATGAAAGCACATAGGAGAAAGAGATATTCTTGAATAACTTTTTTTGTGAAGGTCGGAGAGACTTGCAAGTAGGCTCTACCCCCACTAAATGGGGTAGCGCGCATCGATCGGTACCATCCTTGAGCTTCTCCGACTTTCGGAAGGGTTAGGGTTAGGGTTAGGGATGAAAGCACATAGGAGAAAGAGATATTCTTGAATAACTTTTTTTGTGAAGGTCGGAGAGACTTGGAAAGTGGTTGCATCTGGACTAATTTGGGTCCTGCGGATCGATTGGTACCATCCCCGAGCTTGTACGACCTTCGGAAGAGGTCGACCGACGAAATTCCCCCAAATCTGAGGAGATATTCTTGAATAACTTTTTTTGTGAAGGTCGGAGAGACTTGCAAGTAGGCTCTACCCCCACTAAATGGAGTAGCGCGCATCGATCGGTACCATCCTTGAGCTTGTCCGACTTTCGGAAGGGTTAGGGTTAGGGTTAGGGATGAAAGCACATAGGAGAAAGAGATATTCTTGAATAACTTTTTTTGTGAAGGTCGGAGAGACTTGCAAGTAGGCTCTACCCCCACTAAATGGGGTAGCGCGCATCGATCGGTACCATCCTTGAGCTTCTCCGACTTTCGGAAGGGTTAGGGTTAGGGTTAGGGATGAAAGCACATAGGAGAAAGAGATATTCTTGAATAACTTTTTTTGTGAAGGTCGGAGAGACTTGGAAAGTGGTTGCATCTGGACTAATTTGGGTCCTGCAGATCGATTGGTACCATCCCCGAGCTTGTACGACCTTCGGAAGAGGTCGACCGACGAAATTCCCCCAAATCTGAGGAGATATTCTTGAATAACTTTTTTTGTGAAGGTCGGAGAGACTTGCAAGTAGGCTCTACCCCCACTAAATGGGGTTGCGCACATCGATCGGTACCATCCTTGAGCTTCTCCGACTTTCGGAAGGGTTAGGGTTAGGGTTAGGGATGAAAGCACATAGGAGAAAGAGATATTCTTGAATAACTTTTTTTGTGAAGGTCGGAGAGACTTGGAAAGTGGTTGCATCTGGACTAATTTGGGTCCTGCGGATCGATTGGTACCATCCCCGAGCTTGTACGACCTTTGGAAGAGGTCGACCGACGAAATTCCCCCAAATCTGAGGAGATATTCTTGAATAACTTTTTTTGTGAAGGTCGGAGAGACTTGCAAGTAGGCTCTACCCCCACTAAATGGGGTAGCGCGCATCGATCGGTACCATCCTTGAGCTTCTCCGACTTTCGGAAGGGTTAGGGTTAGGGTTAGGGATGAAAGCACATAGGAGAAAGAGATATTCTTGAATAACTTTTTTGTGAAGGTCGGAGAGACTTGCAAGTAGGCTCTACCCCCACTAAATGGGGTAGCGCGCATCGATCGGTACCATCCTTGAGCTTCTCCGACTTTCGGAAGGGTTAGGGTTAGGGTTAGGGATGAAAGCACATAGGAGAAAGAGATATTCTTGAATAACTTTTTTTGTGAAGGTCGGAGAGACTTGGAAAGTGGTTGCATCTGGACTAATTTGGGTCCTGCGGATCGATTGGTACCATCCCCGAGCTTGTACGACCTTCGGAAGAGGTCGACCGACGAAATTCCCCCAAATCTGAGGAGATATTCTTGAATAACTTTTTTTGTGAAGGTCGGAGAGACTTGCAAGTAGGCTCTACCCCCACTAAATGGGGTAGCGCGCATCGATCGGTACCATCCTTGAGCTTCTCCGACTTTCGGAAGGGTTAGGGTTAGGGTTAGGGATGAAAGCACATAGGAGAAAGAGATATTCTTGAATAACTTTTTTTGTGAAGGTCGGAGAGACTTGCAAGTAGGCTCTACCCCCACTAAATGGGGTAGCGCGCATCGATCAGTACCATCCTTGAGCTTCTCCGACTTTCGGAAGGGTTAGGGTTAGGGTTAGGGATGAAAGCACATAGGAGAAAGAGATATTCTTGAATAACTTTTTTTGTGAAGGTCGGAGAGACTTGCAAGTAGGCTCTACCCCCACTAAATGGGGTAGCGCGCATCGATCGGTACCATCCTTGAGCTTCTCCGACTTTCGGAAGGGTTAGGGTTAGGGTTAGGGATGAAAGCACATAGGAGAAAGAGATATTCTTGAATAACTTTTTTTGTGAAGGTCGGAGAGACTTGGAAAGTGGTTGCATCTGGACTAATTTGGGTCCTGCGGATCGATTGGTACCATCCCCGAGCTTGTACGACCTTCGGAAGAGGTCGACCGACGAAATTCCCCCAAATCTGAGGAGATATTCTTGAATAACTTTTTTTGTGAAGGTCGGAGAGACTTGCAAGTAGGCTCTACCCCCACTAAATGGGGTAGCGCGCATCGATCGGTACCATCCTTGAGCTTCTCCGACTTTTGGAAGGGTTAGGGTTAGGGTTAGGGATGAAAGCACATAGGAGAAAGAGATATTCTTGAATAACTTTTTTTGTGAAGGTCGGAGAGACTTGCAAGTAGGCTCTACCCCCACTAAATGGGGTAGCGCGCATCGATCGGTACCATCCTTGAGCTTCTCCGACTTTCGGAAGGGTTAGGGTTAGGGTTAGGGATGAAAGCACATAGGAGAAAGAGATATTCTTGAATAACTTTTTTTGTGAAGGTCGGAGAGACTTGGAAAGTGGTTGCATCTGGACTAATTTGGGTCCTGCAGATCGATTGGTACCATCCCCGAGCTTGTACGACCTTCGGAAGAGGTCGACCGACGAAATTCCCCCAAATCTGAGGAGATATTCTTGAATAACTTTTTTTGTGAAGGTCGGAGAGACTTGCAAGTAGGCTCTACCCCCACTAAATGGGGTTGCGCACATCGATCGGTACCATCCTTGAGCTTCTCCGACTTTCGGAAGGGTTAGGGTTAGGGTTAGGGATGAAAGCACATAGGAGAAAGAGATATTCTTGAATAACTTTTTTTGTGAAGGTCGGAGAGACTTGGAAAGTGGTTGCATCTGGACTAATTTGGGTCCTGCGGATCGATTGGTACCATCCCCGAGCTTGTACGACCTTTGGAAGAGGTCGACCGACGAAATTCCCCCAAATCTGAGGAGATATTCTTGAATAACTTTTTTTGTGAAGGTCGGAGAGACTTGCAAGTAGGCTCTACCCCCACTAAATGGGGTAGCGCGCATCGATCGGTACCATCCTTGAGCTTCTCCGACTTTCGGAAGGGTTAGGGTTAGGGTTAGGGATGAAAGCACATAGGAGAAAGAGATATTCTTGAATAACTTTTTTTGTGAAGGTCGGAGAGACTTGCAAGTAGGCTGTACCCCCACTAAATGGGGTAGCGCGCATCGATCGGTACCATCCTTGAGCTTCTCCGACTTTCGGAAGGGTTAGGGTTAGGGTTAGGGATGAAAGCACATAGGAGAAAGAGATATTCTTGAATAACTTTTTTTGTGAAGGTCTGAGAGACTTGCAAGTAGGCTGTACCCCCACTAAATGGGGTAGCGCGCATCGATCGGTACCATCCTTGAGCTTCTCCGACTTTCGGAAGGGTTAGGGTTAGGGTTAGGGATGAAAGCACATAGGAGAAAGAGATATTCTTGAATAACTTTTTTTGTGAAGGTCGGAGAGACTTGGAAAGTGGTTGCATCTGGACTAATTTGGGTCCTGCGGATCGATTGGTACCATCCCCGAGCTTGTACGACCTTCGGAAGAGGTCGACCGACGAAATTCCCCCAAATCTGAGGAGATATTCTTGAATAACTTTTTTTGTGAAGGTCGGAGAGACTTGCAAGTAGGCTCTACCCCCACTAAATGGGGTAGCGCGCATCGATCGGTACCATCCTTGAGCTTCTCCGACTTTCGGAAGGGTTAGGGTTAGGGTTAGGGATGAAAGCACATAGGAGAAAGAGATATTCTTGAATAACTTTTTTTGTGAAGGTCGGAGAGACTTGCAAGTAGGCTCTACCCCCACTAAATGGGGTAGCACGCATCGATCAGTACCATCCTTGAGCTTCTCCGACTTTCGGAAGGGTTAGGGTTAGGGTTAGGGATGAAAGCACATAGGAGAAAGAGATATTCTTGAATAACTTTTTTTGTGAAGGTCGGAGAGACTTGGAAAGTGGTTGCATCTGGACTAATTTGGGTCCTGCGGATCGATTGGTACCATCCCCGAGCTTGTACGACCTTCGGAAGAGGTCGACCGACGAAATTCCCCCAAATCTGAGGAGATATTCTTGAATAACTTTTTTTGTGAAGGTCGGAGAGACTTGCAAGTAGGCTCTACCCCCACTAAATGGAGTAGCGCGCATCGATCGGTACCATCCTTGAGCTTGTCCGACTTTCGGAAGGGTTAGGGTTAGGGTTAGGGATGAAAGCACATAGGAGAAAGAGATATTCTTGAATAACTTTTTTTGTGAAGGTCGGAGAGACTTGCAAGTAGGCTCTACCCCCACTAAATGGGGTAGCGCGCATCGATCGGTACCATCCTTGAGCTTCTCCGACTTTCGGAAGGGTTAGGGTTAGGGTTAGGGATGAAAGCACATAGGAGAAAGAGATATTCTTGAATAACTTTTTTTGTGAAGGTCGGAGAGACTTGGAAAGTGGTTGCATCTGGACTAATTTGGGTCCTGCAGATCGATTGGTACCATCCCCGAGCTTGTACGACCTTCGGAAGAGGTCGACCGACGAAATTCCCCCAAATCTGAGGAGATATTCTTGAATAACTTTTTTTGTGAAGGTCGGAGAGACTTGCAAGTAGGCTCTACCCCCACTAAATGGGGTTGCGCACATCGATCGGTACCATCCTTGAGCTTCTCCGACTTTCGGAAGGGTTAGGGTTAGGGTTAGGGATGAAAGCACATAGGAGAAAGAGATATTCTTGAATAACTTTTTTTGTGAAGGTCGGAGAGACTTGGAAAGTGGTTGCATCTGGACTAATTTGGGTCCTGCGGATCGATTGGTACCATCCCCGAGCTTGTACGACCTTTGGAAGGGTTAGGGTTAGGGTTAGGGATGAAAGCACATAGGAGAAAGAGATATTCTTGAATAACTTTTTTTGTGAAGGTCGGAGAGACTTGGAAAGTGGTTGCATCTGGACTAATTTGGGTCCTGCGGATCGATTGGTACCATCCCCGAGCTTGTACGACCTTCGGAAGAGGTCGACCGACGAAATTCCCCCAAATCTGAGGAGATATTCTTGAATAACTTTTTTTGTGAAGGTCGGAGAGACTTGCAAGTAGGCTCTACCCCCACTAAATGGGGTTGCGCGCATCGATCGGTACCATCCTTGAGCTTCTCCGACTTTCGGAAGGGTTAGGGTTAGGGTTAGGGATGAAAGCACATAGGAGAAAGAGATATTCTTGAATAACTTTTTTTGTGAAGGTCGGAGAGACTTGCAAGTAGGCTCTACCCCCACTAAATGGGGTAGCGCGCATCGATCGGTACCATCCTTGAGCTTCTCCGACTTTCGGAAGGGTTAGGGTTAGGGTTAGGGATGAAAGCACATAGGAGAAAGAGATATTCTTGAATAACTTTTTTTGTGAAGGTCGGAGAGACTTGGAAAGTGGTTGCATCTGGATTAATTTGGGTCCTGCGGATCGATTGGTACCATCCCCGAGCTTGTACGACCTTCGGAAGAGGTCGACCGACGAAATTCCCCCAAATCTGAGGAGATATTCTTGAATAACTTTTTTTGTGAAGGTCGGAGAGACTTGCAAGTAGGCTCTACCCCCACTAAATGGGGTAGCGCGCATCGATCGGTACCATCCTTGAGCTTCTCCGACTTTCGGAAGGGTTAGGGTTAGGGTTAGGGATGAAAGCACATAGGAGAAAGAGATATTCTTGAATAACTTTTTTTGTGAAGGTCGGAGAGACTTGGAAAGTGGTTGCATCTGGACTAATTTGGGTCCTGCGGATCGATTGGTACCATCCCCGAGCTTGTACGACCTTCGGAAGAGGTCGACCGACGAAATTCCCCCAAATCTGAGGAGATATTCTTGAATAACTTTTTTTGTGAAGGTCGGAGAGACTTGCAAGTAGGCTCTACCCCCACTAAATGGGGTAGCGCGCATCGATCGGTACCATCGTTGAGCTTCTCCGACTTTCGGAAGGGTTAGGGTTAGGGTTAGGGATGAAAGCACATAGGAGAAAGAGATATTCTTGAATAACTTTTTTGTGAAGGTCGGAGAGACTTGCAAGTAGGCTCTACCCCCACTAAATGGGGTAGCGCGCATCGATCGGTACCATCCTTGAGCTTCTCCGACTTTCGGAAGGGTTAGGGTTAGGGTTAGGGATGAAAGCACATAGGAGAAAGAGATATTCTTGAATAACTTTTTTTGTGAAGGTCGGAGAGACTTGGAAAGTGGTTGCATCTGGACTAATTTGGGTCCTGCGGATCGATTGGTACCATCCCCGAGCTTGTACGACCTTCGGAAGAGGTCGACCGACGAAATTCCCCCAAATCTGAGGAGATATTCTTGAATAACTTTTTTTGTGAAGGTCGGAGAGACTTGCAAGTAGGCTCTACCCCCACTAAATGGGGTAGCGCGCATCGATCGGTACCATCCTTGAGCTTCTCCGACTTTCGGAAGGGTTAGGGTTAGGGTTAGGGATGAAAGCACATAGGAGAAAGAGATATTCTTGAATAACTTTTTTTGTGAAGGTCGGAGAGACTTGCAAGTAGGCTCTACCCCCACTAAATGGGGTAGCGCGCATCGATCGGTACCATCCTTGAGCTTCTCCGACTTTCGGAAGGGTTAGGGTTAGGGTTAGGGATGAAAGCACATAGGAGAAAGAGATATTCTTGAATAACTTTTTTTGTGAAGGTCGGAGAGACTTGCAAGTAGGCTCTACCCCCACTAAATGTGGTTGCGCGCATCGATCGGTACCATCCTTGAGCTTCTCCGACTTTCGGAAGGGTTAGGGTTAGGGTTAGGGATGAAAGCACATAGGAGAAAGAGATATTCTTGAATAACTTTTTTTGTGAAGGTCGGAGAGACTTGCAAGTAGGCTCTACCCCCACTAAATGGGGTAGCACGCATCGATCGGTACCATCCTTGAGCTTCTCCGACTTTCGGAAGGGTTAGGGTTAGGGTTAGGGATGAAAGCACATAGGAGAAAGAGATATTCTTGAATAACTTTTTTTGTGAAGGTCGGAGAGACTTGGAAAGTGGTTGCATCTGGACTAATTTGGGTCCTGCGGATCGATTGGTACCATCCCCGAGCTTGTACGACCTTCGGAAGAGGTCGACCGACGAAATTCCCCCAAATCTGAGGAGATATTCTTGAATAACTTTTTTTGTGAAGGTCGGAAAGACTTGCAAGTAGGCTCTACCCCCACTAAATGGGGTAGCGCGCATCGATTGGTACCATCCTTCAGCTTCTCCGACTTTGGAAGGGTTAGGGTTAGGGTTAGGGATGAAAGCACATAGGAGAAAGAGATATTCTTGAATAAGTTTTTTTGTGAAGGTCGGAGAGACTTTCAAGTAGGCTCTACCCCCACTAAATGGGGTAGCGCGCATCGATCGGTACCATCCTTGAGCTTCTCCGACTTTCGGAAGGGTTAGGGTTAGGGTTAGGGATGAAAGCACATAGGAGAAAGAGATATTCTTGAATAACTTTTTTTGTGAAGGTCGGAGAGACTTGGAAAGTGGTTGCATCTGGACTAATTTGGGTCCTGCGGATCGATTGGTACCATCCCCGAGCTTGTACGACCTTCGGAAGAGGTCGACCGACGAAATTCCCCCAAATCTGAGGAGATATTCTTGAATAACTTTTTTTGTGAAGGTCGGAGAGACTTGCAAGTAGGCTCTACCCCCACTAAATGGGGTAGCGCGCATCGATCGGTACCATTGTTGAGCTTCTCCGACTTTCGGAAGGGTTAGGGTTAGGGTTAGGGATGAAAGCACATAGGAGAAAGAGATATTCTTGAATAACTTTTTTTGTGAAGGTCGGAGAGACTTGCAAGTAGGCTCTACCCCCACTAAATGGGGTAGCGCGCATCGATCGGTACCATCCTTGAGCTTCTCCGACTTTCGGAAGGGTTAGGGTTAGGGTTAGGGATGAAAGCACATAGGAGAAAGAGATATTCTTGAATAACTTTTTTTGTGAAGGTCGGAGAGACTTGGAAAGTGGTTGCATCTGGACTAATTTGGGTCCTGCGGATCGATTGGTACCATCCCCGAGCTTGTACGACCTTCGGAAGAGGTCGACCGACGAAATTCCCCCAAATCTGAGGAGATATTCTTGAATAACTTTTTTTGTGAAGGTCGGAGAGACTTGCAAGTAGCCTCTACCCCCACTAAATGGGGTTGCGCGCATCGATCGGTACCATCCTTGAGCTTCTCCGACTTTCGGAAGGGTTAGGGTTAGGGTTAGGGATGAAAGCACATAGGAGAAAGAGATATTCTTGAATAACTTTTTTTGTGAAGGTCGGAGAGACTTGGAAAGTGGTTGCATCTGGACTAATTTGGGTCCTGCGGATCGATTGGTACCATCCCCGAGCTTGTACGACCTTCGGAAGAGGTCGACCGACGAAATTCCCCCAAATCTGAGGAGATATTCTTGAATAACTTTTTTTGTGAAGCTCGGAGAGACTTGCAAGTAGGCTCTACCCCCACTAAATGGGGTAGCGCGCATCGATCGGTACCATCCTTGAGCTTCTCCGACTTTTGGAAGGGTTAGGGTTAGGGATGAAAGCACATAGGAGAAAGAGATATTCTTGAATAACTTTTTTTGTGAAGGTCGGAGAGACTTGCAAGTAGGCTCTACCCCCACTAAATGGGGTAGCGCGCATCGATCGGTACCATCCTTGAGCTTCTCCGACTTTCGGAAGGGTTAGGGTTAGGGTTAGGGATGAAAGCACATAGGAGAAAGAGATATTCTTGAATAACTTTTTTTGTGAAGGTCGGAGAGACTTGGAAAGTGGTTGCATCTGGACTAATTTGGGTCCTGCGGATCGATTGGTACCATCCCCGAGCTTGTACGACCTTCGGAAGAGGTCGACCGATGAAATTCCCCCAAATCTGAGGAGATATTCTTGAATAACTTTTTTTGTGAAGGTCGGACAGACTTGCAAGTAGGCTCTACCCCCACTAAATGGGGTAGCGCGCATCGATCGGTACCATCCTTGAGCTTCTCCGACTTTCGGAAGGGTTAGGGTTAGGGTTAGGGATGAAAGCACATAGGAGAAAGAGATATTCTTGAATAACTTTTTTTGTGAAGGTCGGAGAGACTTGGAAAGTGGTTGCATCTGGACTAATTTGGGTCCTGCGGATCGATTGGTACCATCCCCGAGCTTGTACGACCTTCGGAAGAGGTCGACCGATGAAATTCCCCCAAATCTGAGGAGATATTCTTGAATAACTTTTTTTGTGAAGGTCGGACAGACTTGCAAGTAGGCTCTACCCCCACTAAATGGGGTAGCGCGCATCGATCGGTACCATCCTTGAGCTTCTCCGACTTTCGGAAGGGTTAGGGTTAGGGTTAGGGATGAAAGCACATAGGAGAAAGAGATATTCTTGAATAACTTTTTTTGTGAAGGTCGGAGAGACTTGCAAGTAGGCTCTACCCCCCCTAAATGGGGTAGCGCGCATCGATCGGTACCATCCTTGAGCTTCTCCGACTTTCGGAAGGGTTAGGGTTAGGGTTAGGGATGAAAGCACATAGGAGAAAGAGATATTCTTGAATAACTTTTTTTGTGAAGGTCGGAGAGACTTGGAAAGTGGTTGCATCTGGACTAATTTGGGTCCTGCGGATCGATTGGTACCATCCCCGAGCTTGTACGACCTTCGGAAGAGGTCGACCGACGAAATTCCCCCAAATCTGAGGAGATATTCTTGAATAACTTTTTTTGTGAAGGTCGGAGAGACTTGCAAGTAGGCTCTACCCCCACTAAATGTGGTTGCGCGCATCGATCGGTACCATCCTTGAGCTTCTCCGACTTTCGGAAGGGTTAGGGTTAGGGTTAGGGATGAAAGCACATAGGAGAAAGAGATATTCTTGAATAACTTTTTTTGTGAAGGTCGGAGAGACTTGCAAGTAGGCTCTACCCCCACTAAATGGGGTAGCGCGCATCGATCGGTACCATCCTTGAGCTTCTCCGACTTTCGGAAGGGTTAGGGTTAGGGTTAGGGATGAAAGCACATAGGAGAAAGAGATATTCTTGAATAACTTTTTTTGTGAAGGTCGGAGAGACTTGGAAAGTGGTTGCATCTGGACTAATTTGGGTCCTGCGGATCGATTGGTACCATCCCCGAGCTTGTACGACCTTCGGAAGAGGTCGACCGACGAAATTCCCCCAAATCTGAGGAGATATTCTTGAATAAATTTTTTTTTTGAAGGTCGGAGAGACTTGCAAGTAGGCTCTACCCCCACTAAATGGGGTTGCGCGCATCGATCGGTACCATCCTTGAGCTTCTCCGACTTTCGGAAGGGTTAGGGTTAGGGTTAGGGATGAAAGCACATAGGAGAAAGAGATATTCTTGAATAACTTTTTTGTGAAGGTCGGAGAGACTTGCAAGTAGGCTCTACCCCCACTAAATGGGGTAGCGCGCATCGATCGGTACCATCCTTGAGCTTCTCCGACTTTCGGAAGGGTTAGGGTTAGGGTTAGGGATGAAAGCACATAGGAGAAAGAGATATTCTTGAATAACTTTTTTTGTGAAGGTCGGAGAGACTTGGAAAGTGGTTGCATCTGGACTAATTTGGGTCCTGCGGATCGATTGGTACCATCCCCGAGCTTGTACGACCTTCGGAAGAGGTCGACCGACGAAATTCCCCCAAATCTGAGGAGATATTCTTGAATAACTTTTTTTGTGAAGGTCGGAGAGACTTGCAAGTAGGCTCTACCCCCACTAAATGGGGTAGCGCGCATCGATCGGTACCATCCTTGAGCTTCTCCGACTTTCGGAAGGGTTAGGGTTAGGGTTAGGGATGAAAGCACATAGGAGAAAGAGATATTCTTGAATAACTTTTTTTGTGAAGGTCGGAGAGACTTGCAAGTAGGCTCTACCCCCACTAAATGGGGTAGCGCGCATCGATCGGTACCATCCTTGAGCTTCTCCGACTTTCGGAAGGGTTAGGGTTAGGGTTAGGGATGAAAGCACATAGGAGAAAGAGATATTCTTGAATAACTTTTTTTGTGAAGGTCGGAGAGACTTGCAAGTAGGCTCTACCCCCACTAAATGTGGTTGCGCGCATCGATCGGTACCATCCTTGAGCTTCTCCGACTTTCGGAAGGGTTAGGGTTAGGGTTAGGGATGAAAGCACATAGGAGAAAGAGATATTCTTGAATAACTTTTTTTGTGAAGGTCGGAGAGACTTGCAAGTAGGCTCTACCCCCACTAAATGGGGTAGCGCGCATCGATCGGTACCATCCTTGAGCTTCTCCGACTTTCGGAAGGGTTAGGGTTAGGGTTAGGGATGAAAGCACATAGGAGAAAGAGATATTCTTGAATAACTTTTTTTGTGAAGGTCGGAGAGACTTGCAAGTAGGCTCTACCCCCACTAAATGGGGTAGCGCGCATCGATCGGTACCATCCTTGAGCTTCTCCGACTTTCGGAAGGGTTAGGGTTAGGGTTAGGGATGAAAGCACATAGGAGAAAGAGATATTCTTGAATAACTTTTTTTGTGAAGGTCGGAGAGACTTGCAAGTAGGCTCTACCCCCACTAAATGGGGTAGCGCGCATCGATCGGTACCATCCTTGAGCTTCTCCGACTTTCGGAAGGGTTAGGGTTAGGGTTAGGGATGAAAGCACATAGGAGAAAGAGATATTCTTGAATAACTTTTTTTGTGAAGGTCGGAGAGACTTGGAAAGTGGTTGCATCTGGACTAATTTGGGTCCTGCGGATCGATTGGTACCATCCCCGAGCTTGTACGACCTTCGGAAGAGGTCGACCGACGAAATTCCCCCAAATCTGAGGAGATATTCTTGAATAACTTTTTTTGTGAAGGTCGGAGAGACTTGCAAGTAGGCTCTACCCCCACTAAATGGGGTAGCGCGCATCGATCGGTACCATCCTTGAGCTTCTCCGACTTTTGGAAGGGTTAGGGTTAGGGTTAGGGATGAAAGCACATAGGAGAAAGAGATATTCTTGAATAACTTTTTTTGTGAAGGTCGGAGAGACTTGCAAGTAGGCTCTACCCCCACTAAATGGGGTAGCGCGCATCGATCGGTACCATCCTTGAGCTTCTCCGACTTTCGGAAGGGTTAGGGTTAGGGTTAGGGATGAAAGCACATAGGAGAAAGAGATATTCTTGAATAACTTTTTTTGTGAAGGTCGGAGAGACTTGCAAGTAGGCTCTACCCCCACTAAATGGGGTAGCGCGCATCGATCGGTACCATCATTGAGCTTCTCCGACTTTCGGAAGGGTTAGGGTTAGGGTTAGGGATGAAAGCACATAGGAGAAAGAGATATTCTTGAATAACTTTTTTTGTGAAGGTCGGAGAGACTTGCAAGTAGGCTCTACCCCCACTAAATGGGGTAGCGCGCATCGATCGGTACCATCCTTGAGCTTCTCCGACTTTCGGAAGGGTTAGGGTTAGGGTTAGGGATGAAAGCACATAGGAGAAAGAGATATTCTTGAATAACTTTTTTTGTGAAGGTCGGAGAGACTTGCAAGTAGGCTCTACCCCCACTAAATGGAGTAGCGCGCATCGATCGGTACCATCCTTGAGCTTCTCCGACTTTCGGAAGGGTTAGGGTTAGGGTTAGGGATGAAAGCACATAGGAGAAAGAGATATTCTTGAATAACTTTTTTTGTGAAGGTCGGAGAGACTTGGAAAGTGGTTGCATCTGGACTAATTTGGGTCCTGCAGATCGATTGGTACCATCCCCGAGCTTGTACGACCTTCGGAAGAGGTCGACCGACGAAATTCCCCCAAATCTGAGGAGATATTCTTGAATAACTTTTTTTGTGAAGGTCGGAGAGACTTGCAAGTAGGCTCTACCCCCACTAAATGGAGTAGCGCGCATCGATCGGTACCATCCTTGAGCTTGTCCGACTTTCGGAAGGGTTAGGGTTAGGGTTAGGGATGAAAGCACATAGGAGAAAGAGATATTCTTGAATAACTTTTTTTGTGAAGGTCGGAGAGACTTGCAAGTAGGCTCTACCCCCACTAAATGGGGTAGCGCGCATCGATCGGTACCATCCTTGAGCTTCTCCGACTTTCGGAAGGGTTAGGGTTAGGGTTAGGGATGAAAGCACATAGGAGAAAGAGATATTCTTGAATAACTTTTTTTGTGAAGGTCGGAGAGACTTGGAAAGTGGTTGCATCTGGACTAATTTGGGTCCTGCAGATCGATTGGTACCATCCCCGAGCTTGTACGACCTTCGGAAGAGGTCGACCGACGAAATTCCCCCAAATCTGAGGAGATATTCTTGAATAACTTTTTTTGTGAAGGTCGGAGAGACTTGCAAGTAGGCTCTACCCCCACTAAATGGGGTAGCGCGCATCGATCGGTACCATCCTTGAGCTTCTCCGACTTTCGGAAGGGTTAGGGTTAGGGTTAGGGATGAAAGCACATAGGAGAAAGAGATATTCTTGAATAACTTTTTTTGTGAAGGTCGGAGAGACTTGGAAAGTGGTTGCATCTGGACTAATTTGGGTCCTGCGGATCGATTGGTACCATCCCCGAGCTTGTACGACCTTCGGAAGAGGTCGACCGACGAAATTCCCCCAAATCTGAGGAGATATTCTTGAATAACTTTTTTTGTGAAGGTCGGAGAGACTTGCAAGTAGGCTCTACCCCCACTAAATGTGGTTGCGCGCATCGATCGGTACCATCCTTGAGCTTCTCCGACTTTCGGAAGGGTTAGGGTTAGGGTTAGGGATGAAAGCACATAGGAGAAAGAGATATTCTTGAATAACTTTTTTTGTGAAGGTCGGAGAGACTTGCAAGTAGGCTCTACCCCCACTAAATGGGGTAGCGCGCATCGATCGGTACCATCCTTGAGCTTCTCCGACTTTCGGAAGGGTTAGGGTTAGGGTTAGGGATGAAAGCACATAGGAGAAAGAGATATTCTTGAATAACTTTTTTTGTGAAGGTCGGAGAGACTTGGAAAGTGGTTGCATCTGGACTAATTTGGGTCCTGCGGATCGATTGGTACCATCCCCGAGCTTGTACGACCTTCGGAAGAGGTCGACCGACGAAATTCCCCCAAATCTGAGGAGATATTCTTGAATAACTTTTTTTTTTGAAGGTCGGAGAGACTTGCAAGTAGGCTCTACCCCCACTAAATGGGGTTGCGCGCATCGATCGGTACCATCCTTGAGCTTCTCCGACTTTCGGAAGGGTTAGGGTTAGGGTTAGGGATGAAAGCACATAGGAGAAAGAGATATTCTTGAATAACTTTTTTGTGAAGGTCGGAGAGACTTGCAAGTAGGCTCTACCCCCACTAAATGGGGTAGCGCGCATCGATCGGTACCATCCTTGAGCTTCTCCGACTTTCGGAAGGGTTAGGGTTAGGGTTAGGGATGAAAGCACATAGGAGAAAGAGATATTCTTGAATAACTTTTTTTGTGAAGGTCGGAGAGACTTGGAAAGTGGTTGCATCTGGACTAATTTGGGTCCTGCGGATCGATTGGTACCATCCCCGAGCTTGTACGACCTTCGGAAGAGGTCGACCGACGAAATTCCCCCAAATCTGAGGAGATATTCTTGAATAACTTTTTTTTTTGAAGGTCGGAGAGACTTGCAAGTAGGCTCTACCCCCACTAAATGGGGTTGCGCGCATCGATCGGTACCATCCTTGAGCTTCTCCGACTTTCGGAAGGGTTAGGGTTAGGGTTAGGGATGAAAGCACATAGGAGAAAGAGATATTCTTGAATAACTTTTTTGTGAAGGTCGGAGAGACTTGCAAGTAGGCTCTACCCCCACTAAATGGGGTAGCGCGCATCGATCGGTACCATCCTTGAGCTTCTCCGACTTTCGGAAGGGTTAGGGTTAGGGTTAGGGATGAAAGCACATAGGAGAAAGAGATATTCTTGAATAACTTTTTTTGTGAAGGTCGGAGAGACTTGGAAAGTGGTTGCATCTGGACTAATTTGGGTCCTGCGGATCGATTGGTACCATCCCCGAGCTTGTACGACCTTCGGAAGAGGTCGACCGACGAAATTCCCCCAAATCTGAGGAGATATTCTTGAATAACTTTTTTTGTGAAGGTCGGAGAGACTTGCAAGTAGGCTCTACCCCCACTAAATGGGGTAGCGCGCATCGATCGGTACCATCCTTGAGCTTCTCCGACTTTCGGAAGGGTTAGGGTTAGGGTTAGGGATGAAAGCACATAGGAGAAAGAGATATTCTTGAATAACTTTTTTTGTGAAGGTCGGAGAGACTTGCAAGTAGGCTCTACCCCCACTAAATGGGGTAGCGCGCATCGATCGGTACCATCCTTGAGCTTCTCCGACTTTCGGAAGGGTTAGGGTTAGGGTTAGGGATGAAAGCACATAGGAGAAAGAGATATTCTTGAATAACTTTTTTTGTGAAGGTCGGAGAGACTTGCAAGTAGGCTCTACCCCCACTAAATGTGGTTGCGCGCATCGATCGGTACCATCCTTGAGCTTCTCCGACTTTCGGAAGGGTTAGGGTTAGGGTTAGGGATGAAAGCACATAGGAGAAAGAGATATTCTTGAATAACTTTTTTTGTGAAGGTCGGAGAGACTTGCAAGTAGGCTCTACCCCCACTAAATGGGGTAGCGCACATCGATCGGTACCATCCTTGAGCTTCTCCGACTTTCGGAAGGGTTAGGGTTAGGGTTAGGGATGAAAGCACATAGGAGAAAGAGATATTCTTGAATAACTTTTTTGTGAAGGTCGGAGAGACTTGCAAGTAGGCTCTACCCCCACTAAATGGGGTAGCGCGCATCGATCGGTACCATCCTTGAGCTTCTCCGACTTTCGGAAGGGTTAGGGTTAGGGTTAGGGATGAAAGCACATAGGAGAAAGAGATATTCTTGAATAACTTTTTTTGTGAAGGTCGGAGAGACTTGGAAAGTGGTTGCATCTGGACTAATTTGGGTCCTGCGGATCGATTGGTACCATCCCCGAGCTTGTACGACCTTCGGAAGAGGTCGACCGACGAAATTCCCCCAAATCTGAGGAGATATTCTTGAATAACTTTTTTTTTTGAAGGTCGGAGAGACTTGCAAGTAGGCTCTACCCCCACTAAATGGGGTTGCGCGCATCGATCGGTACCATCCTTGAGCTTCTCCGACTTTCGGAAGGGTTAGGGTTAGGGTTAGGGATGAAAGCACATAGGAGAAAGAGATATTCTTGAATAACTTTTTTGTGAAGGTCGGAGAGACTTGCAAGTAGGCTCTACCCCCACTAAATGGGGTAGCGCGCATCGATCGGTACCATCCTTGAGCTTCTCCGACTTTCGGAAGGGTTAGGGTTAGGGTTAGGGATGAAAGCACATAGGAGAAAGAGATATTCTTGAATAACTTTTTTTGTGAAGGTCGGAGAGACTTGGAAAGTGGTTGCATCTGGACTAATTTGGGTCCTGCGGATCGATTGGTACCATCCCCGAGCTTGTACGACCTTCGGAAGAGGTCGACCGACGAAATTCCCCCAAATCTGAGGAGATATTCTTGAATAACTTTTTTTGTGAAGGTCGGAGAGACTTGCAAGTAGGCTCTACCCCCACTAAATGGGGTAGCGCGCATCGATCGGTACCATCCTTGAGCTTCTCCGACTTTCGGAAGGGTTAGGGTTAGGGTTAGGGATGAAAGCACATAGGAGAAAGAGATATTCTTGAATAACTTTTTTTGTGAAGGTCGGAGAGACTTGCAAGTAGGCTCTACCCCCACTAAATGGGGTAGCGCGCATCGATCGGTACCATCCTTGAGCTTCTCCGACTTTCGGAAGGGTTAGGGTTAGGGTTAGGGATGAAAGCACATAGGAGAAAGAGATATTCTTGAATAACTTTTTTTGTGAAGGTCGGAGAGACTTGCAAGTAGGCTCTACCCCCACTAAATGTGGTTGCGCGCATCGATCGGTACCATCCTTGAGCTTCTCCGACTTTCGGAAGGGTTAGGGTTAGGGTTAGGGATGAAAGCACATAGGAGAAAGAGATATTCTTGAATAACTTTTTTTGTGAAGGTCGGAGAGACTTGCAAGTAGGCTCTACCCCCACTAAATGGGGTAGCGCGCATCGATCGGTACCATCCTTGAGCTTCTCCGACTTTCGGAAGGGTTAGGGTTAGGGATGAAAGCACATAGGAGAAAGAGATATTCTTGAATAACTTTTTTTGTGAAGGTCGGAGAGACTTGGAAAGTGGTTGCATCTGGACTAATTTGGGTCCTGCGGATCGATTGGTACCATCCCCGAGCTTGTACGACCTTCGGAAGAGGTCGACCGACGAAATTCCCCCAAATCTGAGGAGATATTCTTGAATAACTTTTTTTTTTTAAGGTCGGAGAGACTTGCAAGTAGGCTCTACCCCCACTAAATGGGGTTGCGCGCATCGATCGGTACCATCCTTGAGCTTCTCCGACTTTCGGAAGGGTTAGGGTTAGGGTTAGGGATGAAAGCACATAGGAGAAAGAGATATTCTTGAATAACTTTTTTGTGAAGGTCGGAGAGACTTGCAAGTAGGCTCTACCCCCACTAAATGGGGTAGCGCGCATCGATCGGTACCATCCTTGAGCTTCTCCGACTTTCGGAAGGGTTAGGGTTAGGGTTAGGGATGAAAGCACATAGGAGAAAGAGATATTCTTGAATAACTTTTTTTGTGAAGGTCGGAGAGACTTGGAAAGTGGTTGCATCTGGACTAATTTGGGTCCTGCGGATCGATTGGTACCATCCCCGAGCTTGTACGACCTTCGGAAGAGGTCGACCGACGAAATTCCCCCAAATCTGAGGAGATATTCTTGAATAACTTTTTTTGTGAAGGTCGGAGAGACTTGCAAGTAGGCTCTACCCCCACTAAATGGGGTAGCGCGCATCGATCGGTACCATCCTTGAGCTTCTCCGACTTTCGGAAGGGTTAGGGTTAGGGTTAGGGATGAAAGCACATAGGAGAAAGAGATATTCTTGAATAACTTTTTTTGTGAAGGTCGGAGAGACTTGCAAGTAGGCTCTACCCCCACTAAATGGGGTAGCGCGCATCGATCGGTACCATCCTTGAGCTTCTCCGACTTTCGGAAGGGTTAGGGTTAGGGTTAGGGATGAAAGCACATAGGAGAAAGAGATATTCTTGAATAACTTTTTTTGTGAAGGTCGGAGAGACTTGCAAGTAGGCTCTACCCCCACTAAATGGGGTAGCGCGCATCGATCGGTACCATCCTTGAGCTTCTCCGACTTTCGGAAGGGTTAGGGTTAGGGTTAGGGATGAAAGCACATAGGAGAAAGAGATATTCTTGAATAACTTTTTTTGTGAAGGTCGGAGAGACTTGCAAGTAGGCTCTACCCCCACTAAATGTGGTTGCGCGCATCGATCGGTACCATCCTTGAGCTTCTCCGACTTTCGGAAGGGTTAGGGTTAGGGTTAGGGATGAAAGCACATAGGAGAAAGAGATATTCTTGAATAACTTTTTTTGTGAAGGTCGGAGAGACTTGCAAGTAGGCTCTACCCCCACTAAATGGGGTAGCGCGCATCGATCGGTACCATCCTTGAGCTTCTCCGACTTTCGGAAGGGTTAGGGTTAGGGTTAGGGATGAAAGCACATAGGAGAAAGAGATATTCTTGAATAACTTTTTTTGTGAAGGTCGGAGAGACTTGGAAAGTGGTTGCATCTGGACTAATTTGGGTCCTGCGGATCGATTGGTACCATCCCCGAGCTTGTACGACCTTCGGAAGAGGTCGACCGACGAAATTCCCCCAAATCTGAGGAGATATTCTTGAATAACTTTTTTTTTTGAAGGTCGGAGAGACTTGCAAGTAGGCTCTACCCCCACTAAATGGGGTTGCGCGCATCGATCGGTACCATCCTTGAGCTTCTCCGACTTTCGGAAGGGTTAGGGTTAGGGATGAAAGCACATAGGAGAAAGAGATATTCTTGAATAACTTTTTTGTGAAGGTCGGAGAGACTTGCAAGTAGGCTCTACCCCCACTAAATGGGGTAGCGCGCATCGATCGGTACCATCCTTGAGCTTCTCCGACTTTCGGAAGGGTTAGGGTTAGGGTTAGGGATGAAAGCACATAGGAGAAAGAGATATTCTTGAATAACTTTTTTTGTGAAGGTCGGAGAGACTTGGAAAGTGGTTGCATCTGGACTAATTTGGGTCCTGCGGATCGATTGGTACCATCCCCGAGCTTGTACGACCTTCGGAAGAGGTCGACCGACGAAATTCCCCCAAATCTGAGGAGATATTCTTGAATAACTTTTTTTGTGAAGGTCGGAGAGACTTGCAAGTAGGCTCTACCCCCACTAAATGGGGTAGCGCGCATCGATCGGTACCATCCTTGAGCTTCTCCGACTTTCGGAAGGGTTAGGGTTAGGGTTAGGGATGAAAGCACATAGGAGAAAGAGATATTCTTGAATAACTTTTTTTGTGAAGGTCGGAGAGACTTGCAAGTAGGCTCTACCCCCACTAAATGGGGTAACGCGCATCGATCGGTACCATCCTTGAGCTTCTCCGACTTTCGGAAGGGTTAGGGTTAGGGTTAGGGATGAAAGCACATAGGAGAAAGAGATATTCTTGAATAACTTTTTTTGTGAAGGTCGGAGAGACTTGCAAGTAGGCTCTACCCCCACTAAATGGGGTAGCGCGCATCGATCGGTACCATCCTTGAGCTTCTCCGACTTTCGGAAGGGTTAGGGTTAGGGTTAGGGATGAAAGCACATAGGAGAAAGAGATATTCTTGAATAACTTTTTTTGTGAAGGTCGGAGAGACTTGGAAAGTGGTTGCATCTGGACTAATTTGGGTCCTGCGGATCGATTGGTACCATCCCCGAGCTTGTACGACCTTCGGAAGAGGTCGACCGACGAAATTCCCCCAAATCTGAGGAGATATTCTTGAATAACTTTTTTTGTGAAGGTCGGAGAGACTTGCAAGTAGGCTCTACCCCCACTAAATGGGGTAGCGCGCATCGATCGGTACCATCCTTGAGCTTCTCCGACTTTTGGAAGGGTTAGGGTTAGGGTTAGGGATGAAAGCACATAGGAGAAAGAGATATTCTTGAATAACTTTTTTTGTGAAGGTCGGAGAGACTTGCAAGTAGGCTCTACCCCCACTAAATGGGGTAGCGCGCATCGATCGGTACCATCCTTGAGCTTCTCCGACTTTCGGAAGGGTTAGGGTTAGGGTTAGGGATGAAAGCACATAGGAGAAAGAGATATTCTTGAATAACTTTTTTTGTGAAGGTCGGAGAGACTTGCAAGTAGGCTCTACCCCCACTAAATGGGGTAGCGCGCATCGATCGGTACCATCCTTGAGCTTCTCCGACTTTCGGAAGGGTTAGGGTTAGGGTTAGGGATGAAAGCACATAGGAGAAAGAGATATTCTTGAATAACTTTTTTTGTGAAGGTCGGAGAGACTTGCAAGTAGGCTCTACCCCCACTAAATGGGGTAGCGCGCATCGATCGGTACCATCCTTGAGCTTCTCCGACTTTCGGAAGGGTTAGGGTTAGGGTTAGGGATGAAAGCACATAGGAGAAAGAGATATTCTTGAATAACTTTTTTTGTGAAGGTCGGAGAGACTTGCAAGTAGGCTCTACCCCCACTAAATGTGGTTGCGCGCATCGATCGGTACCATCCTTGAGCTTCTCCGACTTTCGGAAGGGTTAGGGTTAGGGTTAGGGATGAAAGCACATAGGAGAAAGAGATATTCTTGAATAACTTTTTTTGTGAAGGTCGGAGAGACTTGCAAGTAGGCTCTACCCCCACTAAATGGGGTAGCGCGCATCGATCAGTACCATCCTTGAGCTTCTCCGACTTTCGGAAGGGTTAGGGTTAGGGTTAGGGATGAAAGCACATAGGAGAAAGAGATATTCTTGAATAACTTTTTTTGTGAAGGTCGGAGAGACTTGGAAAGTGGTTGCATCTGGACTAATTTGGGTCCTGCGGATCGATTGGTACCATCCCCGAGCTTGTACGACCTTCGGAAGAGGTCTACCGACGAAATTCCCCCAAATCTGAGGAGATATTCTTGAATAACTTTTTTTTTTGAAGGTCGGAGAGACTTGCAAGTAGGCTCTACCCCCACTAAATGGGGTTGCGCGCATCGATCGGTACCATCCTTGAGCTTCTCCGACTTTCGGAAGGGTTAGGGTTAGGGTTAGGGATGAAAGCACATAGGAGAAAGAGATATTCTTGAATAACTTTTTTGTGAAGGTCGGAGAGACTTGCAAGTAGGCTCTACCCCCACTAAATGGGGTAGCGCGCATCGATCGGTACCATCCTTGAGCTTCTCCGACTTTCGGAAGGGTTAGGGTTAGGGTTAGGGATGAAAGCACATAGGAGAAAGAGATATTCTTGAATAACTTTTTTTGTGAAGGTCGGAGAGACTTGGAAAGTGGTTGCATCTGGACTAATTTGGGTCCTGCGGATCGATTGGTACCATCCCCGAGCTTGTACGACCTTCGGAAGAGGTCGACCGACGAAATTCCCCCAAATCTGAGGAGATATTCTTGAATAACTTTTTTTGTGAAGGTCGGAGAGACTTGCAAGTAGGCTCTACCCCCACTAAATGGGGTAGCGCGCATCGATCGGTACCATCCTTGAGCTTCTCCGACTTTCGGAAGGGTTAGGGTTAGGGTTAGGGATGAAAGCACATAGGAGAAAGAGATATTCTTGAATAACTTTTTTTGTGAAGGTCGGAGAGACTTGCAAGTAGGCTCTACCCCCACTAAATGGGGTAGCGCGCATCGATCGGTACCATCCTTGAGCTTCTCCGACTTTCGGAAGGGTTAGGGTTAGGGTTAGGGATGAAAGCACATAGGAGAAAGAGATATTCTTGAATAACTTTTTTTGTGAAGGTCGGAGAGACTTGCAAGTAGGCTCTACCCCCACTAAATGGGGTAGCGCGCATCGATCGGTACCATCTTTGAGCTTCTCCGACTTTCGGAAGGGTTAGGGTTAGGGTTAGGGATGAAAGCACATAGGAGAAAGAGATATTCTTGAATAACTTTTTTTGTGAAGGTCGGAGAGACTTGGAAAGTGGTTGCATCTGGACTAATTTGGGTCCTGCGGATCGATTGGTACCATCCCCGAGCTTGTACGACCTTCGGAAGAGGTCGACCGACGAAATTCCCCCAAATCTGAGGAGATATTCTTGAATAACTTTTTTTGTGAAGGTCGGAGAGACTTGCAAGTAGGCTCTACCCCCACTAAATGGGGTAGCGCGCATCGATCGGTACCATCCTTGAGCTTCTCCGACTTTCGGAAGGGTTAGGGTTAGGGTTAGGGATGAAAGCACATAGGAGAAAGAGATATTCTTGAATAACTTTTTTTGTGAAGGTCGGAGAGACTTGCAAGTAGGCTCTACCCCCACTAAATGGGGTAGCGCGCATCAATCGGTACCATCCTTGAGCTTCTCCGACTTTCGGAAGGGTTAGGGTTAGGGTTAGGGATGAAAGCACATAGGAGAAAGAGATATTCTTGAATAACTTTTTTTGTGAAGGTCGGAGAGACTTGCAAGTAGGCTCTACCCCCACTAAATGGGGTAGCGCGCATCGATCGGTACCATCCTTGAGCTTCTCCGACTTTCGGAAGGGTTAGGGTTAGGGTTAGGGATGAAAGCACATAGGAGAAAGAGATATTCTTGAATAACTTTTTTTGTGAAGGTCGGAGAGACTTGGAAAGTGGTTGCATCTGGACTAATTTGGGTCCTGCGGATCGATTGGTACCATCCCCGAGCTTGTACGACCTTCGGAAGAGGTCGACCGACGAAATTCCCCCAAATCTGAGGAGATATTCTTGAATAACTTTTTTTGTGAAGGTCGGAGAGACTTGCAAGTAGGCTCTACCCCCACTAAATGGGGTAGCGCGCATCGATCGGTACCATCCTTGAGCTTCTCCGACTTTTGGAAGGGTTAGGGTTAGGGTTAGGGATGAAAGCACATAGGAGAAAGAGATATTCTTGAATAACTTTTTTTGTGAAGGTCGGAGAGACTTGCAAGTAGGCTCTACCCCCACTAAATGGGGTAGCGCGCATCGATCGGTACCATCCTTGAGCTTCTCCGACTTTCGGAAGGGTTAGGGTTAGGGTTAGGGATGAAAGCACATAGGAGAAAGAGATATTCTTGAATAACTTTTTTTGTGAAGGTCGGAGAGACTTGCAAGTAGGCTCTACCCCCACTAAATGGGGTAGCGCGCATCGATCGGTACCATCCTTGAGCTTCTCCGACTTTCGGAAGGGTTAGGGTTAGGGTTAGGGATGAAAGCACATAGGAGAAAGAGATATTCTTGAATAACTTTTTTTGTGAAGGTCGGAGAGACTTGCAAGTAGGCTCTACCCCCACTAAATGGGGTAGCGCGCATCGATCGGTACCATCCTTGAGCTTCTCCGACTTTCGGAAGGGTTAGGGTTAGGGTTAGGGATGAAAGCACATAGGAGAAAGAGATATTCTTGAATAACTTTTTTTGTGAAGGTCGGAGAGACTTGGAAAGTGGTTGCATCTGGACTAATTTGGGTCCTGCGGATCGATTGGTACCATCCCCGAGCTTGTACGACCTTCGGAAGAGGTCGACCGACGAAATTCCCCCAAATCTGAGGAGATATTCTTGAATAACTTTTTTTGTGAAGGTCGGAGAGACTTGCAAGTAGGCTCTACCCCCACTAAATGGAGTAGCGCGCATCGATCGGTACCATCCTTGAGCTTGTCCGACTTTCGGAAGGGTTAGGGTTAGGGTTAGGGATGAAAGCACATAGGAGAAAGAGATATTCTTGAATAACTTTTTTTGTGAAGGTCGGAGAGACTTGCAAGTAGGCTCTACCCCCACTAAATGGGGTAACGCGCATCGATCGGTACCATCCTTGAGCTTCTCCGACTTTCGGAAGGGTTAGGGTTAGGGTTAGGGATGAAAGCACATAGGAGAAAGAGATATTCTTGAATAACTTTTTTTGTGAAGGTCGGAGAGACTTGGAAAGTGGTTGCATCTGGACTAATTTGGGTCCTGCAGATCGATTGGTACCATCCCCGAGCTTGTACGACCTTCGGAAGAGGTCGACCGACGAAATTCCCCCAAATCTGAGGAGATATTCTTGAATAACTTTTTTTGTGAAGGTCGGAGAGACTTGCAAGTAGGCTCTACCCCCACTAAATGGGGTTGCGCACATCGATCGGTACCATCCTTGAGCTTCTCCGACTTTCGGAAGGGTTAGGGTTAGGGTTAGGGATGAAAGCACATAGGAGAAAGAGATATTCTTGAATAACTTTTTTTGTGAAGGTCGGAGAGACTTGGAAAGTGGTTGCATCTGGACTAATTTGGGTCCTGCGGATCGATTGGTACCATCCCCGAGCTTGTACGACCTTTGGAAGAGGTCGACCGACGAAATTCCCCCAAATCTGAGGAGATATTCTTGAATAACTTTTTTTGTGAAGGTCGGAGAGACTTGCAAGTAGGCTCTACCCCCACTAAATGGGGTAGCGCGCATCGATCGGTACCATCCTTGAGCTTCTCCGACTTTCGGAAGGGTTAGGGTTAGGGTTAGGGATGAAAGCACATAGGAGAAAGAGATATTCTTGAATAACTTTTTTTGTGAAGGTCGGAGAGACTTGCAAGTAGGCTGTACCCCCACTAAATGGGGTAGCGCGCATCGATCGGTACCATCCTTGAGCTTCTCCGACTTTCGGAAGGGTTAGGGTTAGGGTTAGGGATGAAAGCACATAGGAGAAAGAGATATTCTTGAATAACTTTTTTTGTGAAGGTCTGAGAGACTTGCAAGTAGGCTGTACCCCCACTAAATGGGGTAGCGCGCATCGATCGGTACCATCCTTGAGCTTCTCCGACTTTCGGAAGGGTTAGGGTTAGGGTTAGGGATGAAAGCACATAGGAGAAAGAGATATTCTTGAATAACTTTTTTTGTGAAGGTCGGAGAGACTTGGAAAGTGGTTGCATCTGGACTAATTTGGGTCCTGCGGATCGATTGGTACCATCCCCGAGCTTGTACGACCTTCGGAAGAGGTCGACCGACGAAATTCCCCCAAATCTGAGGAGATATTCTTGAATAACTTTTTTTGTGAAGGTCGGAGAGACTTGCAAGTAGGCTCTACCCCCACTAAATGGGGTAGCGCGCATCGATCGGTACCATCCTTGAGCTTCTCCGACTTTCGGAAGGGTTAGGGTTAGGGTTAGGGATGAAAGCACATAGGAGAAAGAGATATTCTTGAATAACTTTTTTTGTGAAGGTCGGAGAGACTTGCAAGTAGGCTCTACCCCCACTAAATGGGGTAGCACGCATCGATCAGTACCATCCTTGAGCTTCTCCGACTTTCGGAAGGGTTAGGGTTAGGGTTAGGGATGAAAGCACATAGGAGAAAGAGATATTCTTGAATAACTTTTTTTGTGAAGGTCGGAGAGACTTGGAAAGTGGTTGCATCTGGACTAATTTGGGTCCTGCGGATCGATTGGTACCATCCCCGAGCTTGTACGACCTTCGGAAGAGGTCGACCGACGAAATTCCCCCAAATCTGAGGAGATATTCTTGAATAACTTTTTTTGTGAAGGTCGGAGAGACTTGCAAGTAGGCTCTACCCCCACTAAATGGAGTAGCGCGCATCGATCGGTACCATCCTTGAGCTTGTCCGACTTTCGGAAGGGTTAGGGTTAGGGTTAGGGATGAAAGCACATAGGAGAAAGAGATATTCTTGAATAACTTTTTTTGTGAAGGTCGGAGAGACTTGCAAGTAGGCTCTACCCCCACTAAATGGGGTAGCGCGCATCGATCGGTACCATCCTTGAGCTTCTCCGACTTTCGGAAGGGTTAGGGTTAGGGTTAGGGATGAAAGCACATAGGAGAAAGAGATATTCTTGAATAACTTTTTTTGTGAAGGTCGGAGAGACTTGGAAAGTGGTTGCATCTGGACTAATTTGGGTCCTGCAGATCGATTGGTACCATCCCCGAGCTTGTACGACCTTCGGAAGAGGTCGACCGACGAAATTCCCCCAAATCTGAGGAGATATTCTTGAATAACTTTTTTTGTGAAGGTCGGAGAGACTTGCAAGTAGGCTCTACCCCCACTAAATGGGGTTGCGCACATCGATCGGTACCATCCTTGAGCTTCTCCGACTTTCGGAAGGGTTAGGGTTAGGGTTAGGGATGAAAGCACATAGGAGAAAGAGATATTCTTGAATAACTTTTTTTGTGAAGGTCGGAGAGACTTGGAAAGTGGTTGCATCTGGACTAATTTGGGTCCTGCGGATCGATTGGTACCATCCCCGAGCTTGTACGACCTTTGGAAGAGGTCGACCGACGAAATTCCCCCAAATCTGAGGAGATATTCTTGAATAACTTTTTTTGTGAAGGTCGGAGAGACTTGCAAGTAGGCTCTACCCCCACTAAATGGGGTAGCGCGCATCGATCGGTACCATCCTTGAGCTTCTCCGACTTTCGGAAGGGTTAGGGTTAGGGATGAAAGCACATAGGAGAAAGAGATATTCTTGAATAACTTTTTTTGTGAAGGTCGGAGAGACTTGCAAGTAGGCTGTACCCCCACTAAATGGGGTAGCGCGCATCGATCGGTACCATCTTTGAGCTTCTCCGACTTTCGGAAGGGTTAGGGTTAGGGTTAGGGATGAAAGCACATAGGAGAAAGAGATATTCTTGAATAACTTTTTTTGTGAAGGTCTGAGAGACTTGCAAGTAGGCTTTACCCCCACTAAATGGGGTAGCGCGCATCGATCGGTACCATCCTTGAGCTTCTCCGACTTTCGGAAGGGTTAGGGTTAGGGTTAGGGATGAAAGCACATAGGAGAAAGAGATATTCTTGAATAACTTTTTTTGTGAAGGTCGGAGAGACTTGGAAAGTGGTTGCATCTGGACTAATTTGGGTCCTGCGGATCGATTGGTACCATCCCCGAGCTTGTACGACCTTCGGAAGAGGTCGACCGACGAAATTCCCCCAAATCTGAGGAGATATTCTTGAATAACTTTTTTTGTGAAGGTCGGAGAGACTTGCAAGTAGGCTCTACCCCCACTAAATGGGGTAGCGCGCATCGATCGGTACCATCCTTGAGCTTCTCCGACTTTCGGAAGGGTTAGGGTTAGGGTTAGGGATGAAAGCACATAGGAGAAAGAGATATTCTTGAATAACTTTTTTTGTGAAGGTCGGAGAGACTTGCAAGTAGGCTCTACCCCCACTAAATGGGGTAGCACGCATCGATCGGTACCATCCTTGAGCTTCTCCGACTTTCGGAAGGGTTAGGGTTAGGGTTAGGGATGAAAGCACATAGGAGAAAGAGATATTCTTGAATAACTTTTTTTGTGAAGGTCGGAGAGACTTGGAAAGTGGTTGCATCTGGACTAATTTGGGTCCTGCGGATCGATTGGTACCATCCCCGAGCTTGTACGACCTTCGGAAGAGGTCGACCGACGAAATTCCCCCAAATCTGAGGAGATATTCTTGAATAACTTTTTTTGTGAAGGTCGGAGAGACTTGCAAGTAGGCTCTACCCCCACTAAATGGGGTTGCGCGCATCGATCGGTACCATCCTTGAGCTTCTCCGACTTTCGGAAGGGTTAGGGTTAGGGTTAGGGATGAAAGCACATAGGAGAAAGAGATATTCTTGAATAACTTTTTTTGTGAAGGTCGGAGAGACTTGCAAGTAGGCTCTACCCCCACTAAATGGGGTAGCGCGCATCGATCGGTACCATCCTTGAGCTTCTCCGACTTTCGGAAGGGTTAGGGTTAGGGTTAGGGATGAAAGCACATAGGAGAAAGAGATATTCTTGAATAACTTTTTTTGTGAAGGTCGGAGAGACTTGGAAAGTGGTTGCATCTGGACTAATTTGGGTCCTGCGGATCGATTGGTACCATCCCCGAGCTTGTACGACCTTCGAAAGAGGTCGACCGACGAAATTCCCCCAAATCTGAGGAGATATTCTTGAATAACTTTTTTTGTGAAGGTCGGAGAGACTTGCAAGTAGGCTCTACCCCCACTAAATGGGGTAGCGCGCATCGATCGGTACCATCCTTGAGCTTCTCCGACTTTCGGAAGGGTTAGGGTTAGGGTTAGGGATGAAAGCACATAGGAGAAAGAGATATTCTTGAATAACTTTTTTTGTGAAGGTCGGAGAGACTTGCAAGTAGGCTCTACCCCCACTAAATGGGGTAGCGCGCATCGATCGGTACCATCCTTGAGCTTCTCCGACTTTCGGAAGGGTTAGGGTTAGGGTTAGGGATGAAAGCACATAGGAGAAAGAGATATTCTTGAATAACTTTTTTTGTGAAGGTCGGAGAGACTTGGAAAGTGGTTGCATCTGGACTAATTTGGGTCCTGCGGATCGATTGGTACCATCCCCGAGCTTGTACGACCTTCGGAAAAGGTCGACCGACGAAATTCCCCCAAATCTGAGGAGATATTCTTGAATAACTTTTTTTTTGAAGGTCGGAGAGACTTGCAAGTAGGCTCTACCCCCACTAAATGGGGTTGCGCGCATCGATCGGTACCATCCTTGAGCTTCTCCGACTTTCGGAAGGGTTAGGGTTAGGGATGAAAGCACATAGGAGAAAGAGATATTCTTGAATAACTTTTTTTGTGAAGGTCGGAGAGACTTGCAAGTAGGCTCTACCCCCACTAAATGGGGTAGCGCGCATCGATCGGTACCATCCTTGAGCTTCTCCGACTTTCGGAAGGGTTAGGGTTAGGGATGAAAGCACATAGGAGAAAGAGATATTCTTGAATAACTTTTTTTGTGAAGGTCGGAGAGACTTGCAAGTAGGCTCTACCCCCACTAAATGGGGTAGCGCGCATCGATCGGTACCATCCTTGAGCTTCTCCGACTTTCGGAAGGGTTAGGGTTAGGGTTAGGGATGAAAGCACATAGGAGAAAGAGATATTCTTGAATAACTTTTTTTGTGAAGGTCGGAGAGACTTGGAAAGTGGTTGCATCTGGACTAATTTGGGTCCTGCTGATCGATTGGTACCATCCCCGAGCTTGTACGACCTTCGGAAGAGGTCGACCGACGAAATTCCCCCAAATCTGAGGAGATATTCTTGAATAACTTTTTTTGTGAAGGTCGGAGAGACTTGCAAGTAGGCTCTACCCCCACTAAATGGGGTAGCGCGCATCGATCGGTACCATCCTTGAGCTTCTCCGACTTTCGGAAGGGTTAGGGTTAGGGTTAGGGATGAAAGCACATAGGAGAAAGAGATATTCTTGAATAACTTTTTTTGTGAAGGTCGGAGAGACTTGCAAGTAGGCTCTACCCCCACTAAATGGGGTAGCGCGCATCGATCGGTACCATCCTTGAGCTTCTCCGACTTTCGGAAGGGTTAGGGTTAGGGTTAGGGATGAAAGCACATAGGAGAAAGAGATATTCTTGAATAACTTTTTTTGTGAAGGTCGGAGAGACTTGGAAAGTGGTTGCATCTGGACTAATTTGGGTCCTGCGGATCGATTGGTACCATCCCCGAGCTTGTACGACCTTCGGAAGAGGTCGACCGACGAAATTCCCCCAAATCTGAGGAGATATTCTTGAATAACTTTTTTTGTGAAGGTCGGAGAGACTTGCAAGTAGGCTCTACCCCCACTAAATGGGGTTGCGCGCATCGATCGGTACCATCCTTGAGCTTCTCCGACTTTCGGAAGGGTTAGGGTTAGGGTTAGGGATGAAAGCACATAGGAGAAAGAGATATTCTTGAATAACTTTTTTTGTGAAGGTCGGAGAGACTTGCAAGTAGGCTTTACCCCCACTAAATGGGGTAGCGCGCATCGATCGGTACCATCCTTGAGCTTCTCCGACTTTCGGAAGGGTTAGGGTTAGGGTTAGGGATGAAAGCACATAGGAGAAAGAGATATTCTTGAATAACTTTTTTTGTGAAGGTCGGAGAGACTTGGAAAGTGGTTGCATCTGGACTAATTTGGGTCCTGCAGATCGATTGGTACTATCCCCGAGCTTGTACGACCTTCGGAAGAGGTCGACCGACGAAATTCCCCCAAATCTGAGGAGATATTCTTGAATAACTTTTTTTGTGAAGGTCGGAGAGACTTGCAAGTAGGCTCTACCCCCACTAAATGGGGTTGCGCGCATCGATCGGTACCATCCTTGAGCTTCTCCGACTTTCGGAAGGGTTAGGGTTAGGGTTAGGGATGAAAGCACATAGGAGAAAGAGATATTCTTGAATAACTTTTTTTGTGAAGGTCGGAGAGACTTGGAAAGTGGTTGCATCTGGACTAATTTGGGTCCTGCGGATCGATTGGTACCATCCCCGAGCTTGTACGACCTTTGGAAGAGGTCGACCGACGAAATTCCCCCAAATCTGAGGAGATATTCTTGAATAACTTTTTTTGTGAAGGTCGGAGAGACTTGCAAGTAGGCTCTACCCCCACTAAATGGGGTAGCGCACATCGATCGGTACCATCCTTGAGCTTCTCCGACTTTTGGAAGGGTTAGGGTTAGGGTTAGGGATGAAAGCACATAGGAGAAAGAGATATTCTTGAATAACTTTTTTTGTGAAGGTCGGAGAGACTTGCAAGTAGGCTCTACCCCCACTAAATGGGGTAGCGCGCATCGATCGGTACCATCCTTGAGCTTCTCCGACTTTCGGAAGGGTTAGGGTTAGGGTTAGGGATGAAAGCACATAGGAGAAAGAGATATTCTTGAATAACTTTTTTTGTGAAGGTCGGAGAGACTTGCAAGTAGGCTCTACCCCCACTAAATGGGGTAGCGCGCATCGATCGGTACCATCCTTGAGCTTCTCCGACTTTCGGAAGGGTTAGGGTTAGGGTTAGGGATGAAAGCACATAGGAGAAAGAGATATTCTTGAATAACTTTTTTTGTGAAGGTCGGAGAGACTTGGAAAGTGGTTGCATCTGGACTAATTTGGGTCCTGCGGATCGATTGGTACCATCCCCGAGCTTGTACGACCTTCGGAAGAGGTCGACCGACGAAATTCCCCCAAATCTGAGGAGATATTCTTGAATAACTTTTTTTGTGAAGGTCGGAGAGACTTGCAAGTAGGCTCTACCCCCACTAAATGGGGTTGCGCGCATCGATCGGTACCATCCTTGAGCTTCTCCGACTTTCGGAAGGGTTAGGGTTAGGGTTAGGGATGAAAGCACATAGGAGAAAGAGATATTCTTGAATAACTTTTTTTGTGAAGGTCGGAGAGACTTGCAAGTAGGCTCTACCCCCACTAAATGGGGTAGCGCGCATCGATCGGTACCATCTTTGAGCTTCTCCGACTTTCGGAAGGGTTAGGGTTAGGGTTAGGGATGAAAGCACATAGGAGAAAGAGATATTCTTGAATAACTTTTTTTGTGAAGGTCAGAGAGACTTGGAAAGTGGTTGCATCTGGACTAATTTGGGTCCTGCAGATCGATTGGTACCATCCCCGAGCTTGTACGACCTTCGGAAGAGGTCGACCGACGAAATTCCCCCAAATCTGAGGAGATATTCTTGAATAACTTTTTTTGTGAAGGTCGGAGAGACTTGCAAGTAGGCTCTACCCCCACTAAATGGGGTAGCGCGCATCGATCGGTTCCATCCTTGAGCTTCTCCGACTTTCGGAAGGGTTAGGGTTAGGGTTAGGGATGAAAGCACATAGGAGAAAGAGATATTCTTGAATAACTTTTTTTGTGAAGGTCGGAGAGACTTGGAAAGTGGTTGCATCTGGACTAATTTGGGTCCTGCGGATCGATTGGTACCATCCTCGAGCTTGTACGACCTTTGGAAGAGGTCGACCGACGAATTCCCCCAAATCTGAGGAGATATTCTTGAATAACTTTTTTTGTGAAGGTCGGAGAGACTTGCAAGTAGGCTCTACCCCCACTAAATGGGGTAGCGCACATCGATCGGTACCATCCTTGAGCTTCTCCGACTTTCGGAAGGGTTAGGGTTAGGGTTAGGGATGAAAGCACATAGGAGAAAGAGATATTCTTGAATAACTTTTTTTGTGAAGGTCGGAGAGACTTGCAAGTAGGCTCTACCCCCACTAAATGGGGTAGCGCGCATCGATCGGTACCATCCTTGAGCTTCTCCGACTTTCGGAAGGGTTAGGGTTAGGGTTAGGGATGAAAGCACATAGGAGAAAGAGATATTCTTGAATAACTTTTTTTGTGAAGGTCGGAGAGACTTGGAAAGTGGTTGCATCTGGACTAATTTGGGTCCTGCAGATCGATTGGTACCATCCCCGAGCTTGTACGACCTTCGGAAGAGGTCGACCGACGAAATTCCCCCAAATCTGAGGAGATATTCTTGAATAACTTTTTTTGTGAAGGTCGGAGAGACTTGCAAGTAGGCTCTACCCCCACTAAATGGGGTTGCGCGCATCGATCGGTAACATCCTTGAGCTTCTCCGACTTTCGGAAGGGTTAGGGTTAGGGTTAGGGATGAAAGCACATAGGAGAAAGAGATATTCTTGAATAACTTTTTTTGTGAAGGTCGGAGAGACTTGGAAAGTGGTTGCATCTGGACTAATTTGGGTCCTGCGGATCGATTGGTACCATCCCCGAGCTTGTACGACCTTTGGAAGAGGTCGACCGACGAAATTCCCCCAAATCTGAGGAGATATTCTTGAATAACTTTTTTTGTGAAGGTCGGAGAGACTTGCAAGTAGGCTCTACCCCCACTAAATGGGGTAGCGCACATCGATCGGTACCATCCCTGAGCTTCTCCGACTTTCGGAAGGGTTAGGGTTAGGGTTAGGGATGAAAGCACATAGGAGAAAGAGATATTCTTGAATAACTTTTTTTGTGAAGGTCGGAGAGACTTGCAAGTAGGCTCTACCCCCACTAAATGGGGTAGCGCGCATCGATCGGTACCATCCTTGAGCTTCTCCGACTTTCGGAAGGGTTAGGGTTAGGGTTAGGGATGAAAGCACATAGGAGAAAGAGATATTCTTGAATAACTTTTTTTGTGAAGGTCGGAGAGACTTGCAAGTAGGCTCTACCCCCACTAAATGGGGTAGCGCGCATCGATCGGTACCATCCTTGAGCTTCTCCGACTTTCGGAAGGGTTAGGGTTAGGGTTAGGGATGAAAGCACATAGGAGAAAGAGATATTCTTGAATAACTTTTTTTGTGAAGGTCGGAGAGACTTGGAAAGTGGTTGCATCTGGACTAATTTGGGTCCTGCGGATCGATTGGTACCATCCCCGAGCTTGTACGACCTTCGGAAGAGGTCGACCGACGAAATTCCCCCAAATCTGAGGAGATATTCTTGAATAACTTTTTTTGTGAAGGTCGGAGAGACTTGCAAGTAGGCTCTACCCCCACTAAATGGGGTTGCGCGCATCGATCGGTACCATCCTTGAGCTTCTCCGACTTTCGGAAGGGTTAGGGTTAGGGTTAGGGATGAAAGCACATAAGAGAAAGAGATATTCTTGAATAACTTTTTTTGTGAAGGTCGGAGAGACTTGCAAGTAGGCTCTACCCCCACTAAATGGGGTAGCGCGCATCGATCGGTACCATCCTTGAGCTTCTCCGACTTTCGGAAGGGTTAGGGTTAGGGTTAGGGATGAAAGCACATAGGAGAAAGAGATATTCTTGAATAACTTTTTTTGTGAAGGTCGGAGAGACTTGGAAAGTGGTTGCATCTGGACTAATTTGGGTCCTGCAGATCGATTGGTACCATCCCCGAGCTTGTACGACCTTCGGAAGAGGTCGACCGACGAAATTCCCCCAAATCTGAGGAGATATTCTTGAATAACTTTTTTTGTGAAGGTCGGAGAGACTTGCAAGTAGGCTCTACCCCCACTAAATGGGGTTGCGCGCATCGATCGGTACCATCCTTGAGCTTCTCCGACTTTCGGAAGGGTTAGGGTTAGGGTTAGGGATGAAAGCACATAGGAGAAAGAGATATTCTTGAATAACTTTTTTTGTGAAGGTCGGAGAGACTTGGAAAGTGGTTGCATCTGGACTAATTTGGGTCCTGCGGATCGATTGGTACCATCCCCGAGCTTGTACGACCTTTGGAAGAGGTCGACCGACGAAATTCCCCCAAATCTGAGGAGATATTCTTGAATAACTTTTTTTGTGAAGGTCGGAGAGACTTGCAAGTAGGCTCTACCCCCACTAAATGGGGTAGCGCACATCGATCGGTACCATCCTTGAGCTTCTCCGACTTTCGGAAGGGTTAGGGTTAGGGTTAGGGATGAAAGCACATAGGAGAAAGAGATATTCTTGAATAACTTTTTTTGTGAAGGTCGGAGAGACATGCAAGTAGGCTCTACCCCCACTAAACGGGGTAGCGCGCATCGATCGGTACCATCCTTGAGCTTCTCCGACTTTCGGAAGGGTTAGGGTTAGGGATGAAAGCACATAGGAGAAAGAGATATTCTTGAATAACTTTTTTTGTGAAGGTCGGAGAGACTTGCAAGTAGGCTCTACTCCCACTAAATGGGGTAGCGCGCATCGATCGGTACCATCCTTGAGCTTCTCCGACTTTCGGAAGGGTTAGGGTTAGGGTTAGGGATGAAAGCACATAGGAGAAAGAGATATTCTTGAATAACTTTTTTTGTGAAGGTCGGAGAGACTTGGAAAGTGGTTGCATCTGGACTAATTTGGGTCCTGCGGATCGATTGGTACCATCCCCGAGCTTGTACGACCTTCGGAAGAGGTCGAACGACGAAATTCCCCCAAATCTGAGGAGATATTCTTGAATAACTTTTTTTGTGAAGGTCGGAGAGACTTGCAAGTAGGCTCTACCCCCACTAAATGGGGTAGCGCGCATCGATCGGTACCATCCTTGAGCTTCTCCGACTTTCGGAAGGGTTAGGGTTAGGGTTAGGGATGAAAGCACATAGGAGAAAGAGATATTCTTGAATAACTTTTTTTGTGAAGGTCGGAGAGACTTGCAAGTAGGCTCTACCCCCACTAAATGGGGTAGCGCGCATCGATCGGTACCATCTTTGAGCTTCTCCGACTTTCGGAAGGGTTAGGGTTAGGGTTAGGGATGAAAGCACATAGGAGAAAGAGATATTCTTGAATAACTTTTTTTGTGAAGGTCGGAGAGACTTGCAAGTAGGCTCTACCCCCACTAAATGGGGTAGCGCGCATCGATCGGTACCATCCTTGAGCTTCTCCGACTTTCGGAAGGGTTAGGGTTAGGGTTAGGGATGAAAGCACATAGGAGAAAGAGATATTCTTGAATAACTTTTTTTGTGAAGGTCGGAGAGACTTGGAAAGTGGTTGCATCTGGACTAATTTGGGTCCTGCGGATCGATTGGTACCATCCCCGAGCTTGTACGACCTTCGGAAGAGGTCGACCGACGAAATTCCCCCAAATCTGAGGAGATATTCTTGAATAACTTTTTTTGTGAAGGTCGGAGAGACTTGCAAGTAGGCTCTACCCCCACTAAATGGGGTAGCGCGCATCGATCGGTACCATCCTTGAGCTTCTCCGACTTTCGGAAGGGTTAGGGTTAGGGTTAGGGATGAAAGCACATAGGAGAAAGAGATATTCTTGAATAACTTTTTTTGTGAAGGTCGGAGAGACTTGCAAGTAGGCTCTACCCCCACTAAATGGGGTAGCGCGCATCGATCGGTACCATCCTTGAGTTTCTCCGACTTTCGGAAGGGTTAGGGTTAGGGTTAGGGATGAAAGCACATAGGAGAAAGAGATATTCTTGAATAACTTTTTTTGTGAAGGTCGGAGAGACTTGCAAGTAGGCTCTACCCCCACTAAATGGGGTAGCGCGCATCGATCGGTACCATCCTTGAGCTTCTCCGACTTTCGGAAGGGTTAGGTTTAGGGTTAGGGATGAAAGCACATAGGAGAAAGAGATATTCTTGAATAACTTTTTTTGTGAAGGTCGGAGAGACTTGGAAAGTGGTTGCATCTGGACTAATTTGGGTCCTGCGGATCGATTGGTACCATCCCCGAGCTTGTACGACCTTCGGAAGAGGTCGACCGACGAAATTCCCCCAAATCTGAGGAGATATTCTTGAATAACTTTTTTTGTGAAGGTCGGAGAGACTTGCAAGTAGGCTCTACCCCCACTAAATGGGGTTGCGCGCATCGATCGGTACCATCCTTGAGCTTCTCCGACTTTCGGAAGGGTTAGGGTTAGGGTTAGGGATGAAAGCACATAGGAGAAAGAGATATTCTTGAATAACTTTTTTTGTGAAGGTCGGAGAGACTTGGAAAGTGGTTGCATCTGGACTAATTTGGGTCCTGCGGATCGATTGGTACCATCCCCGAGCTTGTACGACCTTTGGAAGAGGTCGACCGACGAAATTCCCCCAAATCTGAGGAGATATTCTTGAATAACTTTTTTTGTGAAGGTCGGAGAGACTTGCAAGTAGGCTCTACCCCCACTAAATGGGGTAGCGCACATCGATCGGTACCATCCTTGAGCTTCTCCGACTTTTGGAAGGGTTAGGGTTAGGGTTAGGGATGAAAGCACATAGGAGAAAGAGATATTCTTGAATAACTTTTTTTGTGAAGGTCGGAGAGACTTGCAAGTAGGCTCTACCCCCACTAAATGGGGTAGCGCGCATCGATCGGTACCATCCTTGAGCTTCTCCGACTTTCGGAAGGGTTAGGGTTAGGGTTAGGGATGAAAGCACATAGGAGAAAGAGATATTCTTGAATAACTTTTTTTGTGAAGGTCGGAGAGACTTGCAAGTAGGCTCTACCCCCACTAAATGGGGTAGCGCGCATCGATCGGTACCATCCTTGAGCTTCTCCGACTTTCGGAAGGGTTAGGGTTAGGGTTAGGGATGAAAGCACATAGGAGAAAGAGATATTCTTGAATAACTTTTTTTGTGAAGGTCGGAGAGACTTGCAAGTAGGCTCTACCCCCACTAAATGGGGTAGCGCGCATCGATCGGTACCATCCTTGAGCTTCTCCGACTTTCGGAAGGGTTAGGGTTAGGGTTAGGGATGAAAGCACATAGGAGAAAGAGATATTCTTGAATAACTTTTTTTGTGAAGGTCGGAGAGACTTGGAAAGTGGTTGCATCTGGACTAATTTGGGTCCTGCGGATCGATTGGTACCATCCCCGAGCTTGTACGACCTTCGGAAGAGGTCGACCGACGAAATTCCCCCAAATCTGAGGAGATATTCTTGAATAACTTTTTTTGTGAAGGTCGGAGAGACTTGCAAGTAGGCTCTACCCCCACTAAATGGGGTTGCGCGCATCGATCGGTACCATCCTTGAGCTTCTCCGACTTTCGGAAGGGTTAGGGTTAGGGTTAGGGATGAAAGCACATAGGAGAAAGAGATATTCTTGAATAACTTTTTTTGTGAAGGTCAGAGAGACTTGGAAAGTGGTTGCATCTGGACTAATTTGGGTCCTGCAGATCGATTGGTACCATCCCCGAGCTTGTACGACCTTCGGAAGAGGTCGACCGACGAAATTCCCCCAAATCTGAGGAGATATTCTTGAATAACTTTTTTTGTGAAGGTCGGAGAGACTTGCAAGTAGGCTCTACCCCCACTAAATGGGGTTGCGCGCATCGATCGGTACCATCCTTGAGCTTCTCCGACTTTCGGAAGGGTTAGGGTTAGGGTTAGGGATGAAAGCACATAGGAGAAAGAGATATTCTTGAATAACGTTTTTTGTGAAGGTCGGAGAGACTTGGAAAGTGGTTGCATCTGGACTAATTTGGGTCCTGCGGATCGATTGGTACCATCCCCGAGCTTGTACGACCTTTGGAAGAGGTCGACCGACGAAATTCCCCCAAATCTGAGGAGATATTCTTGAATAACTTTTTTTGTGAAGGTCGGAGAGACTTGCAAGTAGGCTCTACCCCCACTAAATGGGGTAGCGCACATCGATCGGTACCATCCTTGAGCTTCTCCGACTTTCGGAAGGGTTAGGGTTAGGGTTAGGGATGAAAGCACATAGGAGAAAGAGATATTCTTGAATAACTTTTTTTGTGAAGGTCGGAGAGACTTGCAAGTAGGCTCTACCCCCACTAAATGGGGTAGCGCGCATCGATCGGTACCATCCTTGAGCTTCTCCGACTTTCGGAAGGGTTAGGGTTAGGGTTAGGGATGAAAGCACATAGGAGAAAGAGATATTCTTGAATAACTTTTTTTGTGAAGGTCGGAGAGACATGCAAGTAGGCTCTACCCCCACTAAACGGGGTAGCGCGCATCGATCGGTACCATCCTTGAGCTTCTCCGACTTTCGGAAGGGTTAGGGTTAGGGTTAGGGATGAAAGCACATAGGAGAAAGAGATATTCTTGAATAACTTTTTTTGTGAAGGTCGGAGAGACTTGCAAGTAGGCTCTACCCCCACTAAATGGGGTAGCGCGCATCGATCGGTACCATCCTTGAGCTTCTCCGACTTTCGGAAGGGTTAGGGTTAGGGTTAGGGATGAAAGCACATAGGAGAAAGAGATATTCTTGAATAACTTTTTTTGTGAAGGTCGGAGAGACTTGGAAAGTGGTTGCATCTGGACTAATTTGGGTCCTGCGGATCGATTGGTACCATCCCCGAGCTTGTACGACCTTCGGAAGAGGTCGAACGACGAAATTCCCCCAAATCTGAGGAGATATTCTTGAATAACTTTTTTTGTGAAGGTCGGAGAGACTTGCAAGTAGGCTCTACCCCCACTAAATGGGGTAGCGCGCATCGACCAGTACCATCCTTGAGCTTCTCCGACTTTCGGAAGGGTTAGGGTTAGGGTTAGGGATGAAAGCACATAGGAGAAAGAGATATTCTTGAATAACTTTTTTTGTGAAGGTCGGAGAGACTTGGAAAGTGGTTGCATCTGGACTAATTTGGGTCCTGCGGATCGATTGGTACCATCCCCGAGCTTGTACGACCTTCGGAAGAGGTCGACCGACGAAATTCCCCCAAATCTGAGGAGATATTCTTGAATAATTTTTTTTGTGAAGGTCGGAGAGACTTGCAAGTAGGCTCTACCCCCACTAAATGGGGTAGCGCGCATCGATCGGTACCATCCTTGAGCTTCTCCGACTTTCGGAAGGGTTAGGGTTAGGGTTAGGGATGAAAGCACATAGGAGAAAGAGATATTCTTGAATAACTTTTTTTGTGAAGGTCGGAGAGACTTGCAAGTAGGCTCTACCCCCACTAAATGGGGTAGCGCGCATCGATCGGTACCATCCTTGAGCTTCTCCGACTTTCGGAAGGGTTAGGGTTAGGGTTAGGGATGAAAGCACATAGGAGAAAGAGATATTCTTGAATAACTTTTTTTGTGAAGGTCGGAGAGACTTGCAAGTAGGCTCTACCCCCACTAAATGGGGTAGCGCGCATCGATCGGTACCATCCTTGAGCTTCTCCGACTTTCGGAAGGGTTAGGGTTAGGGTTAGGGATGAAAGCACATAGGAGAAAGAGATATTCTTGAATAACTTTTTTTGTGAAGGTCGGAGAGACTTGGAAAGTGGTTGCATCTGGACTAATTTGGGTCCTGCGGATCGATTGGTACCATCCCCGAGCTTGTACGACCTTCGGAAGAGGTCGACCGACGAAATTCCCCCAAATCTGAGGAGATATTCTTGAATAACTTTTTTTGTAAAGGTCGGAGAGACTTGCAAGTAGGCTCTACCCCCACTAAATGGGGTAGCGCGCATCGATCGGTACCATCCTTGAGCTTCTCCGACTTTCGGAAGGGTTAGGGTTAGGGTTAGGGATGAAAGCACATAGGAGAAAGAGATATTCTTGAATAACTTTTTTTGTGAAGGTCGGAGAGACTTGCAAGTAGGCTCTACCCCCACTAAATGGGGTAGCGCGCATCGATCGGTACCATCCTTGAGTTTCTCCGACTTTCGGAAGGGTTAGGGTTAGGGTTAGGGATGAAAGCACATAGGAGAAAGAGATATTCTTGAATAACTTTTTTTGTGAAGGTCGGAGAGACTTGCAAGTAGGCTCTACCCCCACTAAATGGGGTAGCGCGCATCGATCGGTACCATCCTTGAGCTTCTCCGACTTTCGGAAGGGTTAGGTTTAGGGTTAGGGATGAAAGCACATAGGAGAAAGAGATATTCTTGAATAACTTTTTTTGTGAAGGTCGGAGAGACTTGAAAAGTGGTTGCATCTGGACTAATTTGGGTCCTGCGGATCGATTGGTACCATCCCCGAGCTTGTACGACCTTCGGAAGAGGTCGACCGACGAAATTCCCCCAAATCTGAGGAGATATTCTTGAATAACTTTTTTTGTGAAGGTCGGAGAGACTTGCAAGTAGGCTCTACCCCCACTAAATGGGGTAGCGCGCATCGATCAGTACCATCCTTGAGCTTCTCCGACTTTCGGAAGGGTTAGGGTTAGGGTTAGGGATGAAAGCACATAGGAGAAAGAGATATTCTTGAATAACTTTTTTTGTGAAGGTCGGAGAGACTTGCAAGTAGGCTCTACCCCCACTAAATGGGGTAGCGCGCATCGATCAGTACAATCCTTGAGCTTCTCCGACTTTCGGAAGGGTTAGGGTTAGGGTTAGGGATGAAAGCACATAGGAGAAAGAGATATTCTTGAATAACTTTTTTTGTGAAGGTCGGAGAGACTTGGAAAGTGGTTGCATCTGGACTAATTTGGGTCCTGCGGATCGATTGGTACCATCCACGAGCTTGTACGACCTTCGGAAGAGGTCGACCGACGAAATTCCCCCAAATCTGAGGAGATATTCTTGAATAACTTTTTTTGTGAAGGTCGGAGAGACTTGCAAGTAGGCTCTACCCCCACTAAATGGGGTTGCGCGCATCGATCGGTACCATCCTTGAGCTTCTCCGACTTTCGGAAGGGTTAGGTTTAGGGTTAGGGATGAAAGCACATAGGAGAAAGAGATATTCTTGAATAACTTTTTTTGTGAAGGTCGGAGAGACTTGGAAAGTGGTTGCATCTGGACTAATTTGGGTCCTGCGGATCGATTGGTACCATCCCCGAGCTTGTACGACCTTCGGAAGAGGTCGACCGACGAAATTCCCCCAAATCTGAGGAGATATTCTTGAATAACTTTTTTTGTGAAGGTCGGAGAGACTTGCAAGTAGGCTCTACCCCCACTAAATGGGGTAGCGCGCATCGATCGGTACCATCTTTGAGCTTCTCCGACTTTCGGAAGGGTTAGGGTTAGGGTTAGGGATGAAAGCACATAGGAGAAAGAGATATTCTTGAATAACTTTTTTTGTGAAGGTCGGAGAGACTTGCAAGTAGGCTCTACCCCCACTAAATGGGGTAGCGCGCATCGATCAGTACAATCCTTGAGCTTCTCCGACTTTCGGAAGGGTTAGGGTTAGGGTTAGGGATGAAAGCACATAGGAGAAAGAGATATTCTTGAATAACTTTTTTTGTGAAGGTCGGAGAGACTTGGAAAGTGGTTGCATCTGGACTAATTTGGGTCCTGCGGATCGATTGGTACCATCCACGAGCTTGTACGACCTTCGGAAGAGGTCGACCGACGAAATTCCCCCAAATCTGAGGAGATATTCTTGAATAACTTTTTTTGTGAAGGTCGGAGAGACTTGCAAGTAGGCTCTACCCCCACTAAATGGGGTTGCGCGCATCGATCGGTACCATCCTTGAGCTTCTCCGACTTTCGGAAGGGTTAGGGTTAGGGTTAGGGATGAAAGCACATAGGAGAAAGAGATATTCTTGAATAACTTTTTTTGTGAAGGTCGGAGAGACTTGCAAGTAGGCTCTACCCCCACTAAATGGGGTAGCGCGCATCGATCGGTACCATCCTTGAGCTTCTCCGACTTTCGGAAGGGTTAGGGTTAGGGTTAGGGATGAAAGCACATAGGAGAAAGAGATATTCTTGAATAACTTTTTTTGTGAAGGTCGGAGAGACTTGGAAAGTGGTTGCATCTGGACTAATTTGGGTCCTGCAGATCGATTGGTACCATCCCCGAGCTTGTACGACCTTCGGAAGAGGTCGACCGACGAAATTCCCCCAAATCTGAGGAGATATTCTTGAATAACTTTTTTTGTGAAGGTCGGAGAGACTTGCAAGTAGGCTCTACCCCCACTAAATGGGGTTGCGCGCATCGATCGGTACCATCCTTGAGCTTCTCCGACTTTCGGAAGGGTTAGGGTTAGGGTTAGGGATGAAAGCACATAGGAGAAAGAGATATTCTTGAATAACTTTTTTTGTGAAGGTCGGAGAGACTTGGAAAGTGGTTGCATCTGGACTAATTTGGGTCCTGCGGATCGATTGGTACCATCCCTGAGCTTGTACGACCTTTGGAAGAGGTCGACCGACGAAATTCCCCCAAATCTGAGGAGATATTCTTGAATAAATTTTTTTGTGAAGGTCGGAGAGACTTGCAAGTAGGCTCTACCCCCACTAAATGGGGTAGCGCGCATCGATCGGTACCATCCTTGAGCTTCTCCGACTTTCGGAAGGGTTAGGGTTAGGGTTAGGGATGAAAGCACATAGGAGAAAGAGATATTCTTGAATAACTTTTTTTGTGAAGGTCGGAGAGACTTGCAAGTAGGCTCTACCCCCACTAAATGGGGTAGCGCGCATCGATCGGTACCATCCTTGAGCTTCTCCGACTTTCGGAAGGGTTAGGGTTAGGGTTAGGGATGAAAGCACATAGGAGAAAGAGATATTCTTGAATAACTTTTTTTGTGAAGGTCGGAGAGACTTGGAAAGTGGTTGCATCTGGACTAATTTGGGTCCTGCAGATCGATTGGTACCATCCCCGAGCTTGTACGACCTTTGGAAGAGGTCGACCGACGAAATTCCCCCAAATCTGAGGAGATATTCTTGAATAAATTTTTTTGTGAAGGTCGGAGAGACTTGCAAGTAGGCTCTACCCCCACTAAATGGGGTAGCGCGCATCGATCGGTACCATCCTTGAGCTTCTCCGACTTTCGGAAGGGTTAGGGTTAGGGATGAAAGCACATAGGAGAAAGAGATATTCTTGAATAACTTTTTTTGTGAAGGTCGGAAAGACTTGCAAGTAGGCTCTACCCCCACTAAATGGGGTAGCGCGCATCGATCGGTACCATCCTTGAGCTTCTCCGACTTTCGGAAGGGTTAGGGTTAGGGTTAGGGATGAAAGCACATAGGAGAAAGAGATATTCTTGAATAACTTTTTTTGTGAAGGTCGGAGAGACTTGCAAGTAGGCTCTACCCCCACTAAATGGGGTAGCGCGCATCGATCGGTACCATCCTTGAGCTTCTCCGACTTTCGGAAGGGTTAGGGTTAGGGTTAGGGATGAAAGCACATAGGAGAAAGAGATATTCTTGAATAACTTTTTTTGTGAAGGTCGGAGAGACTTGGAAAGTGGTTGCATCTGGACTAATTTGGGTCCTGCGGATCGATTGGTACCATCCCCGAGCTTGTACGACCTTCGGAAGAGGTCGAACGACGAAATTCCCCCAAATCTGAGGAGATATTCTTGAATAACTTTTTTTGTGAAGGTCGGAGAGACTTGCAAGTAGGCTCTACCCCCACTAAATGGGGTAGCGCGCATCGATCAGTACCATCCTTGAGCTTCTCCGACTTTCGGAAGGGTTAGGGTTAGGGTTAGGGATGAAAGCACATAGGAGAAAGAGATATTCTTGAATAACTTTTTTTGTGAAGGTCGGAGAGACTTGCAAGTAGGCTCTACCCCCACTAAATGGGGTAGCGCGCATCGATCGGTACCATCCTTGAGTTTCTCCGACTTTCGGAAGGGTTAGGGTTAGGGTTAGGGATGAAAGCACATAGGAGAAAGAGATATTCTTGAATAACTTTTTTTGTGAAGGTCGGAGAGACTTGCAAGTAGGCTCTACCCCCACTAAATGGGGTAGCGCGCATCGATCGGTACCATCCTTGAGCTTCTCCGACTTTCGGAAGGGTTAGGTTTAGGGTTAGGGATGAAAGCACATAGGAGAAAGAGATATTCTTGAATAACTTTTTTTGTGAAGGTCGGAGAGACTTGAAAAGTGGTTGCATCTGGACTAATTTGGGTCCTGCGGATCGATTGGTACCATCCCCGAGCTTGTACGACCTTCGGAAGAGGTCGACCGACGAAATTCCCCCAAATCTGAGGAGATATTCTTGAATAACTTTTTTTGTGAAGGTCGGAGAGACTTGCAAGTAGGCTCTACCCCCACTAAATGGGGTAGCGCGCATCGATCAGTACCATCCTTGAGCTTCTCCGACTTTCGGAAGGGTTAGGGTTAGGGTTAGGGATGAAAGCACATAGGAGAAAGAGATATTCTTGAATAACTTTTTTTGTGAAGGTCGGAGAGACTTGCAAGTAGGCTCTACCCCCACTAAATGGGGTAGCGCGCATCGATCAGTACAATCCTTGAGCTTCTCCGACTTTCGGAAGGGTTAGGGTTAGGGTTAGGGATGAAAGCACATAGGAGAAAGAGATATTCTTGAATAACTTTTTTTGTGAAGGTCGGAGAGACTTGGAAAGTGGTTGCATCTGGACTAATTTGGGTCCTGCGGATCGATTGGTACCATCCACGAGCTTGTACGACCTTCGGAAGAGGTCGACCGACGAAATTCCCCCAAATCTGAGGAGATATTCTTGAATAACTTTTTTTGTGAAGGTCGGAGAGACTTGCAAGTAGGCTCTACCCCCACTAAATGGGGTTGCGCGCATCGATCGGTACCATCCTTGAGCTTCTCCGACTTTCGGAAGGGTTAGGTTTAGGGTTAGGGATGAAAGCACATAGGAGAAAGAGATATTCTTGAATAACTTTTTTTGTGAAGGTCGGAGAGACTTGGAAAGTGGTTGCATCTGGACTAATTTGGGTCCTGCGGATCGATTGGTACCATCCCCGAGCTTGTACGACCTTCGGAAGAGGTCGACCGACGAAATTCCCCCAAATCTGAGGAGATATTCTTGAATAACTTTTTTTGTGAAGGTCGGAGAGACTTGCAAGTAGGCTCTACCCCCACTAAATGGGGTAGCGCGCATCGATCGGTACCATCTTTGAGCTTCTCCGACTTTCGGAAGGGTTAGGGTTAGGGTTAGGGATGAAAGCACATAGGAGAAAGAGATATTCTTGAATAACTTTTTTTGTGAAGGTCGGAGAGACTTGCAAGTAGGCTCTACCCCCACTAAATGGGGTAGCGCGCATCGATCAGTACAATCCTTGAGCTTCTCCGACTTTCGGAAGGGTTAGGGTTAGGGTTAGGGATGAAAGCACATAGGAGAAAGAGATATTCTTGAATAACTTTTTTTGTGAAGGTCGGAGAGACTTGGAAAGTGGTTGCATCTGGACTAATTTGGGTCCTGCGGATCGATTGGTACCATCCACGAGCTTGTACGACCTTCGGAAGAGGTCGACCGACGAAATTCCCCCAAATCTGAGGAGATATTCTTGAATAACTTTTTTTGTGAAGGTCGGAGAGACTTGCAAGTAGGCTCTACCCCCACTAAATGGGGTTGCGCGCATCGATCGGTACCATCCTTGAGCTTCTCCGACTTTCGGAAGGGTTAGGGTTAGGGTTAGGGATGAAAGCACATAGGAGAAAGAGATATTCTTGAATAACTTTTTTTGTGAAGGTCGGAGAGACTTGCAAGTAGGCTCTACCCCCACTAAATGGGGTAGCGCGCATCGATCGGTACCATCCTTGAGCTTCTCCGACTTTCGGAAGGGTTAGGGTTAGGGTTAGGGATGAAAGCACATAGGAGAAAGAGATATTCTTGAATAACTTTTTTTGTGAAGGTCGGAGAGACTTGGAAAGTGGTTGCATCTGGACTAATTTGGGTCCTGCAGATCGATTGGTACCATCCCCGAGCTTGTACGACCTTCGGAAGAGGTCGACCGACGAAATTCCCCCAAATCTGAGGAGATATTCTTGAATAACTTTTTTTGTGAAGGTCGGAGAGACTTGCAAGTAGGCTCTACCCCCACTAAATGGGGTTGCGCGCATCGATCGGTACCATCCTTGAGCTTCTCCGACTTTCGGAAGGGTTAGGGTTAGGGTTAGGGATGAAAGCACATAGGAGAAAGAGATATTCTTGAATAACTTTTTTTGTGAAGGTCGGAGAGACTTGGAAAGTGGTTGCATCTGGACTAATTTGGGTCCTGCGGATCGATTGGTACCATCCCTGAGCTTGTACGACCTTTGGAAGAGGTCGACCGACGAAATTCCCCCAAATCTGAGGAGATATTCTTGAATAAATTTTTTTGTGAAGGTCGGAGAGACTTGCAAGTAGGCTCTACCCCCACTAAATGGGGTAGCGCGCATCGATCGGTACCATCCTTGAGCTTCTCCGACTTTCGGAAGGGTTAGGGTTAGGGTTAGGGATGAAAGCACATAGGAGAAAGAGATATTCTTGAATAACTTTTTTTGTGAAGGTCGGAGAGACTTGCAAGTAGGCTCTACCCCCACTAAATGGGGTAGCGCGCATCGATCGGTACCATCCTTGAGCTTCTCCGACTTTCGGAAGGGTTAGGGTTAGGGTTAGGGATGAAAGCACATAGGAGAAAGAGATATTCTTGAATAACTTTTTTTGTGAAGGTCGGAGAGACTTGGAAAGTGGTTGCATCTGGACTAATTTGGGTCCTGCAGATCGATTGGTACCATCCCCGAGCTTGTACGACCTTTGGAAGAGGTCGACCGACGAAATTCCCCCAAATCTGAGGAGATATTCTTGAATAAATTTTTTTGTGAAGGTCGGAGAGACTTGCAAGTAGGCTCTACCCCCACTAAATGGGGTAGCGCGCATCGATCGGTACCATCCTTGAGCTTCTCCGACTTTCGGAAGGGTTAGGGTTAGGGATGAAAGCACATAGGAGAAAGAGATATTCTTGAATAACTTTTTTTGTGAAGGTCGGAAAGACTTGCAAGTAGGCTCTACCCCCACTAAATGGGGTAGCGCGCATCGATCGGTACCATCCTTGAGCTTCTCCGACTTTCGGAAGGGTTAGGGTTAGGGTTAGGGATGAAAGCACATAGGAGAAAGAGATATTCTTGAATAACTTTTTTTGTGAAGGTCGGAGAGACTTGCAAGTAGGCTCTACCCCCACTAAATGGGGTAGCGCGCATCGATCGGTACCATCCTTGAGCTTCTCCGACTTTCGGAAGGGTTAGGGTTAGGGTTAGGGATGAAAGCACATAGGAGAAAGAGATATTCTTGAATAACTTTTTTTGTGAAGGTCGGAGAGACTTGGAAAGTGGTTGCATCTGGACTAATTTGGGTCCTGCGGATCGATTGGTACCATCCCCGAGCTTGTACGACCTTCGGAAGAGGTCGAACGACGAAATTCCCCCAAATCTGAGGAGATATTCTTGAATAACTTTTTTTGTGAAGGTCGGAGAGACTTGCAAGTAGGCTCTACCCCCACTAAATGGGGTAGCGCGCATCGATCAGTACCATCCTTGAGCTTCTCCGACTTTCGGAAGGGTTAGGGTTAGGGTTAGGGATGAAAGCACATAGGAGAAAGAGATATTCTTGAATAACTTTTTTTGTGAAGGTCGGAGAGACTTGGAAAGTGGTTGCATCTGGACTAATTTGGGTCCTGCGGATCGATTGGTACCATCCCCGAGCTTGTACGACCTTTGGAAGAGGTCGACCGACGAAATTCCCCCAAATCTGAGGAGATATTCTTGAATAACTTTTTTTGTGAAGGTCGGAGAGACTTGCAAGTAGGCTCTACCCCCACTAAATGGGGTAGCGCGCATCGATCGGTACCATCCTTGAGCTTCTCCGACTTTCGGAAGGGTTAGGGTTAGGGATGAAAGCACATAGGAGAAAGAGATATTCTTGAATAACTTTTTTTGTGAAGGTCGGAGAGACTTGGAAAGTGGTTGCATCTGGACTAATTTGGGTCCTGCGGATCGATTGGTACCATCCCCGAGCTTGTACGACCTTCGGAAGAGGTCGACCGACGAAATTCCCCCAAATCTGAGGAGATATTCTTGAATAACTTTTTTTGTGAAGGTCGGAGAGACTTGCAAGTAGGCTCTACCCCCACTAAATGGGGTAGCGCGCATCGATCGGTACCATCCTTGAGCTTCTCCGACTTTCGGAAGGGTTAGGGTTAGGGTTAGGGATGAAAGCACATAGGAGAAAGAGATATTCTTGAATAACTTTTTTTGTGAAGGTCGGAGAGACTTGCAAGTAGGCTCTACCCCCACTAAATGGGGTAGCGCGCATCGATCGGTACCATCCTTGAGCTTCTCCGACTTTCGGAAGGGTTAGGGTTAGGGTTAGGGATGAAAGCACATAGGAGAAAGAGATATTCTTGAATAACTTTTTTTGTGAAGGTCGGAGAGACTTGCAAGTAGGCTCTACCCCCACTAAATGGGGTAGCGCGCATCGATCGGTACCATCCTTGAGCTTCTCCGACTTTCGGAAGGGTTAGGGTTAGGGATGAAAGCACATAGGAGAAAGAGATATTCTTGAATAACTTTTTTTGTGAAGGTCGGAGAGACTTGAAAAGTGGTTGCATCTGGACTAATTTGGGTCCTGCGGATCGATTGGTACCATCCCCGAGCTTGTACGACCTTCGGAAGAGGTCGACCGACGAAATTCCCCCAAATCTGAGGAGATATTCTTGAATAACTTTTTTTGTGAAGGTCGGAGAGACTTGCAAGTAGGCTCTACCCCCACTAAATGGGGTTGCGCGCATCGATCGGTACCATCCTTGAGCTTCTCCGACTTTCGGAAGGGTTAGGGTTAGGGATGAAAGCACATAGGAGAAAGAGATATTCTTGAATAACTTTTTTTGTGAAGGTCGGAGAGACTTGCAAGTAGGCTCTACCCCCACTAAATGGGGTAGCGCGCATCGATCGGTACCATCCTTGAGCTTCTCCGACTTTTGGAAGGGTTAGGGTTAGGGTTAGGGATGAAAGCACATAGGAGAAAGAGATATTCTTGAATAACTTTTTTTGTGAAGGTCGGAGAGACTTGCAAGTAGGCTCTACCCCCACTAAATGGGGTAGCGCGCATCGATCGGTACCATCCTTGAGCTTCTCCGACTTTCGGAAGGGTTAGGGTTAGGGTTAGGGATGAAAGCACATAGGAGAAAGAGATATTCTTGAATAACTTTTTTTGTGAAGGTCGGAGAGACTTGCAAGTAGGCTCTACCCCCACTAAATGGGGTAGCGCGCATCGATCGGTACCATCCTTGAGCTTCTCCGACTTTCGGAAGGGTTAGGGTTAGGGTTAGGGATGAAAGCACATAGGAGAAAGAGATATTCTTGAATAACTTTTTTTGTGAAGGTCGGAGAGACTTGCAAGTAGGCTCTACCCCCACTAAATGGGGTAGCGCGCATCGATCGGTGGCCATCCTTGAGCTTCTCCGACTTTCGGAAGGGTTAGGGTTAGGGTTAGGGATGAAAGCACATAGGAGAAAGAGATATTCTTGAATAACTTTTTTTGTGAAGGTCGGAGAGACTTGGAAAGTGGTTGCATCTGGACTAATTTGGGTCCTGCGGATCGATTGGTACCATCCCCGAGCTTGTACGACCTTCGGAAGAGGTCGACCGACGAAATTCCCCCAAATCTGAGGAGATATTCTTGAATAACTTTTTTTGTGAAGGTCGGAGAGACTTGCAAGTAGGCTCTACCCCCACTAAATGGGGTAGCGCACATCGATCGGTACCATCCTTGAGCTTCTCCGACTTTCGGAAGGGTTAGGGTTAGGGTTAGGGATGAAAGCACATAGGAGAAAGAGATATTCTTGAATAACTTTTTTTGTGAAGGTCGGAGAGACTTGCAAGTAGGCTCTACCCCCACTAAATGGGGTAGCGCGCATCGATCGGTACCATCCTTGAGCTTCTCCGACTTTTGGAAGGGTTAGGGTTAGGGTTAGGGATGAAAGCACATAGGAGAAAAAGATATTCTTGAATAACTTTTTTTGTGAAGGTCGGAGAGACTTGGAAAGTGGTTGCATCTGGACTAATTTGGGTCCTGCGGATCGATTGGTACCATCCCCGAGCTTGTACGACCTTCGGAAGAGGTCGACCGACGAAATTCCCCCAAATCTGAGGAGATATTCTTGAATAACTTTTTTTGTGAAGGTCGGAGAGACTTGCAAGTAGGCTCTACCCCCACTAAATGGGGTAGCGCACATCGATCGGTACCATCCTTGAGCTTCTCCGACTTTCGGAAGGGTTAGGGTTAGGGATGAAAGCACATAGGAGAAAGAGATATTCTTGAATAACTTTTTTTGTGAAGGTCGGAGAGACTTGCAAGTAGGCTCTACCCCCACTAAATGGGGTAGCGCGCATCGATCGGTACCATCCTTGAGCTTCTCCGACTTTCGGAAGGGTTAGGGTTAGGGTTAGGGATGAAAGCACATAGGAGAAAGAGATATTCTTGAATAACTTTTTTTGTGAAGGTCGGAAAGACTTGCAAGTAGGCTCTACCCCTACTAAATGGGGTAGCGCGCATCGATTGGTACCATCCTTGAGCTTCTCCGACTTTCGGAAGGGTTAGGGTTAGGGTTAGGGATGAAAGCACATAGGAGAAAGAGATATTCTTGAATAACTTTTTTTGTGAAGGTCGGAGAGACTTGCAAGTAGGCTCTACCCCCACTAAATGGGGTAGCGCGCATCGATCGGTACCATCCTTGAGCTTCTCCTACTTTCGGAAGGGTTAGGGTTAGGGTTAGGGATGAAAGCACATAGGAGAAAGAGATATTCTTGAATAACTTTTTTTGTGAAGGTCGGAGAGACTTGCAAGTAGGCTCTACCCCCACTAAATGGTGTAGCGCGCATCGATCGGTACCATCCTTGAGCTTCTCCGACTTTCGGAAGGGTTAGGGTTAGGGTTAGGGATGAAAGCACATAGGAGAAAGAGATATTCTTGAATAACTTTTTTTGTGAAGGTCGGAGAGACTTGCAAGTAGGCTCTACCCCCACTAAATGGGGTAGCGCGCATCGATCGGTACCATCCTTGAGCTTCTCCGACTTTCGGAAGGGTTAGGGTTAGGGTTAGGGATGAAAGCACATAGGAGAAAGAGATATTCTTGAATAACTTTTTTTGTGAAGGTCGGAGAGACTTGGAAAGTGGTTGCATCTGGACTAATTTGGGTCCTGCGGATCGATTGGTACCATCCCCGAGCTTGTACGACCTTCGGAAGAGGTCGACCGACGAAATTCCCCCAAATCTGAGGAGATATTCTTGAATAACTTTTTTTGTGAAGGTCGGAGAGACTTGCAAGTAGGCTCTACCCCCACTAAATGGGGTAGCGCACATCGATCGGTACCATCCTTGAGCTTCTCCGACTTTCGGAAGGGTTAGGGTTAGGGTTAGGGATGAAAGCACATAGGAGAAAGAGATATTCTTGAATAACTTTTTTTGTGAAGGTCGGAGAGACTTGCAAGTAGGCTCTACCCCCACTAAATGGGGTAGCGCGCATCGATCGGTACCATCCTTGAGCTTCTCCGACTTTTGGAAGGGTTAGGGTTAGGGTTAGGGATGAAAGCACATAGGAGAAAAAGATATTCTTGAATAACTTTTTTTGTGAAGGTCGGAGAGACTTGGAAAGTGGTTGCATCTGGACTAATTTGGGTCCTGCGGATCGATTGGTACCATCCCCGAGCTTGTACGACCTTCGGAAGAGGTCGACCGACGAAATTCCCCCAAATCTGAGGAGATATTCTTGAATAACTTTTTTTGTGAAGGTCGGAGAGACTTGCAAGTAGGCTCTACCCCCACTAAATGGGGTAGCGCACATCGATCGGTACCATCCTTGAGCTTCTCCGACTTTCGGAAGGGTTAGGGTTAGGGATGAAAGCACATAGGAGAAAGAGATATTCTTGAATAACTTTTTTTGTGAAGGTCGGAGAGACTTGCAAGTAGGCTCTACCCCCACTAAATGGGGTAGCGCGCATCGATCGGTACCATCCTTGAGCTTCTCCGACTTTCGGAAGGGTTAGGGTTAGGGTTAGGGATGAAAGCACATAGGAGAAAGAGATATTCTTGAATAACTTTTTTTGTGAAGGTCGGAAAGACTTGCAAGTAGGCTCTACCCCTACTAAATGGGGTAGCGCGCATCGATTGGTACCATCCTTGAGCTTCTCCGACTTTCGGAAGGGTTAGGGTTAGGGTTAGGGATGAAAGCACATAGGAGAAAGAGATATTCTTGAATAACTTTTTTTGTGAAGGTCGGAGAGACTTGCAAGTAGGCTCTACCCCCACTAAATGGGGTAGCGCGCATCGATCGGTACCATCCTTGAGCTTCTCCTACTTTCGGAAGGGTTAGGGTTAGGGTTAGGGATGAAAGCACATAGGAGAAAGAGATATTCTTGAATAACTTTTTTTGTGAAGGTCGGAGAGACTTGCAAGTAGGCTCTACCCCCACTAAATGGTGTAGCGCGCATCGATCGGTACCATCCTTGAGCTTCTCCGACTTTCGGAAGGGTTAGGGTTAGGGTTAGGGATGAAAGCACATAGGAGAAAGAGATATTCTTGAATAACTTTTTTTGTGAAGGTCGGAGAGACTTGCAAGTAGGCTCTACCCCCACTAAATGGGGTAGCGCGCATCGATCGGTACCATCCTTGAGCTTCTCCGACTTTCGGAAGGGTTAGGGTTAGGGTTAGGGATGAAAGCACATAGGAGAAAGAGATATTCTTGAATAACTTTTTTTGTGAAGGTCGGAGAGACTTGGAAAGTGGTTGCATCTGGACTAATTTGGGTCCTGCGGATCGATTGGTACCATCCCCGAGCTTGTACGACCTTCGGAAGAGGTCGACCGACGAAATTCCCCCAAATCTGAGGAGATATTCTTGAATAACTTTTTTTGTGAAGGTCGGAGAGACTTGCAAGTAGGCTCTACCCCCACTAAATGGGGTAGCGCACATCGATCGGTACTATCCTTGAGCTTCTCCGACTTTCGGAAGGGTTAGGGTTAGGGTTAGGGATGAAAGCACATAGGAGAAAGAGATATTCTTGAATAACTTTTTTTGTGAAGGTCGGAGAGACTTGCAAGTAGGCTCTACCCCCACTAAATGGGGTAGCGCGCATCGATCGGTACCATCCTTGAGCTTCTCCGACTTTTGGAAGGGTTAGGGTTAGGGTTAGGGATGAAAGCACATAGGAGAAAAAGATATTCTTGAATAACTTTTTTTGTGAAGGTCGGAGAGACTTGGAAAGTGGTTGCATCTGGACTAATTTGGGTCCTGCGGATCGATTGGTACCATCCCCGAGCTTGTACGACCTTCGGAAGAGGTCGACCGACGAAATTCCCCCAAATCTGAGGAGATATTCTTGAATAACTTTTTTTGTGAAGGTCGGAGAGACTTGCAAGTAGGCTCTACCCCCACTAAATGGGGTAGCGCACATCGATCGGTACCATCCTTGAGCTTCTCCGACTTTCGGAAGGGTTAGGGTTAGGGATGAAAGCACATAGGAGAAAGAGATATTCTTGAATAACTTTTTTTGTGAAGGTCGGAGAGACTTGCAAGTAGGCTCTACCCCCACTAAATGGGGTAGCGCGCATCGATCGGTACCATCCTTGAGCTTCTCCGACTTTCGGAAGGGTTAGGGTTAGGGTTAGGGATGAAAGCACATAGGAGAAAGAGATATTCTTGAATAACTTTTTTTGTGAAGGTCGGAAAGACTTGCAAGTAGGCTCTACCCCTACTAAATGGGGTAGCGCGCATCGATTGGTACCATCCTTGAGCTTCTCCGACTTTCGGAAGGGTTAGGGTTAGGGTTAGGGATGAAAGCACATAGGAGAAAGAGATATTCTTGAATAACTTTTTTTGTGAAGGTCGGAGAGACTTGCAAGTAGGCTCTACCCCCACTAAATGGGGTAGCGCGCATCGATCGGTACCATCCTTGAGCTTATCCTACTTTCGGAAGGGTTAGGGTTAGGGTTAGGGATGAAAGCACATAGGAGAAAGAGATATTCTTGAATAACTTTTTTTGTGAAGGTCGGAGAGACTTGCAAGTAGGCTCTACCCCCACTAAATGGTGTAGCGCGCATCGATCGGTACCATCCTTGAGCTTCTCCGACTTTCGGAAGGGTTAGGGTTAGGGTTAGGGATGAAAGCACATAGGAGAAAGAGATATTCTTGAATAACTTTTTTTGTGAAGGTCGGAGAGACTTGCAAGTAGGCTCTACCCCCACTAAATGGGGTAGCGCGCATCGATCGGTACCATCCTTGAGCTTCTCCGACTTTCGGAAGGGTTAGGGTTAGGGTTAGGGATGAAAGCACATAGGAGAAAGAGATATTCTTGAATAACTTTTTTTGTGAAGGTCGGAGAGACTTGGAAAGTGGTTGCATCTGGACTAATTTGGGTCCTGCGGATCGATTGGTACCATCCCCGAGCTTGTACGACCTTCGGAAGAGGTCGACCGACGAAATTCCCCCAAATCTGAGGAGATATTCTTGAATAACTTTTTTTGTGAAGGTCGGAGAGACTTGCAAGTAGGCTCTACCCCCACTAAATGGGGTAGCGCACATCGATCGGTACCATCCTTGAGCTTCTCCGACTTTCGGAAGGGTTAGGGTTAGGGTTAGGGATGAAAGCACATAGGAGAAAGAGATATTCTTGAATAACTTTTTTTGTGAAGGTCGGAGAGACTTGCAAGTAGGCTCTACCCCCACTAAATGGGGTAGCGCGCATCGATCGGTACCATCCTTGAGCTTCTCCGACTTTTGGAAGGGTTAGGGTTAGGGTTAGGGATGAAAGCACATAGGAGAAAAAGATATTCTTGAATAACTTTTTTTGTGAAGGTCGGAGAGACTTGGAAAGTGGTTGCATCTGGACTAATTTGGGTCCTGCGGATCGATTGGTACCATCCCCGAGCTTGTACGACCTTCGGAAGAGGTCGACCGACGAAATTCCCCCAAATCTGAGGAGATATTCTTGAATAACTTTTTTTGTGAAGGTCGGAGAGACTTGCAAGTAGGCTCTACCCCCACTAAATGGGGTAGCGCACATCGATCGGTACCATCCTTGAGCTTCTCCGACTTTCGGAAGGGTTAGGGTTAGGGATGAAAGCACATAGGAGAAAGAGATATTCTTGAATAACTTTTTTTGTGAAGGTCGGAGAGACTTTCAAGTAGGCTCTACCCCCACTAAATGGGGTAGCGCGCATCGATCGGTACCATCCTTGAGCTTCTCCGACTTTTGGAAGGGTTAGGGTTAGGGTTAGGGATGAAAGCACATAGGAGAAAGAGATATTCTTGAATAACTTTTTTTGTGAAGGTCGGAAAGACTTGCAAGTAGGCTCTACCCCTACTAAATGGGGTAGCGCGCATCGATTGGTACCATCCTTGAGCTTCTCCGACTTTCGGAAGGGTTAGGGTTAGGGTTAGGGATGAAAGCACATAGGAGAAAGAGATATTCTTGAATAACTTTTTTTGTGAAGGTCGGAGAGACTTGCAAGTAGGCTCTACCCCCACTAAATGGGGTAGCGCGCATCGATCGGTACCATCCTTGAGCTTCTCCTACTTTCGGAAGGGTTAGGGTTAGGGTTAGGGATGAAAGCACATAGGAGAAAGAGATATTCTTGAATAACTTTTTTTGTGAAGGTCGGAGAGACTTGCAAGTAGGCTCTACCCCCACTAAATGGTGTAGCGCGCATCGATCGGTACCATCCTTGAGCTTCTCCGACTTTCGGAAGGGTTAGGGTTAGGGTTAGGGATGAAAGCACATAGGAGAAAGAGATATTCTTGAATAACTTTTTTTGTGAAGGTCGGAGAGACTTGCAAGTAGGCTCTACCCCCACTAAATGGGGTAGCGCGCATCGATCGGTACCATCCTTGAGCTTCTCCGACTTTCGGAAGGGTTAGGGTTAGGGTTAGGGTTAGGGATGAAAGCACATAGGAGAAAGAGATATTCTTGAATAACTTTTTTTGTGAAGGTCGGAGAGACTTGGAAAGTGGTTGCATCTGGACTAATTTGGGTCCTGCGGATCGATTGGTACCATCCCCGAGCTTGTACGACCTTCGGAAGAGGTCGACCGACGAAATTCCCCCAAATCTGAGGAGATATTCTTGAATAACTTTTTTTGTGAAGGTCGGAGAGACTTGCAAGTAGGCTCTACCCCCACTAAATGGGGTAGCGCACATCGATCGGTACCATCCTTGAGCTTCTCCGACTTTCGGAAGGGTTAGGGTTAGGGTTAGGGATGAAAGCACATAGGAGAAAGAGATATTCTTGAATAACTTTTTTTGTGAAGGTCGGAGAGACTTGCAAGTAGGCTCTACCCCCACTAAATGGGGTAGCGCGCATCGATCGGTACCATCCTTGAGCTTCTCCGACTTTTGGAAGGGTTAGGGTTAGGGTTAGGGATGAAAGCACATAGGAGAAAAAGATATTCTTGAATAACTTTTTTTGTGAAGGTCGGAGAGACTTGGAAAGTGGTTGCATCTGGACTAATTTGGGTCCTGCGGATCGATTGGTACCATCCCCGAGCTTGTACGACCTTCGGAAGAGGTCGACCGACGAAATTCCCCCAAATCTGAGGAGATATTCTTGAATAACTTTTTTTGTGAAGGTCGGAGAGACTTGCAAGTAGGCTCTACCCCCACTAAATGGGGTAGCGCACATCGATCGGTACCATCCTTGAGCTTCTCCGACTTTCGGAAGGGTTAGGGTTAGGGATGAAAGCACATAGGAGAAAGAGATATTCTTGAATAACTTTTTTTGTGAAGGTCGGAGAGACTTGCAAGTAGGCTCTACCCCCACTAAATGGGGTAGCGCGCATCGATCGGTACCATCCTTGAGCTTCTCCGACTTTTGGAAGGGTTAGGGTTAGGGTTAGGGATGAAAGCACATAGGAGAAAGAGATATTCTTGAATAACTTTTTTTGTGAAGGTCGGAAAGACTTGCAAGTAGGCTCTACCCCTACTAAATGGGGTAGCGCGCATCGATTGGTACCATCCTTGAGCTTCTCCGACTTTCGGAAGGGTTAGGGTTAGGGTTAGGGATGAAAGCACATAGGAGAAAGAGATATTCTTGAATAACTTTTTTTGTGAAGGTCGGAAAGACTTGCAAGTAGGCTCTACCCCCACTAAATGGGGTAGCGCGCATCGATCGGTACCATCCTTGAGCTTCTCCTACTTTCGGAAGGGTTAGGGTTAGGGTTAGGGATGAAAGCACATAGGAGAAAGAGATATTCTTGAATAACTTTTTTTGTGAAGGTCGGAGAGACTTGCAAGTAGGCTCTACCCCCACTAAATGGTGTAGCGCGCATCGATCGGTACCATCCTTGAGCTTCTCCGACTTTCGGAAGGGTTAGGGTTAGGGTTAGGGATGAAAGCACATAGGAGAAAGAGATATTCTTGAATAACTTTTTTTGTGAAGGTCGGAGAGACTTGCAAGTAGGCTCTACCCCCACTAAATGGGGTAGCGCGCATCGATCGGTACCATCCTTGAGCTTCTCCGACTTTCGGAAGGGTTAGGGTTAGGGTTAGGGTTAGGGATGAAAGCACATAGGAGAAAGAGATATTCTTGAATAACTTTTTTTGTGAAGGTCGGAGAGACTTGGAAAGTGGTTGCATCTGGACTAATTTGGGTCCTGCGGATCGATTGGTACCATCCCCGAGCTTGTACGACCTTCGGAAGAGGTCGACCGACGAAATTCCCCCAAATCTGAGGAGATATTCTTGAATAACTTTTTTTGTGAAGGTCGGAGAGACTTGCAAGTAGGCTCTACCCCCACTAAATGGGGTAGCGCACATCGATCGGTACCATCCTTGAGCTTCTCCGACTTTCGGAAGGGTTAGGGTTAGGGTTAGGGATGAAAGCACATAGGAGAAAGAGATATTCTTGAATAACTTTTTTTGTGAAGGTCGGAGAGACTTGCAAGTAGGCTCTACCCCCACTAAATGGGGTAGCGCGCATCGATCGGTACCATCCTTGAGCTTCTCCGACTTTCGGAAGGGTTAGGGTTAGGGATGAAAGCACATAGGAGAAAGAGATATTCTTGAATAACTTTTTTTGTGAAGGTCGGAGAGACTTGAAAAGTGGTTGCATCTGGACTAATTTGGGTCCTGCGGATCGATTGGTACCATCCCCGAGCTTGTACGACCTTCGGAAGAGGTCGACCGACGAAATTCCCCCAAATCTGAGGAGATATTCTTGAATAACTTTTTTTGTGAAGGTCGGAGAGACTTGCAAGTAGGCTCTACCCCCACTAAATGGGGTTGCGCGCATCGATCGGTACCATCCTTGAGCTTCTCCGACTTTCGGAAGGGTTAGGGTTAGGGTTAGGGATGAAAGCACATAGGAGAAAGAGATATTCTTGAATAACTTTTTTTGTGAAGGTCGGAGAGACTTGCAAGTAGGCTCTACCCCCACTAAATGGGGTAGCGCGCATCGATCGGTACCATCCTTGAGCTTCTCCGACTTTTGGAAGGGTTAGGGTTAGGGTTAGGGATGAAAGCACATAGGAGAAAGAGATATTCTTGAATAACTTTTTTTGTGAAGGTCGGAGAGACTTGCAAGTAGGCTCTACCCCCACTAAATGGGGTAGCGCGCATCGATCGGTACCATCCTTGAGCTTCTCCGACTTTCGGAAGGGTTAGGGTTAGGGTTAGGGATGAAAGCACATAGGAGAAAGAGATATTCTTGAATAACTTTTTTTGTGAAGGTCGGAGAGACTTGCAAGTAGGCTCTACCCCCACTAAATGGGGTAGCGCGCATCGATCGGTACCATCCTTGAGCTTCTCCGACTTTCGGAAGGGTTAGGGTTAGGGTTAGGGATGAAAGCACATAGGAGAAAGAGATATTCTTGAATAACTTTTTTTGTGAAGGTCGGAGAGACTTGCAAGTAGGCTCTACCCCCACTAAATGGGGTAGCGCGCATCGATCGGTGGCCATCCTTGAGCTTCTCCGACTTTCGGAAGGGTTAGGGTTAGGGTTAGGGATGAAAGCACATAGGAGAAAGAGATATTCTTGAATAACTTTTTTTGTGAAGGTCGGAGAGACTTGGAAAGTGGATGCATCTGGACTAATTTGGGTCCTGCGGATCGATTGGTACCATCCCCGAGCTTGTACGACCTTCGGAAGAGGTCGACCGACGAAATTCCCCCAAATCTGAGGAGATATTCTTGAATAACTTTTTTTGTGAAGGTCGGAGAGACTTGCAAGTAGGCTCTACCCCCACTAAATGGGGTAGCGCACATCGATCGGTACCATCCTTGAGCTTCTCCGACTTTCGGAAGGGTTAGGGTTAGGGTTAGGGATGAAAGCACATAGGAGAAAGAGATATTCTTGAATAACTTTTTTTGTGAAGGTCGGAGAGACTTGCAAGTAGGCTCTACCCCCACTAAATGGGGTAGCGCGCATCGATCGGTACCATCCTTGAGCTTCTCCGACTTTTGGAAGGGTTAGGGTTAGGGTTAGGGATGAAAGCACATAGGAGAAAAAGATATTCTTGAATAACTTTTTTTGTGAAGGTCGGAGAGACTTGGAAAGTGGTTGCATCTGGACTAATTTGGGTCCTGCGGATCGATTGGTACCATCCCCGAGCTTGTACGACCTTCGGAAGAGGTCGACCGACGAAATTCCCCCAAATCTGAGGAGATATTCTTGAATAACTTTTTTTGTGAAGGTCGGAGAGACTTGCAAGTAGGCTCTACCCCCACTAAATGGGGTAGCGCACATCGATCGGTACCATCCTTGAGCTTCTCCGACTTTCGGAAGGGTTAGGGTTAGGGATGAAAGCACATAGGAGAAAGAGATATTCTTGAATAACTTTTTTTGTGAAGGTCGGAGAGACTTGCAAGTAGGCTCTACCCCCACTAAATGGGGTAGCGCGCATCGATCGGTACCATCCTTGAGCTTCTCCGACTTTCGGAAGGGTTAGGGTTAGGGTTAGGGATGAAAGCACATAGGAGAAAGAGATATTCTTGAATAACTTTTTTTGTGAAGGTCGGAAAGACTTGCAAGTAGGCTCTACCCCTACTAAATGGGGTAGCGCGCATCGATTGGTACCATCCTTGAGCTTCTCCGACTTTCGGAAGGGTTAGGGTTAGGGTTAGGGATGAAAGCACATAGGAGAAAGAGATATTCTTGAATAACTTTTTTTGTGAAGGTCGGAGAGACTTGCAAGTAGGCTCTACCCCCACTAAATGGGGTAGCGCGCATCGATCGGTACCATCCTTGAGCTTCTCCTACTTTCGGAAGGGTTAGGGTTAGGGTTAGGGATGAAAGCACATAGGAGAAAGAGATATTCTTGAATAACTTTTTTTGTGAAGGTCGGAGAGACTTGCAAGTAGGCTCTACCCCCACTAAATGGTGTAGCGCGCATCGATCGGTACCATCCTTGAGCTTCTCCGACTTTCGGAAGGGTTAGGGTTAGGGTTAGGGATGAAAGCACATAGGAGAAAGAGATATTCTTGAATAACTTTTTTTGTGAAGGTCGGAGAGACTTGCAAGTAGGCTCTACCCCCACTAAATGGGGTAGCGCGCATCGATCGGTACCATCCTTGAGCTTCTCCGACTTTCGGAAGGGTTAGGGTTAGGGTTAGGGATGAAAGCACATAGGAGAAAGAGATATTCTTGAATAACTTTTTTTGTGAAGGTCGGAGAGACTTGGAAAGTGGTTGCATCTGGACTAATTTGGGTCCTGCGGATCGATTGGTACCATCCCCGAGCTTGTACGACCTTCGGAAGAGGTCGACCGACGAAATTCCCCCAAATCTGAGGAGATATTCTTGAATAACTTTTTTTGTGAAGGTCGGAGAGACTTGCAAGTAGGCTCTACCCCCACTAAATGGGGTAGCGCACATCGATCGGTACCATCCTTGAGCTTCTCCGACTTTCGGAAGGGTTAGGGTTAGGGTTAGGGATGAAAGCACATAGGAGAAAGAGATATTCTTGAATAACTTTTTTTGTGAAGGTCGGAGAGACTTGCAAGTAGGCTCTACCCCCACTAAATGGGGTAGCGCGCATCGATCGGTACCATCCTTGAGCTTCTCCGACTTTTGGAAGGGTTAGGGTTAGGGTTAGGGATGAAAGCACATAGGAGAAAAAGATATTCTTGAATAACTTTTTTTGTGAAGGTCGGAGAGACTTGGAAAGTGGTTGCATCTGGACTAATTTGGGTCCTGCGGATCGATTGGTACCATCCCCGAGCTTGTACGACCTTCGGAAGAGGTCGACCGACGAAATTCCCCCAAATCTGAGGAGATATTCTTGAATAACTTTTTTTGTGAAGGTCGGAGAGACTTGCAAGTAGGCTCTACCCCCACTAAATGGGGTAGCGCACATCGATCAGTACCATCCTTGAGCTTCTCCGACTTTCGGAAGGGTTAGGGTTAGGGATGAAAGCACATAGGAGAAAGAGATATTCTTGAATAACTTTTTTTGTGAAGGTCGGAGAGACTTGCAAGTAGGCTCTACCCCCACTAAATGGGGTAGCGCGCATCGATCGGTACCATCCTTGAGCTTCTCCGACTTTTGGAAGGGTTAGGGTTAGGGTTAGGGATGAAAGCACATAGGAGAAAGAGATATTCTTGAATAACTTTTTTTGTGAAGGTCGGAAAGACTTGCAAGTAGGCTCTACCCCTACTAAATGGGGTAGCGCGCATCGATTGGTACCATCCTTGAGCTTCTCCGACTTTCGGAAGGGTTAGGGTTAGGGTTAGGGATGAAAGCACATAGGAGAAAGAGATATTCTTGAATAACTTTTTTTGTGAAGGTCGGAGAGACTTGCAAGTAGGCTCTACCCCCACTAAATGGGGTAGCGCGCATCGATCGGTACCATCCTTGAGCTTCTCCTACTTTCGGAAGGGTTAGGGTTAGGGTTAGGGATGAAAGCACATAGGAGAAAGAGATATTCTTGAATAACTTTTTTTGTGAAGGTCGGAGAGACTTGCAAGTAGGCTCTACCCCCACTAAATGGTGTAGCGCGCATCGATCGGTACCATCCTTGAGCTTCTCCGACTTTCGGAAGGGTTAGGGTTAGGGTTAGGGATGAAAGCACATAGGAGAAAGAGATATTCTTGAATAACTTTTTTTGTGAAGGTCGGAGAGACTTGCAAGTAGGCTCTACCCCCACTAAATGGGGTAGCGCGCATCGATCGGTACCATCCTTGAGCTTCTCCGACTTTCGGAAGGGTTAGGGTTAGGGTTAGGGTTAGGGATGAAAGCACATAGGAGAAAGAGATATTCTTGAATAACTTTTTTTGTGAAGGTCGGAGAGACTTGGAAAGTGGTTGCATCTGGACTAATTTGGGTCCTGCAGATCGATTGGTACCATCCCCGAGCTTGTACGACCTTCGGAAGAGGTCGACCGACGAAATTCCCCCAAATCTGAGGAGATATTCTTGAATAACTTTTTTTGTGAAGGTCGGAGAGACTTGCAAGTAGGCTCTACCCCCACTAAATGGGGTAGCGCACATCGATCGGTACCATCCTTGAGCTTCTCCGACTTTCGGAAGGGTTAGGGTTAGGGTTAGGGATGAAAGCACATAGGAGAAAGAGATATTCTTGAATAACCTTTTTTGTGAAGGTCGGAGAGACTTGCAAGTAGGCTCTACCCCCACTAAATGGGGTAGCGCGCATCGATCGGTACCATCCTTGAGCTTCTCCGACTTTTGGAAGGGTTAGGGTTAGGGTTTGGGATGAAAGCACATAGGAGAAAGAGATATTCTTGAATAACTTTTTTTGTGAAGGTCGGAGAGACTTGGAAAGTGGTTGCATCTGGACTAATTTGGGTCCTGCGGATCGATTGGTACCATCCCCGAGCTTGTACGACCTTCGGAAGAGGTCGACCGACGAAATTCCCCCAAATCTGAGGAGATATTCTTGAATAACTTTTTTTGTGAAGGTCGGAGAGACTTGCAAGTAGGCTCTACCCCCACTAAATGGGGTAGCGCACATCGATCGGTACCATCCTTGAGCTTCTCCGACTTTCGGAAGGGTTAGGGTTAGGGTTAGGGATGAAAGCACATAGGAGAAAGAGATATTCTTGAATAACTTTTTTTGTGAAGGTCGGAGAGACTTGCAAGTAGGCTCTACCCCCACTAAATGGGGTTGCGCGCATCGATCGGTACCATCCTTGAGCTTCTCCGACTTTTGGAAGGGTTAGGGTTAGGGATGAAAGCACATAGGAGAAAGAGATATTCTTGAATAACTTTTTTTGTGAAGGTCGGAAAGACTTGCAAGTAGGCTCTACCCCTACTAAATGGGGTAGCGCGCATCGATTGGTACCATCCTTGAGCTTCTCCGACTTTCGGAAGGGTTAGGGTTAGGGTTAGGGATGAAAGCACATAGGAGAAAGAGATATTCTTGAATAACTTTTTTTGTGAAGGTCGGAGAGACTTGCAAGTAGGCTCTACCCCCACTAAATGGGGTAGCGCGCATCGATCGGTACCATCCTTGAGCTTCTCCGACTTTCGGAAGGGTTAGGGTTAGGGTTAGGGATGAAAGCACATAGGAGAAAGAGATATTCTTGAATAACTTTTTTTGTGAAGGTCGGAGAGACTTGCAAGTAGGCTCTACCCCCACTAAATGGGGTAGCGCGCATCGATCGGTACCATCCTTGAGCTTCTCCGACTTTCGGAAGGGTTAGGGTTAGGGTTAGGGATGAAAGCACATAGGAGAAAGAGATATTCTTGAATAACTTTTTTTGTGAAGGTCGGAGAGACTTGGAAAGTGGTTGCATCTGGACTAATTTGGGTCCTGCGGATCGATTGGTACCATCCCCGAGCTTGTACGACCTTCGGAAGAGGTCGACCGACGAAATTCCCCCAAATCTGAGGAGATATTCTTGAATAACTTTTTTTGTGAAGGTCGGAGAGACTTGCAAGTAGGCTCTACCCCCACTAAATGGGGTAGCGCGCATCGATCGGTACCATCCTTGAGCTTCTCCGACTTTTGGAAGGGTTAGGGTTAGGGTTAGGGATGAAAGCACATAGGAGAAAGAGATATTCTTGAATAACTTTTTTTGTGAAGGTCGGAGAGACTTGCAAGTAGGCTCTACCCCCACTAAATGGGGTAGCGCGCATCGATCGGTACCATCCTTGAGCTTCTCCGACTTTCGGAAGGGTTAGGGTTAGGGTTAGGGATGAAAGCACATAGGAGAAAGAGATATTCTTGAATAACTTTTTTTGTGAAGGTCGGAGAGACTTGCAAGTAGGCTCTACCCCCACTAAATGGGGTAGCGCGCATCGATCGGTACCATCCTTGAGCTTCTCCGACTTTCGGAAGGGTTAGGGTTAGGGTTAGGGATGAAAGCACATAGGAGAAAGAGATATTCTTGAATAACTTTTTTTGTGAAGGTCGGAGAGACTTGCAAGTAGGCTCTACCCCCACTAAATGGGGTAGCGCGCATCGATCGGTGGCCATCCTTGAGCTTCTCCGACTTTCGGAAGGGTTAGGGTTAGGGTTAGGGATGAAAGCACATAGGAGAAAGAGATATTCTTGAATAACTTTTTTTGTGAAGGTCGGAGAGACTTGGAAAGTGGTTGCATCTGGACTAATTTGGGTCCTGCGGATCGATTGGTACCATCCCCGAGCTTGTACGACCTTCGGAAGAGGTCGACCGACGAAATTCCCCCAAATCTGAGGAGATATTCTTGAATAACTTTTTTTGTGAAGGTCGGAGAGACTTGCAAGTAGGCTCTACCCCCACTAAATGGGGTAGCGCACATCGATCGGTACCATCCTTGAGCTTCTCCGACTTTCGGAAGGGTTAGGGTTAGGGTTAGGGATGAAAGCACATAGGAGAAAGAGATATTCTTGAATAACTTTTTTTGTGAAGGTCGGAGAGACTTGCAAGTAGGCTCTACCCCCACTAAATGGGGTAGCGCACATCGATCGGTACCATCCTTGAGCTTCTCCGACTTTTGGAAGGGTTAGGGTTAGGGTTAGGGATGAAAGCACATAGGAGAAAAAGATATTCTTGAATAACTTTTTTTGTGAAGGTCGGAGAGACTTGGAAAGTGGTTGCATCTGGACTAATTTGGGTCCTGCGGATCGATTGGTACCATCCCCGAGCTTGTACGACCTTCGGAAGAGGTCGACCGACGAAATTCCCCCAAATCTGAGGAGATATTCTTGAATAACTTTTTTTGTGAAGGTCGGAGAGACTTGCAAGTAGGCTCTACCCCCACTAAATGGGGTAGCGCACATCGATCGGTACCATCCTTGAGCTTCTCCGACTTTCGGAAGGGTTAGGGTTAGGGATGAAAGCACATAGGAGAAAGAGATATTCTTGAATAACTTTTTTTGTGAAGGTCGGAGAGACTTGCAAGTAGGCTCTACCCCCACTAAATGGGGTAGCGCGCATCGATCGGTACCATCCTTGAGCTTCTCCGACTTTCGGAAGGGTTAGGGTTAGGGTTAGGGATGAAAGCACATAGGAGAAAGAGATATTCTTGAATAACTTTTTTTGTGAAGGTCGGAAAGACTTGCAAGTAGGCTCTACCCCCACTAAATGGGGTAGCGCGCATCGATCGGTACCATCCTTGAGCTTCTCCTACTTTCGGAAGGGTTAGGGTTAGGGTTAGGGATGAAAGCACATAGGAGAAAGAGATATTCTTGAATAACTTTTTTTGTGAAGGTCGGAGAGACTTGCAAGTAGGCTCTACCCCCACTAAATGGTGTAGCGCGCATCGATCGGTACCATCCTTGAGCTTCTCCGACTTTCGGAAGGGTTAGGGTTAGGGTTAGGGATGAAAGCACATAGGAGAAAGAGATATTCTTGAATAACTTTTTTTGTGAAGGTCGGAGAGACTTGCAAGTAGGCTCTACCCCCACTAAATGGGGTAGCGCGCATCGATCGGTACCATCCTTGAGCTTCTCCGACTTTCGGAAGGGTTAGGGTTAGGGTTAGGGATGAAAGCACATAGGAGAAAGAGATATTCTTGAATAACTTTTTTTGTGAAGGTCGGAGAGACTTGGAAAGTGGTTGCATCTGGACTAATTTGGGTCCTGCGGATCGATTGGTACCATCCCCGAGCTTGTACGACCTTCGGAAGAGGTCGACCGACGAAATTCCCCCAAATCTGAGGAGATATTCTTGAATAACTTTTTTTGTGAAGGTCGGAGAGACTTGCAAGTAGGCTCTACCCCCACTAAATGGGGTAGCGCACATCGATCGGTACCATCCTTGAGCTTCTCCGACTTTCGGAAGGGTTAGGGTTAGGGTTAGGGATGAAAGCACATAGGAGAAAGAGATATTCTTGAATAACTTTTTTTGTGAAGGTCGGAGAGACTTGCAAGTAGGCTCTACCCCCACTAAATGGGGTAGCGCGCATCGATCGGTACCATCCTTGAGCTTCTCCGACTTTTGGAAGGGTTAGGGTTAGGGTTAGGGATGAAAGCACATAGGAGAAAAAGATATTCTTGAATAACTTTTTTTGTGAAGGTCGGAGAGACTTGGAAAGTGGTTGCATCTGGACTAATTTGGGTCCTGCGGATCGATTGGTACCATCCCCGAGCTTGTACGACCTTCGGAAGAGGTCGACCGACGAAATTCCCCCAAATCTGAGGAGATATTCTTGAATAACTTTTTTTGTGAAGGTCGGAGAGACTTGCAAGTAGGCTCTACCCCCACTAAATGGGGTAGCGCACATCGATCGGTACCATCCTTGAGCTTCTCCGACTTTCGGAAGGGTTAGGGTTAGGGATGAAAGCACATAGGAGAAAGAGATATTCTTGAATAACTTTTTTTGTGAAGGTCGGAGAGACTTGCAAGTAGGCTCTACCCCCACTAAATGGGGTAGCGCGCATCGATCGGTACCATCCTTGAGCTTCTCCGACTTTTGGAAGGGTTAGGGTTAGGGTTAGGGATGAAAGCACATAGGAGAAAGAGATATTCTTGAATAACTTTTTTTGTGAAGGTCGGAAAGACTTGCAAGTAGGCTCTACCCCTACTAAATGGGGTAGCGCGCATCGATTGGTACCATCCTTGAGCTTCTCCGACTTTCGGAAGGGTTAGGGTTAGGGTTAGGGATGAAAGCACATAGGAGAAAGAGATATTCTTGAATAACTTTTTTTGTGAAGGTCGGAGAGACTTGCAAGTAGGCTCTACCCCCACTAAATGGGGTAGCGCGCATCGATCGGTACCATCCTTGAGCTTCTCCTACTTTCGGAAGGGTTAGGGTTAGGGTTAGGGATGAAAGCACATAGGAGAAAGAGATATTCTTGAATAACTTTTTTTGTGAAGGTCGGAGAGACTTGCAAGTAGGCTCTACCCCCACTAAATGGTGTAGCGCGCATCGATCGGTACCATCCTTGAGCTTCTCCGACTTTCGGAAGGGTTAGGGTTAGGGTTAGGGATGAAAGCACATAGGAGAAAGAGATATTCTTGAATAACTTTTTTTGTGAAGGTCGGAGAGACTTGCAAGTAGGCTCTACCCCCACTAAATGGGGTAGCGCGCATCGATCGGTACCATCCTTGAGCTTCTCCGACTTTCGGAAGGGTTAGGGTTAGGGTTAGGGTTAGGGATGAAAGCACATAGGAGAAAGAGATATTCTTGAATAACTTTTTTTGTGAAGGTCGGAGAGACTTGGAAAGTGGTTGCATCTGGACTAATTTGGGTCCTGCGGATCGATTGGTACCATCCCCGAGCTTGTACGACCTTCGGAAGAGGTCGACCGACGAAATTCCCCCAAATCTGAGGAGATATTCTTGAATAACTTTTTTTGTGAAGGTCGGAGAGACTTGCAAGTAGGCTCTACCCCCACTAAATGGGGTAGCGCACATCGATCGGTACCATCCTTGAGCTTCTCCGACTTTCGGAAGGGTTAGGGTTAGGGTTAGGGATGAAAGCACATAGGAGAAAGAGATATTCTTGAATAACTTTTTTTGTGAAGGTCGGAGAGACTTGCAAGTAGGCTCTACCCCCACTAAATGGGGTAGCGCGCATCGATCGGTACCATCCTTGAGCTTCTCCGACTTTTGGAAGGGTTAGGGTTAGGGTTAGGGATGAAAGCACATAGGAGAAAAAGATATTCTTGAATAACTTTTTTTGTGAAGGTCGGAGAGACTTGGAAAGTGGTTGCATCTGGACTAATTTGGGTCCTGCGGATCGATTGGTACCATCCCCGAGCTTGTACGACCTTCGGAAGAGGTCGACCGACGAAATTCCCCCAAATCTGAGGAGATATTCTTGAATAACTTTTTTTGTGAAGGTCGGAGAGACTTGCAAGTAGGCTCTACCCCCACTAAATGGGGTAGCGCACATCGATCGGTACCATCCTTGAGCTTCTCCGACTTTCGGAAGGGTTAGGGTTAGGGATGAAAGCACATAGGAGAAAGAGATATTCTTGAATAACTTTTTTTGTGAAGGTCGGAGAGACTTGCAAGTAGGCTCTACCCCCACTAAATGGGGTAGCGCGCATCGATCGGTACCATCCTTGAGCTTCTCCGACTTTTGGAAGGGTTAGGGTTAGGGTTAGGGATGAAAGCACATAGGAGAAAGAGATATTCTTGAATAACTTTTTTTGTGAAGGTCGGAAAGACTTGCAAGTAGGCTCTACCCCTACTAAATGGGGTAGCGCGCATCGATTGGTACCATCCTTGAGCTTCTCCGACTTTCGGAAGGGTTAGGGTTAGGGTTAGGGATGAAAGCACATAGGAGAAAGAGATATTCTTGAATAACTTTTTTTGTGAAGGTCGGAAAGACTTGCAAGTAGGCTCTACCCCCACTAAATGGGGTAGCGCGCATCGATCGGTACCATCCTTGAGCTTCTCCTACTTTCGGAAGGGTTAGGGTTAGGGTTAGGGATGAAAGCACATAGGAGAAAGAGATATTCTTGAATAACTTTTTTTGTGAAGGTCGGAGAGACTTGCAAGTAGGCTCTACCCCCACTAAATGGTGTAGCGCGCATCGATCGGTACCATCCTTGAGCTTCTCCGACTTTCGGAAGGGTTAGGGTTAGGGTTAGGGATGAAAGCACATAGGAGAAAGAGATATTCTTGAATAACTTTTTTTGTGAAGGTCGGAGAGACTTGCAAGTAGGCTCTACCCCCACTAAATGGGGTAGCGCGCATCGATCGGTACCATCCTTGAGCTTCTCCGACTTTCGGAAGGGTTAGGGTTAGGGTTAGGGTTAGGGATGAAAGCACATAGGAGAAAGAGATATTCTTGAATAACTTTTTTTGTGAAGGTCGGAGAGACTTGGAAAGTGGTTGCATCTGGACTAATTTGGGTCCTGCGGATCGATTGGTACCATCCCCGAGCTTGTACGACCTTCGGAAGAGGTCGACCGACGAAATTCCCCCAAATCTGAGGAGATATTCTTGAATAACTTTTTTTGTGAAGGTCGGAGAGACTTGCAAGTAGGCTCTACCCCCACTAAATGGGGTAGCGCACATCGATCGGTACCATCCTTGAGCTTCTCCGACTTTCGGAAGGGTTAGGGTTAGGGTTAGGGATGAAAGCACATAGGAGAAAGAGATATTCTTGAATAACTTTTTTTGTGAAGGTCGGAGAGACTTGCAAGTAGGCTTTACCCCCACTAAATGGGGTAGCGCGCATCGATCGGTACCATCCTTGAGCTTCTCCGACTTTCGGAAGGGTTAGGGTTAGGGATGAAAGCACATAGGAGAAAGAGATATTCTTGAATAACTTTTTTTGTGAAGGTCGGAGAGACTTGAAAAGTGGTTGCATCTGGACTAATTTGGGTCCTGCGGATCGATTGGTACCATCCCCGAGCTTGTACGACCTTCGGAAGAGGTCGACCGACGAAATTCCCCCAAATCTGAGGAGATATTCTTGAATAACTTTTTTTGTGAAGGTCGGAGAGACTTGCAAGTAGGCTCTACCCCCACTAAATGGGGTTGCGCGCATCGATCGGTACCATCCTTGAGCTTCTCCGACTTTCGGAAGGGTTAGGGTTAGGGTTAGGGATGAAAGCACATAGGAGAAAGAGATATTCTTGAATAACTTTTTTTGTGAAGGTCGGAGAGACTTGCAAGTAGGCTCTACCCCCACTAAATGGGGTAACGCGCATCGATCGGTACCATCCTTGAGCTTCTCCGACTTTTGGAAGGGTTAGGGTTAGGGTTAGGGATGAAAGCACATAGGAGAAAGAGATATTCTTGAATAACTTTTTTTGTGAAGGTCGGAGAGACTTGCAAGTAGGCTCTACCCCCACTAAATGGGGTAGCGCGCATCGATCGGTACCATCCTTGAGCTTCTCCGACTTTCGGAAGGGTTAGGGTTAGGGTTAGGGATGAAAGCACATAGGAGAAAGAGATATTCTTGAATAACTTTTTTTGTGAAGGTCGGAGAGACTTGCAAGTAGGCTCTACCCCCACTAAATGGGGTAGCGCGCATCGATCGGTACCATCCTTGAGCTTCTCCGACTTTCGGAAGGGTTAGGGTTAGGGTTAGGGATGAAAGCACATAGGAGAAAGAGATATTCTTGAATAACTTTTTTTGTGAAGGTCGGAGAGACTTGCAAGTAGGCTCTACCCCCACTAAATGGGGTAGCGCGCATCGATCGGTGGCCATCCTTGAGCTTCTCCGACTTTCGGAAGGGTTAGGGTTAGGGTTAGGGATGAAAGCACATAGGAGAAAGAGATATTCTTGAATAACTTTTTTTGTGAAGGTCGGAGAGACTTGGAAAGTGGTTGCATCTGGACTAATTTGGGTCCTGCGGATCGATTGGTACCATCCCCGAGCTTGTACGACCTTCGGAAGAGGTCGACCGATGAAATTCCCCCAAATCTGAGGAGATATTCTTGAATAACTTTTTTTGTGAAGGTCGGAGAGACTTGCAAGTAGGCTCTACCCCCACTAAATGGGGTAGCGCACATCGATCGGTACCATCCTTGAGCTTCTCCGACTTTCGGAAGGGTTAGGGTTAGGGTTAGGGATGAAAGCACATAGGAGAAAGAGATATTCTTGAATAACTTTTTTTGTGAAGGTCGGAGAGACTTGCAAGTAGGCTCTACCCCCACTAAATGGGGTAGCGCGCATCGATCGGTACCATCCTTGAGCTTCTCCGACTTTTGGAAGGGTTAGGGTTAGGGTTAGGGATGAAAGCACATAGGAGAAAAAGATATTCTTGAATAACTTTTTTTGTGAAGGTCGGAGAGACTTGGAAAGTGGTTGCATCTGGACTAATTTGGGTCCTGCGGATCGATTGGTACCATCCCCGAGCTTGTACGACCTTCGGAAGAGGTCGACCGACGAAATTCCCCCAAATCTGAGGAGATATTCTTGAATAACTTTTTTTGTGAAGGTCGGAGAGACTTGCAAGTAGGCTCTACCCCCACTAAATGGGGTAGCGCACATCGATCGGTACCATCCTTGAGCTTCTCCGACTTTCGGAAGGGTTAGGGTTAGGGATGAAAGCACATAGGAGAAAGAGATATTCTTGAATAACTTTTTTTGTGAAGGTCGGAGAGACTTGCAAGTAGGCTCTACCCCCACTAAATGGGGTAGCGCGCATCGATCGGTACCATCCTTGAGCTTCTCCGACTTTCGGAAGGGTTAGGGTTAGGGTTAGGGATGAAAGCACATAGGAGAAAGAGATATTCTTGAATAACTTTTTTTGTGAAGGTCGGAAAGACTTGCAAGTAGGCTCTACCCCTACTAAATGGGGTAGCGCGCATCGATTGGTACCATCCTTGAGCTTCTCCGACTTTCGGAAGGGTTAGGGTTAGGGTTAGGGATGAAAGCACATAGGAGAAAGAGATATTCTTGAATAACTTTTTTTGTGAAGGTCGGAGAGACTTGCAAGTAGGCTCTACCCCCACTAAATGGGGTAGCGCGCATCGATCGGTACCATCCTTGAGCTTCTCCTACTTTCGGAAGGGTTAGGGTTAGGGTTAGGGATGAAAGCACATAGGAGAAAGAGATATTCTTGAATAACTTTTTTTGTGAAGGTCGGAGAGACTTGCAAGTAGGCTCTACCCCCACTAAATGGTGTAGCGCGCATCGATCGGTACCATCCTTGAGCTTCTCCGACTTTCGGAAGGGTTAGGGTTAGGGTTAGGGATGAAAGCACATAGGAGAAAGAGATATTCTTGAATAACTTTTTTTGTGAAGGTCGGAGAGACTTGCAAGTAGGCTCTACCCCCACTAAATGGGGTAGCGCGCATCGATCGGTACCATCCTTGAGCTTCTCCGACTTTCGGAAGGGTTAGGGTTAGGGTTAGGGATGAAAGCACATAGGAGAAAGAGATATTCTTGAATAACTTTTTTTGTGAAGGTCGGAGAGACTTGGAAAGTGGTTGCATCTGGACTAATTTGGGTCCTGCGGATCGATTGGTACCATCCCCGAGCTTGTACGACCTTCGGAAGAGGTCGACCGACGAAATTCCCCCAAATCTGAGGAGATATTCTTGAATAACTTTTTTTGTGAAGGTCGGAGAGACTTGCAAGTAGGCTCTACCCCCACTAAATGGGGTAGCGCACATCGATCGGTACCATCCTTGAGCTTCTCCGACTTTCGGAAGGGTTAGGGTTAGGGTTAGGGATGAAAGCACATAGGAGAAAGAGATATTCTTGAATAACTTTTTTTGTGAAGGTCGGAGAGACTTGCAAGTAGGCTCTACCCCCACTAAATGGGGTAGCGCGCATCGATCGGTACCATCCTTGAGCTTCTCCGACTTTTGGAAGGGTTAGGGTTAGGGTTAGGGATGAAAGCACATAGGAGAAAAAGATATTCTTGAATAACTTTTTTTGTGAAGGTTGGAGAGACTTGGAAAGTGGTTGCATCTAGACTAATTTGGGTCCTGCGGATCGATTGGTACCATCCCCGAGCTTGTACGACCTTCGGAAGAGGTCGACCGACGAAATTCCCCCAAATCTGAGGAGATATTCTTGAATAACTTTTTTTGTGAAGGTCGGAGAGACTTGCAAGTAGGCTCTACCCCCACTAAATGGGGTAGCGCACATCGATCGGTACCATCCTTGAGCTTCTCCGACTTTCGGAAGGGTTAGGGTTAGGGTTAGGGATGAAAGCACATAGGAGAAAGAGATATTCTTGAATAACTTTTTTTGTGAAGGTCGGAGAGACTTGCAAGTAGGCTCTACCCCCACTAAATGGGGTTGCGCGCATCGATCGGTACCATCCTTGAGCTTCTCCGACTTTTGGAAGGGTTAGGGTTAGGGATGAAAGCACATAGGAGAAAGAGATATTCTTGAATAACTTTTTTTGTGAAGGTCGGAAAGACTTGCAAGTAGGCTCTACCCCTACTAAATGGGGTAGCGCGCATCGATTGGTACCATCCTTGAGCTTCTCCGACTTTCGGAAGGGTTAGGGTTAGGGTTAGGGATGAAAGCACATAGGAGAAAGAGATATTCTTGAATAACTTTTTTTGTGAAGGTCGGAGAGACTTGCAAGTAGGCTCTACCCCCACTAAATGGGGTAGCGCGCATCGATCGGTACCATCCTTGAGCTTCTCCGACTTTCGGAAGGGTTAGGGTTAGGGTTAGGGATGAAAGCACATAGGAGAAAGAGATATTCTTGAATAACTTTTTTTGTGAAGGTCGGAGAGACTTGCAAGTAGGCTCTACCCCCACTAAATGGGGTAGCGCGCATCGATCGGTACCATCCTTGAGCTTCTCCGACTTTCGGAAGGGTTAGGGTTAGGGTTAGGGATGAAAGCACATAGGAGAAAGAGATATTCTTGAATAACTTTTTTTGTGAAGGTCGGAGAGACTTGGAAAGTGGTTGCATCTGGACTAATTTGGGTCCTGCGGATCGATTGGTACCATCCCCGAGCTTGTACGACCTTCGGAAGAGGTCGACCGACGAAATTCCCCCAAATCTGAGGAGATATTCTTGAATAACTTTTTTTGTGAAGGTCGGAGAGACTTGCAAGTAGGCTCTACCCCCACTAAATGGGGTAGCGCGCATCGATCGGTACCATCCTTGAGCTTCTCCGACTTTCGGAAGGGTTAGGGTTAGGGTTAGGGATGAAAGCACATAGGAGAAAGAGATATTCTTGAATAACTTTTTTTGTGAAGGTCGGAGAGACTTGCAAGTAGGCTCTACCCCCACTAAATGGGGTAGCGCGCATCGATCGGTACCATCCTTGAGCTTCTCCGACTTTCGGAAGGGTTAGGGTTAGGGTTAGGGATGAAAGCACATAGGAGAAAGAGATATTCTTGAATAACTTTTTTTGTGAAGGTCGGAGAGACTTGCAAGTAGGCTCTACCCCCACTAAATGGGGTAGCGCGCATCGATCGGTACCATCTTTGAGCTTCTCCGACTTTCGGAAGGGTTAGGGTTAGGGTTAGGGATGAAAGCACATAGGAGAAAGAGATATTCTTGAATAACTTTTTTTGTGAAGGTCGGAGAGACTTGGAAAGTGGTTGCATCTGGACTAATTTGGGTCCTGCGGATCGATTGGTACCATCCCCGAGCTTGTACGACCTTCGGAAGAGGTCGACCGACGAAATTCCCCCAAATCTGAGGAGATATTCTTGAATAACTTTTTTTGTGAAGGTCGGAGAGACTTGCAAGTAGGCTCTACCCCCACTAAATGGGGTAGCGCACATCGATCGGTACCATCCTTGAGCTTCTCCGACTTTAGGAAGGGTTAGGGTTAGGGATGAAAGCACATAGGAGAAAGAGATATTCTTGAATAACCTTTTTTGTGAAGGTCGGAGAGACTTGCAAGTAGGCTCTACCCCCACTAAATGGGGTAGCGCGCATCGATCGGTACCATCCTTGAGCTTCTCCGACTTTTGGAAGGGTTAGGGTTAGGGTTAGGGATGAAAGCACATAGGAGAAAGAGATATTCTTGAATAACTTTTTTTGTGAAGGTCGGAGAGACATGGAAAGTGGTTGCATCTGGACTAATTTGGGTCCTGCGGATCGATTGGTACCATCCCCGAGCTTGTACGACCTTCGGAAGAGGTCGACCGACGAAATTCCCCCAAATCTGAGGAGATATTCTTGAATAACTTTTTTTGTGAAGGTCGGAGAGACTTGCAAGTAGGCTCTACCCCCACTAAATGGGGTAGCGCACATCGATCGGTACCATCCTTGAGCTTCTCCGACTTTCGGAAGGGTTAGGGTTAGGGTTAGGGATGAAAGCACATAGGAGAAAGAGATATTCTTGAATAACTTTTTTTGTGAAGGTCGGAGAGACTTGCAAGTAGGCTCTACCCCCACTAAATGGGGTAGCGCGCATCGATCGGTACCATCCTTGAGCTTCTCCGACTTTCGGAAGGGTTAGGGTTAGGGTTAGGGATGAAAGCACATAGGAGAAAGAGATATTCTTGAATAACTTTTTTTGTGAAGGTCGGAGAGACTTGCAAGTAGGCTCTACCCCCACTAAATGGGGTAGCGCGCATCGATCGGTACCATCCTTGAGCTTCTCCGACTTTCGGAAGGGTTAGGGTTAGGGTTAGGGATGAAAGCACATAGGAGAAAGAGATATTCTTGAATAACTTTTTTTGTGAAGGTCGGAGAGACTTGCAAGTAGGCTCTACCCCCACTAAATGGGGTAGCGCGCATCGATCGGTACCATCCTTGAGCTTCTCCGACTTTCGGAAGGGTTAGGGTTAGGGTTAGGGATGAAAGCACATAGGAGAAAGAGATATTCTTGAATAACTTTTTTTGTGAAGGTCGGAGAGACTTGGAAAGTGGTTGCATCTGGACTAATTTGGGTCCTGCGGATCGATTGGTACCATCCCCGAGCTTGTACGACCTTCGGAAGAGGTCGACCGACGAAATTCCCCCAAATCTGAGGAGATATTCTTGAATAACTTTTTTTGTGAAGGTCGGAGAGACTTGCAAGTAGGCTCTACCCCCACTAAATGGGGTAGCGCACATCGATCGGTACCATCCTTGAGCTTCTCCGACTTTCGGAAGGGTTAGGGTTAGGGTTAGGGATGAAAGCACATAGGAGAAAGAGATATTCTTGAATAACTTTTTTTGTGAAGGTCGGAGAGACTTGCAAGTAGGCTCTACCCCCACTAAATGGGGTTGCGCGCATCGATCGGTACCATCTTTGAGCTTCTCCGACTTTTGGAAGGGTTAGGGTTAGGGATGAAAGCACATAGGAGAAAGAGATATTCTTGAATAACTTTTTTTGTGAAGGTCGGAGAGACTTGCAAGTAGGCTCTACCCCCACTAAATGGGGTAGCGCACATCGATCGGTACCATCCTTGAGCTTCTCCGACTTTCGGAAGGGTTAGGGTTAGGGTTAGGGATGAAAGCACATAGGAGAAAGAGATATTCTTGAATAACTTTTTTTGTGAAGGTCGGAGAGACTTGCAAGTAGGCTCTACCCCCACTAAATGGGGTTGCGCGCATCGATCGGTACCATCCTTGAGCTTCTCCGACTTTTGGAAGGGTTAGGGTTAGGGATGAAAGCACATAGGAGAAAGAGATATTCTTGAATAACTTTTTTTGTGAAGGTCGGAAAGACTTGCAAGTAGGCTCTACCCCTACTAAATGGGGTAGCGCGCATCGATTGGTACCATCCTTGAGCTTCTCCGACTTTCGGAAGGGTTAGGGTTAGGGTTAGGGATGAAAGCACATAGGAGAAAGAGATATTCTTGAATAACTTTTTTTGTGAAGGTCGGAGAGACTTGCAAGTAGGCTCTACCCCCACTAAATGGGGTAGCGCGCATCGATCGGTACCATCCTTGAGCTTCTCCGACTTTCGGAAGGGTTAGGGTTAGGGTTAGGGATGAAAGCACATAGGAGAAAGAGATATTCTTGAATAACTTTTTTTGTGAAGGTCGGAGAGACTTGCAAGTAGGCTCTACCCCCACTAAATGGGGTAGCGCGCATCGATCGGTACCATCTTTGAGCTTCTCCGACTTTCGGAAGGGTTAGGGTTAGGGTTAGGGATGAAAGCACATAGGAGAAAGAGATATTCTTGAATAACTTTTTTTGTGAAGGTCGGAGAGACTTGGAAAGTGGTTGCATCTGGACTAATTTGGGTCCTGCGGATCGATTGGTACCATCCCCGAGCTTGTACGACCTTCGGAAGAGGTCGACCGACGAAATTCCCCCAAATCTGAGGAGATATTCTTGAATAACTTTTTTTGTGAAGGTCGGAGAGACTTGCAAGTAGGCTCTACCCCCACTAAATGGGGTAGCGCGCATCGATCGGTACCATCCTTGAGCTTCTCCGACTTTCGGAAGGGTTAGGGTTAGGGTTAGGGATGAAAGCACATAGGAGAAAGAGATATTCTTGAATAACTTTTTTTGTGAAGGTCGGAGAGACTTGCAAGTAGGCTCTACCCCCACTAAATGGGGTAGCGCGCATCGATCGGTACCATCCTTGAGCTTCTCCGACTTTCGGAAGGGTTAGGGTTAGGGTTAGGGATGAAAGCACATAGGAGAAAGAGATATTCTTGAATAACTTTTTTTGTGAAGGTCGGAGAGACTTGCAAGTAGGCTCTACCCCCACTAAATGGGGTAGCGCGCATCGATCGGTACCATCCTTGAGCTTCTCCGACTTTCGGAAGGGTTAGGGTTAGGGTTAGGGATGAAAGCACATAGGAGAAAGAGATATTCTTGAATAACTTTTTTTGTGAAGGTCGGAGAGACTTGCAAGTAGGCTCTACCCCCACTAAATGGGGTAGCGCGCATCGATCGGTACCATCTTTGAGCTTCTCCGACTTTCGGAAGGGTTAGGGTTAGGGTTAGGGATGAAAGCACATAGGAGAAAGAGATATTCTTGAATAACTTTTTTTGTGAAGGTCGGAGAGACTTGGAAAGTGGTTGCATCTGGACTAATTTGGGTCCTGCGGATCGATTGGTACCATCCCCGAGCTTGTACGACCTTCGGAAGAGGTCGACCGACGAAATTCCCCCAAATCTGAGGAGATATTCTTGAATAACTTTTTTTGTGAAGGTCGGAGAGACTTGCAAGTAGGCTCTACCCCCACTAAATGGGGTAGCGCACATCGATCGGTACCATCCTTGAGCTTCTCCGACTTTAGGAAGGGTTAGGGTTAGGGATGAAAGCACATAGGAGAAAGAGATATTCTTGAATAACCTTTTTTGTGAAGGTCGGAGAGACTTGCAAGTAGGCTCTACCCCCACTAAATGGGGTAGCGCGCATCGATCGGTACCATCCTTGAGCTTCTCCGACTTTTGGAAGGGTTAGGGTTAGGGTTAGGGATGAAAGCACATAGGAGAAAGAGATATTCTTGAATAACTTTTTTTGTGAAGGTCGGAGAGACATGGAAAGTGGTTGCATCTGGACTAATTTGGGTCCTGCGGATCGATTGGTACCATCCCCGAGCTTGTACGACCTTCGGAAGAGGTCGACCGACGAAATTCCCCCAAATCTGAGGAGATATTCTTGAATAACTTTTTTTGTGAAGGTCGGAGAGACTTGCAAGTAGGCTCTACCCCCACTAAATGGGGTAGCGCACATCGATCGGTACCATCCTTGAGCTTCTCCGACTTTCGGAAGGGTTAGGGTTAGGGTTAGGGATGAAAGCACATAGGAGAAAGAGATATTCTTGAATAACTTTTTTTGTGAAGGTCGGAGAGACTTGCAAGTAGGCTCTACCCCCACTAAATGGGGTAGCGCGCATCGATCGGTACCATCCTTGAGCTTCTCCGACTTTCGGAAGGGTTAGGGTTAGGGTTAGGGATGAAAGCACATAGGAGAAAGAGATATTCTTGAATAACTTTTTTTGTGAAGGTCGGAGAGACTTGCAAGTAGGCTCTACCCCCACTAAATGGGGTAGCGCGCATCGATCGGTACCATCCTTGAGCTTCTCCGACTTTCGGAAGGGTTAGGGTTAGGGTTAGGGATGAAAGCACATAGGAGAAAGAGATATTCTTGAATAACTTTTTTTGTGAAGGTCGGAGAGACTTGCAAGTAGGCTCTACCCCCACTAAATGGGGTAGCGCGCATCGATCGGTACCATCCTTGAGCTTCTCCGACTTTCGGAAGGGTTAGGGTTAGGGTTAGGGATGAAAGCACATAGGAGAAAGAGATATTCTTGAATAACTTTTTTTGTGAAGGTCGGAGAGACTTGGAAAGTGGTTGCATCTGGACTAATTTGGGTCCTGCGGATCGATTGGTACCATCCCCGAGCTTGTACGACCTTCGGAAGAGGTCGACCGACGAAATTCCCCCAAATCTGAGGAGATATTCTTGAATAACTTTTTTTGTGAAGGTCGGAGAGACTTGCAAGTAGGCTCTACCCCCACTAAATGGGGTAGCGCACATCGATCGGTACCATCCTTGAGCTTCTCCGACTTTCGGAAGGGTTAGGGTTAGGGTTAGGGATGAAAGCACATAGGAGAAAGAGATATTCTTGAATAACTTTTTTTGTGAAGGTCGGAGAGACTTGCAAGTAGGCTCTACCCCCACTAAATGGGGTTGCGCGCATCGATCGGTACCATCTTTGAGCTTCTCCGACTTTTGGAAGGGTTAGGGTTAGGGATGAAAGCACATAGGAGAAAGAGATATTCTTGAATAACTTTTTTTGTGAAGGTCGGAGAGACTTGCAAGTAGGCTCTACCCCCACTAAATGGGGTAGCGCACATCGATCGGTACCATCCTTGAGCTTCTCCGACTTTCGGAAGGGTTAGGGTTAGGGTTAGGGATGAAAGCACATAGGAGAAAGAGATATTCTTGAATAACTTTTTTTGTGAAGGTCGGAGAGACTTGCAAGTAGGCTCTACCCCCACTAAATGGGGTTGCGCGCATCGATCGGTACCATCCTTGAGCTTCTCCGACTTTTGGAAGGGTTAGGGTTAGGGATGAAAGCACATAGGAGAAAGAGATATTCTTGAATAACTTTTTTTGTGAAGGTCGGAAAGACTTGCAAGTAGGCTCTACCCCTACTAAATGGGGTAGCGCGCATCGATTGGTACCATCCTTGAGCTTCTCCGACTTTCGGAAGGGTTAGGGTTAGGGTTAGGGATGAAAGCACATAGGAGAAAGAGATATTCTTGAATAACTTTTTTTGTGAAGGTCGGAGAGACTTGCAAGTAGGCTCTACCCCCACTAAATGGGGTAGCGCGCATCGATCGGTACCATCCTTGAGCTTCTCCGACTTTCGGAAGGGTTAGGGTTAGGGTTAGGGATGAAAGCACATAGGAGAAAGAGATATTCTTGAATAACTTTTTTTGTGAAGGTCGGAGAGACTTGCAAGTAGGCTCTACCCCCACTAAATGGGGTAGCGCGCATCGATCGGTACCATCTTTGAGCTTCTCCGACTTTCGGAAGGGTTAGGGTTAGGGTTAGGGATGAAAGCACATAGGAGAAAGAGATATTCTTGAATAACTTTTTTTGTGAAGGTCGGAGAGACTTGGAAAGTGGTTGCATCTGGACTAATTTGGGTCCTGCGGATCGATTGGTACCATCCCCGAGCTTGTACGACCTTCGGAAGAGGTCGACCGACGAAATTCCCCCAAATCTGAGGAGATATTCTTGAATAACTTTTTTTGTGAAGGTCGGAGAGACTTGCAAGTAGGCTCTACCCCCACTAAATGGGGTAGCGCGCATCGATCGGTACCATCCTTGAGCTTCTCCGACTTTCGGAAGGGTTAGGGTTAGGGTTAGGGATGAAAGCACATAGGAGAAAGAGATATTCTTGAATAACTTTTTTTGTGAAGGTCGGAGAGACTTGCAAGTAGGCTCTACCCCCACTAAATGGGGTAGCGCGCATCGATCGGTACCATCCTTGAGCTTCTCCGACTTTCGGAAGGGTTAGGGTTAGGGTTAGGGATGAAAGCACATAGGAGAAAGAGATATTCTTGAATAACTTTTTTTGTGAAGGTCGGAGAGACTTGCAAGTAGGCTCTACCCCCACTAAATGGGGTAGCGCGCATCGATCGGTACCATCCTTGAGCTTCTCCGACTTTCGGAAGGGTTAGGGTTAGGGTTAGGGATGAAAGCACATAGGAGAAAGAGATATTCTTGAATAACTTTTTTTGTGAAGGTCGGAGAGACTTGCAAGTAGGCTCTACCCCCACTAAATGGGGTAGCGCGCATCGATCGGTACCATCCTTGAGCTTCTCCGACTTTCGGAAGGGTTAGGGTTAGGGTTAGGGATGAAAGCACATAGGAGAAAGAGATATTCTTGAATAACTTTTTTTGTGAAGGTCGGAGAGACTTGGAAAGTGGTTGCATCTGGACTAATTTGGGTCCTGCGGATCGATTGGTACCATCCCCGAGCTTGTACGACCTTCGGAAGAGGTCGACCGACGAAATTCCCCCAAATCTGAGGAGATATTCTTGAATAACTTTTTTTGTGAAGGTCGGAGAGACTTGCAAGTAGGCTCTACCCCCACTAAATGGGGTAGCGCGCATCGATCGGTACCATCCTTGAGCTTCTCCGACTTTTGGAAGGGTTAGGGTTAGGGTTAGGGATGAAAGCACATAGGAGAAAGAGATATTCTTGAATAACTTTTTTTGTGAAGGTCGGAGAGACTTGCAAGTAGGCTCTACCCCCACTAAATGGGGTAGCGCGCATCGATCGGTACCATCCTTGAGCTTCTCCGACTTTCGGAAGGGTTAGGGTTAGGGTTAGGGATGAAAGCACATAGGAGAAAGAGATATTCTTGAATAACTTTTTTTGTGAAGGTCGGAGAGACTTGCAAGTAGGCTCTACCCCCACTAAATGGGGTAGCGCGCATCGATCGGTACCATCCTTGAGCTTCTCCGACTTTCGGAAGGGTTAGGGTTAGGGTTAGGGATGAAAGCACATAGGAGAAAGAGATATTCTTGAATAACTTTTTTTGTGAAGGTCGGAGAGACTTGCAAGTAGGCTCTACCCCCACTAAATGGGGTAGCGCGCATCGATCGGTGGCCATCCTTGAGCTTCTCCGACTTTCGGAAGGGTTAGGGTTAGGGTTAGGGATGAAAGCACATAGGAGAAAGAGATATTCTTGAATAACTTTTTTTGTGAAGGTCGGAGAGACTTGGAAAGTGGTTGCATCTGGACTAATTTGGGTCCTGCGGATCGATTGGTACCATCCCCGAGCTTGTACGACCTTCGGAAGAGGTCAACCGACGAAATTCCCCCAAATCTGAGGAGATATTCTTGAATAACTTTTTTTGTGAAGGTCGGAGAGACTTGCAAGTAGGCTCTACCCCCACTAAATGGGGTAGCGCACATCGATCGGTACCATCCTTGAGCTTCTCCGACTTTCGGAAGGGTTAGGGTTAGGGTTAGGGATGAAAGCACATAGGAGAAAGAGATATTCTTGAATAACTTTTTTTGTGAAGGTCGGAGAGACTTGCAAGTAGGCTCTACCCCCACTAAATGGGGTAGCGCACATCGATCGGTACCATCCTTGAGCTTCTCCGACTTTTGGAAGGGTTAGGGTTAGGGTTAGGGATGAAAGCACATAGGAGAAAAAGATATTCTTGAATAACTTTTTTTGTGAAGGTCGGAGAGACTTGGAAAGTGGTTGCATCTGGACTAATTTGGGTCCTGCGGATCGATTGGTACCATCCCCGAGCTTGTACGACCTTCGGAAGAGGTCGACCGACGAAATTCCCCCAAATCTGAGGAGATATTCTTGAATAACTTTTTTTGTGAAGGTCGGAGAGACTTGCAAGTAGGCTCTACCCCCACTAAATGGGGTAGCGCACATCGATCGGTACCATCCTTGAGCTTCTCCGACTTTCGGAAGGGTTAGGGTTAGGGATGAAAGCACATAGGAGAAAGAGATATTCTTGAATAACTTTTTTTGTGAAGGTCGGAGAGACTTGCAAGTAGGCTCTACCCCCACTAAATGGGGTAGCGCGCATCGATCGGTACCATCCTTGAGCTTCTCCGACTTTCGGAAGGGTTAGGGTTAGGGTTAGGGATGAAAGCACATAGGAGAAAGAGATATTCTTGAATAACTTTTTTTGTGAAGGTCGGAAAGACTTGCAAGTAGGCTCTACCCCCACTAAATGGGGTAGCGCGCATCGATCGGTACCATCCTTGAGCTTCTCCTACTTTCGGAAGGGTTAGGGTTAGGGTTAGGGATGAAAGCACATAGGAGAAAGAGATATTCTTGAATAACTTTTTTTGTGAAGGTCGGAGAGACTTGCAAGTAGGCTCTACCCCCACTAAATGGTGTAGCGCGCATCGATCGGTACCATCCTTGAGCTTCTCCGACTTTCGGAAGGGTTAGGGTTAGGGTTAGGGATGAAAGCACATAGGAGAAAGAGATATTCTTGAATAACTTTTTTTGTGAAGGTCGGAGAGACTTGCAAGTAGGCTCTACCCCCACTAAATGGGGTAGCGCGCATCGATCGGTACCATCCTTGAGCTTCTCCGACTTTCGGAAGGGTTAGGGTTAGGGTTAGGGATGAAAGCACATAGGAGAAAGAGATATTCTTGAATAACTTTTTTTGTGAAGGTCGGAGAGACTTGGAAAGTGGTTGCATCTGGACTAATTTGGGTCCTGCGGATCGATTGGTACCATCCCCGAGCTTGTACGACCTTCGGAAGAGGTCGACCGACGAAATTCCCCCAAATCTGAGGAGATATTCTTGAATAACTTTTTTTGTGAAGGTCGGAGAGACTTGCAAGTAGGCTCTACCCCCACTAAATGGGGTAGCGCACATCGATCGGTACCATCCTTGAGCTTCTCCGACTTTCGGAAGGGTTAGGGTTAGGGTTAGGGATGAAAGCACATAGGAGAAAGAGATATTCTTGAATAACTTTTTTTGTGAAGGTCGGAGAGACTTGCAAGTAGGCTCTACCCCCACTAAATGGGGTAGCGCGCATCGATCGGTACCATCCTTGAGCTTCTCCGACTTTTGGAAGGGTTAGGGTTAGGGTTAGGGATGAAAGCACATAGGAGAAAAAGATATTCTTGAATAACTTTTTTTGTGAAGGTCGGAGAGACTTGGAAAGTGGTTGCATCTGGACTAATTTGGGTCCTGCGGATCGATTGGTACCATCCCCGAGCTTGTACGACCTTCGGAAGAGGTCGACCGACGAAATTCCCCCAAATCTGAGGAGATATTCTTGAATAACTTTTTTTGTGAAGGTCGGAGAGACTTGCAAGTAGGCTCTACCCCCACTAAATGGGGTAGCGCACATCGATCGGTACCATCCTTGAGCTTCTCCGACTTTCGGAAGGGTTAGGGTTAGGGATGAAAGCACATAGGAGAAAGAGATATTCTTGAATAACTTTTTTTGTGAAGGTCGGAGAGACTTGCAAGTAGGCTCTACCCCCACTAAATGGGGTAGCGCGCATCGATCGGTACCATCCTTGAGCTTCTCCGACTTTTGGAAGGGTTAGGGTTAGGGTTAGGGATGAAAGCACATAGGAGAAAGAGATATTCTTGAATAACTTTTTTTGTGAAGGTCGGAAAGACTTGCAAGTAGGCTCTACCCCTACTAAATGGGGTAGCGCGCATCGATTGGTACCATCCTTGAGCTTCTCCGACTTTCGGAAGGGTTAGGGTTAGGGTTAGGGATGAAAGCACATAGGAGAAAGAGATATTCTTGAATAACTTTTTTTGTGAAGGTCGGAGAGACTTGCAAGTAGGCTCTACCCCCACTAAATGGGGTAGCGCGCATCGATCGGTACCATCCTTGAGCTTCTCCTACTTTCGGAAGGGTTAGGGTTAGGGTTAGGGATGAAAGCACATAGGAGAAAGAGATATTCTTGAATAACTTTTTTTGTGAAGGTCGGAGAGACTTGCAAGTAGGCTCTACCCCCACTAAATGGTGTAGCGCGCATCGATCGGTACCATCCTTGAGCTTCTCCGACTTTCGGAAGGGTTAGGGTTAGGGTTAGGGATGAAAGCACATAGGAGAAAGAGATATTCTTGAATAACTTTTTTTGTGAAGGTCGGAGAGACTTGCAAGTAGGCTCTACCCCCACTAAATGGGGTAGCGCGCATCGATCGGTACCATCCTTGAGCTTCTCCGACTTTCGGAAGGGTTAGGGTTAGGGTTAGGGTTAGGGATGAAAGCACATAGGAGAAAGAGATATTCTTGAATAACTTTTTTTGTGAAGGTCGGAGAGACTTGGAAAGTGGTTGCATCTGGACTAATTTGGGTCCTGCGGATCGATTGGTACCATCCCCGAGCTTGTACGACCTTCGGAAGAGGTCGACCGACGAAATTCCCCCAAATCTGAGGAGATATTCTTGAATAACTTTTTTTGTGAAGGTCGGAGAGACTTGCAAGTAGGCTCTACCCCCACTAAATGGGGTAGCGCACATCGATCGGTACCATCCTTGAGCTTCTCCGACTTTCGGAAGGGTTAGGGTTAGGGTTAGGGATGAAAGCACATAGGAGAAAGAGATATTCTTGAATAACTTTTTTTGTGAAGGTCGGAGAGACTTGCAAGTAGGCTCTACCCCCACTAAATGGGGTAGCGCGCATCGATCGGTACCATCCTTGAGCTTCTCCGACTTTTGGAAGGGTTAGGGTTAGGGTTAGGGATGAAAGCACATAGGAGAAAAAGATATTCTTGAATAACTTTTTTTGTGAAGGTCGGAGAGACTTGGAAAGTGGTTGCATCTGGACTAATTTGGGTCCTGCGGATCGATTGGTACCATCCCCGAGCTTGTACGACCTTCGGAAGAGGTCGACCGACGAAATTCCCCCAAATCTGAGGAGATATTCTTGAATAACTTTTTTTGTGAAGGTCGGAGAGACTTGCAAGTAGGCTCTACCCCCACTAAATGGGGTAGCGCACATCGATCGGTACCATCCTTGAGCTTCTCCGACTTTCGGAAGGGTTAGGGTTAGGGATGAAAGCACATAGGAGAAAGAGATATTCTTGAATAACTTTTTTTGTGAAGGTCGGAGAGACTTGCAAGTAGGCTCTACCCCCACTAAATGGGGTAGCGCGCATCGATCGGTACCATCCTTGAGCTTCTCCGACTTTTGGAAGGGTTAGGGTTAGGGTTAGGGATGAAAGCACATAGGAGAAAGAGATATTCTTGAATAACTTTTTTTGTGAAGGTCGGAAAGACTTGCAAGTAGGCTCTACCCCTACTAAATGGGGTAGCGCGCATCGATTGGTACCATCCTTGAGCTTCTCCGACTTTCGGAAGGGTTAGGGTTAGGGATGAAAGCACATAGGAGAAAGAGATATTCTTGAATAACTTTTTTTGTGAAGGTCGGAAAGACTTGCAAGTAGGCTCTACCCCCACTAAATGGGGTAGCGCGCATCGATCGGTACCATCCTTGAGCTTCTCCTACTTTCGGAAGGGTTAGGGTTAGGGTTAGGGATGAAAGCACATAGGAGAAAGAGATATTCTTGAATAACTTTTTTTGTGAAGGTCGGAGAGACTTGCAAGTAGGCTCTACCCCCACTAAATGGTGTAGCGCGCATCGATCGGTACCATCCTTGAGCTTCTCCGACTTTCGGAAGGGTTAGGGTTAGGGTTAGGGATGAAAGCACATAGGAGAAAGAGATATTCTTGAATAACTTTTTTTGTGAAGGTCGGAGAGACTTGCAAGTAGGCTCTACCCCCACTAAATGGGGTAGCGCGCATCGATCGGTACCATCCTTGAGCTTCTCCGACTTTCGGAAGGGTTAGGGTTAGGGTTAGGGTTAGGGATGAAAGCACATAGGAGAAAGAGATATTCTTGAATAACTTTTTTTGTGAAGGTCGGAGAGACTTGGAAAGTGGTTGCATCTGGACTAATTTGGGTCCTGCGGATCGATTGGTACCATCCCCGAGCTTGTACGACCTTCGGAAGAGGTCGACCGACGAAATTCCCCCAAATCTGAGGAGATATTCTTGAATAACTTTTTTTGTGAAGGTCGGAGAGACTTGCAAGTAGGCTCTACCCCCACTAAATGGGGTAGCGCACATCGATCGGTACCATCCTTGAGCTTCTCCGACTTTCGGAAGGGTTAGGGTTAGGGTTAGGGATGAAAGCACATAGGAGAAAGAGATATTCTTGAATAACTTTTTTTGTGAAGGTCGGAGAGACTTGCAAGTAGGCTCTACCCCCACTAAATGGGGTAGCGCGCATCGATCGGTACCATCCTTGAGCTTCTCCGACTTTCGGAAGGGTTAGGGTTAGGGATGAAAGCACATAGGAGAAAGAGATATTCTTGAATAACTTTTTTTGTGAAGGTCGGAGAGACTTGAAAAGTGGTTGCATCTGGACTAATTTGGGTCCTGCGGATCGATTGGTACCATCCCCGAGCTTGTACGACCTTCGGAAGAGGTCGACCGACGAAATTCCCCCAAATCTGAGGAGATATTCTTGAATAACTTTTTTTGTGAAGGTCGGAGAGACTTGCAAGTAGGCTCTACCCCCACTAAATGGGGTTGCGCGCATCGATTGGTACCATCCTTGAGCTTCTCCGACTTTCGGAAGGGTTAGGGTTAGGGTTAGGGATGAAAGCACATAGGAGAAAGAGATATTCTTGAATAACTTTTTTTGTGAAGGTCGGAGAGACTTGCAAGTAGGCTCTACCCCCACTAAATGGGGTAGCGCGCATCGATCGGTACCATCCTTGAGCTTCTCCGACTTTTGGAAGGGTTAGGGTTAGGGTTAGGGATGAAAGCACATAGGAGAAAGAGATATTCTTGAATAACTTTTTTTGTGAAGGTCGGAGAGACTTGCAAGTAGGCTCTACCCCCACTAAATGGGGTAGCGCGCATCGATCGGTACCATCCTTGAGCTTCTCCGACTTTCGGAAGGGTTAGGGTTAGGGTTAGGGATGAAAGCACATAGGAGAAAGAGATATTCTTGAATAACTTTTTTTGTGAAGGTCGGAGAGACTTGCAAGTAGGCTCTACCCCCACTAAATGGGGTAGCGCGCATCGATCGGTACCATCCTTGAGCTTCTCCGACTTTCGGAAGGGTTAGGGTTAGGGTTAGGGATGAAAGCACATAGGAGAAAGAGATATTCTTGAATAACTTTTTTTGTGAAGGTCGGAGAGACTTGCAAGTAGGCTCTACCCCCACTAAATGGGGTAGCGCGCATCGATCGGTGGCCATCCTTGAGCTTCTCCGACTTTCGGAAGGGTTAGGGTTAGGGTTAGGGATGAAAGCACATAGGAGAAAGAGATATTCTTGAATAACTTTTTTTGTGAAGGTCGGAGAGACTTGCAAGTAGGCTCTACCCCCACTAAATGGGGTAGCGCGCATCGATCGGTACCATCCTTGAGCTTCTCCTACTTTCGGAAGGGTTAGGGTTAGGGTTAGGGATGAAAGCACATAGGAGAAAGAGATATTCTTGAATAACTTTTTTTGTGAAGGTCGGAGAGACTTGCAAGTAGGCTCTACCCCCACTAAATGGTGTAGCGCGCATCGATCGGTACCATCCTTGAGCTTCTCCGACTTTCGGAAGGGTTAGGGTTAGGGTTAGGGATGAAAGCACATAGGAGAAAGAGATATTCTTGAATAACTTTTTTTGTGAAGGTCGGAGAGACTTGCAAGTAGGCTCTACCCCCACTAAATGGGGTAGCGCGCATCGATCGGTACCATCCTTGAGCTTCTCCGACTTTCGGAAGGGTTAGGGTTAGGGTTAGGGTTAGGGATGAAAGCACATAGGAGAAAGAGATATTCTTGAATAACTTTTTTTGTGAAGGTCGGAGAGACTTGGAAAGTGGTTGCATCTGGACTAATTTGGGTCCTGCGGATCGATTGGTACCATCCCCGAGCTTGTACGACCTTCGGAAGAGGTCGACCGACGAAATTCCCCCAAATCTGAGGAGATATTCTTGAATAACTTTTTTTGTGAAGGTCGGAGAGACTTGCAAGTAGGCTCTACCCCCACTAAATGGGGTAGCGCACATCGATCGGTACCATCCTTGAGCTTCTCCGACTTTCGGAAGGGTTAGGGTTAGGGTTAGGGATGAAAGCACATAGGAGAAAGAGATATTCTTGAATAACTTTTTTTGTGAAGGTCGGAGAGACTTGCAAGTAGGCTCTACCCCCACTAAATGGGGTAGCGCGCATCGATCGGTACCATCCTTGAGCTTCTCCGACTTTTGGAAGGGTTAGGGTTAGGGTTAGGGATGAAAGCACATAGGAGAAAAAGATATTCTTGAATAACTTTTTTTGTGAAGGTCGGAGAGACTTGGAAAGTGGTTGCATCTGGACTAATTTGGGTCCTGCGGATCGATTGGTACCATCCCCGAGCTTGTACGACCTTCGGAAGAGGTCGACCGACGAAATTCCCCCAAATCTGAGGAGATATTCTTGAATAACTTTTTTTGTGAAGGTCGGAGAGACTTGCAAGTAGGCTCTACCCCCACTAAATGGGGTAGCGCACATCGATCGGTACCATCCTTGAGCTTCTCCGACTTTCGGAAGGGTTAGGGTTAGGGATGAAAGCACATAGGAGAAAGAGATATTCTTGAATAACTTTTTTTGTGAAGGTCGGAGAGACTTGCAAGTAGGCTCTACCCCCACTAAATGGGGTAGCGCGCATCGATCGGTACCATCCTTGAGCTTCTCCGACTTTTGGAAGGGTTAGGGTTAGGGTTAGGGATGAAAGCACATAGGAGAAAGAGATATTCTTGAATAACTTTTTTTGTGAAGGTCGGAAAGACTTGCAAGTAGGCTCTACCCCTACTAAATGGGGTAGCGCGCATCGATTGGTACCATCCTTGAGCTTCTCCGACTTTCGGAAGGGTTAGGGTTAGGGTTAGGGATGAAAGCACATAGGAGAAAGAGATATTCTTGAATAACTTTTTTTGTGAAGGTCGGAAAGACTTGCAAGTAGGCTCTACCCCCACTAAATGGGGTAGCGCGCATCGATCGGTACCATCCTTGAGCTTCTCCTACTTTCGGAAGGGTTAGGGTTAGGGTTAGGGATGAAAGCACATAGGAGAAAGAGATATTCTTGAATAACTTTTTTTGTGAAGGTCGGAGAGACTTGCAAGTAGGCTCTACCCCCACTAAATGGTGTAGCGCGCATCGATCGGTACCATCCTTGAGCTTCTCCGACTTTCGGAAGGGTTACGGTTAGGGTTAGGGATGAAAGCACATAGGAGAAAGAGATATTCTTGAATAACTTTTTTTGTGAAGGTCGGAGAGACTTGCAAGTAGGCTCTACCCCCACTAAATGGGGTAGCGCGCATCGATCGGTACCATCCTTGAGCTTCTCCGACTTTCGGAAGGGTTAGGGTTAGGGTTAGGGTTAGGGATGAAAGCACATAGGAGAAAGAGATATTCTTGAATAACTTTTTTTGTGAAGGTCGGAGAGACTTGGAAAGTGGTTGCATCTGGACTAATTTGGGTCCTGCGGATCGATTGGTACCATCCCCGAGCTTGTACGACCTTCGGAAGAGGTCGACCGACGAAATTCCCCCAAATCTGAGGAGATATTCTTGAATAACTTTTTTTGTGAAGGTCGGAGAGACTTGCAAGTAGGCTCTACCCCCACTAAATGGGGTAGCGCACATCGATCGGTACCATCCTTGAGCTTCTCCGACTTTCGGAAGGGTTAGGGTTAGGGTTAGGGATGAAAGCACATAGGAGAAAGAGATATTCTTGAATAACTTTTTTTGTGAAGGTCGGAGAGACTTGCAAGTAGGCTTTACCCCCACTAAATGGGGTAGCGCGCATCGATCGGTACCATCCTTGAGCTTCTCCGACTTTCGGAAGGGTTAGGGTTAGGGATGAAAGCACATAGGAGAAAGAGATATTCTTGAATAACTTTTTTTGTGAAGGTCGGAGAGACTTGAAAAGTGGTTGCATCTGGACTAATTTGGGTCCTGCGGATCGATTGGTACCATCCCCGAGCTTGTACGACCTTCGGAAGAGGTCGACCGACGAAATTCCCCCAAATCTGAGGAGATATTCTTGAATAACTTTTTTTGTGAAGGTCGGAGAGACTTGCAAGTAGGCTCTACCCCCACTAAATGGGGTTGCGCGCATCGATCGGTACCATCCTTGAGCTTCTCCGACTTTCGGAAGGGTTAGGGTTAGGGTTAGGGATGAAAGCACATAGGAGAAAGAGATATTCTTGAATAACTTTTTTTGTGAAGGTCGGAGAGACTTGCAAGTAGGCTCTACCCCCACTAAATGGGGTAGCGCGCATCGATCGGTACCATCCTTGAGCTTCTCCGACTTTTGGAAGGGTTAGGGTTAGGGTTAGGGATGAAAGCACATAGGAGAAAGAGATATTCTTGAATAACTTTTTTTGTGAAGGTCGGAGAGACTTGCAAGTAGGCTCTACCCCCACTAAATGGGGTAGCGCGCATCGATCGGTACCATCCTTGAGCTTCTCCGACTTTCGGAAGGGTTAGGGTTAGGGTTAGGGATGAAAGCACATAGGAGAAAGAGATATTCTTGAATAACTTTTTTTGTGAAGGTCGGAGAGACTTGCAAGTAGGCTCTACCCCCACTAAATGGGGTAGCGCGCATCGATCGGTACCATCCTTGAGCTTCTCCGACTTTCGGAAGGGTTAGGGTTAGGGTTAGGGATGAAAGCACATAGGAGAAAGAGATATTCTTGAATAACTTTTTTTGTGAAGGTCGGAGAGACTTGCAAGTAGGCTCTACCCCCACTAAATGGGGTAGCGCGCATCGATCGGTGGCCATCCTTGAGCTTCTCCGACTTTCGGAAGGGTTAGGGTTAGGGTTAGGGATGAAAGCACATAGGAGAAAGAGATATTCTTGAATAACTTTTTTTGTGAAGGTCGGAGAGACTTGGAAAGTGGTTGCATCTGGACTAATTTGGGTCCTGCGGATCGATTGGTACCATCCCCGAGCTTGTACGACCTTCGGAAGAGGTCGACCGATGAAATTCCCCCAAATCTGAGGAGATATTCTTGAATAACTTTTTTTGTGAAGGTCGGAGAGACTTGCAAGTAGGCTCTACCCCCACTAAATGGGGTAGCGCACATCGATCGGTACCATCCTTGAGCTTCTCCGACTTTCGGAAGGGTTAGGGTTAGGGTTAGGGATGAAAGCACATAGGAGAAAGAGATATTCTTGAATAACTTTTTTTGTGAAGGTCGGAGAGACTTGCAAGTAGGCTCTACCCCCACTAAATGGGGTAGCGCGCATCGATCGGTACCATCCTTGAGCTTCTCCGACTTTTGGAAGGGTTAGGGTTAGGGTTAGGGATGAAAGCACATAGGAGAAAAAGATATTCTTGAATAACTTTTTTTGTGAAGGTCGGAGAGACTTGGAAAGTGGTTGCATCTGGACTAATTTGGGTCCTGCGGATCGATTGGTACCATCCCCGAGCTTGTACGACCTTCGGAAGAGGTCGACCGACGAAATTCCCCCAAATCTGAGGAGATATTCTTGAATAACTTTTTTTGTGAAGGTCGGAGAGACTTGCAAGTAGGCTCTACCCCCACTAAATGGGGTAGCGCACATCGATCGGTACCATCCTTGAGCTTCTCCGACTTTCGGAAGGGTTAGGGTTAGGGATGAAAGCACATAGGAGAAAGAGATATTCTTGAATAACTTTTTTTGTGAAGGTCGGAGAGACTTGCAAGTAGGCTCTACCCCCACTAAATGGGGTAGCGCGCATCGATCGGTACCATCCTTGAGCTTCTCCGACTTTCGGAAGGGTTAGGGTTAGGGTTAGGGATGAAAGCACATAGGAGAAAGAGATATTCTTGAATAACTTTTTTTGTGAAGGTCGGAAAGACTTGCAAGTAGGCTCTACCCCTACTAAATGGGGTAGCGCGCATCGATTGGTACCATCCTTGAGCTTCTCCGACTTTCGGAAGGGTTAGGGTTAGGGTTAGGGATGAAAGCACATAGGAGAAAGAGATATTCTTGAATAACTTTTTTTGTGAAGGTCGGAGAGACTTGCAAGTAGGCTCTACCCCCACTAAATGGGGTAGCGCGCATCGATCGGTACCATCCTTGAGCTTCTCCTACTTTCGGAAGGGTTAGGGTTAGGGTTAGGGATGAAAGCACATAGGAGAAAGAGATATTCTTGAATAACTTTTTTTGTGAAGGTCGGAGAGACTTGCAAGTAGGCTCTACCCCCACTAAATGGTGTAGCGCGCATCGATCGGTACCATCCTTGAGCTTCTCCGACTTTCGGAAGGGTTAGGGTTAGGGTTAGGGATGAAAGCACATAGGAGAAAGAGATATTCTTGAATAACTTTTTTTGTGAAGGTCGGAGAGACTTGCAAGTAGGCTCTACCCCCACTAAATGGGGTAGCGCGCATCGATCGGTACCATCCTTGAGCTTCTCCGACTTTCGGAAGGGTTAGGGTTAGGGTTAGGGATGAAAGCACATAGGAGAAAGAGATATTCTTGAATAACTTTTTTTGTGAAGGTCGGAGAGACTTGGAAAGTGGTTGCATCTGGACTAATTTGGGTCCTGCGGATCGATTGGTACCATCCCCGAGCTTGTACGACCTTCGGAAGAGGTCGACCGACGAAATTCCCCCAAATCTGAGGAGATATTCTTGAATAACTTTTTTTGTGAAGGTCGGAGAGACTTGCAAGTAGGCTCTACCCCCACTAAATGGGGTAGCGCACATCGATCGGTACCATCCTTGAGCTTCTCCGACTTTCGGAAGGGTTAGGGTTAGGGTTAGGGATGAAAGCACATAGGAGAAAGAGATATTCTTGAATAACTTTTTTTGTGAAGGTCGGAGAGACTTGCAAGTAGGCTCTACCCCCACTAAATGGGGTAGCGCGCATCGATCGGTACCATCCTTGAGCTTCTCCGACTTTTGGAAGGGTTAGGGTTAGGGTTAGGGATGAAAGCACATAGGAGAAAAAGATATTCTTGAATAACTTTTTTTGTGAAGGTCGGAGAGACTTGGAAAGTGGTTGCATCTAGACTAATTTGGGTCCTGCGGATCGATTGGTACCATCCCCGAGCTTGTACGACCTTCGGAAGAGGTCGACCGACGAAATTCCCCCAAATCTGAGGAGATATTCTTGAATAACTTTTTTTGTGAAGGTCGGAGAGACTTGCAAGTAGGCTCTACCCCCACTAAATGGGGTAGCGCACATCGATCGGTACCATCCTTGAGCTTCTCCGACTTTCGGAAGGGTTAGGGTTAGGGTTAGGGATGAAAGCACATAGGAGAAAGAGATATTCTTGAATAACTTTTTTTGTGAAGGTCGGAGAGACTTGCAAGTAGGCTCTACCCCCACTAAATGGGGTTGCGCGCATCGATCGGTACCATCCTTGAGCTTCTCCGACTTTTGGAAGGGTTAGGGTTAGGGATGAAAGCACATAGGAGAAAGAGATATTCTTGAATAACTTTTTTTGTGAAGGTCGGAAAGACTTGCAAGTAGGCTCTACCCCTACTAAATGGGGTAGCGCGCATCGATTGGTACCATCCTTGAGCTTCTCCGACTTTCGGAAGGGTTAGGGTTAGGGTTAGGGATGAAAGCACATAGGAGAAAGAGATATTCTTGAATAACTTTTTTTGTGAAGGTCGGAGAGACTTGCAAGTAGGCTCTACCCCCACTAAATGGGGTAGCGCGCATCGATCGGTACCATCCTTGAGCTTCTCCGACTTTCGGAAGGGTTAGGGTTAGGGTTAGGGATGAAAGCACATAGGAGAAAGAGATATTCTTGAATAACTTTTTTTGTGAAGGTCGGAGAGACTTGCAAGTAGGCTCTACCCCCACTAAATGGGGTAGCGCGCATCGATCGGTACCATCCTTGAGCTTCTCCGACTTTCGGAAGGGTTAGGGTTAGGGTTAGGGATGAAAGCACATAGGAGAAAGAGATATTCTTGAATAACTTTTTTTGTGAAGGTCGGAGAGACTTGGAAAGTGGTTGCATCTGGACTAATTTGGGTCCTGCGGATCGATTGGTACCATCCCCGAGCTTGTACGACCTTCGGAAGAGGTCGACCGACGAAATTCCCCCAAATCTGAGGAGATATTCTTGAATAACTTTTTTTGTGAAGGTCGGAGAGACTTGCAAGTAGGCTCTACCCCCACTAAATGGGGTAGCGCGCATCGATCGGTACCATCCTTGAGCTTCTCCGACTTTCGGAAGGGTTAGGGTTAGGGTTAGGGATGAAAGCACATAGGAGAAAGAGATATTCTTGAATAACTTTTTTTGTGAAGGTCGGAGAGACTTGCAAGTAGGCTCTACCCCCACTAAATGGGGTAGCGCGCATCGATCGGTACCATCCTTGAGCTTCTCCGACTTTCGGAAGGGTTAGGGTTAGGGTTAGGGATGAAAGCACATAGGAGAAAGAGATATTCTTGAATAACTTTTTTTGTGAAGGTCGGAGAGACTTGCAAGTAGGCTCTACCCCCACTAAATGGGGTAGCGCGCATCGATCGGTACCATCTTTGAGCTTCTCCGACTTTCGGAAGGGTTAGGGTTAGGGTTAGGGATGAAAGCACATAGGAGAAAGAGATATTCTTGAATAACTTTTTTTGTGAAGGTCGGAGAGACTTGGAAAGTGGTTGCATCTGGACTAATTTGGGTCCTGCGGATCGATTGGTACCATCCCCGAGCTTGTACGACCTTCGGAAGAGGTCGACCGACGAAATTCCCCCAAATCTGAGGAGATATTCTTGAATAACTTTTTTTGTGAAGGTCGGAGAGACTTGCAAGTAGGCTCTACCCCCACTAAATGGGGTAGCGCACATCGATCGGTACCATCCTTGAGCTTCTCCGACTTTAGGAAGGGTTAGGGTTAGGGATGAAAGCACATAGGAGAAAGAGATATTCTTGAATAACCTTTTTTGTGAAGGTCGGAGAGACTTGCAAGTAGGCTCTACCCCCACTAAATGGGGTAGCGCGCATCGATCGGTACCATCCTTGAGCTTCTCCGACTTTTGGAAGGGTTAGGGTTAGGGTTAGGGATGAAAGCACATAGGAGAAAGAGATATTCTTGAATAACTTTTTTTGTGAAGGTCGGAGAGACATGGAAAGTGGTTGCATCTGGACTAATTTGGGTCCTGCGGATCGATTGGTACCATCCCCGAGCTTGTACGACCTTCGGAAGAGGTCGACCGACGAAATTCCCCCAAATCTGAGGAGATATTCTTGAATAACTTTTTTTGTGAAGGTCGGAGAGACTTGCAAGTAGGCTCTACCCCCACTAAATGGGGTAGCGCACATCGATCGGTACCATCCTTGAGCTTCTCCGACTTTCGGAAGGGTTAGGGTTAGGGTTAGGGATGAAAGCACATAGGAGAAAGAGATATTCTTGAATAACTTTTTTTGTGAAGGTCGGAGAGACTTGCAAGTAGGCTCTACCCCCACTAAATGGGGTAGCGCGCATCGATCGGTACCATCCTTGAGCTTCTCCGACTTTCGGAAGGGTTAGGGTTAGGGTTAGGGATGAAAGCACATAGGAGAAAGAGATATTCTTGAATAACTTTTTTTGTGAAGGTCGGAGAGACTTGCAAGTAGGCTCTACCCCCACTAAATGGGGTAGCGCGCATCGATCGGTACCATCCTTGAGCTTCTCCGACTTTCGGAAGGGTTAGGGTTAGGGTTAGGGATGAAAGCACATAGGAGAAAGAGATATTCTTGAATAACTTTTTTTGTGAAGGTCGGAGAGACTTGCAAGTAGGCTCTACCCCCACTAAATGGGGTAGCGCGCATCGATCGGTACCATCCTTGAGCTTCTCCGACTTTCGGAAGGGTTAGGGTTAGGGTTAGGGATGAAAGCACATAGGAGAAAGAGATATTCTTGAATAACTTTTTTTGTGAAGGTCGGAGAGACTTGGAAAGTGGTTGCATCTGGACTAATTTGGGTCCTGCGGATCGATTGGTACCATCCCCGAGCTTGTACGACCTTCGGAAGAGGTCGACCGACGAAATTCCCCCAAATCTGAGGAGATATTCTTGAATAACTTTTTTTGTGAAGGTCGGAGAGACTTGCAAGTAGGCTCTACCCCCACTAAATGGGGTAGCGCACATCGATCGGTACCATCCTTGAGCTTCTCCGACTTTCGGAAGGGTTAGGGTTAGGGTTAGGGATGAAAGCACATAGGAGAAAGAGATATTCTTGAATAACTTTTTTTGTGAAGGTCGGAGAGACTTGCAAGTAGGCTCTACCCCCACTAAATGGGGTTGCGCGCATCGATCGGTACCATCTTTGAGCTTCTCCGACTTTTGGAAGGGTTAGGGTTAGGGATGAAAGCACATAGGAGAAAGAGATATTCTTGAATAACTTTTTTTGTGAAGGTCGGAGAGACTTGCAAGTAGGCTCTACCCCCACTAAATGGGGTAGCGCACATCGATCGGTACCATCCTTGAGCTTCTCCGACTTTCGGAAGGGTTAGGGTTAGGGTTAGGGATGAAAGCACATAGGAGAAAGAGATATTCTTGAATAACTTTTTTTGTGAAGGTCGGAGAGACTTGCAAGTAGGCTCTACCCCCACTAAATGGGGTTGCGCGCATCGATCGGTACCATCCTTGAGCTTCTCCGACTTTTGGAAGGGTTAGGGTTAGGGATGAAAGCACATAGGAGAAAGAGATATTCTTGAATAACTTTTTTTGTGAAGGTCGGAAAGACTTGCAAGTAGGCTCTACCCCTACTAAATGGGGTAGCGCGCATCGATTGGTACCATCCTTGAGCTTCTCCGACTTTCGGAAGGGTTAGGGTTAGGGTTAGGGATGAAAGCACATAGGAGAAAGAGATATTCTTGAATAACTTTTTTTGTGAAGGTCGGAGAGACTTGCAAGTAGGCTCTACCCCCACTAAATGGGGTAGCGCGCATCGATCGGTACCATCCTTGAGCTTCTCCGACTTTCGGAAGGGTTAGGGTTAGGGTTAGGGATGAAAGCACATAGGAGAAAGAGATATTCTTGAATAACTTTTTTTGTGAAGGTCGGAGAGACTTGCAAGTAGGCTCTACCCCCACTAAATGGGGTAGCGCGCATCGATCGGTACCATCCTTGAGCTTCTCCGACTTTCGGAAGGGTTAGGGTTAGGGTTAGGGATGAAAGCACATAGGAGAAAGAGATATTCTTGAATAACTTTTTTTGTGAAGGTCGGAGAGACTTGCAAGTAGGCTCTACCCCCACTAAATGGGGTAGCGCGCATCGATCGGTACCATCTTTGAGCTTCTCCGACTTTCGGAAGGGTTAGGGTTAGGGTTAGGGATGAAAGCACATAGGAGAAAGAGATATTCTTGAATAACTTTTTTTGTGAAGGTCGGAGAGACTTGGAAAGTGGTTGCATCTGGACTAATTTGGGTCCTGCGGATCGATTGGTACCATCCCCGAGCTTGTACGACCTTCGGAAGAGGTCGACCGACGAAATTCCCCCAAATCTGAGGAGATATTCTTGAATAACTTTTTTTGTGAAGGTCGGAGAGACTTGCAAGTAGGCTCTACCCCCACTAAATGGGGTAGCGCACATCGATCGGTACCATCCTTGAGCTTCTCCGACTTTAGGAAGGGTTAGGGTTAGGGATGAAAGCACATAGGAGAAAGAGATATTCTTGAATAACCTTTTTTGTGAAGGTCGGAGAGACTTGCAAGTAGGCTCTACCCCCACTAAATGGGGTAGCGCGCATCGATCGGTACCATCCTTGAGCTTCTCCGACTTTTGGAAGGGTTAGGGTTAGGGTTAGGGATGAAAGCACATAGGAGAAAGAGATATTCTTGAATAACTTTTTTTGTGAAGGTCGGAGAGACATGGAAAGTGGTTGCATCTGGACTAATTTGGGTCCTGCGGATCGATTGGTACCATCCCCGAGCTTGTACGACCTTCGGAAGAGGTCGACCGACGAAATTCCCCCAAATCTGAGGAGATATTCTTGAATAACTTTTTTTGTGAAGGTCGGAGAGACTTGCAAGTAGGCTCTACCCCCACTAAATGGGGTAGCGCACATCGATCGGTACCATCCTTGAGCTTCTCCGACTTTCGGAAGGGTTAGGGTTAGGGTTAGGGATGAAAGCACATAGGAGAAAGAGATATTCTTGAATAACTTTTTTTGTGAAGGTCGGAGAGACTTGCAAGTAGGCTCTACCCCCACTAAATGGGGTAGCGCGCATCGATCGGTACCATCCTTGAGCTTCTCCGACTTTCGGAAGGGTTAGGGTTAGGGTTAGGGATGAAAGCACATAGGAGAAAGAGATATTCTTGAATAACTTTTTTTGTGAAGGTCGGAGAGACTTGCAAGTAGGCTCTACCCCCACTAAATGGGGTAGCGCGCATCGATCGGTACCATCCTTGAGCTTCTCCGACTTTCGGAAGGGTTAGGGTTAGGGTTAGGGATGAAAGCACATAGGAGAAAGAGATATTCTTGAATAACTTTTTTTGTGAAGGTCGGAGAGACTTGCAAGTAGGCTCTACCCCCACTAAATGGGGTAGCGCGCATCGATCGGTACCATCCTTGAGCTTCTCCGACTTTCGGAAGGGTTAGGGTTAGGGTTAGGGATGAAAGCACATAGGAGAAAGAGATATTCTTGAATAACTTTTTTTGTGAAGGTCGGAGAGACTTGGAAAGTGGTTGCATCTGGACTAATTTGGGTCCTGCGGATCGATTGGTACCATCCCCGAGCTTGTACGACCTTCGGAAGAGGTCGACCGACGAAATTCCCCCAAATCTGAGGAGATATTCTTGAATAACTTTTTTTGTGAAGGTCGGAGAGACTTGCAAGTAGGCTCTACCCCCACTAAATGGGGTAGCGCACATCGATCGGTACCATCCTTGAGCTTCTCCGACTTTCGGAAGGGTTAGGGTTAGGGTTAGGGATGAAAGCACATAGGAGAAAGAGATATTCTTGAATAACTTTTTTTGTGAAGGTCGGAGAGACTTGCAAGTAGGCTCTACCCCCACTAAATGGGGTTGCGCGCATCGATCGGTACCATCTTTGAGCTTCTCCGACTTTTGGAAGGGTTAGGGTTAGGGATGAAAGCACATAGGAGAAAGAGATATTCTTGAATAACTTTTTTTGTGAAGGTCGGAGAGACTTGCAAGTAGGCTCTACCCCCACTAAATGGGGTAGCGCACATCGATCGGTACCATCCTTGAGCTTCTCCGACTTTCGGAAGGGTTAGGGTTAGGGTTAGGGATGAAAGCACATAGGAGAAAGAGATATTCTTGAATAACTTTTTTTGTGAAGGTCGGAGAGACTTGCAAGTAGGCTCTACCCCCACTAAATGGGGTTGCGCGCATCGATCGGTACCATCCTTGAGCTTCTCCGACTTTTGGAAGGGTTAGGGTTAGGGATGAAAGCACATAGGAGAAAGAGATATTCTTGAATAACTTTTTTTGTGAAGGTCGGAAAGACTTGCAAGTAGGCTCTACCCCTACTAAATGGGGTAGCGCGCATCGATTGGTACCATCCTTGAGCTTCTCCGACTTTCGGAAGGGTTAGGGTTAGGGTTAGGGATGAAAGCACATAGGAGAAAGAGATATTCTTGAATAACTTTTTTTGTGAAGGTCGGAGAGACTTGCAAGTAGGCTCTACCCCCACTAAATGGGGTAGCGCGCATCGATCGGTACCATCCTTGAGCTTCTCCGACTTTCGGAAGGGTTAGGGTTAGGGTTAGGGATGAAAGCACATAGGAGAAAGAGATATTCTTGAATAACTTTTTTTGTGAAGGTCGGAGAGACTTGCAAGTAGGCTCTACCCCCACTAAATGGGGTAGCGCGCATCGATCGGTACCATCCTTGAGCTTCTCCGACTTTCGGAAGGGTTAGGGTTAGGGTTAGGGATGAAAGCACATAGGAGAAAGAGATATTCTTGAATAACTTTTTTTGTGAAGGTCGGAGAGACTTGGAAAGTGGTTGCATCTGGACTAATTTGGGTCCTGCGGATCGATTGGTACCATCCCCGAGCTTGTACGACCTTCGGAAGAGGTCGACCGACGAAATTCCCCCAAATCTGAGGAGATATTCTTGAATAACTTTTTTTGTGAAGGTCGGAGAGACTTGCAAGTAGGCTCTACCCCCACTAAATGGGGTAGCGCGCATCGATCGGTACCATCCTTGAGCTTCTCCGACTTTCGGAAGGGTTAGGGTTAGGGTTAGGGATGAAAGCACATAGGAGAAAGAGATATTCTTGAATAACTTTTTTTGTGAAGGTCGGAGAGACTTGCAAGTAGGCTCTACCCCCACTAAATGGGGTAGCGCGCATCGATCGGTACCATCCTTGAGCTTCTCCGACTTTCGGAAGGGTTAGGGTTAGGGTTAGGGATGAAAGCACATAGGAGAAAGAGATATTCTTGAATAACTTTTTTTGTGAAGGTCGGAGAGACTTGCAAGTAGGCTCTACCCCCACTAAATGGGGTAGCGCGCATCGATCGGTACCATCCTTGAGCTTCTCCGACTTTCGGAAGGGTTAGGGTTAGGGTTAGGGATGAAAGCACATAGGAGAAAGAGATATTCTTGAATAACTTTTTTTGTGAAGGTCGGAGAGACTTGCAAGTAGGCTCTACCCCCACTAAATGGGGTAGCGCGCATCGATCGGTACCATCCTTGAGCTTCTCCGACTTTCGGAAGGGTTAGGGTTAGGGTTAGGGATGAAAGCACATAGGAGAAAGAGATATTCTTGAATAACTTTTTTTGTGAAGGTCGGAGAGACTTGGAAAGTGGTTGCATCTGGACTAATTTGGGTCCTGCGGATCGATTGGTACCATCCCCGAGCTTGTACGACCTTCGGAAGAGGTCGACCGACGAAATTCCCCCAAATCTGAGGAGATATTCTTGAATAACTTTTTTTGTGAAGGTCGGAGAGACTTGCAAGTAGGCTCTACCCCCACTAAATGGGGTAGCGCGCATCGATCGGTACCATCCTTGAGCTTCTCCGACTTTTGGAAGGGTTAGGGTTAGGGTTAGGGATGAAAGCACATAGGAGAAAGAGATATTCTTGAATAACTTTTTTTGTGAAGGTCGGAGAGACTTGCAAGTAGGCTCTACCCCCACTAAATGGGGTAGCGCGCATCGATCGGTACCATCCTTGAGCTTCTCCGACTTTCGGAAGGGTTAGGGTTAGGGTTAGGGATGAAAGCACATAGGAGAAAGAGATATTCTTGAATAACTTTTTTTGTGAAGGTCGGAGAGACTTGCAAGTAGGCTCTACCCCCACTAAATGGGGTAGCGCGCATCGATCGGTACCATCCTTGAGCTTCTCCGACTTTCGGAAGGGTTAGGGTTAGGGTTAGGGATGAAAGCACATAGGAGAAAGAGATATTCTTGAATAACTTTTTTTGTGACGGTCGGAGAGACTTGCAAGTAGGCTCTACCCCCACTAAATGGGGTAGCGCGCATCGATCGGTGGCCATCCTTGAGCTTCTCCGACTTTCGGAAGGGTTAGGGTTAGGGTTAGGGATGAAAGCACATAGGAGAAAGAGATATTCTTGAATAACTTTTTTTGTGAAGGTCGGAGAGACTTGGAAAGTGGTTGCATCTGGACTAATTTGGGTCCTGCGGATCGATTGGTACCATCCCCGAGCTTGTACGACCTTCGGAAGAGGTCAACCGACGAAATTCCCCCAAATCTGAGGAGATATTCTTGAATAACTTTTTTTGTGAAGGTCGGAGAGACTTGCAAGTAGGCTCTACCCCCACTAAATGGGGTAGCGCACATCGATCGGTACCATCCTTGAGCTTCTCCGACTTTCGGAAGGGTTAGGGTTAGGGTTAGGGATGAAAGCACATAGGAGAAAGAGATATTCTTGAATAACTTTTTTTGTGAAGGTCGGAGAGACTTGCAAGTAGGCTCTACCCCCACTAAATGGGGTAGCGCACATCGATCGGTACCATCCTTGAGCTTCTCCGACTTTTGGAAGGGTTAGGGTTAGGGTTAGGGATGAAAGCACATAGGAGAAAAAGATATTCTTGAATAACTTTTTTTGTGAAGGTCGGAGAGACTTGGAAAGTGGTTGCATCTGGACTAATTTGGGTCCTGCGGATCGATTGGTACCATCCCCGAGCTTGTACGACCTTCGGAAGAGGTCGACCGACGAAATTCCCCCAAATCTGAGGAGATATTCTTGAATAACTTTTTTTGTGAAGGTCGGAGAGACTTGCAAGTAGGCTCTACCCCCACTAAATGGGGTAGCGCACATCGATCGGTACCATCCTTGAGCTTCTCCGACTTTCGGAAGGGTTAGGGTTAGGGATGAAAGCACATAGGAGAAAGAGATATTCTTGAATAACTTTTTTTGTGAAGGTCGGAGAGACTTGCAAGTAGGCTCTACCCCCACTAAATGGGGTAGCGCGCATCGATCGGTACCATCCTTGAGCTTCTCCGACTTTCGGAAGGGTTAGGGTTAGGGTTAGGGATGAAAGCACATAGGAGAAAGAGATATTCTTGAATAACTTTTTTTGTGAAGGTCGGAAAGACTTGCAAGTAGGCTCTACCCCCACTAAATGGGGTAGCGCGCATCGATCGGTACCATCCTTGAGCTTCTCCTACTTTCGGAAGGGTTAGGGTTAGGGTTAGGGATGAAAGCACATAGGAGAAAGAGATATTCTTGAATAACTTTTTTTGTGAAGGTCGGAGAGACTTGCAAGTAGGCTCTACCCCCACTAAATGGTGTAGCGCGCATCGATCGGTACCATCCTTGAGCTTCTCCGACTTTCGGAAGGGTTAGGGTTAGGGTTAGGGATGAAAGCACATAGGAGAAAGAGATATTCTTGAATAACTTTTTTTGTGAAGGTCGGAGAGACTTGCAAGTAGGCTCTACCCCCACTAAATGGGGTAGCGCGCATCGATCGGTACCATCCTTGAGCTTCTCCGACTTTCGGAAGGGTTAGGGTTAGGGTTAGGGATGAAAGCACATAGGAGAAAGAGATATTCTTGAATAACTTTTTTTGTGAAGGTCGGAGAGACTTGGAAAGTGGTTGCATCTGGACTAATTTGGGTCCTGCGGATCGATTGGTACCATCCCCGAGCTTGTACGACCTTCGGAAGAGGTCGACCGACGAAATTCCCCCAAATCTGAGGAGATATTCTTGAATAACTTTTTTTGTGAAGGTCGGAGAGACTTGCAAGTAGGCTCTACCCCCACTAAATGGGGTAGCGCACATCGATCGGTACCATCCTTGAGCTTCTCCGACTTTCGGAAGGGTTAGGGTTAGGGATGAAAGCACATAGGAGAAAGAGATATTCTTGAATAACTTTTTTTGTGAAGGTCGGAGAGACTTGCAAGTAGGCTCTACCCCCACTAAATGGGGTAGCGCGCATCGATCGGTACCATCCTTGAGCTTCTCCGACTTTTGGAAGGGTTAGGGTTAGGGTTAGGGATGAAAGCACATAGGAGAAAAAGATATTCTTGAATAACTTTTTTTGTGAAGGTCGGAGAGACTTGGAAAGTGGTTGCATCTGGACTAATTTGGGTCCTGCGGATCGATTGGTACCATCCCCGAGCTTGTACGACCTTCGGAAGAGGTCGACCGACGAAATTCCCCCAAATCTGAGGAGATATTCTTGAATAACTTTTTTTGTGAAGGTCGGAGAGACTTGCAAGTAGGCTCTACCCCCACTAAATGGGGTAGCGCACATCGATCGGTACCATCCTTGAGCTTCTCCGACTTTCGGAAGGGTTAGGGTTAGGGATGAAAGCACATAGGAGAAAGAGATATTCTTGAATAACTTTTTTTGTGAAGGTCGGAGAGACTTGCAAGTAGGCTCTACCCCCACTAAATGGGGTAGCGCGCATCGATCGGTACCATCCTTGAGCTTCTCCGACTTTTGGAAGGGTTAGGGTTAGGGTTAGGGATGAAAGCACATAGGAGAAAGAGATATTCTTGAATAACTTTTTTTGTGAAGGTCGGAAAGACTTGCAAGTAGGCTCTACCCCTACTAAATGGGGTAGCGCGCATCGATTGGTACCATCCTTGAGCTTCTCCGACTTTCGGAAGGGTTAGGGTTAGGGTTAGGGATGAAAGCACATAGGAGAAAGAGATATTCTTGAATAACTTTTTTTGTGAAGGTCGGAGAGACTTGCAAGTAGGCTCTACCCCCACTAAATGGGGTAGCGCGCATCGATCGGTACCATCCTTGAGCTTCTCCTACTTTCGGAAGGGTTAGGGTTAGGGTTAGGGATGAAAGCACATAGGAGAAAGAGATATTCTTGAATAACTTTTTTTGTGAAGGTCGGAGAGACTTGCAAGTAGGCTCTACCCCCACTAAATGGTGTAGCGCGCATCGATCGGTACCATTATTGAGCTTCTCCGACTTTCGGAAGGGTTAGGGTTAGGGTTAGGGATGAAAGCACATAGGAGAAAGAGATATTCTTGAATAACTTTTTTTGTGAAGGTCGGAGAGACTTGCAAGTAGGCTCTACCCCCACTAAATGGGGTAGCGCGCATCGATCGGTACCATCCTTGAGCTTCTCCGACTTTCGGAAGGGTTAGGGTTAGGGTTAGGGTTAGGGATGAAAGCACATAGGAGAAAGAGATATTCTTGAATAACTTTTTTTGTGAAGGTCGGAGAGACTTGGAAAGTGGTTGCATCTGGACTAATTTGGGTCCTGCGGATCGATTGGTACCATCCCCGAGCTTGTACGACCTTCGGAAGAGGTCGACCGACGAAATTCCCCCAAATCTGAGGAGATATTCTTGAATAACTTTTTTTGTGAAGGTCGGAGAGACTTGCAAGTAGGCTCTACCCCCACTAAATGGGGTAGCGCACATCGATCGGTACCATCCTTGAGCTTCTCCGACTTTCGGAAGGGTTAGGGTTAGGGTTAGGGATGAAAGCACATAGGAGAAAGAGATATTCTTGAATAACTTTTTTTGTGAAGGTCGGAGAGACTTGCAAGTAGGCTCTACCCCCACTAAATGGGGTAGCGCGCATCGATCGGTACCATCCTTGAGCTTCTCCGACTTTTGGAAGGGTTAGGGTTAGGGTTAGGGATGAAAGCACATAGGAGAAAAAGATATTCTTGAATAACTTTTTTTGTGAAGGTCGGAGAGACTTGGAAAGTGGTTGCATCTGGACTAATTTGGGTCCTGCGGATCGATTGGTACCATCCCCGAGCTTGTACGACCTTCGGAAGAGGTCGACCGACGAAATTCCCCCAAATCTGAGGAGATATTCTTGAATAACTTTTTTTGTGAAGGTCGGAGAGACTTGCAAGTAGGCTCTACCCCCACTAAATGGGGTAGCGCACATCGATCGGTACCATCCTTGAGCTTCTCCGACTTTCGGAAGGGTTAGGGTTAGGGATGAAAGCACATAGGAGAAAGAGATATTCTTGAATAACTTTTTTTGTGAAGGTCGGAGAGACTTGCAAGTAGGCTCTACCCCCACTAAATGGGGTAGCGCGCATCGATCGGTACCATCCTTGAGCTTCTCCGACTTTTGGAAGGGTTAGGGTTAGGGTTAGGGATGAAAGCACATAGGAGAAAGAGATATTCTTGAATAACTTTTTTTGTGAAGGTCGGAAAGACTTGCAAGTAGGCTCTACCCCTACTAAATGGGGTAGCGCGCATCGATTGGTACCATCCTTGAGCTTCTCCGACTTTCGGAAGGGTTAGGGTTAGGGTTAGGGATGAAAGCACATAGGAGAAAGAGATATTCTTGAATAACTTTTTTTGTGAAGGTCGGAAAGACTTGCAAGTAGGCTCTACCCCCACTAAATGGGGTAGCGCGCATCGATCGGTACCATCCTTGAGCTTCTCCTACTTTCGGAAGGGTTAGGGTTAGGGTTAGGGATGAAAGCACATAGGAGAAAGAGATATTCTTGAATAACTTTTTTTGTGAAGGTCGGAGAGACTTGCAAGTAGGCTCTACCCCCACTAAATGGTGTAGCGCGCATCGATCGGTACCATCCTTGAGCTTCTCCGACTTTCGGAAGGGTTAGGGTTAGGGTTAGGGATGAAAGCACATAGGAGAAAGAGATATTCTTGAATAACTTTTTTTGTGAAGGTCGGAGAGACTTGCAAGTAGGCTCTACCCCCACTAAATGGGGTAGCGCGCATCGATCGGTACCATCCTTGAGCTTCTCCGACTTTCGGAAGGGTTAGGGTTAGGGTTAGGGTTAGGGATGAAAGCACATAGGAGAAAGAGATATTCTTGAATAACTTTTTTTGTGAAGGTCGGAGAGACTTGGAAAGTGGTTGCATCTGGACTAATTTGGGTCCTGCGGATCGATTGGTACCATCCCCGAGCTTGTACGACCTTCGGAAGAGGTCGACCGACGAAATTCCCCCAAATCTGAGGAGATATTCTTGAATAACTTTTTTTGTGAAGGTCGGAGAGACTTGCAAGTAGGCTCTACCCCCACTAAATGGGGTAGCGCACATCGATCGGTACCATCCTTGAGCTTCTCCGACTTTCGGAAGGGTTAGGGTTAGGGTTAGGGATGAAAGCACATAGGAGAAAGAGATATTCTTGAATAACTTTTTTTGTGAAGGTCGGAGAGACTTGCAAGTAGGCTCTACCCCCACTAAATGGGGTAGCGCGCATCGATCGGTACCATCCTTGAGCTTCTCCGACTTTCGGAAGGGTTAGGGTTAGGGATGAAAGCACATAGGAGAAAGAGATATTCTTGAATAACTTTTTTTGTGAAGGTCGGAGAGACTTGAAAAGTGGTTGCATCTGGACTAATTTGGGTCCTGCGGATCGATTGGTACCATCCCCGAGCTTGTACGACCTTCGGAAGAGGTCGACCGACGAAATTCCCCCAAATCTGAGGAGATATTCTTGAATAACTTTTTTTGTGAAGGTCGGAGAGACTTGCAAGTAGGCTCTACCCCCACTAAATGGGGTTGCGCGCATCGATTGGTACCATCCTTGAGCTTCTCCGACTTTCGGAAGGGTTAGGGTTAGGGTTAGGGATGAAAGCACATAGGAGAAAGAGATATTCTTGAATAACTTTTTTTGTGAAGGTCGGAGAGACTTGCAAGTAGGCTCTACCCCCACTAAATGGGGTAGCGCGCATCGATCGGTACCATCCTTGAGCTTCTCCGACTTTTGGAAGGGTTAGGGTTAGGGTTAGGGATGAAAGCACATAGGAGAAAGAGATATTCTTGAATAACTTTTTTTGTGAAGGTCGGAGAGACTTGCAAGTAGGCTCTACCCCCACTAAATGGGGTAGCGCGCATCGATCGGTACCATCCTTGAGCTTCTCCGACTTTCGGAAGGGTTAGGGTTAGGGTTAGGGATGAAAGCACATAGGAGAAAGAGATATTCTTGAATAACTTTTTTTGTGAAGGTCGGAGAGACTTGCAAGTAGGCTCTACCCCCACTAAATGGGGTAGCGCGCATCGATCGGTACCATCCTTGAGCTTCTCCGACTTTCGGAAGGGTTAGGGTTAGGGTTAGGGATGAAAGCACATAGGAGAAAGAGATATTCTTGAATAACTTTTTTTGTGAAGGTCGGAGAGACTTGCAAGTAGGCTCTACCCCCACTAAATGGGGTAGCGCGCATCGATCGGTGGCCATCCTTGAGCTTCTCCGACTTTCGGAAGGGTTAGGGTTAGGGTTAGGGATGAAAGCACATAGGAGAAAGAGATATTCTTGAATAACTTTTTTTGTGAAGGTCGGAGAGACTTGGAAAGTGGTTGCATCTGGACTAATTTGGGTCCTGCGGATCGATTGGTACCATCCCCGAGCTTGTACGACCTTCGGAAGAGGTCGACCGATGAAATTCCCCCAAATCTGAGGAGATATTCTTGAATAACTTTTTTTGTGAAGGTCGGAGAGACTTGCAAGTAGGCTCTACCCCCACTAAATGGGGTAGCGCACATCGATCGGTACCATCCTTGAGCTTCTCCGACTTTCGGAAGGGTTAGGGTTAGGGTTAGGGATGAAAGCACATAGGAGAAAGAGATATTCTTGAATAACTTTTTTTGTGAAGGTCGGAGAGACTTGCAAGTAGGCTTTACCCCCACTAAATGGGGTAGCGCGCATCGATCGGTACCATCCTTGAGCTTCTCCGACTTTTGGAAGGGTTAGGGTTAGGGTTAGGGATGAAAGCACATAGGAGAAAAAGATATTCTTGAATAACTTTTTTTGTGAAGGTCGGAGAGACTTGGAAAGTGGTTGCATCTGGACTAATTTGGGTCCTGCGGATCGATTGGTACCATCCCCGAGCTTGTACGACCTTCGGAAGAGGTCGACCGACGAAATTCCCCCAAATCTGAGGAGATATTCTTGAATAACTTTTTTTGTGAAGGTCGGAGAGACTTGCAAGTAGGCTCTACCCCCACTAAATGGGGTAGCGCACATCGATCGGTACCATCCTTGAGCTTCTCCGACTTTCGGAAGGGTTAGGGTTAGGGCTGAAAGCACATAGGAGAAAGAGATATTCTTGAATAACTTTTTTTGTGAAGGTCGGAGAGACTTGCAAGTAGGCTCTACCCCCACTAAATGGGGTAGCGCGCATCGATCGGTACCATCCTTGAGCTTCTCCGACTTTCGGAAGGGTTAGGGTTAGGGTTAGGGATGAAAGCACATAGGAGAAAGAGATATTCTTGAATAACTTTTTTTGTGAAGGTCGGAAAGACTTGCAAGTAGGCTCTACCCCTACTAAATGGGGTAGCGCGCATCGATTGGTACCATCCTTGAGCTTCTCCGACTTTCGGAAGGGTTAGGGTTAGGGTTAGGGATGAAAGCACATAGGAGAAAGAGATATTCTTGAATAACTTTTTTTGTGAAGGTCGGAGAGACTTGCAAGTAGGCTCTACCCCCACTAAATGGGGTAGCGCGCATCGATCGGTACCATCCTTGAGCTTCTCCTACTTTCGGAAGGGTTAGGGTTAGGGTTAGGGATGAAAGCACATAGGAGAAAGAGATATTCTTGAATAACTTTTTTTGTGAAGGTCGGAGAGACTTGCAAGTAGGCTCTACCCCCACTAAATGGTGTAGCGCGCATCGATCGGTACCATCCTTGAGCTTCTCCGACTTTCGGAAGGGTTAGGGTTAGGGTTAGGGATGAAAGCACATAGGAGAAAGAGATATTCTTGAATAACTTTTTTTGTGAAGGTCGGAGAGACTTGCAAGTAGGCTCTACCCCCACTAAATGGGGTAGCGCGCATCGATCGGTACCATCCTTGAGCTTCTCCGACTTTCGGAAGGGTTAGGGTTAGGGTTAGGGATGAAAGCACATAGGAGAAAGAGATATTCTTGAATAACTTTTTTTGTGAAGGTCGGAGAGACTTGGAAAGTGGTTGCATCTGGACTAATTTGGGTCCTGCGGATCGATTGGTACCATCCCCGAGCTTGTACGACCTTCGGAAGAGGTCGACCGACGAAATTCCCCCAAATCTGAGGAGATATTCTTGAATAACTTTTTTTGTGAAGGTCGGAGAGACTTGCAAGTAGGCTCTACCCCCACTAAATGGGGTAGCGCACATCGATCGGTACCATCCTTGAGCTTCTCCGACTTTCGGAAGGGTTAGGGTTAGGGTTAGGGATGAAAGCACATAGGAGAAAGAGATATTCTTGAATAACTTTTTTTGTGAAGGTCGGAGAGACTTGGAAAGTGGTTGCATCTGGACTAATTTGGGTCCTGCGGATCGATTGGTACCATCCCCGAGCTTGTACGACCTTCGGAAGAGGTCGACCGACGAAATTCCCCCAAATCTGAGGAGATATTCTTGAATAACTTTTTTTGTGAAGGTCGGAGAGACTTGCAAGTAGGCTCTACCCCCACTAAATGGGGTAGCGCACATCGATCGGTACCATCCTTGAGCTTCTCCGACTTTCGGAAGGGTTAGGGTTAGGGTTAGGGATGAAAGCACATAGGAGAAAGAGATATTCTTGAATAACTTTTTTTGTGAAGGTCGGAGAGACTTGCAAGTAGGCTCTACCCCCACTAAATGGGGTAGCGCGCATCGATCGGTACCATCCTTGAGCTTCTCCGACTTTCGGAAGGGTTAGGGTTAGGGTTAGGGATGAAAGCACATAGGAGAAAGAGATATTCTTGAATAACTTTTTTTGTGAAGGTCGGAGAGACTTGGAAAGTGGTTGCATCTGGACTAATTTGGGTCCTGCGGATCGATTGGTACCATCCCCGAGCTTGTACGACCTTCGGAAGAGGTCGACCGACGAAATTCCCCCAAATCTGAGGAGATATTCTTGAATAACTTTTTTTGTGAAGGTCGGAGAGACTTGCAAGTAGGCTCTACCCCCACTAAATGGGGTAGCGCACATCGATCGGTACCATCCTTGAGCTTCTCCGACTTTCGGAAGGGTTAGGGTTAGGGTTAGGGATGAAAGCACATAGGAGAAAGAGATATTCTTGAATAACTTTTTTTGTGAAGGTCGGAGAGACTTGCAAGTAGGCTCTACCCCCACTAAATGGGGTAGCGCGCATCGATCGGTACCATCCTTGAGCTTCTCCGACTTTTGGAAGGGTTAGGGTTAGGGTTAGGGATGAAAGCACATAGGAGAAAAAGATATTCTTGAATAACTTTTTTTGTGAAGGTCGGAGAGACTTGGAAAGTGGTTGCATCTGGACTAATTTGGGTCCTGCGGATCGATTGGTACCATCCCCGAGCTTGTACGACCTTCGGAAGAGGTCGACCGACGAAATTCCCCCAAATCTGAGGAGATATTCTTGAATAACTTTTTTTGTGAAGGTCGGAGAGACTTGCAAGTAGGCTCTACCCCCACTAAATGGGGTAGCGCACATCGATCGGTACCATCCTTGAGCTTCTCCGACTTTCGGAAGGGTTAGGGTTAGGGTTAGGGATGAAAGCACATAGGAGAAAGAGATATTCTTGAATAACTTTTTTTGTGAAGGTCGGAGAGACTTGCAAGTAGGCTCTACCCCCACTAAATGGGGTTGCGCGCATCGATCGGTACCATCCTTGAGCTTCTCCGACTTTTGGAAGGGTTAGGGTTAGGGATGAAAGCACATAGGAGAAAGAGATATTCTTGAATAACTTTTTTTGTGAAGGTCGGAAAGACTTGCAAGTAGGCTCTACCCCTACTAAATGGGGTAGCGCGCATCGATTGGTACCATCCTTGAGCTTCTCCGACTTTCGGAAGGGTTAGGGTTAGGGTTAGGGATGAAAGCACATAGGAGAAAGAGATATTCTTGAATAACTTTTTTTGTGAAGGTCGGAGAGACTTGCAAGTAGGCTCTACCCCCACTAAATGGGGTAGCGCGCATCGATCGGTACCATCCTTGAGCTTCTCCGACTTTCGGAAGGGTTAGGGTTAGGGTTAGGGATGAAAGCACATAGGAGAAAGAGATATTCTTGAATAACTTTTTTTGTGAAGGTCGGAGAGACTTGCAAGTAGGCTCTACCCCCACTAAATGGGGTAGCGCGCATCGATCGGTACCATCCTTGAGCTTCTCCGACTTTCGGAAGGGTTAGGGTTAGGGTTAGGGATGAAAGCACATAGGAGAAAGAGATATTCTTGAATAACTTTTTTTGTGAAGGTCGGAGAGACTTGGAAAGTGGTTGCATCTGGACTAATTTGGGTCCTGCGGATCGATTGGTACCATCCCCGAGCTTGTACGACCTTCGGAAGAGGTCGACCGACGAAATTCCCCCAAATCTGAGGAGATATTCTTGAATAACTTTTTTTGTGAAGGTCGGAGAGACTTGCAAGTAGGCTCTACCCCCACTAAATGGGGTAGCGCGCATCGATCGGTACCATCCTTGAGCTTCTCCGACTTTCGGAAGGGTTAGGGTTAGGGTTAGGGATGAAAGCACATAGGAGAAAGAGATATTCTTGAATAACTTTTTTTGTGAAGGTCGGAGAGACTTGCAAGTAGGCTCTACCCCCACTAAATGGGGTAGCGCGCATCGATCGGTACCATCCTTGAGCTTCTCCGACTTTCGGAAGGGTTAGGGTTAGGGTTAGGGATGAAAGCACATAGGAGAAAGAGATATTCTTGAATAACTTTTTTTGTGAAGGTCGGAGAGACTTGCAAGTAGGCTCTACCCCCACTAAATGGGGTAGCGCGCATCGATCGGTACCATCCTTGAGCTTCTCCGACTTTCGGAAGGGTTAGGGTTAGGGTTAGGGATGAAAGCACATAGGAGAAAGAGATATTCTTGAATAACTTTTTTTGTGAAGGTCGGAGAGACTTGGAAAGTGGTTGCATCTGGACTAATTTGGGTCCTGCGGATCGATTGGTACCATCCCCGAGCTTGTACGACCTTCGGAAGAGGTCGACCGACGAAATTCCCCCAAATCTGAGGAGATATTCTTGAATAACTTTTTTTGTGAAGGTCGGAGAGACTTGCAAGTAGGCTCTACCCCCACTAAATGGGGTAGCGCACATCGATCGGTACCATCCTTGAGCTTCTCCGACTTTCGGAAGGGTTAGGGTTAGGGTTAGGGATGAAAGCACATAGGAGAAAGAGATATTCTTGAATAACCTTTTTTGTGAAGGTCGGAGAGACTTGCAAGTAGGCTCTACCCCCACTAAATGGGGTAGCGCGCATCGATCGGTACCATCCTTGAGCTTCTCCGACTTTTGGAAGGGTTAGGGTTAGGGTTAGGGATGAAAGCACATAGGAGAAAGAGATATTCTTGAATAACTTTTTTTGTGAAGGTCGGAGAGACATGGAAAGTGGTTGCATCTGGACTAATTTGGGTCCTGCGGATCGATTGGTACCATCCCCGAGCTTGTACGACCTTCGGAAGAGGTCGACCGACGAAATTCCCCCAAATCTGAGGAGATATTCTTGAATAACTTTTTTTGTGAAGGTCGGAGAGACTTGCAAGTAGGCTCTACCCCCACTAAATGGGGTAGCGCACATCGATCGGTACCATCCTTGAGCTTCTCCGACTTTCGGAAGGGTTAGGGTTAGGGTTAGGGATGAAAGCACATAGGAGAAAGAGATATTCTTGAATAACTTTTTTTGTGAAGGTCGGAGAGACTTGCAAGTAGGCTCTACCCCCACTAAATGGGGTAGCGCGCATCGATCGGTACCATCCTTGAGCTTCTCCGACTTTCGGAAGGGTTAGGGTTAGGGTTAGGGATGAAAGCACATAGGAGAAAGAGATATTCTTGAATAACTTTTTTTGTGAAGGTCGGAGAGACTTGCAAGTAGGCTCTACCCCCACTAAATGGGGTAGCGCGCATCGATCGGTACCATCCTTGAGCTTCTCCGACTTTCGGAAGGGTTAGGGTTAGGGTTAGGGATGAAAGCACATAGGAGAAAGAGATATTCTTGAATAACTTTTTTTGTGAAGGTCGGAGAGACTTGGAAAGTGGTTGCATCTGGACTAATTTGGGTCCTGCGGATCGATTGGTACCATCCCCGAGCTTGTACGACCTTCGGAAGAGGTCGACCGACGAAATTCCCCCAAATCTGAGGAGATATTCTTGAATAACTTTTTTTGTGAAGGTCGGAGAGACTTGCAAGTAGGCTCTACCCCCACTAAATGGGGTAGCGCGCATCGATCGGTACCATCCTTGAGCTTCTCCGACTTTCGGAAGGGTTAGGGTTAGGGTTAGGGATGAAAGCACATAGGAGAAAGAGATATTCTTGAATAACTTTTTTTGTGAAGGTCGGAGAGACTTGCAAGTAGGCTCTACCCCCACTAAATGGGGTAGCGCGCATCGATCGGTACCATCCTTGAGCTTCTCCGACTTTCGGAAGGGTTAGGGTTAGGGTTAGGGATGAAAGCACATAGGAGAAAGAGATATTCTTGAATAACTTTTTTTGTGAAGGTCGGAGAGACTTGCAAGTAGGCTCTACCCCCACTAAATGGGGTAGCGCGCATCGATCGGTACCATCCTTGAGCTTCTCCGACTTTCGGAAGGGTTAGGGTTAGGGTTAGGGATGAAAGCACATAGGAGAAAGAGATATTCTTGAATAACTTTTTTTGTGAAGGTCGGAGAGACTTGGAAAGTGGTTGCATCTGGACTAATTTGGGTCCTGCGGATCGATTGGTACCATCCCCGAGCTTGTACGACCTTCGGAAGAGGTCGACCGACGAAATTCCCCCAAATCTGAGGAGATATTCTTGAATAACTTTTTTTGTGAAGGTCGGAGAGACTTGCAAGTAGGCTCTACCCCCACTAAATGGGGTAGCGCACATCGATCGGTACCATCCTTGAGCTTCTCCGACTTTCGGAAGGGTTAGGGTTAGGGTTAGGGATGAAAGCACATAGGAGAAAGAGATATTCTTGAATAACCTTTTTTGTGAAGGTCGGAGAGACTTGCAAGTAGGCTCTACCCCCACTAAATGGGGTAGCGCGCATCGATCGGTACCATCCTTGAGCTTCTCCGACTTTTGGAAGGGTTAGGGTTAGGGTTAGGGATGAAAGCACATAGGAGAAAGAGATATTCTTGAATAACTTTTTTTGTGAAGGTCGGAGAGACATGGAAAGTGGTTGCATCTGGACTAATTTGGGTCCTGCGGATCGATTGGTACCATCCCCGAGCTTGTACGACCTTCGGAAGAGGTCGACCGACGAAATTCCCCCAAATCTGAGGAGATATTCTTGAATAACTTTTTTTGTGAAGGTCGGAGAGACTTGCAAGTAGGCTCTACCCCCACTAAATGGGGTAGCGCACATCGATCGGTACCATCCTTGAGCTTCTCCGACTTTCGGAAGGGTTAGGGTTAGGGTTAGGGATGAAAGCACATAGGAGAAAGAGATATTCTTGAATAACTTTTTTTGTGAAGGTCGGAGAGACTTGCAAGTAGGCTCTACCCCCACTAAATGGGGTAGCGCGCATCGATCGGTACCATCCTTGAGCTTCTCCGACTTTCGGAAGGGTTAGGGTTAGGGTTAGGGATGAAAGCACATAGGAGAAAGAGATATTCTTGAATAACTTTTTTTGTGAAGGTCGGAGAGACTTGCAAGTAGGCTCTACCCCCACTAAATGGGGTAGCGCGCATCGATCGGTACCATCCTTGAGCTTCTCCGACTTTCGGAAGGGTTAGGGTTAGGGTTAGGGATGAAAGCACATAGGAGAAAGAGATATTCTTGAATAACTTTTTTTGTGAAGGTCGGAGAGACTTGCAAGTAGGCTCTACCCCCACTAAATGGGGTAGCGCGCATCGATCGGTACCATCCTTGAGCTTCTCCGACTTTCGGAAGGGTTAGGGTTAGGGTTAGGGATGAAAGCACATAGGAGAAAGAGATATTCTTGAATAACTTTTTTTGTGAAGGTCGGAGAGACTTGGAAAGTGGTTGCATCTGGACTAATTTGGGTCCTGCGGATCGATTGGTACCATCCCCGAGCTTGTACGACCTTCGGAAGAGGTCGACCGACGAAATTCCCCCAAATCTGAGGAGATATTCTTGAATAACTTTTTTTGTGAAGGTCGGAGAGACTTGCAAGTAGGCTCTACCCCCACTAAATGGGGTAGCGCACATCGATCGGTACCATCCTTGAGCTTCTCCGACTTTCGGAAGGGTTAGGGTTAGGGTTAGGGATGAAAGCACATAGGAGAAAGAGATATTCTTGAATAACTTTTTTTGTGAAGGTCGGAGAGACTTGCAAGTAGGCTCTACCCCCACTAAATGGGGTTGCGCGCATCGATCGGAACCATCTTTGAGCTTCTCCGACTTTTGGAAGGGTTAGGGTTAGGGATGAAAGCACATAGGAGAAAGAGATATTCTTGAATAACTTTTTTTGTGAAGGTCGGAGAGACTTGCAAGTAGGCTCTACCCCCACTAAATGGGGTAGCGCACATCGATCGGTACCATCCTTGAGCTTCTCCGACTTTCGGAAGGGTTAGGGTTAGGGTTAGGGATGAAAGCACATAGGAGAAAGAGATATTCTTGAATAACTTTTTTTGTGAAGGTCGGAGAGACTTGCAAGTAGGCTCTACCCCCACTAAATGGGGTTGCGCGCATCGATCGGTACCATCCTTGAGCTTCTCCGACTTTTGGAAGGGTTAGGGTTAGGGATGAAAGCACATAGGAGAAAGAGATATTCTTGAATAACTTTTTTTGTGAAGGTCGGAAAGACTTGCAAGTAGGCTCTACCCCTACTAAATGGGGTAGCGCGCATCGATTGGTACCATCCTTGAGCTTCTCCGACTTTCGGAAGGGTTAGGGTTAGGGTTAGGGATGAAAGCACATAGGAGAAAGAGATATTCTTGAATAACTTTTTTTGTGAAGGTCGGAGAGACTTGCAAGTAGGCTCTACCCCCACTAAATGGGGTAGCGCGCATCGATCGGTACCATCCTTGAGCTTCTCCGACTTTCGGAAGGGTTAGGGTTAGGGTTAGGGATGAAAGCACATAGGAGAAAGAGATATTCTTGAATAACTTTTTTTGTGAAGGTCGGAGAGACTTGCAAGTAGGCTCTACCCCCACTAAATGGGGTAGCGCGCATCGATCGGTACCATCCTTGAGCTTCTCCGACTTTCGGAAGGGTTAGGGTTAGGGTTAGGGATGAAAGCACATAGGAGAAAGAGATATTCTTGAATAACTTTTTTTGTGAAGGTCGGAGAGACTTGCAAGTAGGCTCTACCCCCACTAAATGGGGTAGCGCGCATCGATCGGTACCATCCTTGAGCTTCTCCGACTTTCGGAAGGGTTAGGGTTAGGGTTAGGGATGAAAGCACATAGGAGAAAGAGATATTCTTGAATAACTTTTTTTGTGAAGGTCGGAGAGACTTGGAAAGTGGTTGCATCTGGACTAATTTGGGTCCTGCGGATCGATTGGTACCATCCCCGAGCTTGTACGACCTTCGGAAGAGGTCGACCGACGAAATTCCCCCAAATCTGAGGAGATATTCTTGAATAACTTTTTTTGTGAAGGTCGGAGAGACTTGCAAGTAGGCTCTACCCCCACTAAATGGGGTAGCGCACATCGATCGGTACCATCCTTGAGCTTCTCCGACTTTCGGAAGGGTTAGGGTTAGGGTTAGGGATGAAAGCACATAGGAGAAAGAGATATTCTTGAATAACCTTTTTTGTGAAGGTCGGAGAGACTTGCAAGTAGGCTCTACCCCCACTAAATGGGGTAGCGCGCATCGATCGGTACCATCCTTGAGCTTCTCCGACTTTTGGAAGGGTTAGGGTTAGGGTTAGGGATGAAAGCACATAGGAGAAAGAGATATTCTTGAATAACTTTTTTTGTGAAGGTCGGAGAGACATGGAAAGTGGTTGCATCTGGACTAATTTGGGTCCTGCGGATCGATTGGTACCATCCCCGAGCTTGTACGACCTTCGGAAGAGGTCGACCGACGAAATTCCCCCAAATCTGAGGAGATATTCTTGAATAACTTTTTTTGTGAAGGTCGGAGAGACTTGCAAGTAGGCTCTACCCCCACTAAATGGGGTAGCGCACATCGATCGGTACCATCCTTGAGCTTCTCCGACTTTCGGAAGGGTTAGGGTTAGGGTTAGGGATGAAAGCACATAGGAGAAAGAGATATTCTTGAATAACTTTTTTTGTGAAGGTCGGAGAGACTTGCAAGTAGGCTCTACCCCCACTAAATGGGGTAGCGCGCATCGATCGGTACCATCCTTGAGCTTCTCCGACTTTCGGAAGGGTTAGGGTTAGGGTTAGGGATGAAAGCACATAGGAGAAAGAGATATTCTTGAATAACTTTTTTTGTGAAGGTCGGAGAGACTTGCAAGTAGGCTCTACCCCCACTAAATGGGGTAGCGCGCATCGATCGGTACCATCCTTGAGCTTCTCCGACTTTCGGAAGGGTTAGGGTTAGGGTTAGGGATGAAAGCACATAGGAGAAAGAGATATTCTTGAATAACTTTTTTTGTGAAGGTCGGAGAGACTTGCAAGTAGGCTCTACCCCCACTAAATGGGGTAGCGCGCATCGATCGGTACCATCCTTGAGCTTCTCCGACTTTCGGAAGGGTTAGGGTTAGGGATGAAAGCACATAGGAGAAAGAGATATTCTTGAATAACTTTTTTTGTGAAGGTCGGAGAGACTTGCAAGTAGGCTCTACCCCCACTAAATGGGGTAGCGCGCATCGATCGGTACCATCCTTGAGCTTCTCCGACTTTCGGAAGGGTTAGGGTTAGGGATGAAAGCACATAGGAGAAAGAGATATTCTTGAATAACTTTTTTTGTGAAGGTCGGAGAGACTTGCAAGTAGGCTCTACCCCCACTAAATGGGGTAGCGCGCATCGATCGGTACCATCCTTGAGCTTCTCCGACTTTCGGAAGGGTTAGGGTTAGGGTTAGGGATGAAAGCACATAGGAGAAAGAGATATTCTTGAATAACTTTTTTTGTGAAGGTCGGAGAGACTTGCAAGTAGGCTCTACCCCCACTAAATGGGGTAGCGCGCATCGATCGGTACCATCCTTGAGCTTCTCCGACTTTCGGAAGGGTTAGGGTTAGGGATGAAAGCACATAGGAGAAAGAGATATTCTTGAATAACTTTTTTTGTGAAGGTCGGAGAGACTTGGAAAGTGGTTGCATCTGGACTAATTTGGGTCCTGCGGATCGATTGGTACCATCCCCGAGCTTGTACGACCTTCGGAAGAGGTCGACCGACGAAATTCCCCCAAATCTGAGGAGATATTCTTGAATAACTTTTTTTGTGAAGGTCGGAGAGACTTGCAAGTAGGCTCTACCCCCACTAAATGGGGTAGCGCACATCGATCGGTACCATCCTTGAGCTTCTCCGACTTTCGGAAGGGTTAGGGTTAGGGTTAGGGATGAAAGCACATAGGAGAAAGAGATATTCTTGAATAACTTTTTTTGTGAAGGTCGGAGAGACTTGCAAGTAGGCTCTACCCCCACTAAATGGGGTTGCGCGCATCGATCGGTACCATCTTTGAGCTTCTCCGACTTTTGGAAGGGTTAGGGTTAGGGATGAAAGCACATAGGAGAAAGAGATATTCTTGAATAACTTTTTTTGTGAAGGTCGGAAAGACTTGCAAGTAGGCTCTACCCCTACTAAATGGGGTAGCGCGCATCGATTGGTACCATCTTTGAGCTTCTCCGACTTTTGGAAGGGTTAGGGTTAGGGATGAAAGCACATAGGAGAAAGAGATATTCTTGAATAACTTTTTTTGTGAAGGTCGGAGAGAATTGCAAGTAGGCTCTACCCCCACTAAATGGGGTTGCGCGCATCGATCGGTACCATCTTTGAGCTTCTCCGACTTTTGGAAGGGTTAGGGTTAGGGATGAAAGCACATAGGAGAAAGAGATATTCTTGAATAACTTTTTTTGTGAAGGTCGGAAAGACTTGCAAGTAGGCTCTACCCCCACTAAATGGGGTTGCGCGCATCGATCGGTACCATCTTTGAGCTTCTCCGACTTTTGGAAGGGTTAGGGTTAGGGATGAAAGCACATAGGAGAAAGAGATATTCTTGAATAACTTTTTTTGTGAAGGTCGGAAAGACTTGCAAGTAGGCTCTACCCCTACTAAATGGGGTAGCGCGCATCGATTGGTACCATCCTTGAGCTTCTCCGACTTTCGGAAGGGTTAGGGTTAGGGTTAGGGATGAAAGCACATAGGAGAAAGAGATATTCTTGAATAACTTTTTTTGTGAAGGTCGGAGAGACTTGCAAGTAGGCTCTACCCCCACTAAATGGGGTAGCGCGCATCGATCGGTACCATCCTTGAGCTTCTCCGACTTTCGGAAGGGTTAGGGTTAGGGTTAGGGATGAAAGCACATAGGAGAAAGAGATATTCTTGAATAACTTTTTTTGTGAAGGTCGGAGAGACTTGGAAAGTGGTTGCATCTGGACTAATTTGGGTCCTGCGGATCGATTGGTACCATCCCCGAGCTTGTACGACCTTCGGAAGAGGTCGACCGACGAAATTCCCCCAAATCTGAGGAGATATTCTTGAATAACTTTTTTTGTGAAGGTCGGAGAGACTTGCAAGTAGGCTCTACCCCCACTAAATGGGGTAGCGCACATCGATCGGTACCATCCTTGAGCTTCTCCGACTTTCGGAAGGGTTAGGGTTAGGGTTAGGGATGAAAGCACATAGGAGAAAGAGATATTCTTGAATAACCTTTTTTGTGAAGGTCGGAGAGACTTGCAAGTAGGCTCTACCCCCACTAAATGGGGTAGCGCGCATCGATCGGTACCATCCTTGAGCTTCTCCGACTTTTGGAAGGGTTAGGGTTAGGGTTAGGGATGAAAGCACATAGGAGAAAGAGATATTCTTGAATAACTTTTTTTGTGAAGGTCGGAGAGACATGGAAAGTGGTTGCATCTGGACTAATTTGGGTCCTGCGGATCGATTGGTACCATCCCCGAGCTTGTACGACCTTCGGAAGAGGTCGACCGACGAAATTCCCCCAAATCTGAGGAGATATTCTTGAATAACTTTTTTTGTGAAGGTCGGAGAGACTTGCAAGTAGGCTCTACCCCCACTAAATGGGGTAGCGCACATCGATCGGTACCATCCTTGAGCTTCTCCGACTTTCGGAAGGGTTAGGGTTAGGGTTAGGGATGAAAGCACATAGGAGAAAGAGATATTCTTGAATAACTTTTTTTGTGAAGGTCGGAGAGACTTGCAAGTAGGCTCTACCCCCACTAAATGGGGTAGCGCGCATCGATCGGTACCATCCTTGAGCTTCTCCGACTTTCGGAAGGGTTAGGGTTAGGGTTAGGGATGAAAGCACATAGGAGAAAGAGATATTCTTGAATAACTTTTTTTGTGAAGGTCGGAGAGACTTGCAAGTAGGCTCTACCCCCACTAAATGGGGTAGCGCGCATCGATCGGTACCATCCTTGAGCTTCTCCGACTTTCGGAAGGGTTAGGGTTAGGGTTAGGGATGAAAGCACATAGGAGAAAGAGATATTCTTGAATAACTTTTTTTGTGAAGGTCGGAGAGACTTGCAAGTAGGCTCTACCCCCACTAAATGGGGTAGCGCGCATCGATCGGTACCATCCTTGAGCTTCTCCGACTTTCGGAAGGGTTAGGGTTAGGGTTAGGGATGAAAGCACATAGGAGAAAGAGATATTCTTGAATAACTTTTTTTGTGAAGGTCGGAGAGACTTGGAAAGTGGTTGCATCTGGACTAATTTGGGTCCTGCGGATCGATTGGTACCATCCCCGAGCTTGTACGACCTTCGGAAGAGGTCGACCGACGAAATTCCCCCAAATCTGAGGAGATATTCTTGAATAACTTTTTTTGTGAAGGTCGGAGAGACTTGCAAGTAGGCTCTACCCCCACTAAATGGGGTAGCGCACATCGATCGGTACTATCCTTGAGCTTCTCCGACTTTCGGAAGGGTTAGGGTTAGGGTTAGGGATGAAAGCACATAGGAGAAAGAGATATTCTTGAATAACTTTTTTTGTGAAGGTCGGAGAGACTTGCAAGTAGGCTCTACCCCCACTAAATGGGGTAGCGCGCATCGATCGGTACCATCCTTGAGCTTCTCCGACTTTTGGAAGGGTTAGGGTTAGGGATGAAAGCACATAGGAGAAAGAGATATTCTTGAATAACTTTTTTTGTGAAGGTCGGAGAGAATTGCAAGTAGGCTCTACCCCCACTAAATGGGGTAACGCGCATCGATCGGTACCATCTTTGAGCTTCTCCGACTTTCGGAAGGGTTAGGGTTAGGGATGAAAGCACATAGGAGAAAGAGATATTCTTGAATAACTTTTTTTGTGAAGGTCGGAGAGACTTGCAAGTAGGCTCTACCCCCACTAAATGGGGTAGCGCGCATCGATCGGTACCATCCTTGAGCTTCTCCGACTTTCGGAAGGGTTAGGGTTAGGGTTAGGGATGAAAGCACATAGGAGAAAGAGATATTCTTGAATAACTTTTTTTGTGAAGGTCGGAGAGACTTGCAAGTAGGCTCTACCCCCACTAAATGGGGTAACGCGCATCGATCGGTACCATCCTTGAGCTTCTCCGACTTTCGGAAGGGTTAGGGTTAGGGTTAGGGATGAAAGCACATAGGAGAAAGAGATATTCTTGAATAACTTTTTTTGTGAAGGTCGGAGAGACTTGGAAAGTGGTTGCATCTGGACTAATTTGGGTCCTGCGGATCGATTGGTACCATCCCCGAGCTTGTACGACCTTCGGAAGAGGTCGACCGACGAAATTCCCCCAAATCTGAGGAGATATTCTTGAATAACTTTTTTTGTGAAGGTCGGAGAGACTTGCAAGTAGGCTCTACCCCCACTAAATGGGGTAGCGCACATCGATCGGTACCATCCTTGAGCTTCTCCGACTTTCGGAAGGGTTAGGGTTAGGGTTAGGGATGAAAGCACATAGGAGAAAGAGATATTCTTGAATAACCTTTTTTGTGAAGGTCGGAGAGACTTGCAAGTAGGCTCTACCCCCACTAAATGGGGTAGCGCGCATCGATCGGTACCATCCTTGAGCTTCTCCGACTTTTGGAAGGGTTAGGGTTAGGGTTAGGGATGAAAGCACATAGGAGAAAGAGATATTCTTGAATAACTTTTTTTGTGAAGGTCGGAGAGACATGGAAAGTGGTTGCATCTGGACTAATTTGGGTCCTGCGGATCGATTGGTACCATCCCCGAGCTTGTACGACCTTCGGAAGAGGTCGACCGACGAAATTCCCCCAAATCTGAGGAGATATTCTTGAATAACTTTTTTTGTGAAGGTCGGAGAGACTTGCAAGTAGGCTCTACCCCCACTAAATGGGGTAGCGCACATCGATCGGTACCATCCTTGAGCTTCTCCGACTTTCGGAAGGGTTAGGGTTAGGGTTAGGGATGAAAGCACATAGGAGAAAGAGATATTCTTGAATAACTTTTTTTGTGAAGGTCGGAGAGACTTGCAAGTAGGCTCTACCCCCACTAAATGGGGTAGCGCACATCGATCGGTACCATCCTTGAGCTTCTCCGACTTTCGGAAGGGTTAGGGTTAGGGTTAGGGATGAAAGCACATAGGAGAAAGAGATATTCTTGAATAACTTTTTTTGTGAAGGTCGGAGAGACTTGCAAGTAGGCTCTACCCCCACTAAATGGGGTAGCGCGCATCGATCGGTACCATCCTTGAGCTTCTCCGACTTTCGGAAGGGTTAGGGTTAGGGTTAGGGATGAAAGCACATAGGAGAAAGAGATATTCTTGAATAACCTTTTTTGTGAAGGTCGGAGAGACTTGCAAGTAGGCTCTACCCCCACTAAATGGGGTAGCGCGCATCGATCGGTACCATCCTTGAGCTTCTCCGACTTTTGGAAGGGTTAGGGTTAGGGTTAGGGATGAAAGCACATAGGAGAAAGAGATATTCTTGAATAACTTTTTTTGTGAAGGTCGGAGAGACATGGAAAGTGGTTGCATCTGGACTAATTTGGGTCCTGCGGATCGATTGGTACCATCCCCGAGCTTGTACGACCTTCGGAAGAGGTCGACCGACGAAATTCCCCCAAATCTGAGGAGATATTCTTGAATAACTTTTTTTGTGAAGGTCGGAGAGACTTGCAAGTAGGCTCTACCCCCACTAAATGGGGTAGCGCACATCGATCGGTACCATCCTTGAGCTTCTCCGACTTTCGGAAGGGTTAGGGTTAGGGTTAGGGATGAAAGCACATAGGAGAAAGAGATATTCTTGAATAACTTTTTTTGTGAAGGTCGGAGAGACTTGCAAGTAGGCTCTACCCCCACTAAATGGGGTAGCGCGCATCGATCGGTACCATCCTTGAGCTTCTCCGACTTTCGGAAGGGTTAGGGTTAGGGTTAGGGATGAAAGCACATAGGAGAAAGAGATATTCTTGAATAACTTTTTTTGTGAAGGTCGGAGAGACTTGCAAGTAGGCTCTACCCCCACTAAATGGGGTAGCGCGCATCGATCGGTACCATCCTTGAGCTTCTCCGACTTTCGGAAGGGTTAGGGTTAGGGTTAGGGATGAAAGCACATAGGAGAAAGAGATATTCTTGAATAACTTTTTTTGTGAAGGTCGGAGAGACTTGGAAAGTGGTTGCATCTGGACTAATTTGGGTCCTGCGGATCGATTGGTACCATCCCCGAGCTTGTACGACCTTCGGAAGAGGTCGACCGACGAAATTCCCCCAAATCTGAGGAGATATTCTTGAATAACTTTTTTTGTGAAGGTCGGAGAGACTTGCAAGTAGGCTCTACCCCCACTAAATGGGGTAGCGCACATCGATCGGTACTATCCTTGAGCTTCTCCGACTTTCGGAAGGGTTAGGGTTAGGGTTAGGGATGAAAGCACATAGGAGAAAGAGATATTCTTGAATAACTTTTTTTGTGAAGGTCGGAGAGACTTGCAAGTAGGCTCTACCCCCACTAAATGGGGTAGCGCGCATCGATCGGTACCATCCTTGAGCTTCTCCGACTTTTGGAAGGGTTAGGGTTAGGGATGAAAGCACATAGGAGAAAGAGATATTCTTGAATAACTTTTTTTGTGAAGGTCGGAGAGAATTGCAAGTAGGCTCTACCCCCACTAAATGGGGTAACGCGCATCGATCGGTACCATCTTTGAGCTTCTCCGACTTTCGGAAAGGTTAGGGTTAGGGATGAAAGCACATAGGAGAAAGAGATATTCTTGAATAACTTTTTTTGTGAAGGTCGGAGAGACTTGCAAGTAGGCTCTACCCCCACTAAATGGGGTAGCGCGCATCGATCGGTACCATCCTTGAGCTTCTCCGACTTTCGGAAGGGTTAGGGTTAGGGTTAGGGATGAAAGCACATAGGAGAAAGAGATATTCTTGAATAACTTTTTTTGTGAAGGTCGGAGAGACTTGCAAGTAGGCTCTACCCCCACTAAATGGGGTAGCGCGCATCGATCGGTACCATCCTTGAGCTTCTCCGACTTTCGGAAGGGTTAGGGTTAGGGTTAGGGATGAAAGCACATAGGAGAAAGAGATATTCTTGAATAACTTTTTTTGTGAAGGTCGGAGAGACTTGAAAAGTGGTTGCATCTGGACTAATTTGGGTCCTGCGGATCGATTGGTACCATCCCCGAGCTTGTACGACCTTCGGAAGAGGTCGACCGACGAAATTCCCCCAAATCTGAGGAGATATTCTTGAATAACTTTTTTTGTGAAGGTCGGAGAGACTTGCAAGTAGGCTCTACCCCCACTAAATGGGGTTGCGCGCATCGATCGGTACCATCCTTGAGCTTCTCCGACTTTCGGAAGGGTTAGGGTTAGGGTTAGGGATGAAAGCACATAGGAGAAAGAGATATTCTTGAATAACTTTTTTTGTGAAGGTCGGAGAGACTTGCAAGTAGGCTCTACCCCCACTAAATGGGGTAGCGCGCATCGATCGGTACCATCCTTGAGCTTCTCCGACTTTTGGAAGGGTTAGGGTTAGGGTTAGGGATGAAAGCACATAGGAGAAAGAGATATTCTTGAATAACTTTTTTTGTGAAGGTCGGAGAGACTTGCAAGTAGGCTCTACCCCCACTAAATGGGGTAGCGCGCATCGATCGGTACCATCCTTGAGCTTCTCCGACTTTCGGAAGGGTTAGGGTTAGGGATGAAAGCACATAGGAGAAAGAGATATTCTTGAATAACTTTTTTTGTGAAGGTCGGAGAGACTTGCAAGTAGGCTCTACCCCCACTAAATGGGGTAGCGCGCATCGATCGGTACCATCCTTGAGCTTCTCCGACTTTCGGAAGGGTTAGGGTTAGGGTTAGGGATGAAAGCACATAGGAGAAAGAGATATTCTTGAATAACTTTTTTTGTGAAGGTCGGAGAGACTTGCAAGTAGGCTCTACCCCCACTAAATGGGGTAGCGCGCATCGATCGGTGGCCATCCTTGAGCTTCTCCGACTTTCGGAAGGGTTAGGGTTAGGGTTAGGGATGAAAGCACATAGGAGAAAGAGATATTCTTGAATAACTTTTTTTGTGAAGGTCGGAGAGACTTGCAAGTAGGCTCTACCCCCACTAAATGGGGTAGCGCGCATCGATCGGTACCATCCTTGAGCTTCTCCGACTTTCGGAAGGGTTAGGGTTAGGGATGAAAGCACATAGGAGAAAGAGATATTCTTGAATAACTTTTTTTGTGAAGGTCGGAGAGACTTGCAAGTAGGGTCTACCCCCACTAAATGGGGTAGCGCGCATCGATCGGTACCATCCTTGAGCTTCTCCGACTTTCGGAAGGGTTAGGGTTAGGGTTAGGGATGAAAGCACATAGGAGAAAGAGATATTCTTGAATAACTTTTTTTGTGAAGGTCGGAGAGACTTGCAAGTAGGCTCTACCCCCACTAAATGGGGTAGCGCGCATCGATCGGTGGCCATCCTTGAGCTTCTCCGACTTTCGGAAGGGTTAGGGTTAGGGTTAGGGATGAAAGCACATAGGAGAAAGAGATATTCTTGAATAACTTTTTTTGTGAAGGTCGGAGAGACTTGGAAAGTGGTTGCATCTGGACTAATTTGGGTCCTGCGGATCGATTGGTACCATCCCCGAGCTTGTACGACCTTCGGAAGAGGTCGACCGACGAAATTCCCCCAAATCTGAGGAGATATTCTTGAATAACTTTTTTTGTGAAGGTCGGAGAGACTTGCAAGTAGGCTCTACCCCCACTAAATGGGGTAGCGCACATCGATCGGTACCATCCTTGAGCTTCTCCGACTTTCGGAAGGGTTAGGGTTAGGGTTAGGGATGAAAGCACATAGGAGAAAGAGATATTCTTGAATAACTTTTTTTGTGAAGGTCGGAAAGACTTGCAAGTAGGCTCTACCCCCACTAAATGGGGTAGCGCGCATCGATCGGTACCATCCTTGAGCTTCTCCGACTTTTGGAAGGGTTAGGGTTAGGGTTAGGGATGAAAGCACATAGGAGAAAAAGATATTCTTGAATAACTTTTTTTGTGAAGGTCGGAGAGACTTGGAAAGTGGTTGCATCTGGACTAATTTGGGTCCTGCGGATCGATTGGTACCATCCCCGAGCTTGTACGACCTTCGGAAGAGGTCGACCGACGAAATTCCCCCAAATCTGAGGAGATATTCTTGAATAACTTTTTTTGTGAAGGTCGGAGAGACTTGCAAGTAGGCTCTACCCCCACTAAATGGGGTAGCGCACATCGATCGGTACCATCCTTGAGCTTCTCCGACTTTCGGAAGGGTTAGGGTTAGGGATGAAAGCACATAGGAGAAAGAGATATTCTTGAATAACTTTTTTTGTGAAGGTCGGAGAGACTTGCAAGTAGGCTCTACCCCCACTAAATGGGGTAGCGCGCATCGATCGGTACCATCCTTGAGCTTCTCCGACTTTCGGAAGGGTTAGGGTTAGGGTTAGGGATGAAAGCACATAGGAGAAAGAGATATTCTTGAATAACTTTTTTTGTGAAGGTCGGAAAGACTTGCAAGTAGGCTCTACCCCTACTAAATGGGGTAGCGCGCATCGATTGGTACCATCCTTGAGCTTCTCCGACTTTCGGAAGGGTTAGGGTTAGGGTTAGGGATGAAAGCACATAGGAGAAAGAGATATTCTTGAATAACTTTTTTTGTGAAGGTCGGAGAGACTTGCAAGTAGGCTCTACCCCCACTAAATGGGGTAGCGCGCATCGATCGGTACCATCCTTGAGCTTCTCCTACTTTCGGAAGGGTTAGGGTTAGGGTTAGGGATGAAAGCACATAGGAGAAAGAGATATTCTTGAATAACTTTTTTTGTGAAGGTCGGAGAGACTTGCAAGTAGGCTCTACCCCCACTAAATGGTGTAGCGCGCATCGATCGGTACCATCCTTGAGCTTCTCCGACTTTCGGAAGGGTTAGGGTTAGGGTTAGGGATGAAAGCACATAGGAGAAAGAGATATTCTTGAATAACTTTTTTTGTGAAGGTCGGAGAGACTTGCAAGTAGGCTCTACCCCCACTAAATGGGGTAGCGCGCATCGATCGGTACCATCCTTGAGCTTCTCCGACTTTCGGAAGGGTTAGGGTTAGGGTTAGGGATGAAAGCACATAGGAGAAAGAGATATTCTTGAATAACTTTTTTTGTGAAGGTCGGAGAGACTTGGAAAGTGGTTGCATCTGGACTAATTTGGGTCCTGCGGATCGATTGGTACCATCCCCGAGCTTGTACGACCTTCGGAAGAGGTCGACCGACGAAATTCCCCCAAATCTGAGGAGATATTCTTGAATAACTTTTTTTGTGAAGGTCGGAGAGACTTGCAAGTAGGCTCTACCCCCACTAAATGGGGTAGCGCACATCGATCGGTACCATCCTTGAGCTTCTCCGACTTTCGGAAGGGTTAGGGTTAGGGTTAGGGATGAAAGCACATAGGAGAAAGAGATATTCTTGAATAACTTTTTTTGTGAAGGTCGGAGAGACTTGCAAGTAGGCTCTACCCCCACTAAATGGGGTAGCGCGCATCGATCGGTACCATCCTTGAGCTTCTCCGACTTTTGGAAGGGTTAGGGTTAGGGTTAGGGATGAAAGCACATAGGAGAAAAAGATATTCTTGAATAACTTTTTTTGTGAAGGTCGGAGAGACTTGGAAAGTGGTTGCATCTGGACTAATTTGGGTCCTGCGGATCGATTGGTACCATCCCCGAGCTTGTACGACCTTCGGAAGAGGTCGACCGACGAAATTCCCCCAAATCTGAGGAGATATTCTTGAATAACTTTTTTTGTGAAGGTCGGAGAGACTTGCAAGTAGGCTCTACCCCCACTAAATGGGGTAGCGCACATCGATCGGTACCATCCTTGAGCTTCTCCGACTTTCGGAAGGGTTAGGGTTAGGGATGAAAGCACATAGGAGAAAGAGATATTCTTGAATAACTTTTTTTGTGAAGGTCGGAGAGACTTGCAAGTAGGCTCTACCCCCACTAAATGGGGTAGCGCGCATCGATCTGTACCATCCTTGAGCTTCTCCGACTTTTGGAAGGGTTAGGGTTAGGGTTAGGGATGAAAGCACATAGGAGAAAGAGATATTCTTGAATAACTTTTTTTGTGAAGGTCGGAAAGACTTGCAAGTAGGCTCTACCCCTACTAAATGGGGTAGCGCGCATCGATTGGTACCATCCTTGAGCTTCTCCGACTTTCGGAAGGGTTAGGGTTAGGGTTAGGGATGAAAGCACATAGGAGAAAGAGATATTCTTGAATAACTTTTTTTGTGAAGGTCGGAGAGACTTGCAAGTAGGCTCTACCCCCACTAAATGGGGTAGCGCGCATCGATCGGTACCATCCTTGAGCTTCTCCTACTTTCGGAAGGGTTAGGGTTAGGGTTAGGGATGAAAGCACATAGGAGAAAGAGATATTCTTGAATAACTTTTTTTGTGAAGGTCGGAGAGACTTGCAAGTAGGCTCTACCCCCACTAAATGGTGTAGCGCGCATCGATCGGTACCATCCTTGAGCTTCTCCGACTTTCGGAAGGGTTAGGGTTAGGGTTAGGGATGAAAGCACATAGGAGAAAGAGATATTCTTGAATAACTTTTTTTGTGAAGGTCGGAGAGACTTGCAAGTAGGCTCTACCCCCACTAAATGGGGTAGCGCGCATCGATCGGTACCATCCTTGAGCTTCTCCGACTTTCGGAAGGGTTAGGGTTAGGGTTAGGGTTAGGGATGAAAGCACATAGGAGAAAGAGATATTCTTGAATAACTTTTTTTGTGAAGGTCGGAGAGACTTGGAAAGTGGTTGCATCTGGACTAATTTGGGTCCTGCGGATCGATTGGTACCATCCCCGAGCTTGTACGACCTTCGGAAGAGGTCGACCGACGAAATTCCCCCAAATCTGAGGAGATATTCTTGAATAACTTTTTTTGTGAAGGTCGGAGAGACTTGCAAGTAGGCTCTACCCCCACTAAATGGGGTAGCGCACATCGATCGGTACCATCCTTGAGCTTCTCCGACTTTCGGAAGGGTTAGGGTTAGGGTTAGGGATGAAAGCACATAGGAGAAAGAGATATTCTTGAATAACCTTTTTTGTGAAGGTCGGAGAGACTTGCAAGTAGGCTCTACCCCCACTAAATGTGGTAGCGCGCATCGATCGGTACCATCCTTGAGCTTCTCCGACTTTTGGAAGGGTTAGGGTTAGGGTTAGGGATGAAAGCACATAGGAGAAAGAGATATTCTTGAATAACTTTTTTTGTGAAGGTCTGAGAGACTTGGAAAGTGGTTGCATCTGGACTAATTTGGGTCCTGCGGATCGATTGGTACCATCCCCGAGCTTGTACGACCTTCGGAAGAGGTCGACCGACGAAATTCCCCCAAATCTGAGGAGATATTCTTGAATAACTTTTTTTGTGAAGGTCGGAGAGACTTGCAAGTAGGCTCTACCCCCACTAAATGGGGTAGCGCACATCGATCGGTACCATCCTTGAGCTTCTCCGACTTTCGGAAGGGTTAGGGTTAGGGTTAGGGATGAAAGCACATAGGAGAAAGAGATATTCTTGAATAACTTTTTTTGTGAAGGTCGGAGAGACTTGCAAGTAGGCTCTACCCCCACTAAATGGGGTTGCGCGCATCGATCGGTACCATCCTTGAGCTTCTCCGACTTTTGGAAGGGTTAGGGTTAGGGATGAAAGCACATAGGAGAAAGAGATATTCTTGAATAACTTTTTTTGTGAAGGTCGGAAAGACTTGCAAGTAGGCTCTACCCCTACTAAATGGGGTAGCGCGCATCGATTGGTACCATCCTTGAGCTTCTCCGACTTTCGGAAGGGTTAGGGTTAGGGTTAGGGATGAAAGCACATAGGAGAAAGAGATATTCTTGAATAACTTTTTTTGTGAAGGTCGGAGAGACTTGCAAGTAGGCTCTACCCCCACTAAATGGGGTAGCGCGCATCGATCGGTACCATCCTTGAGCTTCTCCGACTTTCGGAAGGGTTAGGGTTAGGGTTAGGGATGAAAGCACATAGGAGAAAGAGATATTCTTGAATAACTTTTTTTGTGAAGGTCGGAGAGACTTGCAAGTAGGCTCTACCCCCACTAAATGGGGTAGCGCGCATCGATCGGTACCATCCTTGAGCTTCTCCGACTTTCGGAAGGGTTAGGGTTAGGGTTAGGGATGAAAGCACATAGGAGAAAGAGATATTCTTGAATAACTTTTTTTGTGAAGGTCGGAGAGACTTGGAAAGTGGTTGCATCTGGACTAATTTGGGTCCTGCGGATCGATTGGTACCATCCCCGAGCTTGTACGACCTTCGGAAGAGGTCGACCGACGAAATTCCCCCAAATCTGAGGAGATATTCTTGAATAACTTTTTTTGTGAAGGTCGGAGAGACTTGCAAGTAGGCTCTACCCCCACTAAATGGGGTAGCGCGCATCGATCGGTACCATCCTTGAGCTTCTCCGACTTTCGGAAGGGTTAGGGTTAGGGTTAGGGATGAAAGCACATAGGAGAAAGAGATATTCTTGAATAACTTTTTTTGTGAAGGTCGGAGAGACTTGCAAGTAGGCTCTACCCCCACTAAATGGGGTAGCGCGCATCGATCGGTACCATCCTTGAGCTTCTCCGACTTTCGGAAGGGTTAGGGTTAGGGTTAGGGATGAAAGCACATAGGAGAAAGAGATATTCTTGAATAACTTTTTTTGTGAAGGTCGGAGAGACTTGCAAGTAGGCTCTACCCCCACTAAATGGGGTAGCGCGCATCGATCGGTACCATCCTTGAGCTTCTCCGACTTTCGGAAGGGTTAGGGTTAGGGTTAGGGATGAAAGCACATAGGAGAAAGAGATATTCTTGAATAACTTTTTTTGTGAAGGTCGGAGAGACTTGGAAAGTAGTTGCATCTGGACTAATTTGGGTCCTGCGGATCGATTGGTACCATCCCCGAGCTTGTACGACCTTCGGAAGAGGTCGACCGACGAAATTCCCCCAAATCTGAGGAGATATTCTTGAATAACTTTTTTTGTGAAGGTCGGAGAGACTTGCAAGTAGGCTCTACCCCCACTAAATGGGGTAGCGCACATCGATCGGTACCATCCTTGAGCTTCTCCAACTTTCGGAAGGGTTAGGGTTAGGGTTAGGGATGAAAGCACATAGGAGAAAGAGATATTCTTGAATAACCTTTTTTGTGAAGGTCGGAGAGACTTGCAAGTAGGCTCTACCCCCACTAAATGGGGTAGCGCGCATCGATCGGTACCATCCTTGAGCTTCTCCGACTTTTGGAAGGGTTAGGGTTAGGGTTAGGGATGAAAGCACATAGGAGAAAGAGATATTCTTGAATAACTTTTTTTGTGAAGGTCGGAGAGACATGGAAAGTGGTTGCATCTGGACTAATTTGGGTCCTGCGGATCGATTGGTACCATCCCCGAGCTTGTACGACCTTCGGAAGAGGTCGACCGACGAAATTCCCCCAAATCTGAGGAGATATTCTTGAATAACTTTTTTTGTGAAGGTCGGAGAGACTTGCAAGTAGGCTCTACCCCCACTAAATGGGGTAGCGCACATCGATCGGTACCATCCTTGAGCTTCTCCGACTTTCGGAAGGGTTAGGGTTAGGGTTAGGGATGAAAGCACATAGGAGAAAGAGATATTCTTGAATAACTTTTTTTGTGAAGGTCGGAGAGACTTGCAAGTAGGCTCTACCCCCACTAAATGGGGTAGCGCGCATCGATCGGTACCATCCTTGAGCTTCTCCGACTTTCGGAAGGGTTAGGGTTAGGGTTAGGGATGAAAGCACATAGGAGAAAGAGATATTCTTGAATAACTTTTTTTGTGAAGGTCGGAGAGACTTGCAAGTAGGCTCTACCCCCACTAAATGGGGTAGCGCGCATCGATCGGTACCATCCTTGAGCTTCTCCGACTTTCGGAAGGGTTAGGGTTAGGGTTAGGGATGAAAGCACATAGGAGAAAGAGATATTCTTGAATAACTTTTTTTGTGAAGGTCGGAGAGACTTGGAAAGTGGTTGCATCTGGACTAATTTGGGTCCTGCGGATCGATTGGTACCATCCCCGAGCTTGTACGACCTTCGGAAGAGGTCGACCGACGAAATTCCCCCAAATCTGAGGAGATATTCTTGAATAACTTTTTTTGTGAAGGTCGGAGAGACTTGCAAGTAGGCTCTACCCCCACTAAATGGGGTAGCGCACATCGATCGGTACTATCCTTGAGCTTCTCCGACTTTCGGAAGGGTTAGGGTTAGGGTTAGGGATGAAAGCACATAGGAGAAAGAGATATTCTTGAATAACTTTTTTTGTGAAGGTCGGAGAGACTTGCAAGTAGGCTCTACCCCCACTAAATGGGGTAACGCGCATCGATCGGTACCATCTTTGAGCTTCTCCGACTTTCGGAAGGGTTAGGGTTAGGGATGAAAGCACATAGGAGAAAGAGATATTCTTGAATAACTTTTTTTGTGAAGGTCGGAGAGACTTGCAAGTAGGCTCTACCCCCACTAAATGGGGTAGCGCGCATCGATCGGTACCATCCTTGAGCTTCTCCGACTTTCGGAAGGGTTAGGGTTAGGGTTAGGGATGAAAGCACATAGGAGAAAGAGATATTCTTGAATAACTTTTTTTGTGAAGGTCGGAGAGACTTGGAAAGTGGTTGCATCTGGACTAATTTGGGTCCTGCGGATCGATTGGTACCATCCCCGAGCTTGTACGACCTTCGGAAGAGGTCGACCGACGAAATTCCCCCAAATCTGAGGAGATATTCTTGAATAACTTTTTTTGTGAAGGTCGGAGAGACTTGCAAGTAGGCTCTACCCCCACTAAATGGGGTAGCGCACATCGATCGGTACTATCCTTGAGCTTCTCCGACTTTCGGAAGGGTTAGGGTTAGGGTTAGGGATGAAAGCACATAGGAGAAAGAGATATTCTTGAATAACTTTTTTTGTGAAGGTCGGAGAGACTTGCAAGTAGGCTCTACCCCCACTAAATGGGGTAACGCGCATCGATCGGTACCATCTTTGAGCTTCTCCGACTTTCGGAAGGGTTAGGGTTAGGGATGAAAGCACATAGGAGAAAGAGATATTCTTGAATAACTTTTTTTGTGAAGGTCGGAGAGACTTGCAAGTAGGCTCTACCCCCACTAAATGGGGTAGCGCGCATCGATCGGTACCATCCTTGAGCTTCTCCGACTTTCGGAAGGGTTAGGGTTAGGGTTAGGGATGAAAGCACATAGGAGAAAGAGATATTCTTGAATAACTTTTTTTGTGAAGGTCGGAGAGACTTGCAAGTAGGCTCTACCCCCACTAAATGGGGTAGCGCGCATCGATCGGTACCATCCTTGAGCTTCTCCGACTTTCGGAAGGGTTAGGGTTAGGGTTAGGGATGAAAGCACATAGGAGAAAGAGATATTCTTGAATAACTTTTTTTGTGAAGGTCGGAGAGACTTGGAAAGTGGTTGCATCTGGACTAATTTGGGTCCTGCGGATCGATTGGTACCATCCCCGAGCTTGTACGACCTTCGGAAGAGGTCGACCGACGAAATTCCCCCAAATCTGAGGAGATATTCTTGAATAACTTTTTTTGTGAAGGTCGGAGAGACTTGCAAGTAGGCTCTACCCCCACTAAATGGGGTTGCGCGCATCGATCGGTACCATCCTTGAGCTTCTCCGACTTTCGGAAGGGTTAGGGTTAGGGTTAGGGATGAAAGCACATAGGAGAAAGAGATATTCTTGAATAACTTTTTTTGTGAAGGTCGGAGAGACTTGCAAGTAGGCTCTACCCCCACTAAATGGGGTAACGCGCATCGATCGGTACCATCCTTGAGCTTCTCCGACTTTCGGAAGGGTTAGGGTTAGGGTTAGGGATGAAAGCACATAGGAGAAAGAGATATTCTTGAATAACTTTTTTTGTGAAGGTCGGAGAGACTTGCAAGTAGGCTCTACCCCCACTAAATGGGGTAACGCGCATCGATCGGTACCATCTTTGAGCTTCTCCGACTTTCGGAAGGGTTAGGGTTAGGGATGAAAGCACATAGGAGAAAGAGATATTCTTGAATAACTTTTTTTGTGAAGGTCGGAGAGACTTGCAAGTAGGCTCTACCCCCACTAAATGGGGTAGCGCGCATCGATCGGTACCATCCTTGAGCTTCTCCGACTTTCGGAAGGGTTAGGGTTAGGGTTAGGGATGAAAGCACATAGGAGAAAGAGATATTCTTGAATAACTTTTTTTGTGAAGGTCGGAGAGACTTGCAAGTAGGCTCTACCCCCACTAAATGGGGTAGCGCGCATCGATCGGTACCATCCTTGAGCTTCTCCGACTTTCGGAAGGGTTAGGGTTAGGGTTAGGGATGAAAGCACATAGGAGAAAGAGATATTCTTGAATAACTTTTTTTGTGAAGGTCGGAGAGACTTGGAAAGTGGTTGCATCTGGACTAATTTGGGTCCTGCGGATCGATTGGTACCATCCCCGAGCTTGTACGACCTTCGGAAGAGGTCGACCGACGAAATTCCCCCAAATCTGAGGAGATATTCTTGAATAACTTTTTTTGTGAAGGTCGGAGAGACTTGCAAGTAGGCTCTACCCCCACTAAATGGGGTTGCGCGCATCGATCGGTACCATCCTTGAGCTTCTCCGACTTTCGGAAGGGTTAGGGTTAGGGTTAGGGATGAAAGCACATAGGAGAAAGAGATATTCTTGAATAACTTTTTTTGTGAAGGTCGGAGAGACTTGCAAGTAGGCTCTACCCCCACTAAATGGGGTAACGCGCATCGATCGGTACCATCCTTGAGCTTCTCCGACTTTCGGAAGGGTTAGGGTTAGGGTTAGGGATGAAAGCACATAGGAGAAAGAGATATTCTTGAATAACTTTTTTTGTGAAGGTCGGAGAGACTTGGAAAGTGGTTGCATCTGGACTAATTTGGGTCCTGCGGATCGATTGGTACCATCCCCGAGCTTGTACGACCTTCGGAAGAGGTCGACCGACGAAATTCCCCCAAATCTGAGGAGATATTCTTGAATAACTTTTTTTGTGAAGGTCGGAGAGACTTGCAAGTAGGCTCTACCCCCACTAAATGGGGTAGCGCACATCGATCGGTACCATCCTTGAGCTTCTCCGACTTTCGGAAGGGTTAGGGTTAGGGTTAGGGATGAAAGCACATAGGAGAAAGAGATATTCTTGAATAACTTTTTTTGTGAAGGTCGGAGAGACTTGCAAGTAGGCTCTACCCCCACTAAATGGGGTAACGCGCATCGATCGGTACCATCCTTGAGCTTCTCCGACTTTCGGAAGGGTTAGGGTTAGGGATGAAAGCACATAGGAGAAAGAGATATTCTTGAATAACTTTTTTTGTGAAGGTCGGAGAGACTTGGAAAGTGGTTGCATCTGGACTAATTTGGGTCCTGCGGATCGATTGGTACCATCCCCGAGCTTGTACGACCTTCGGAAGAGGTCGACCGACGAAATTCCCCCAAATCTGAGGAGATATTCTTGAATAACTTTTTTTGTGAAGGTCGGAGAGACTTGCAAGTAGGCTCTACCCCCACTAAATGGGGTAGCGCACATCGATCGGTACCATCCTTGAGCTTCTCCGACTTTCGGAAGGGTTAGGGTTAGGGTTAGGGATGAAAGCACATAGGAGAAAGAGATATTCTTGAATAACTTTTTTTGTGAAGGTCGGAGAGACTTGCAAGTAGGCTCTACCCCCACTAAATGGGGTAGCGCGCATCGATCGGTACCATCCTTGAGCTTCTCCGACTTTCGGAAGGGTTAGGGTTAGGGTTAGGGATGAAAGCACATAGGAGAAAGAGATATTCTTGAATAACTTTTTTTGTGAAGGTCGGAGAGACTTGGAAAGTGGTTGCATCTGGACTAATTTGGGTCCTGCAAATCGATTGGTACCATCCCCGAGCTTGTACGACCTTCGGAAGGGTTAGGGTTAGGGTTAGGGATGAAAGCACATAGGAGAAAGAGATATTCTTGAATAACTTTTTTTGTGAAGGTCGGAGAGACTTGGAAAGTGGTTGCATCTGGACTAATTTGGGTCCTGCGGATCGATTGGTACCATCCCCGAGCTTGTACGACCTTCGGAAGAGGTCGACCGACGAAATTCCCCCAAATCTGAGGAGATATTCTTGAATAACTTTTTTTGTGAAGGTCGGAGAGACTTGCAAGTAGGCTCTACCCCCACTAAATGGGGTAGCGCACATCGATCGGTACCATCCTTGAGCTTCTCCGACTTTCGGAAGGGTTAGGGTTAGGGTTAGGGATGAAAGCACATAGGAGAAAGAGATATTCTTGAATAACCTTTTTTGTGAAGGTCGGAGAGACTTGCAAGTAGGCTCTACCCCCACTAAATGGGGTAGCGCGCATCGATCGGTACCATCCTTGAGCTTCTCCGACTTTTGGAAGGGTTAGGGTTAGGGTTAGGGATGAAAGCACATAGGAGAAAGAGATATTCTTGAATAACTTTTTTTGTGAAGGTCGGAGAGACTTGGAAAGTGGTTGCATCTGGACTAATTTGGGTCCTGCGGATCGATTGGTACCATCCCCGAGCTTGTACGACCTTCGGAAGAGGTCGACCGACGAAATTCCCCCAAATCTGAGGAGATATTCTTGAATAACTTTTTTTGTGAAGGTCGGAGAGACTTGCAAGTAGGCTCTACCCCCACTAAATGGGGTAGCGCACATCGATCGGTACTATCCTTGAGCTTCTCCGACTTTCGGAAGGGTTAGGGTTAGGGTTAGGGATGAAAGCACATAGGAGAAAGAGATATTCTTGAATAACTTTTTTTGTGAAGGTCGGAGAGACTTGCAAGTAGGCTCTACCCCCACTAAATGGGGTAGCGCGCATCGATCGGTACCATCCTTGAGCTTCTCCGACTTTTGGAAGGGTTAGGGTTAGGGTTAGGGATGAAAGCACATAGGAGAAAGAGATATTCTTGAATAACTTTTTTTGTGAAGGTCGGAGAGACTTGCAAGTAGGCTCTACCCCCACTAAATGGGGTAGCGCGCATCGATCGGTACCATCCTTGAGCTTCTCCGACTTTCGGAAGGGTTAGGGTTAGGGATGAAAGCACATAGGAGAAAGAGATATTCTTGAATAACTTTTTTTGTGAAGGTCGGAGAGACTTGCAAGTAGGCTTTACCCCCACTAAATGGGGTAGCGCGCATCGATCGGTACCATCCTTGAGCTTCTCCGACTTTCGGAAGGGTTAGGGTTAGGGTTAGGGATGAAAGCACATAGGAGAAAGAGATATTCTTGAATAACTTTTTTTGTGAAGGTCGGAGAGACTTGCAAGTAGGCTCTACCCCCACTAAATGGGGTAGCGCGCATCGATCGGTACCATCCTTGAGCTTCTCCGACTTTCGGAAGGGTTAGGGTTAGGGTTAGGGATGAAAGCACATAGGAGAAAGAGATATTCTTGAATAACTTTTTTTGTGAAGGTCGGAGAGACTTGGAAAGTGGTTGCATCTGGACTAATTTGGGTCCTGCGGATCGATTGGTACCATCCCCGAGCTTGTACGACCTTCGGAAGAGGTCGACCGACGAAATTCCCCCAAATCTGAGGAGATATTCTTGAATAACTTTTTTTGTGAAGGTCGGAGAGACTTGCAAGTAGGCTCTACCCCCACTAAATGGGGTAGCGCGCATCGATCGGTACCATCCTTGAGCTTCTCCGACTTTCGGAAGGGTTAGGGTTAGGGTTAGGGATGAAAGCACATAGGAGAAAGAGATATTCTTGAATAACTTTTTTTGTGAAGGTCGGAGAGACTTGGAAAGTGGTTGCATCTGGACTAATTTGGGTCCTGCGGATCGATTGGTACCATCCCCGAGCTTGTACGACCTTCGGAAGAGGTCGACCGACGAAATTCCCCCAAATCTGAGGAGATATTCTTGAATAACTTTTTTTGTGAAGGTCGGAGAGACTTGCAAGTAGGCTCTACCCCCACTAAATGGGGTTGCGCGCATCGATCGGTACCATCCTTGAGCTTCTCCGACTTTCGGAAGGGTTAGGGTTAGGGTTAGGGATGAAAGCACATAGGAGAAAGAGATATTCTTGAATAACTTTTTTTGTGAAGGTCGGAGAGACTTGCAAGTAGGCTCTACCCCCACTAAATGGGGTAGCGCGCATCGATCGGTACCATCCCTGAGCTTCTCCGACTTTCGGAAGGGTTAGGGTTAGGGTTAGGGATGAAAGCACATAGGAGAAAGAGATATTCTTGAATAACTTTTTTTGTGAAGGTCGGAGAGACTTGGAAAGTGGTTGCATCTGGACAAATTTGGGTCCTGCGGATCGATTGGTACCATCCCCGAGCTTGTACGACCTTCGGAAGAGGTCGACCGACGAAATTCCCCCAAATCTGAGGAGATATTCTTGAATAACTTTTTTTGTGAAGGTCGGAGAGACTTGCAAGTAGGCTCTACCCCCACTAAATGGGGTAGCGCACATCGATCGGTACCATCCTTGAGCTTCTCCGACTTTCGGAAGGGTTAGGGTTAGGGTTAGGGATGAAAGCACATAGGAGAAAAAGATATTCTTGAATAACTTTTTTTGTGAAGGTCGGAGAGACTTGCAAGTAGGCTCTACCCCCACTAAATGGGGTAGCGCGCATCGATCGGTACCATCCTTGAGCTTCTCCGACTTTCGGAAGGGTTAGGGTTAGGGTTAGGGATGAAAGCACATAGGAGAAAGAGATATTCTTGAATAACTTTTTTTGTGAAGGTCGGAGAGACTTGGAAAGTGGTTGCATCTGGACTAATTTGGGTCCTGCAAATCGATTGGTACCATCCCCGAGCTTGTACGACCTTCGGAAGAGGTCGACCGACGAAATTCCCCCAAATCTGAGGAGATATTCTTGAATAACTTTTTTTGTGAAGGTCGGAGAGACTTGCAAGTAGGCTCTACCCCCACTAAATGGGGTAGCGCGCATCGATCGGTACCATCCTTGAGCTTCTCCGACTTTCGGAAGGGTTAGGGTTAGGGTTAGGGATGAAAGCACATAGGAGAAAGAGATATTCTTGAATAACTTTTTTTGTGAAGGTCGGAGAGACTTGCAAGTAGGCTCTACCCCCACTAAATGGGGTAGCGCACATCGATCGGTACCATCCTTGAGCTTCTCCGACTTTCGGAAGGGTTAGGGTTAGGGTTAGGGATGAAAGCACATAGGAGAAAGAGATATTCTTGAATAACCTTTTTTGTGAAGGTCGGAGAGACTTGCAAGTAGGCTTTACCCCCACTAAATGGGGTAGCGCGCATCGATCGGTACCATCCTTGAGCTTCTCCGACTTTTGGAAGGGTTAGGGTTAGGGTTAGGGATGAAAGCACATAGGAGAAAGAGATATTCTTGAATAACTTTTTTTGTGAAGGTCGGAGAGACTTGGAAAGTGGTTGCATCTGGACTAATTTGGGTCCTGCGGATCGATTGGTACCATCCCCGAGCTTGTACGACCTTCGGAAGAGGTCGACCGACGAAATTCCCCCAAATCTGAGGAGATATTCTTGAATAACTTTTTTTGTGAAGGTCGGAGAGACTTGCAAGTAAGCTCTACCCCCACTAAATGGGGTAGCGCACATCGATCGGTACTATCCTTGAGCTTCTCCGACTTTCGGAAGGGTTAGGGTTAGGGTTAGGGATGAAAGCACATAGGAGAAAGAGATATTCTTGAATAACTTTTTTTGTGAAGGTCGGAGAGACTTGCAAGTAGGCTCTACCCCCACTAAATGGGGTAGCGCGCATCGATCGGTACCATCCTTGAGCTTCTCCGACTTTTGGAAGGGTTAGGGTTAGGGTTAGGGATGAAAGCACATAGGAGAAAGAGATATTCTTGAATAACTTTTTTTGTGAAGGTCGGAGAGACTTGCAAGTAGGCTCTACCCCCACTAAATGGGGTAGCGCGCATCGATCGGTACCATCCTTGAGCTTCTCCGACTTTCGGAAGGGTTAGGGTTAGGGATGAAAGCACATAGGAGAAAGAGATATTCTTGAATAACTTTTTTTGTGAAGGTCGGAGAGACTTGCAAGTAGGCTTTACCCCCACTAAATGGGGTAGCGCGCATCGATCGGTACCATCCTTGAGCTTCTCCGACTTTCGGAAGGGTTAGGGTTAGGGTTAGGGATGAAAGCACATAGGAGAAAGAGATATTCTTGAATAACTTTTTTTGTGAAGGTCGGAGAGACTTGCAAGTAGGCTCTACCCCCACTAAATGGGGTAGCGCGCATCGATCGGTACCATCCTTGAGCTTCTCCGACTTTCGGAAGGGTTAGGGTTAGGGTTAGGGATGAAAGCACATAGGAGAAAGAGATATTCTTGAATAACTTTTTTTGTGAAGGTCGGAGAGACTTGGAAAGTGGTTGCATCTGGACTAATTTGGGTCCTGCGGATCGATTGGTACCATCCCCGAGCTTGTACGACCTTCGGAAGAGGTCGACCGACGAAATTCCCCCAAATCTGAGGAGATATTCTTGAATAACTTTTTTTGTGAAGGTCGGAGAGACTTGCAAGTAGGCTCTACCCCCACTAAATGGGGTAGCGCGCATCGATCGGTACCATCCTTGAGCTTCTCCGACTTTCGGAAGGGTTAGGGTTAGGGTTAGGGATGAAAGCACATAGGAGAAAGAGATATTCTTGAATAACTTTTTTTGTGAAGGTCGGAGAGACTTGCAAGTAGGCTCTACCCCCACTAAATGGGGTAGCGCACATCGATCGGTACCATCCTTGAGCTTCTCCGACTTTCGGAAGGGTTAGGGTTAGGGTTAGGGATGAAAGCACATAGGAGAAAGAGATATTCTTGAATAACCTTTTTTGTGAAGGTCGGAGAGACTTGCAAGTAGGCTTTACCCCCACTAAATGGGGTAGCGCGCATCGATCGGTACCATCCTTGAGCTTCTCCGACTTTTGGAAGGGTTAGGGTTAGGGTTAGGGATGAAAGCACATAGGAGAAAGAGATATTCTTGAATAACTTTTTTTGTGAAGGTCGGAGAGACTTGGAAAGTGGTTGCATCTGGACTAATTTGGGTCCTGCGGATCGATTGGTACCATCCCCGAGCTTGTACGACCTTCGGAAGAGGTCGACCGACGAAATTCCCCCAAATCTGAGGAGATATTCTTGAATAACTTTTTTTGTGAAGGTCGGAGAGACTTGCAAGTAGGCTCTACCCCCACTAAATGGGGTAGCGCACATCGATCGGTACTATCCTTGAGCTTCTCCGACTTTCGGAAGGGTTAGGGTTAGGGTTAGGGATGAAAGCACATAGGAGAAAGAGATATTCTTGAATAACTTTTTTTGTGAAGGTCGGAGAGACTTGCAAGTAGGCTCTACCCCCACTAAATGGGGTAGCGCGCATCGATCGGTACCATCCTTGAGCTTCTCCGACTTTTGGAAGGGTTAGGGTTAGGGATGAAAGCACATAGGAGAAAGAGATATTCTTGAATAACTTTTTTTGTGAAGGTCGGAGAGACTTGCAAGTAGGCTTTACCCCCACTAAATGGGGTAGCGCGCATCGATCGGTACCATCCTTGAGCTTCTCCGACTTTCGGAAGGGTTAGGGTTAGGGTTAGGGATGAAAGCACATAGGAGAAAGAGATATTCTTGAATAACTTTTTTTGTGAAGGTCGGAGAGACTTGCAAGTAGGCTCTACCCCCACTAAATGGGGTAGCGCGCATCGATCGGTACCATCTTTGAGCTTCTCCGACTTTCGGAAGGGTTAGGGTTAGGGTTAGGGATGAAAGCACATAGGAGAAAGAGATATTCTTGAATAACTTTTTTTGTGAAGGTCGGAGAGACTTGGAAAGTGGTTGCATCTGGACTAATTTGGGTCCTGCGGATCGATTGGTACCATCCCCGAGCTTGTACGACCTTCGGAAGAGGTCGACCGACGAAATTCCCCCAAATCTGAGGAGATATTCTTGAATAACTTTTTTTGTGAAGGTCGGAGAGACTTGCAAGTAGGCTCTACCCCCACTAAATGGGGTAGCGCGCATCGATCGGTACCATCCTTGAGCTTCTCCGACTTTCGGAAGGGTTAGGGTTAGGGTTAGGGATGAAAGCACATAGGAGAAAGAGATATTCTTGAATAACTTTTTTTGTGAAGGTCGGAGAGACTTGGAAAGTGGTTGCATCTGGACTAATTTGGGTCCTGCGGATCGATTGGTACCATCCCCGAGCTTGTACGACCTTCGGAAGAGGTCGACCGACGAAATTCCCCCAAATCTGAGGAGATATTCTTGAATAACTTTTTTTGTGAAGGTCGGAGAGACTTGCAAGTAGGCTCTACCCCCACTAAATGGGGTTGCGCGCATCGATCGGTACCATCCTTGAGCTTCTCCGACTTTCGGAAGGGTTAGGGTTAGGGTTAGGGATGAAAGCACATAGGAGAAAGAGATATTCTTGAATAACTTTTTTTGTGAAGGTCGGAGAGACTTGCAAGTAGGCTCTACCCCCACTAAATGGGGTAGCGCGCATCGATCGGTACCATCCTTGAGCTTCTCCGACTTTCGGAAGGGTTAGGGTTAGGGTTAGGGATGAAAGCACATAGGAGAAAGAGATATTCTTGAATAACTTTTTTTGTGAAGGTCGGAGAGACTTGGAAAGTGGTTGCATCTGGACAAATTTGGGTCCTGCGGATCGATTGGTACCATCCCCGAGCTTGTACGACCTTCGGAAGAGGTCGACCGACGAAATTCCCCCAAATCTGAGGAGATATTCTTGAATAACGTTTTTTGTGAAGGTCGGAGAGACTTGCAAGTAGGCTCTACCCCCACTAAATGGGGTAGCGCACATCGATCGGTACCATCCTTGAGCTTCTCCGACTTTCGGAAGGGTTAGGGTTAGGGTTAGGGATGAAAGCACATAGGAGAAAAAGATATTCTTGAATAACTTTTTTTGTGAAGGTCGGAGAGACTTGCAAGTAGGCTCTACCCCCACTAAATGGGGTAGCGCGCATCGATCGGTACCATCCTTGAGCTTCTCCGACTTTCGGAAGGGTTAGGGTTAGGGTTAGGGATGAAAGCACATAGGAGAAAGAGATATTCTTGAATAACTTTTTTTGTGAAGGTCGGAGAGACTTGGAAAGTGGTTGCATCTGGACTAATTTGGGTCCTGCAAATCGATTGGTACCATCCCCGAGCTTGTACGACCTTCGGAAGAGGTCGACCGACGAAATTCCCCCAAATCTGAGGAGATATTCTTGAATAACTTTTTTTGTGAAGGTCGGAGAGACTTGCAAGTAGGCTCTACCCCCACTAAATGGGGTAGCGCGCATCGATCGGTACCATCCTTGAGCTTCTCCGACTTTCGGAAGGGTTAGGGTTAGGGTTAGGGATGAAAGCACATAGGAGAAAGAGATATTCTTGAATAACTTTTTTTGTGAAGGTCGGAGAGACTTGCAAGTAGGCTCTACCCCCACTAAATGGGGTAGCGCGCATCGATCGGTACCATCCTTGAGCTTCTCCGACTTTCGGAAGGGTTAGGGTTAGGGTTAGGGATGAAAGCACATAGGAGAAAGAGATATTCTTGAATAACTTTTTTTGTGAAGGTCGGAGAGACTTGGAAAGTGGTTGCATCTGGACTAATTTGGGTCCTGCGGATCGATTGGTACCATCCTCGAGCTTGTACGACCTTCGGAAGAGGTCGACCGACGAAATTCCCCCAAATCTGAGGAGATATTCTTGAATAACTTTTTTTGTGAAGGTCGGAGAGACTTGCAAGTAGGCTCTACCCCCACTAAATGGGGTAGCGCACATCGATCGGTACCATCCTTGAGCTTCTCCGACTTTCGGAAGGGTTAGGGTTAGGGTTAGGGATGAAAGCACATAGGAGAAAGAGATATTCTTGAATAACTTTTTTTGTGAAGGTCGGAGAGACTTGCAAGTAGGCTCTACCCCCACTAAATGGGGTAGCGCGCATCGATCGGTACCATCCTTGAGCTTCTCCGACTTTTGGAAGGGTTAGGGTTAGGGTTAGGGATGAAAGCACATAGGAGAAAGAGATATTCTTGAATAACTTTTTTTGTGAAGGTCGGAGAGACTTGGAAAGTGGTTGCATCTGGACTAATTTGGGTCCTGCGGATCGATTAGTACCATCCCCGAGCTTGTACGACCTTCGGAAGAGGTCGACCGACGAAATTCCCCCAAATCTGAGGAGATATTCTTGAATAACTTTTTTTGTGAAGGTCGGAGAGACTTGCAAGTAGGCTCTACCCCCACTAAATGGGGTAGCGCACATCGATCAGTACCATCCTTGAGCTTCTCCGACTTTCGGAAGGGTTAGGGTTAGGGATGAAAGCACATAGGAGAAAGAGATATTCTTGAATAACTTTTTTTGTGAAGGTCGGAGAGACTTGCAAGTAGGCTCTACCCCCACTAAATGGGGTAGCGCACATCGATCGGTACCATCCTTGAGCTTCTCCGACTTTTGGAAGGGTTAGGGTTAGTGTTAGGGATGAAAGCACATAGGAGAAAGAGATATTCTTGAATAACTTTTTTTGTGAAGGTCGGAAAGACTTGCAAGTAGGCTCTACCCCTACTAAATGGGGTAGCGCGCATCGATTGGTACCATCCTTGAGCTTCTCCGACTTTCGGAAGGGTTAGGGTTAGGGTTAGGGATGAAAGCACATAGGAGAAAGAGATATTCTTGAATAACTTTTTTTGTGAAGGTCGGAGAGACTTGCAAGTAGGCTCTACCCCCACTAAATGGGGTAGCGCGCATCGATCGGTACCATCCTTGAGCTTCTCCGACTTTCGGAAGGGTTAGGGTTAGGGTTAGGTATGAAAGCACATAGGAGAAAGAGATATTCTTGAATAACTTTTTTTGTGAAGGTCGGAGAGACTTGCAAGTAGGCTCTACCCCCACTAAATGGGGTAGCGCGCATCGATCGGTACCATCCTTGAGCTTCTCCGACTTTCGGAAGGGTTAGGGTTAGGGTTAGGGATGAAAGCACATAGGAGAAAGAGATATTCTTGAATAACTTTTTTTGTGAAGGTCGGAGAGACTTGCAAGTAGGCTCTACCCCCACTAAATGGGGTAGCGCGCATCGATCGGTACCATCCTTGAGCTTCTCCGACTTTCGGAAGGGTTAGGGTTAGGGTTAGGGATGAAAGCACATAGGAGAAAGAGATATTCTTGAATAACTTTTTTTGTGAAGGTCGGAGAGACTTGCAAGTAGGCTCTACCCCCACTAAATGGGGTAGCGCGCATCGATCGGTACCATCCTTGAGCTTCTCCGACTTTCGGAAGGGTTAGGGTTAGGGTTAGGGATGAAAGCACATAGGAGAAAGAGATATTCTTGAATAACTTTTTTTGTGAAGGTCGGAGAGACTTGGAAAGTGGTTGCATCTGGACAAATTCGGGTCCTGCGGATCGATTGGTACCATCCCCGAGCTTGTACGACCTTCGGAAGAGGTCGGCCGACGAAATTCCCCCAAATCTGAGGAGATATTCTTGAATAACTTTTTTTGTGAAGGTCGGAGAGACTTGCAAGTAGGCTCTACCCCCACTAAATGGGGTAGCGCACATCGATCGGTACCATCCTTGAGCTTCTCCGACTTTCGGAAGGGTTAGGGTTAGGGTTAGGGATGAAAGCACATAGGAGAAAAAGATATTCTTGAATAACTTTTTTTTTGAAGGTCGGAGAGACTTGCAAGTAGGCTCTACCCCCACTAAATGGGGTAGCGCGCATCGATCGGTACCATCCTTGAGCTTCTCCGACTTTCGGAAGGGTTAGGGTTAGGGTTAGGGATGAAAGCACATAGGAGAAAGAGATATTCTTGAATAACTTTTTTTGTGAAGGTCGGAGAGACTTGGAAAGTGGTTGCATCTGGACTAATTTGGGTCCTGCAAATCGATTGGTACCATCCCCGAGCTTGTACGACCTTCGGAAGAGGTCGACCGACGAAATTCCCCCAAATCTGAGGAGATATTCTTGAATAACTTTTTTTGTGAAGGTCGGAGAGACTTGCAAGTAGGCTCTACCCCCACTAAATGGGGTAGCGCGCATCGATCGGTACCATCCTTGAGCTTCTCCGACTTTCGGAAGGGTTAGGGTTAGGGTTAGGGATGAAAGCACATAGGAGAAAGAGATATTCTTGAATAACTTTTTTTGTGAAGGTCGGAGAGACTTGCAAGTAGGCTCTACCCCCACTAAATGGGGTAGCGCGCATCGATCGGTACCATCCTTGAGCTTCTCCGACTTTCGGAAGGGTTAGGGTTAGGGTTAGGGATGAAAGCACATAGGAGAAAGAGATATTCTTGAATAACTTTTTTTGTGAAGGTCGGAGAGACTTGGAAAGTGGTTGCATCTGGACTAATTTGGGTCCTGCGGATCGATTGGTACCATCCCCGAGCTTGTACGACCTTCGGAAGAGGTCGGCCGACGAAATTCCCCCAAATCTGAGGAGATATTCTTGAATAACTTTTTTTGTGAAGGTCGGAGAGACTTGCAAGTAGGCTCTACCCCCACTAAATGGGGTAGCGCACATCGATCGGTACCATCCTTGAGCTTCTCCGACTTTCGGAAGGGTTAGGGTTAGGGTTAGGGATGAAAGCACATAGGAGAAAAAGATATTCTTGAATAACTTTTTTTTTGAAGGTCGGAGAGACTTGCAAGTAGGCTCTACCCCCACTAAATGGGGTAGCGCGCATCGATCGGTACCATCCTTGAGCTTCTCCGACTTTCGGAAGGGTTAGGGTTAGGGTTAGGGATGAAAGCACATAGGAGAAAGAGATATTCTTGAATAACTTTTTTTGTGAAGGTCGGAGAGACTTGGAAAGTGGTTGCATCTGGACTAATTTGGGTCCTGCAAATCGATTGGTACCATCCCCGAGCTTGTACGACCTTCGGAAGAGGTCGACCGACGAAATTCCCCCAAATCTGAGGAGATATTCTTGAATAACTTTTTTTGTGAAGGTCGGAGAGACTTGCAAGTAGGCTCTACCCCCACTAAATGGGGTAGCGCGCATCGATCGGTACCATCCTTGAGCTTCTCCGACTTTCGGAAGGGTTAGGGTTAGGGTTAGGGATGAAAGCACATAGGAGAAAGAGATATTCTTGAATAACTTTTTTTGTGAAGGTCGGAGAGACTTGCAAGTAGGCTCTACCCCCACTAAATGGGGTAGCGCGCATCGATCGGTACCATCCTTGAGCTTCTCCGACTTTCGGAAGGGTTAGGGTTAGGGTTAGGGATGAAAGCACATAGGAGAAAGAGATATTCTTGAATAACTTTTTTTGTGAAGGTCGGAGAGACTTGGAAAGTGGTTGCATCTGGACTAATTTGGGTCCTGCGGATCGATTGGTACCATCCTCGAGCTTGTACGACCTTCGGAAGAGGTCGACCGACGAAATTCCCCCAAATCTGAGGAGATATTCTTGAATAACTTTTTTTGTGAAGGTCGGAGAGACTTGCAAGTAGGCTCTACCCCCACTAAATGGGGTAGCGCACATCGATCGGTACCATCCTTGAGCTTCTCCGACTTTCGGAAGGGTTAGGGTTAGGGTTAGGGATGAAAGCACATAGGAGAAAGAGATATTCTTGAATAACTTTTTTTGTGAAGGTCGGAGAGACTTGCAAGTAGGCTCTACCCCCACTAAATGGGGTAGCGCGCATCGATCGGTACCATCCTTGAGCTTCTCCGACTTTTGGAAGGGTTAGGGTTAGGGTTAGGGATGAAAGCACATAGGAGAAAGAGATATTCTTGAATAACTTTTTTTGTGAAGGTCGGAGAGACTTGGAAAGTGGTTGCATCTGGACTAATTTGGGTCCTGCGGATCGATTAGTACCATCCCCGAGCTTGTACGACCTTCGGAAGAGGTCGACCGACGAAATTCCCCCAAATCTGAGGAGATATTCTTGAATAACTTTTTTTGTGAAGGTCGGAGAGACTTGCAAGTAGGCTCTACCCCCACTAAATGGGGTAGCGCACATCGATCGGTACCATCCTTGAGCTTCTCCGACTTTCGGAAGGGTTAGGGTTAGGGATGAAAGCACATAGGAGAAAGAGATATTCTTGAATAACTTTTTTTGTGAAGGTCGGAGAGACTTGCAAGTAGGCTCTACCCCCACTAAATGGGGTAGCGCACATCGATCGGTACCATCCTTGAGCTTCTCCGACTTTCGGAAGGGTTAGGGTTAGGGTTAGGGATGAAAGCACATAGGAGAAAGAGATATTCTTGAATAACTTTTTTTGTGAAGGTCGGAAAGACTTGCAAGTAGGCTCTACCCCTACTAAATGGGGTAGCGCGCATCGATTGGTACCATCCTTGAGCTTCTCCGACTTTCGGAAGGGTTAGGGTTAGGGTTAGGGATGAAAGCACATAGGAGAAAGAGATATTCTTGAATAACTTTTTTTGTGAAGGTCGGAGAGACTTGCAAGTAGGCTCTACCCCCACTAAATGGGGTAGCGCGCATCGATCGGTACCATCCTTGAGCTTCTCCGACTTTCGGAAGGGTTAGGGTTAGGGTTAGGGATGAAAGCACATAGGAGAAAGAGATATTCTTGAATAACTTTTTTTGTGAAGGTCGGAGAGACTTGCAAGTAGGCTCTACCCCCACTAAATGGGGTAGCGCGCATCGATCGGTACCATCCTTGAGCTTCTCCGACTTTCGGAAGGGTTAGGGTTAGGGTTAGGGATGAAAGCACATAGGAGAAAGAGATATTCTTGAATAACTTTTTTTGTGAAGGTCGGAGAGACTTGCAAGTAGGCTCTACCCCCACTAAATGGGGTAGCGCGCATCGATCGGTACCATCCTTGAGCTTCTCCGACTTTCGTAAGGGTTAGGGTTAGGGTTAGGGATGAAAGCACATAGGAGAAAGAGATATTCTTGAATAACTTTTTTTGTGAAGGTCGGAGAGACTTGGAAAGTGGTTGCATGTGGACTAATTTGGGTCCTGCAGATCGATTGGTACCATCCCCGAGCTTGTACGACCTTCGGAAGAGGTCGACCGACGAAATTCCCCCAAATCTGAGGAGATATTCTTGAATAACTTTTTTTGTGAAGGTCGGAGAGACTTGCAAGTAGGCTCTACCCCCACTAAATGGGGTAGCGCACATCGATCGGTACCATCCTTGAGCTTCTCCGACTTTCGGAAGGGTTAGGGTTAGGGTTAGGGATGAAAGCACATAGGAGAAAGAGATATTCTTGAATAACCTTTTTTGTGAAGGTCGGAGAGACTTGCAAGTAGGCTCTACCCCCACTAAATGGGGTAGCGCGCATCGATCGGTACCATCCTTGAGCTTCTCCGACTTTTGGAAGGGTTAGGGTTAGGGTTAGGGATGAAAGCACATAGGAGAAAGAGATATTCTTGAATAACTTTTTTTGTGAAGGTCGGAGAGACTTGGAAAGTGGTTGCATCTGGACTAATTTGGGTCCTGCGGATCGATTGGTACCATCCCCGAGCTTGTACGACCTTCGGAAGAGGTCGACCGACGAAATTCCCCCAAATCTGAGGAGATATTCTTGAATAACTTTTTTTGTGAAGGTCGGAGAGACTTGCAAGTAGGCTCTACCCCCACTAAATGGGGTAGCGCACATCGATCGGTACCATCCTTGAGCTTCTCCGACTTTCGGAAGGGTTAGGGTTAGGGTTAGGGATGAAAGCACATAGGAGAAAGAGATATTCTTGAATAACTTTTTTTGTGAAGGTCGGAGAGACTTGCAAGTAGGCTCTACCCCCACTAAATGGGGTAGCGCGCATCGATCGGTACTATCCTTGAGCTTCTCCGACTTTTGGAAGGGTTAGGGTTAGGGTTAGGGATGAAAGCACATAGGAGAAAGAGATATTCTTGAATAACCTTTTTTGTGAAGGTCGGAGAGACTTGCAAGTAGGCTCTACCCCCACTAAATGGGGTAGCGCGCATCGATCGGTACCATCCTTGAGCTTCTCCGACTTTCGGAAGGGTTAGGGTTAGGGATGAAAGCACATAGGAGAAAGAGATATTCTTGAATAACTTTTTTTGTGAAGGTCGGAGAGACTTGCAAGTAGGCTCTACCCCCACTAAATGGGGTAGCGCACATCGATCGGTACCATCCTTGAGCTTCTCCGACTTTTGGAAGGGTTAGGGTTAGGGTTAGGGATGAAAGCACATAGGAGAAAGAGATATTCTTGAATAACTTTTTTTGTGAAGGTCGGAAAGACTTGCAAGTAGGCTCTACCCCTACTAAATGGGGTAGCGCGCATCGATTGGTACCATCCTTGAGCTTCTCCGACTTTCGGAAGGGTTAGGGTTAGGGTTAGGGATGAAAGCACATAGGAGAAAGAGATATTCTTGAATAACTTTTTTTGTGAAGGTCGGAGAGACTTGCAAGTAGGCTCTACCCCACTAAATGGGGTAGCGCGCATCGATCGGTACCATCCTTGAGCTTCTCCGACTTTCGGAAGGGTTAGGGTTAGGGTTAGGGATGAAAGCACATAGGAGAAAGAGATATTCTTGAATAACTTTTTTTGTGAAGGTCGGAGAGACTTGCAAGTAGGCTCTACCCCCACTAAATGGGGTAGCGCGCATCGATCGGTACCATCCTTGAGCTTCTCCGACTTTCGGAAGGGTTAGGGTTAGGGTTAGGGATGAAAGCACATAGGAGAAAGAGATATTCTTGAATAACTTTTTTTGTGAAGGTCGGAGAGACTTGCAAGTAGGCTCTACCCCCACTAAATGGGGTAGCGCGCATCGATCGGTACCATCCTTGAGCTTCTCCGACTTTCGGAAGGGTTAGGGTTAGGGTTAGGGATGAAAGCACATAGGAGAAAGAGATATTCTTGAATAACTTTTTTTGTGAAGGTCGGAGAGACTTGGAAAGTGGTTGCATCTGGACTAATTTGGGTCCTGCGGATCGATTGGTACCATCCCCGAGCTTGTACGACCTTCGGAAGAGGTCGACCGACGAAATTCCCCCAAATCTGAGGAGATATTCTTGAATAACTTTTTTTGTGAAGGTCGGAGAGACTTGCAAGTAGGCTCTACCCCCACTAAATGGGGTAGCGCACATCGATCGGTACCATCCTTGAGCTTCTCCGACTTTCGGAAGGGTTAGGGTTAGGGTTAGGGATGAAAGCACATAGGAGAAAGAGATATTCTTGAATAACTTTTTTTGTGAAGGTCGGAGAGACTTGCAAGTAGGCTCTACCCCCACTAAATGGGGTAGCGCGCATCGATCGGTACTATCCTTGAGCTTCTCCGACTTTTGGAAGGGTTAGGGTTAGGGTTAGGGATGAAAGCACATAGGAGAAAGAGATATTCTTGAATAACCTTTTTTGTGAAGGTCGGAGAGACTTGCAAGTAGGCTCTACCCCCACTAAATGGGGTAGCGCGCATCGATCGGTACCATCCTTGAGCTTCTCCGACTTTCGGAAGGGTTAGGGTTAGGGATGAAAGCACATAGGAGAAAGAGATATTCTTGAATAACTTTTTTTGTGAAGGTCGGAGAGACTTGCAAGTAGGCTCTACCCCCACTAAATGGGGTAGCGCACATCGATCGGTACCATCCTTGAGCTTCTCCGACTTTTGGAAGGGTTAGGGTTAGGGTTAGGGATGAAAGCACATAGGAGAAAGAGATATTCTTGAATAACTTTTTTTGTGAAGGTCGGAAAGACTTGCAAGTAGGCTCTACCCCTACTAAATGGGGTAGCGCGCATCGATTGGTACCATCCTTGAGCTTCTCCGACTTTCGGAAGGGTTAGGGTTAGGGTTAGGGATGAAAGCACATAGGAGAAAGAGATATTCTTGAATAACTTTTTTTGTGAAGGTCGGAGAGACTTGCAAGTAGGCTCTACCCCACTAAATGGGGTAGCGCGCATCGATCGGTACCATCCTTGAGCTTCTCCGACTTTCGGAAGGGTTAGGGTTAGGGTTAGGGATGAAAGCACATAGGAGAAAGAGATATTCTTGAATAACTTTTTTTGTGAAGGTCGGAGAGACTTGCAAGTAGGCTCTACCCCCACTAAATGGGGTAGCGCGCATCGATCGGTACCATCCTTGAGCTTCTCCGACTTTCGGAAGGGTTAGGGTTAGGGTTAGGGATGAAAGCACATAGGAGAAAGAGATATTCTTGAATAACTTTTTTTGTGAAGGTCGGAGAGACTTGCAAGTAGGCTCTACCCCCACTAAATGGGGTAGCGCGCATCGATCGGTACCATCCTTGAGCTTCTCCGACTTTCGGAAGGGTTAGGGTTAGGGTTAGGGATGAAAGCACATAGGAGAAAGAGATATTCTTGAATAACTTTTTTTGTGAAGGTCGGAGAGACTTGGAAAGTGGTTGCATCTGGACTAATTTGGGTCCTGCGGATCGATTGGTACCATCCCCGAGCTTGTACGACCTTCGGAAGAGGTCGACCGACGAAATTCCCCCAAATCTGAGGAGATATTCTTGAATAACTTTTTTTGTGAAGGTCGGAGAGACTTGCAAGTAGGCTCTACCCCCACTAAATGGGGTTGCGCGCATCGATCGGTACCATCCTTGAGCTTCTCCGACTTTCGGAAGGGTTAGGGTTAGGGTTAGGGATGAAAGCACATAGGAGAAAGAGATATTCTTGAATAACTTTTTTTGTGAAGGTCGGAGAGACTTGCAAGTAGGCTCTACCCCCACTAAATGGGGTAGCGCGCATCGATCGGTACCATCCTTGAGCTTCTCCGACTTTCGGAAGGGTTAGGGTTAGGGTTAGGGATGAAAGCACATAGGAGAAAGAGATATTCTTGAATAACTTTTTTTGTGAAGGTCGGAGAGACTTGGAAAGTGGTTGCATCTGGACAAATTTGGGTCCTGCGGATCGATTGGTACCATCCCCGAGCTTGTACGACCTTCGGAAGAGGTCGACCGACGAAATTCCCCCAAATCTGAGGAGATATTCTTGAATAACGTTTTTTGTGAAGGTCGGAGAGACTTGCAAGTAGGCTCTACCCCCACTAAATGGGGTAGCGCACATCGATCGGTACCATCCTTGAGCTTCTCCGACTTTCGGAAGGGTTAGGGTTAGGGTTAGGGATGAAAGCACATAGGAGAAAAAGATATTCTTGAATAACTTTTTTTGTGAAGGTCGGAGAGACTTGCAAGTAGGCTCTACCCCCACTAAATGGGGTAGCGCGCATCGATCGGTACCATCCTTGAGCTTCTCCGACTTTCGGAAGGGTTAGGGTTAGGGTTAGGGATGAAAGCACATAGGAGAAAGAGATATTCTTGAATAACTTTTTTTGTGAAGGTCGGAGAGACTTGGAAAGTGGTTGCATCTGGACTAATTTGGGTCCTGCAAATCGATTGGTACCATCCCCGAGCTTGTACGACCTTCGGAAGAGGTCGACCGACGAAATTCCCCCAAATCTGAGGAGATATTCTTGAATAACTTTTTTTGTGAAGGTCGGAGAGACTTGCAAGTAGGCTCTACCCCCACTAAATGGGGTAGCGCGCATCGATCGGTACCATCCTTGAGCTTCTCCGACTTTCGGAAGGGTTAGGGTTAGGGTTAGGGATGAAAGCACATAGGAGAAAGAGATATTCTTGAATAACTTTTTTTGTGAAGGTCGGAGAGACTTGCAAGTAGGCTCTACCCCCACTAAATGGGGTAGCGCGCATCGATCGGTACCATCCTTGAGCTTCTCCGACTTTCGGAAGGGTTAGGGTTAGGGTTAGGGATGAAAGCACATAGGAGAAAGAGATATTCTTGAATAACTTTTTTTGTGAAGGTCGGAGAGACTTGGAAAGTGGTTGCATCTGGACTAATTTGGGTCCTGCGGATCGATTGGTACCATCCTCGAGCTTGTACGACCTTCGGAAGAGGTCGACCGACGAAATTCCCCCAAATCTGAGGAGATATTCTTGAATAACTTTTTTTGTGAAGGTCGGAGAGACTTGCAAGTAGGCTCTACCCCCACTAAATGGGGTAGCGCACATCGATCGGTACCATCCTTGAGCTTCTCCGACTTTCGGAAGGGTTAGGGTTAGGGTTAGGGATGAAAGCACATAGGAGAAAGAGATATTCTTGAATAACTTTTTTTGTGAAGGTCGGAGAGACTTGCAAGTAGGCTCTACCCCCACTAAATGGGGTAGCGCGCATCGATCGGTACCATCCTTGAGCTTCTCCGACTTTTGGAAGGGTTAGGGTTAGGGTTAGGGATGAAAGCACATAGGAGAAAGAGATATTCTTGAATAACTTTTTTTGTGAAGGTCGGAGAGACTTGGAAAGTGGTTGCATCTGGACTAATTTGGGTCCTGCGGATCGATTAGTACCATCCCCGAGCTTGTACGACCTTCGGAAGAGGTCGACCGACGAAATTCCCCCAAATCTGAGGAGATATTCTTGAATAACTTTTTTTGTGAAGGTCGGAGAGACTTGCAAGTAGGCTCTACCCCCACTAAATGGGGTAGCGCACATCGATCAGTACCATCCTTGAGCTTCTCCGACTTTCGGAAGGGTTAGGGTTAGGGATGAAAGCACATAGGAGAAAGAGATATTCTTGAATAACTTTTTTTGTGAAGGTCGGAGAGACTTGCAAGTAGGCTCTACCCCCACTAAATGGGGTAGCGCACATCGATCGGTACCATCCTTGAGCTTCTCCGACTTTTGGAAGGGTTAGGGTTAGTGTTAGGGATGAAAGCACATAGGAGAAAGAGATATTCTTGAATAACTTTTTTTGTGAAGGTCGGAAAGACTTGCAAGTAGGCTCTACCCCTACTAAATGGGGTAGCGCGCATCGATTGGTACCATCCTTGAGCTTCTCCGACTTTCGGAAGGGTTAGGGTTAGGGTTAGGGATGAAAGCACATAGGAGAAAGAGATATTCTTGAATAACTTTTTTTGTGAAGGTCGGAGAGACTTGCAAGTAGGCTCTACCCCCACTAAATGGGGTAGCGCGCATCGATCGGTACCATCCTTGAGCTTCTCCGACTTTCGGAAGGGTTAGGGTTAGGGTTAGGTATGAAAGCACATAGGAGAAAGAGATATTCTTGAATAACTTTTTTTGTGAAGGTCGGAGAGACTTGCAAGTAGGCTCTACCCCCACTAAATGGGGTAGCGCGCATCGATCGGTACCATCCTTGAGCTTCTCCGACTTTCGGAAGGGTTAGGGTTAGGGTTAGGGATGAAAGCACATAGGAGAAAGAGATATTCTTGAATAACTTTTTTTGTGAAGGTCGGAGAGACTTGCAAGTAGGCTCTACCCCCACTAAATGGGGTAGCGCGCATCGATCGGTACCATCCTTGAGCTTCTCCGACTTTCGGAAGGGTTAGGGTTAGGGTTAGGGATGAAAGCACATAGGAGAAAGAGATATTCTTGAATAACTTTTTTTGTGAAGGTCGGAGAGACTTGCAAGTAGGCTCTACCCCCACTAAATGGGGTAGCGCGCATCGATCGGTACCATCCTTGAGCTTCTCCGACTTTCGGAAGGGTTAGGGTTAGGGTTAGGGATGAAAGCACATAGGAGAAAGAGATATTCTTGAATAACTTTTTTTGTGAAGGTCGGAGAGACTTGGAAAGTGGTTGCATCTGGACAAATTCGGGTCCTGCGGATCGATTGGTACCATCCCCGAGCTTGTACGACCTTCGGAAGAGGTCGGCCGACGAAATTCCCCCAAATCTGAGGAGATATTCTTGAATAACTTTTTTTGTGAAGGTCGGAGAGACTTGCAAGTAGGCTCTACCCCCACTAAATGGGGTAGCGCACATCGATCGGTACCATCCTTGAGCTTCTCCGACTTTCGGAAGGGTTAGGGTTAGGGTTAGGGATGAAAGCACATAGGAGAAAAAGATATTCTTGAATAACTTTTTTTTTGAAGGTCGGAGAGACTTGCAAGTAGGCTCTACCCCCACTAAATGGGGTAGCGCGCATCGATCGGTACCATCCTTGAGCTTCTCCGACTTTCGGAAGGGTTAGGGTTAGGGTTAGGGATGAAAGCACATAGGAGAAAGAGATATTCTTGAATAACTTTTTTTGTGAAGGTCGGAGAGACTTGGAAAGTGGTTGCATCTGGACTAATTTGGGTCCTGCAAATCGATTGGTACCATCCCCGAGCTTGTACGACCTTCGGAAGAGGTCGACCGACGAAATTCCCCCAAATCTGAGGAGATATTCTTGAATAACTTTTTTTGTGAAGGTCGGAGAGACTTGCAAGTAGGCTCTACCCCCACTAAATGGGGTAGCGCGCATCGATCGGTACCATCCTTGAGCTTCTCCGACTTTCGGAAGGGTTAGGGTTAGGGTTAGGGATGAAAGCACATAGGAGAAAGAGATATTCTTGAATAACTTTTTTTGTGAAGGTCGGAGAGACTTGCAAGTAGGCTCTACCCCCACTAAATGGGGTAGCGCGCATCGATCGGTACCATCCTTGAGCTTCTCCGACTTTCGGAAGGGTTAGGGTTAGGGTTAGGGATGAAAGCACATAGGAGAAAGAGATATTCTTGAATAACTTTTTTTGTGAAGGTCGGAGAGACTTGGAAAGTGGTTGCATCTGGACTAATTTGGGTCCTGCGGATCGATTGGTACCATCCCCGAGCTTGTACGACCTTCGGAAGAGGTCGGCCGACGAAATTCCCCCAAATCTGAGGAGATATTCTTGAATAACTTTTTTTGTGAAGGTCGGAGAGACTTGCAAGTAGGCTCTACCCCCACTAAATGGGGTAGCGCACATCGATCGGTACCATCCTTGAGCTTCTCCGACTTTCGGAAGGGTTAGGGTTAGGGTTAGGGATGAAAGCACATAGGAGAAAAAGATATTCTTGAATAACTTTTTTTTTGAAGGTCGGAGAGACTTGCAAGTAGGCTCTACCCCCACTAAATGGGGTAGCGCGCATCGATCGGTACCATCCTTGAGCTTCTCCGACTTTCGGAAGGGTTAGGGTTAGGGTTAGGGATGAAAGCACATAGGAGAAAGAGATATTCTTGAATAACTTTTTTTGTGAAGGTCGGAGAGACTTGGAAAGTGGTTGCATCTGGACTAATTTGGGTCCTGCAAATCGATTGGTACCATCCCCGAGCTTGTACGACCTTCGGAAGAGGTCGACCGACGAAATTCCCCCAAATCTGAGGAGATATTCTTGAATAACTTTTTTTGTGAAGGTCGGAGAGACTTGCAAGTAGGCTCTACCCCCACTAAATGGGGTAGCGCGCATCGATCGGTACCATCCTTGAGCTTCTCCGACTTTCGGAAGGGTTAGGGTTAGGGTTAGGGATGAAAGCACATAGGAGAAAGAGATATTCTTGAATAACTTTTTTTGTGAAGGTCGGAGAGACTTGCAAGTAGGCTCTACCCCCACTAAATGGGGTAGCGCGCATCGATCGGTACCATCCTTGAGCTTCTCCGACTTTCGGAAGGGTTAGGGTTAGGGTTAGGGATGAAAGCACATAGGAGAAAGAGATATTCTTGAATAACTTTTTTTGTGAAGGTCGGAGAGACTTGGAAAGTGGTTGCATCTGGACTAATTTGGGTCCTGCGGATCGATTGGTACCATCCTCGAGCTTGTACGACCTTCGGAAGAGGTCGACCGACGAAATTCCCCCAAATCTGAGGAGATATTCTTGAATAACTTTTTTTGTGAAGGTCGGAGAGACTTGCAAGTAGGCTCTACCCCCACTAAATGGGGTAGCGCACATCGATCGGTACCATCCTTGAGCTTCTCCGACTTTCGGAAGGGTTAGGGTTAGGGTTAGGGATGAAAGCACATAGGAGAAAGAGATATTCTTGAATAACTTTTTTTGTGAAGGTCGGAGAGACTTGCAAGTAGGCTCTACCCCCACTAAATGGGGTAGCGCGCATCGATCGGTACCATCCTTGAGCTTCTCCGACTTTTGGAAGGGTTAGGGTTAGGGTTAGGGATGAAAGCACATAGGAGAAAGAGATATTCTTGAATAACTTTTTTTGTGAAGGTCGGAGAGACTTGGAAAGTGGTTGCATCTGGACTAATTTGGGTCCTGCGGATCGATTAGTACCATCCCCGAGCTTGTACGACCTTCGGAAGAGGTCGACCGACGAAATTCCCCCAAATCTGAGGAGATATTCTTGAATAACTTTTTTTGTGAAGGTCGGAGAGACTTGCAAGTAGGCTCTACCCCCACTAAATGGGGTAGCGCACATCGATCGGTACCATCCTTGAGCTTCTCCGACTTTCGGAAGGGTTAGGGTTAGGGATGAAAGCACATAGGAGAAAGAGATATTCTTGAATAACTTTTTTTGTGAAGGTCGGAGAGACTTGCAAGTAGGCTCTACCCCCACTAAATGGGGTAGCGCACATCGATCGGTACCATCCTTGAGCTTCTCCGACTTTTGGAAGGGTTAGGGTTAGGGTTAGGGATGAAAGCACATAGGAGAAAGAGATATTCTTGAATAACTTTTTTTGTGAAGGTCGGAAAGACTTGCAAGTAGGCTCTACCCCTACTAAATGGGGTAGCGCGCATCGATTGGTACCATCCTTGAGCTTCTCCGACTTTCGGAAGGGTTAGGGTTAGGGTTAGGGATGAAAGCACATAGGAGAAAGAGATATTCTTGAATAACTTTTTTTGTGAAGGTCGGAGAGACTTGCAAGTAGGCTCTACCCCCACTAAATGGGGTAGCGCGCATCGATCGGTACCATCCTTGAGCTTCTCCGACTTTCGGAAGGGTTAGGGTTAGGGTTAGGGATGAAAGCACATAGGAGAAAGAGATATTCTTGAATAACTTTTTTTGTGAAGGTCGGAGAGACTTGCAAGTAGGCTCTACCCCCACTAAATGGGGTAGCGCGCATCGATCGGTACCATCCTTGAGCTTCTCCGACTTTCGGAAGGGTTAGGGTTAGGGTTAGGGATGAAAGCACATAGGAGAAAGAGATATTCTTGAATAACTTTTTTTGTGAAGGTCGGAGAGACTTGCAAGTAGGCTCTACCCCCACTAAATGGGGTAGCGCGCATCGATCGGTACCATCCTTGAGCTTCTCCGACTTTCGTAAGGGTTAGGGTTAGGGTTAGGGATGAAAGCACATAGGAGAAAGAGATATTCTTGAATAACTTTTTTTGTGAAGGTCGGAGAGACTTGGAAAGTGGTTGCATGTGGACTAATTTGGGTCCTGCAGATCGATTGGTACCATCCCCGAGCTTGTACGACCTTCGGAAGAGGTCGACCGACGAAATTCCCCCAAATCTGAGGAGATATTCTTGAATAACTTTTTTTGTGAAGGTCGGAGAGACTTGCAAGTAGGCTCTACCCCCACTAAATGGGGTAGCGCACATCGATCGGTACCATCCTTGAGCTTCTCCGACTTTCGGAAGGGTTAGGGTTAGGGTTAGGGATGAAAGCACATAGGAGAAAGAGATATTCTTGAATAACCTTTTTTGTGAAGGTCGGAGAGACTTGCAAGTAGGCTCTACCCCCACTAAATGGGGTAGCGCGCATCGATCGGTACCATCCTTGAGCTTCTCCGACTTTTGGAAGGGTTAGGGTTAGGGTTAGGGATGAAAGCACATAGGAGAAAGAGATATTCTTGAATAACTTTTTTTGTGAAGGTCGGAGAGACTTGGAAAGTGGTTGCATCTGGACTAATTTGGGTCCTGCGGATCGATTGGTACCATCCCCGAGCTTGTACGACCTTCGGAAGAGGTCGACCGACGAAATTCCCCCAAATCTGAGGAGATATTCTTGAATAACTTTTTTTGTGAAGGTCGGAGAGACTTGCAAGTAGGCTCTACCCCCACTAAATGGGGTAGCGCACATCGATCGGTACCATCCTTGAGCTTCTCCGACTTTCGGAAGGGTTAGGGTTAGGGTTAGGGATGAAAGCACATAGGAGAAAGAGATATTCTTGAATAACTTTTTTTGTGAAGGTCGGAGAGACTTGCAAGTAGGCTCTACCCCCACTAAATGGGGTAGCGCGCATCGATCGGTACTATCCTTGAGCTTCTCCGACTTTTGGAAGGGTTAGGGTTAGGGTTAGGGATGAAAGCACATAGGAGAAAGAGATATTCTTGAATAACCTTTTTTGTGAAGGTCGGAGAGACTTGCAAGTAGGCTCTACCCCCACTAAATGGGGTAGCGCGCATCGATCGGTACCATCCTTGAGCTTCTCCGACTTTCGGAAGGGTTAGGGTTAGGGATGAAAGCACATAGGAGAAAGAGATATTCTTGAATAACTTTTTTTGTGAAGGTCGGAGAGACTTGCAAGTAGGCTCTACCCCCACTAAATGGGGTAGCGCACATCGATCGGTACCATCCTTGAGCTTCTCCGACTTTTGGAAGGGTTAGGGTTAGGGTTAGGGATGAAAGCACATAGGAGAAAGAGATATTCTTGAATAACTTTTTTTGTGAAGGTCGGAAAGACTTGCAAGTAGGCTCTACCCCTACTAAATGGGGTAGCGCGCATCGATTGGTACCATCCTTGAGCTTCTCCGACTTTCGGAAGGGTTAGGGTTAGGGTTAGGGATGAAAGCACATAGGAGAAAGAGATATTCTTGAATAACTTTTTTTGTGAAGGTCGGAGAGACTTGCAAGTAGGCTCTACCCCACTAAATGGGGTAGCGCGCATCGATCGGTACCATCCTTGAGCTTCTCCGACTTTCGGAAGGGTTAGGGTTAGGGTTAGGGATGAAAGCACATAGGAGAAAGAGATATTCTTGAATAACTTTTTTTGTGAAGGTCGGAGAGACTTGCAAGTAGGCTCTACCCCCACTAAATGGGGTAGCGCGCATCGATCGGTACCATCCTTGAGCTTCTCCGACTTTCGGAAGGGTTAGGGTTAGGGTTAGGGATGAAAGCACATAGGAGAAAGAGATATTCTTGAATAACTTTTTTTGTGAAGGTCGGAGAGACTTGCAAGTAGGCTCTACCCCCACTAAATGGGGTAGCGCGCATCGATCGGTACCATCCTTGAGCTTCTCCGACTTTCGGAAGGGTTAGGGTTAGGGTTAGGGATGAAAGCACATAGGAGAAAGAGATATTCTTGAATAACTTTTTTTGTGAAGGTCGGAGAGACTTGGAAAGTGGTTGCATGTGGACTAATTTGGGTCCTGCGGATCGATTGGTACCATCCCCGAGCTTGTACGACCTTCGGAAGAGGTCGACCGACGAAATTCCCCCAAATCTGAGGAGATATTCTTGAATAACTTTTTTTGTGAAGGTCGGAGAGACTTGCAAGTAGGCTCTACCCCCACTAAATGGGGTAGCGCACATCGATCGGTACCATCCTTGAGCTTCTCCGACTTTCGGAAGGGTTAGGGTTAGGGTTAGGGATGAAAGCACATAGGAGAAAGAGATATTCTTGAATAACCTTTTTTGTGAAGGTCGGAGAGACTTGCAAGTAGGCTCTACCCCCACTAAATGGGGTAGCGCGCATCGATCGGTACCATCCTTGAGCTTCTCCGACTTTTGGAAGGGTTAGGGTTAGGGTTAGGGATGAAAGCACATAGGAGAAAGAGATATTCTTGAATAACTTTTTTTGTGAAGGTCGGAGAGACTTGGAAAGTGGTTGCATCTGGACTAATTTGGGTCCTGCGGATCGATTGGTACCATCCCCGAGCTTGTACGACCTTCGGAAGAGGTCGACCGACGAAATTCCCCCAAATCTGAGGAGATATTCTTGAATAACTTTTTTTGTGAAGGTCGGAGAGACTTGCAAGTAGGCTCTACCCCCACTAAATGGGGTAGCGCACATCGATCGGTACCATCCTTGAGCTTCTCCGACTTTCGGAAGGGTTAGGGTTAGGGTTAGGGATGAAAGCACATAGGAGAAAGAGATATTCTTGAATAACTTTTTTTGTGAAGGTCGGAGAGACTTGCAAGTAGGCTCTACCCCCACTAAATGGGGTAGCGCGCATCGATCGGTACTATCCTTGAGCTTCTCCGACTTTTGGAAGGGTTAGGGTTAGGGTTAGGGATGAAAGCACATAGGAGAAAGAGATATTCTTGAATAACCTTTTTTGTGAAGGTCGGAGAGACTTGCAAGTAGGCTCTACCCTCACTAAATGGGGTAGCGCACATCGATCGGTACCATCCTTGAGCTTCTCCGACTTTCGGAAGGGTTAGGGTTAGGGATGAAAGCACATAGGAGAAAGAGATATTCTTGAATAACTTTTTTTGTGAAGGTCGGAGAGACTTGCAAGTAGGCTCTACCCCCACTAAATGGGGTAGCGCGCATCGATCGGTACCATCCTTGAGCTTCTCCGACTTTCGGAAGGGTTAGGGTTAGGGTTAGGGATGAAAGCACATAGGAGAAAGAGATATTCTTGAATAACTTTTTTTGTGAAGGTCGGAGAGACTTGGAAAGTGGTTGCATCTGGACTAATTTGGGTCCTGCGGATCGATTGGTACCATCCCCGAGCTTGTACGACCTTCGGAAGAGGTCGACCGACGAAATTCCCCCAAATCTGAGGAGATATTCTTGAATAACTTTTTTTGTGAAGGTCGGAGAGACTTGCAAGTAGGCTCTACCCCCACTAAATGGGGTAGCGCGCATCGATCGGTACCATCCTTGAGCTTCTCCGACTTTCGGAAGGGTTAGGGTTAGGGTTAGGGATGAAAGCACATAGGAGAAAGAGATATTCTTGAATAACTTTTTTTGTGAAGGTCGGAGAGACTTGAAAAGTGGTTGCATCTGGACTAATTTGGGTCCTGCGGATCGATTGGTACCATCCCCGAGCTTGTACGACCTTCGGAAGAGGTCGACCGACGAAATTCCCCCAAATCTGAGGGGATATTCTTGAATAACTTTTTTTGTGAAGGTCGGAGAGACTTGCAAGTAGGCTCTACCCCCACTAAATGGGGTAGCGCACATCGATCGGTACCATCCTTGAGCTTCTCCGACTTTCGGAAGGGTTAGGGTTAGGGTTAGGGATGAAAGCACATAGGAGAAAGAGATATTCTTGAATAACTTTTTTTGTGAAGGTCGGAGAGACTTGCAAGTAGGCTCTACCCCCACTAAATGGGGTAGCGCGCATCGATCGGTACCATCCTTGAGCTTCTCCGACTTTCGGAAGGGTTAGGGTTAGGGTTAGGGATGAAAGCACATAGGAGAAAGAGATATTCTTGAATAACTTTTTTTGTGAAGGTCGGAGAGACTTGGAAAGTGGTTGCATCTGGACTAATTTGGGTCCTGCAAATCGATTGGTACCATCCCCGAGCTTGTACGACCTTCGGAAGAGGTCGACCGACGAAATTCCCCCAAATCTGAGGAGATATTCTTGAATAACTTTTTTTGTGAAGGTCGGAGAGACTTGCAAATAGGCTCTACCCCCACTAAATGGGGTAGCGCGCATCGATCGGTACCATCGTTGAGCTTCTCCGACTTTCGGAAGGGTTAGGGTTAGGGTTAGGGATGAAAGCACATAGGAGAAAGAGATATTCTTGAATAACTTTTTTTGAAGGTCGGAGAGACTTGGAAAGTGGTTGCATCTGGACTAATTTGGGTCCTGCGGATCGATTGGTACCATCCCCGAGCTTGTACGACCTTCGGAAGAGGTCGACCGACGAAATTCCCCCAAATCTGAGGAGATATTCTTGAATAACTTTTTTTGTGAAGGTCGGAGAGACTTGCAAGTAGGCTCTACCCCCACTAAATGGGGTTGCGCGCATCGATCGGTACCATCCTTGAGCTTCTCCGACTTTTGGAAGGGTTAGGGTTAGGGTTAGGGATGAAAGCACATAGGAGAAAGAGATATTCTTGAATAACTTTTTTTGTGAAGGTCGGAGAGACTTGCAAGTAGGCTCTACCCCCACTAAATGGGGTAGCGCGCATCGATCAGTACCATCCTTGAGCTTCTCCGACTTTCGGAAGGGTTAGGGTTAGGGTTAGGGATGAAAGCACATAGGAGAAAGAGATATTCTTGAATAACTTTTTTTGTGAAGGTCGGAGAGACTTGGAAAGTGGTTGCATCTGGACTAATTTGGGTCCTGCGGATCGATTGGTACCATCCCCGAGCTTGTACGACCTTAGGAAGAGGTCGACCGACGAAATTCCCCCAAATCTGAGGAGATATTCTTGAATAACTTTTTTTGTGAAGGTCGGAGAGACTTGCAAGTAGGCTCTACCCCCACTAAATGGGGTAGCGCGCATCGATCGGTACCATCTTTGAGCTTCTCCGACTTTCGGAAGGGTTAGGGTTAGGGTTAGGGATGAAAGCACATAGGAGAAAGAGATATTCTTGAATAACTTTTTTTGTGAAGGTCGGAGAGACTTGCAAGTAGGCTCTACCCCCACTAAATGGGGTAGCGCGCATCGATCGGTACCATCCTTGAGCTTCTCCGACTTTCGGAAGGGTTAGGGTTAGGGTTAGGGATGAAAGCACATAGGAGAAAGAGATATTCTTGAATAACTTTTTTTGTGAAGGTCGGAGAGACTTGAAAAGTGGTTGCATCTGGACTAATTTGGGTCCTGCGGATCGATTGGTACCATCCCCGAGCTTGTACGACCTTCGGAAGAGGTCGACCGACGAAATTCCCCCAAATCTGAGGAGATATTCTTGAATAACTTTTTTTGTGAAGGTCGGAGAGACTTGCAAGTAGGCTCTACCCCCACTAAATGGGGTTGCGCGCATCGATCGGTACCATCCTTGAGCTTCTCCGACTTTCGGAAGGGTTAGGGTTAGGGTTAGGGATGAAAGCACATAGGAGAAAGAGATATTCTTGAATAACTTTTTTTGTGAAGGTCGGAGAGACTTGGAAAGTGGTTGCATCTGGACTAATTTGGGTCCTGCGGATCGATTGGTACCATCCCCGAGCTTGTACGACCTTCGGAAGAGGTCGACCGACGAAATTCCCCCAAATCTGAGGAGATATTCTTGAATAACTTTTTTTTTTAAGGTCGGAGAGACTTGCAAGTAGGCTCTACCCCCACTAAATGGGGTTGCGCGCATCGATCGGTACCATCCTTGAGCTTCTCCGACTTTCGGAAGGGTTAGGGTTAGGGTTAGGGATGAAAGCACATAGGAGAAAGAGATATTCTTGAATAACTTTTTTTGTGAAGGTCGGAGAGACTTGCAAGTAGGCTCTACCCCCACTAAATGGGGTAGCGCGCATCGATCGGTACCATCCTTGAGCTTCTCCGACTTTCGGAAGGGTTAGGGTTAGGGTTAGGGATGAAAGCACATAGGAGAAAGAGATATTCTTGAATAACTTTTTTTGTGAAGGTCGGAGAGACTTGGAAAGTGGTTGCATCTGGACTAATTTGGGTCCTGCAAATCGATTGGTACCATCCCCGAGCTTGTACGACCTTCGGAAGAGGTCGACCGACGAAATTCCCCCAAATCTGAGGAGATATTCTTGAATAACTTTTTTTGTGAAGGTCGGAGAGACTTGCAAATAGGCTCTACCCCCACTAAATGGGGTAGCGCGCATCGATCGGTACCATCGTTGAGCTTCTCCGACTTTCGGAAGGGTTAGGGTTAGGGTTAGGGATGAAAGCACATAGGAGAAAGAGATATTCTTGAATAACTTTTTTTGAAGGTCGGAGAGACTTGGAAAGTGGTTGCATCTGGACTAATTTGGGTCCTGCGGATCGATTGGTACCATCCCCGAGCTTGTACGACCTTCGGAAGAGGTCGACCGACGAAATTCCCCCAAATCTGAGGAGATATTCTTGAATAACTTTTTTTGTGAAGGTCGGAGAGACTTGCAAGTAGGCTCTACCCCCACTAAATGGGGTTGCGCGCATCGATCGGTACCATCCTTGAGCTTCTCCGACTTTTGGAAGGGTTAGGGTTAGGGTTAGGGATGAAAGCACATAGGAGAAAGAGATATTCTTGAATAACTTTTTTTGTGAAGGTCGGAGAGACTTGCAAGTAGGCTCTACCCCCACTAAATGGGGTAGCGCGCATCGATCAGTACCATCCTTGAGCTTCTCCGACTTTCGGAAGGGTTAGGGTTAGGGTTAGGGATGAAAGCACATAGGAGAAAGAGATATTCTTGAATAACTTTTTTTGTGAAGGTCGGAGAGACTTGGAAAGTGGTTGCATCTGGACTAATTTGGGTCCTGCGGATCGATTGGTACCATCCCCGAGCTTGTACGACCTTAGGAAGAGGTCGACCGACGAAATTCCCCCAAATCTGAGGAGATATTCTTGAATAACTTTTTTTGTGAAGGTCGGAGAGACTTGCAAGTAGGCTCTACCCCCACTAAATGGGGTAGCGCGCATCGATCGGTACCATCTTTGAGCTTCTCCGACTTTCGGAAGGGTTAGGGTTAGGGTTAGGGATGAAAGCACATAGGAGAAAGAGATATTCTTGAATAACTTTTTTTGTGAAGGTCGGAGAGACTTGCAAGTAGGCTCTACCCCCACTAAATGGGGTAGCGCGCATCGATCGGTACCATCCTTGAGCTTCTCCGACTTTCGGAAGGGTTAGGGTTAGGGTTAGGGATGAAAGCACATAGGAGAAAGAGATATTCTTGAATAACTTTTTTTGTGAAGGTCGGAGAGACTTGAAAAGTGGTTGCATCTGGACTAATTTGGGTCCTGCGGATCGATTGGTACCATCCCCGAGCTTGTACGACCTTCGGAAGAGGTCGACCGACGAAATTCCCCCAAATCTGAGGAGATATTCTTGAATAACTTTTTTTGTGAAGGTCGGAGAGACTTGCAAGTAGGCTCTACCCCCACTAAATGGGGTTGCGCGCATCGATCGGTACCATCCTTGAGCTTCTCCGACTTTCGGAAGGGTTAGGGTTAGGGTTAGGGATGAAAGCACATAGGAGAAAGAGATATTCTTGAATAACTTTTTTTGTGAAGGTCGGAGAGACTTGGAAAGTGGTTGCATCTGGACTAATTTGGGTCCTGCGGATCGATTGGTACCATCCCCGAGCTTGTACGACCTTCGGAAGAGGTCGACCGACGAAATTCCCCCAAATCTGAGGAGATATTCTTGAATAACTTTTTTTTTTAAGGTCGGAGAGACTTGCAAGTAGGCTCTACCCCCACTAAATGGGGTTGCGCGCATCGATCGGTACCATCCTTGAGCTTCTCCGACTTTCGGAAGGGTTAGGGTTAGGGTTAGGGATGAAAGCACATAGGAGAAAGAGATATTCTTGAATAACTTTTTTTGTGAAGGTCGGAGAGACTTGCAAGTAGGCTCTACCCCCACTAAATGGGGTAGCGCGCATCGATCGGTACCATCCTTGAGCTTCTCCGACTTTCGGAAGGGTTAGGGTTAGGGTTAGGGATGAAAGCACATAGGAGAAAGAGATATTCTTGAATAACTTTTTTTGTGAAGGTCGGAGAGACTTGGAAAGTGGTTGCATCTGGACTAATTTGGGTCCTGCAAATCGATTGGTACCATCCCCGAGCTTGTACGACCTTCGGAAGAGGTCGACCGACGAAATTCCCCCAAATCTGAGGAGATATTCTTGAATAACTTTTTTTGTGAAGGTCGGAGAGACTTGCAAATAGGCTCTACCCCCACTAAATGGGGTAGCGCGCATCGATCGGTACCATCGTTGAGCTTCTCCGACTTTCGGAAGGGTTAGGGTTAGGGTTAGGGATGAAAGCACATAGGAGAAAGAGATATTCTTGAATAACTTTTTTTGAAGGTCGGAGAGACTTGGAAAGTGGTTGCATCTGGACTAATTTGGGTCCTGCGGATCGATTGGTACCATCCCCGAGCTTGTACGACCTTCGGAAGAGGTCGACCGACGAAATTCCCCCAAATCTGAGGAGATATTCTTGAATAACTTTTTTTGTGAAGGTCGGAGAGACTTGCAAGTAGGCTCTACCCCCACTAAATGGGGTTGCGCGCATCGATCGGTACCATCCTTGAGCTTCTCCGACTTTTGGAAGGGTTAGGGTTAGGGTTAGGGATGAAAGCACATAGGAGAAAGAGATATTCTTGAATAACTTTTTTTGTGAAGGTCGGAGAGACTTGCAAGTAGGCTCTACCCCCACTAAATGGGGTAGCGCGCATCGATCAGTACCATCCTTGAGCTTCTCCGACTTTCGGAAGGGTTAGGGTTAGGGTTAGGGATGAAAGCACATAGGAGAAAGAGATATTCTTGAATAACTTTTTTTGTGAAGGTCGGAGAGACTTGGAAAGTGGTTGCATCTGGACTAATTTGGGTCCTGCGGATCGATTGGTACCATCCCCGAGCTTGTACGACCTTAGGAAGAGGTCGACCGACGAAATTCCCCCAAATCTGAGGAGATATTCTTGAATAACTTTTTTTGTGAAGGTCGGAGAGACTTGCAAGTAGGCTCTACCCCCACTAAATGGGGTAGCGCGCATCGATCGGTACCATCTTTGAGCTTCTCCGACTTTCGGAAGGGTTAGGGTTAGGGTTAGGGATGAAAGCACATAGGAGAAAGAGATATTCTTGAATAACTTTTTTTGTGAAGGTCGGAGAGACTTGCAAGTAGGCTCTACCCCCACTAAATGGGGTAGCGCGCATCGATCGGTACCATCCTTGAGCTTCTCCGACTTTCGGAAGGGTTAGGGTTAGGGTTAGGGATGAAAGCACATAGGAGAAAGAGATATTCTTGAATAACTTTTTTTGTGAAGGTCGGAGAGACTTGAAAAGTGGTTGCATCTGGACTAATTTGGGTCCTGCGGATCGATTGGTACCATCCCCGAGCTTGTACGACCTTCGGAAGAGGTCGACCGACGAAATTCCCCCAAATCTGAGGAGATATTCTTGAATAACTTTTTTTGTGAAGGTCGGAGAGACTTGCAAGTAGGCTCTACCCCCACTAAATGGGGTTGCGCGCATCGATCGGTACCATCCTTGAGCTTCTCCGACTTTCGGAAGGGTTAGGGTTAGGGTTAGGGATGAAAGCACATAGGAGAAAGAGATATTCTTGAATAACTTTTTTTGTGAAGGTCGGAGAGACTTGGAAAGTGGTTGCATCTGGACTAATTTGGGTCCTGCGGATCGATTGGTACCATCCCCGAGCTTGTACGACCTTCGGAAGAGGTCGACCGACGAAATTCCCCCAAATCTGAGGAGATATTCTTGAATAACTTTTTTTTTGAAGGTCGGAGAGACTTGCAAGTAGGCTCTACCCCCACTAAATGGGGTTGCGCGCATCGATCGGTACCATCCTTGAGCTTCTCCGACTTTCGGAAGGGTTAGGGTTAGGGTTAGGGATGAAAGCACATAGGAGAAAGAGATATTCTTGAATAACTTTTTTTGTGAAGGTCGGAGAGACTTGCAAGTAGGCTCTACCCCCACTAAATGGGGTAGCGCGCATCGATCGGTACCATCCTTGAGCTTCTCCGACTTTCGGAAGGGTTAGGGTTAGGGTTAGGGATGAAAGCACATAGGAGAAAGAGATATTCTTGAATAACTTTTTTTGTGAAGGTCGGAGAGACTTGGAGAGTGGTTGCATCTGGACTAATTTGGGTCCTGCGGATCGATTGGTACCATCCCCGAGCTTGTACGACCTTCGGAAGAGGTCGACCGACGAAATTCCCCCAAATCTGAGGAGATATTCTTGAATAACTTTTTTTGTGAAGGTCGGAGAGACTTGCAAGTAGGCTCTACCCCCACTAAATGGGGTTGCGCGCATCGATCGGTACCATCCTTGAGCTTCTCCGACTTTCGGAAGGGTTAGGGTTAGGGTTAGGGATGAAAGCACATAGGAGAAAGAGATATTCTTGAATAACTTTTTTTGTGAACGTCGGAGAGACTTGGAAAGTGGTTGCATCTGGACTAATTTGGGTCCTGCGGATCGATTGGTACCATCCCCGAGCTTGTACGACCTTCGGAAGAGGTCGACCGACGAAATTCCCCCAAATCTGAGGAGATATTCTTGAATAACTTTTTTTTTGAAGGTCGGAGAGACTTGCAAGTAGGCTCTACCCCCACTAAATGGGGTTGCGCGCATCGATCGGTACCATCGTTGAGCTTCTCCGACTTTCGGAAGGGTTAGGGTTAGGGTTAGGGATGAAAGCACATAGGAGAAAGAGATATTCTTGAATAACTTTTTTTGTGAAGGTCGGAGAGACTTGGAAAGTGGTTGCATCTGGACTAATTTGGGTCCTGCGGATCGATTGGTACCATCCCCGAGCTTGTACGACCTTCGGAAGAGGTCGACCGACGAAATTCCCCCAAATCTGAGGAGATATTCTTGAATAACTTTTTTTTTGAAGGTCGGAGAGACTTGCAAGTAGGCTCTACCCCCACTAAATGGGGTTGCGCGCATCGATCGGTACCATCCTTGAGCTTCTCCGACTTTCGGAAGGGTTAGGGTTAGGGTTAGGGATGAAAGCACATAGGAGAAAGAGATATTCTTGAATAACTTTTTTTGTGAAGGTCGGAGAGACTTGCAAGTAGGCTCTACCCCCACTAAATGGGGTAGCGCGCATCGATCGGTACCATCCTTGAGCTTCTCCGACTTTCGGAAGGGTTAGGGTTAGGGTTAGGGATGAAAGCACATAGGAGAAAGAGATATTCTTGAATAACTTTTTTTGTGAAGGTCGGAGAGACTTGGAAAGTGGTTGCATCTGGACTAATTTGGGTCCTGCGGATCGATTGGTACCATCCCCGAGCTTGTACGACCTTCGGAAGAGGTCGACCGACGAAATTCCCCCAAATCTGAGGAGATATTCTTGAATAACTTTTTTTGTGAAGGTCGGAGAGACTTGCAAGTAGGCTCTACCCCCACTAAATGGGGTTGCGCGCATCGATCGGTACCATCCTTGAGCTTCTCCGACTTTCGGAAGGGTTAGGGTTAGGGTTAGGGATGAAAGCACATAGGAGAAAGAGATATTCTTGAATAACTTTTTTTGTGAAGGTCGGAGAGACTTGGAAAGTGGTTGCATCTGGACTAATTTGGGTCCTGCGGATCGATTGGTACCATCCCCGAGCTTGTACGACTTTCGGAAGAGGTCGACCGACGAAATTCCCCCAAATCTGAGGAGATATTCTTGAATAACTTTTTTTTTGAAGGTCGGAGAGACTTGCAAGTAGGCTCTACCCCCACTAAATGGGGTTGCGCGCATCGATCGGTACCATCCTTGAGCTTCTCCGACTTTCGGAAGGGTTAGGGTTAGGGTTAGGGATGAAAGCACATAGGAGAAAGAGATATTCTTGAATAACTTTTTTTGTGAAGGTCGGAGAGACTTGCAAGTAGGCTCTACCCCCACTAAATGGGGTAGCGCGCATCGATCGGTACCATCCTTGAGCTTCTCCGACTTTCGGAAGGGTTAGGGTTAGGGTTAGGGATGAAAGCACATAGGAGAAAGAGATATTCTTGAATAACTTTTTTTGTGAAGGTCGGAGAGACTTGGAAAGTGGTTGCATCTGGACTAATTTGGGTCCTGCGGATCGATTGGTACCATCCCCGAGCTTGTACGACCTTCGGAAGAGGTCGACCGACGAAATTCCCCCAAATCTGAGGAGATATTCTTGAATAACTTTTTTTGTGAAGGTCGGAGAGACTTGCAAGTAGGCTCTACCCCCACTAAATGGGGTAGCGCGCATCGATCGGTACCATCCTTGAGCTTCTCCGACTTTCGGAAGGGTTAGGGTTAGGGTTAGGGATGAAAGCACATAGGAGAAAGAGATATTCTTGAATAACTTTTTTTGTGAAGGTCGGAGAGACTTGGAAAGTGGTTGCATCTGGACTAATTTGGGTCCTGCGGATCGATTGGTACCATCCCCGAGCTTGTACGACCTTCGGAAGAGGTCGACCGACGAAATTCCCCCAAATCTGAGGAGATATTCTTGAATAACTTTTTTTGTGAAGGTCGGAGAGACTTGCAAGTAGGCTCTACCCCCACTAAATGGGGTTGCGCGCATCGATCGGTACCATCCTTGAGCTTCTCCGACTTTCGGAAGGGTTAGGGTTAGGGTTAGGGATGAAAGCACATAGGAGAAAGAGATATTCTTGAATAACTTTTTTTGTGAAGGTCGGAGAGACTTGCAAGTAGGCTCTACCCCCACTAAATGGGGTAGCGCGCATCGATCGGTACCATCCTTGAGCTTCTCCGACTTTCGGAAGGGTTAGGGTTAGGGTTAGGGATGAAAGCACATAGGAGAAAGAGATATTCTTGAATAACTTTTTTTGTGAAGGTCGGAGAGACTTGGAAAGTGGTTGCATCTGGACTAATTCGGGTCCTGCGGATCGATTGGTACCATCCCCGAGCTTGTACGACCTTCGGAAGAGGTCGACCGACGAAATTCCCCCAAATCTGAGGAGATATTCTTGAATAACTTTTTTTGTGAAGGTCGGAGAGACTTGCAAGTAGGCTCTACCCCCACTAAATGGGGTTGCGCGCATCGATCGGTACCATCCTTGAGCTTCTCCGACTTTCGGAAGGGTTAGGGTTAGGGTTAGGGATGAAAGCACATAGGAGAAAGAGATATTCTTGAATAACTTTTTTTGTGAAGGTCGGAGAGACTTGGAAAGTGGTTGCATCTGGACTAATTTGGGTCCTGCGGATCGATTGGTACCATCCCCGAGCTTGTACGACCTTCGGAAGAGGTCGACCGACGAAATTCCCCCAAATCTGAGGAGATATTCTTGAATAACTTTTTTTTTGAAGGTCGGAGAGACTTGCAAGTAGGCTCTACCCCCACTAAATGGGGTTGCGCGCATCGATCGGTACCATCCTTGAGCTTCTCCGACTTTCGGAAGGGTTAGGGTTAGGGTTAGGGATGAAAGCACATAGGAGAAAGAGATATTCTTGAATAACCTTTTTTGTGAAGGTCGGAGAGACTTGGAAAGTGGTTGCATCTGGACTAATTTGGGTCCTGCGGATCGATTGGTACCATCCCCGAGCTTGTACGACCTTCGGAAGAGGTCGACCGACGAAATTCCCCCAAATCTGAGGAGATATTCTTGAATAACTTTTTTTGTGAAAGTCGGAGAGACTTGCAAGTAGGCTCTACCCCCACTAAATGGGGTTGCGCGCATCGATCGGTACCATCCTTGAGCTTCTCCGACTTTCGGAAGGGTTAGGGTTAGGGTTAGGGATGAAAGCACATAGGAGAAAGAGATATTCTTGAATAACTTTTTTTGTGAAGGTCGGAGAGACTTGGAAAGTGGTTGCATCTGGACTAATTTGGGTCCTGCGGAACGATTGGTACCATCCCCGAGCTTGTACTACCTTCGGAAGAGGTCGACCGACGAAATTCCCCCAAATCTGAGGAGATATTCTTGAATAACTTTTTTTTTGAAGGTCGGAGAGACTTGCAAGTAGGCTCTACCCCCACTAAATGGGGTTGCGCGCATCGATCGGTACCATCCTTGAGCTTCTCCGACTTTCGGAAGGGTTAGGGTTAGGGTTAGGGATGAAAGCACATAGGAGAAAGAGATATTCTTGAATAACTTTTTTTGTGAAGGTCGGAGAGACTTGCAAGTAGGCTCTACCCCCACTAAATGGGGTAGCGCGCATCGATCGGTACCATCCTTGAGCTTCTCCGACTTTCGGAAGGGTTAGGGTTAGGGTTAGGGATGAAAGCACATAGGAGAAAGAGATATTCTTGAATAACTTTTTTTGTGAAGGTCGGAGAGACTTGGAAAGTGGTTGCATCTGGACTAATTTGGGTCCTGCGGATCGATTGGTACCATCCCCGAGCTTGTACGACCTTCGGAAGAGGTCGACCGACGAAATTCCCCCAAATCTGAGGAGATATTCTTGAATAACTTTTTTTGTGAAGGTCGGAGAGACTTGCAAGTAGGCTCTACCCCCACTAAATGGGGTTGCGCACATCGATCGGTACCATCCTTGAGCTTCTCCGACTTTCGGAAGGGTTAGGGTTAGGGTTAGGGATGAAAGCACATAGGAGAAAGAGATATTCTTGAATAACCTTTTTTGTGAAGGTCGGAGAGACTTGGAAAGTGGTTGCATCTGGACTAATTTGGGTCCTGCGGATCGATTGGTACCATCCCCGAGCTTGTACGACCTTCGGAAGAGGTCGACCGACGAAATTCCCCCAAATCTGAGGAGATATTCTTGAATAACTTTTTTTGTGAAGGTCGGAGAGACTTGCAAGTAGGCTCTACCCCCACTAAATGGGGTTGCGCGCATCGATCGGTACCATCCTTGAGCTTCTCCGACTTTCGGAAGGGTTAGGGTTAGGGTTAGGGATGAAAGCACATAGGAGAAAGAGATATTCTTGAATAACTTTTTTTGTGAAGGTCGGAGAGACTTGGAAAGTGGTTGCATCTGGACTAATTTGGGTCCTGCGGAACGATTGGTACCATCCCCGAGCTTGTACGACCTTCGGAAGAGGTCGACCGACGAAATTCCCCCAAATCTGAGGAGATATTCTTGAATAACTTTTTTTTTGAAGGTCGGAGAGACTTGCAAGTAGGCTCTACCCCCACTAAATGGGGTTGCGCGCATCGATCGGTACCATCCTTGAGCTTCTCCGACTTTCGGAAGGGTTAGGGTTAGGGTTAGGGATGAAAGCACATAGGAGAAAGAGATATTCTTGAATAACTTTTTTTGTGAAGGTCGGAGAGACTTGCAAGTAGGCTCTACCCCCACTAAATGGGGTAGCGCGCATCGATCGGTACCATCCTTGAGCTTCTCCGACTTTCGGAAGGGTTAGGGTTAGGGTTAGGGATGAAAGCACATAGGAGAAAGAGATATTCTTGAATAACTTTTTTTGTGAAGGTCGGAGAGACTTGGAAAGTGGTTGCATCTGGACTAATTTGGGTCCTGCGGATCGATTGGTACCATCCCCGAGCTTGTACGACCTTCGGAAGAGGTCGACCGACGAAATTCCCCCAAATCTGAGGAGATATTCTTGAATAACTTTTTTTGTGAAGGTCGGAGAGACTTGCAAGTAGGCTCTACCCCCACTAAATGGGGTAGCGCGCATCGATCGGTACCATCCTTGAGCTTCTCCGACTTTCGGAAGGGTTAGGGTTAGGGTTAGGGATGAAAGCAGATAGGAGAAAGAGATATTCTTGAATAACTTTTTTTGTGAAGGTCGGAGAGACTTGGAAAGTGGTTGCATCTGGACTAATTTGGGTCCTGCGGATCGATTGGTACCATCCCCGAGCTTGTACGACCTTCGGAAGAGGTCGACCGACGAAATTCCCCCAAATCTGAGGAGATATTCTTGAATAACTTTTTTTGTGAAGGTCGGAGAGACTTGCAAGTAGGCTCTACCCCCACTAAATGGGGTTGCGCACATCGATCGGTACCATCCTTGAGCTTCTCCGACTTTCGGAAGGGTTAGGGTTAGGGTTAGGGATGAAAGCACATAGGAGAAAGAGATATTCTTGAATAACCTTTTTTGTGAAGGTCGGAGAGACTTGGAAAGTGGTTGCATCTGGACTAATTTGGGTCCTGCGGATCGATTGGTACCATCCCCGAGCTTGTACGACCTTCGGAAGAGGTCGACCGACGAAATTCCCCCAAATCTGAGGAGATATTCTTGAATAACTTTTTTTGTGAAGGTCGGAGAGACTTGCAAGTAGGCTCTACCCCCACTAAATGGGGTTGCGCGCATCGATCGGTACCATCCTTGAGCTTCTCCGACTTTCGGAAGGGTTAGGGTTAGGGTTAGGGATGAAAGCACATAGGAGAAAGAGATATTCTTGAATAACTTTTTTTGTGAAGGTCGGAGAGACTTGGAAAGTGGTTGCATCTGGACTAATTTGGGTCCTGCGGAACGATTGGTACCATCCCCGAGCTTGTACGACCTTCGGAAGAGGTCGACCGACGAAATTCCCCCAAATCTGAGGAGATATTCTTGAATAACTTTTTTTTTGAAGGTCGGAGAGACTTGCAAGTAGGCTCTACCCCCACTAAATGGGGTTGCGCGCATCGATCGGTACCATCCTTGAGCTTCTCCGACTTTCGGAAGGGTTAGGGTTAGGGTTAGGGATGAAAGCACATAGGAGAAAGAGATATTCTTGAATAACTTTTTTTGTGAAGGTCGGAGAGACTTGCAAGTAGGCTCTACCCCCACTAAATGGGGTAGCGCGCATCGATCGGTACCATCCTTGAGCTTCTCCGACTTTCGGAAGGGTTAGGGTTAGGGTTAGGGATGAAAGCACATAGGAGAAAGAGATATTCTTGAATAACTTTTTTTGTGAAGGTCGGAGAGACTTGGAAAGTGGTTGCATCTGGACTAATTTGGGTCCTGCGGATCGATTGGTACCATCCCCGAGCTTGTACGACCTTCGGAAGAGGTCGACCGACGAAATTCCCCCAAATCTGAGGAGATATTCTTGAATAACTTTTTTTGTGAAGGTCGGAGAGACTTGCAAGTAGGCTCTACCCCCACTAAATGGGGTTGCGCACATCGATCGGTACCATCCTTGAGCTTCTCCGACTTTCGGAAGGGTTAGGGTTAGGGTTAGGGATGAAAGCACATAGGAGAAAGAGATATTCTTGAATAACTTTTTTTGTGAAGGTCGGAGAGACTTGGAAAGTGGTTGCATCTGGACTAATTTGGGTCCTGCGGATCGATTGGTACCATCCCCGAGCTTGTACGACCTTCGGAAGAGGTCGACCGACGAAATTCCCCCAAATCTGAGGAGATATTCTTGAATAACTTTTTTTTTGAAGGTCGGAGAGACTTGCAAGTAGGCTCTACCCCCACTAAATGGGGTTGCGCGAATCGATCGGTACCATCCTTGAGCTTCTCCGACTTTCGGAAGGGTTAGGGTTAGGGTTAGGGATGAAAGCACATAGGAGAAAGAGATATTCTTGAATAACTTTTTTTGTGAAGGTCGGAGAGACTTGCAAGTAGGCTGTACCCCCACTAAATGGGGTAGCGCGCATCGATCGGTACCATCCTTGAGCTTCTCCGACTTTCGGAAGGGTTAGGGTTAGGGATGAAAGCACATAGGAGAAAGAGATATTCTTGAATAACTTTTTTTGTGAAGGTCGGAGAGACTTGCAAGTAGGCTCTACCCCCACTAAATGGGGTAGCGCGCATCGATCGGTACCATCCTTGAGCTTCTCCGACTTTCGGAAGGGTTAGGGTTAGGGTTAGGGATGAAAGCACATAGGAGAAAGAGATATTCTTGAATAACTTTTTTTGTGAAGGTCGGAGAGACTTGGAAAGTGGTTGCATCTGGACTAATTTGGGTCCTGCGGATCGATTGGTACCATCCCCGAGCTTGTACGACCTTCGAAAGAGGTCGACCGACGAAATTCCCCCAAATCTGAGGAGATATTCTTGAATAACTTTTTTTGTGAAGGTCGGAGAGACTTGCAAGTAGGCTCTACCCCCACTAAATGGGGTTGCGCGCATCGATCGGTACCATCCTTGAGCTTCTCCGACTTTCGGAAGGGTTAGGGTTAGGGTTAGGGATGAAAGCACATAGGAGAAAGAGATATTCTTGAATAACTTTTTTTGTGAAGGTCGGAGAGACTTGCAAGTAGGCTCTACCCCCACTAAATGGGGTAGCGCGCATCGATCGGTACCATCCTTGAGCTTCTCCGACTTTCGGAAGGGTTAGGGTTAGGGTTAGGGATGAAAGCACATAGGAGAAAGAGATATTCTTGAATAACTTTTTTTGTGAAGGTCGGAGAGACTTGGAAAGTGGTTGCATCTGGACTAATTTGGGTCCTGCGGATCGATTGGTACCATCCCCGAGCTTGTACGACCTTCGGAAGAGGTCGACCGACGAAATTCCCCCAAATCTGAGGAGATATTCTTGAATAACTTTTTTTGTGAAGGTCGGAGAGACTTGCAAGTAGGCTCTACTCCCACTAAATGGGGTTGCGCGCATCGATCGGTACCATCCTTGAGCTTCTCCGACTTTCGGAAGGGTTAGGGTTAGGGATGAAAGCACATAGGAGAAAGAGATATTCTTGAATAACTTTTTTTGTGAAGGTCGGAGAGACTTGGAAAGTGGTTGCATCTGGACTAATTTGGGTCCTGCGGATCGATTGGTACCATCCCCGAGCTTGTACGACCTTCGGAAGAGGTCGACCGACGAAATTCCCCCAAATCTGAGGAGATATTCTTGAATAACTTTTTTTTTGAAGGTCGGAGAGACTTGCAAGTAGGCTCTACCCCCACTAAATGGGGTTGCGCGCATCGATCGGTACCATCCTTGAGCTTCTCCGACTTTCGGAAGGGTTAGGGTTAGGGTTAGGGATGAAAGCACATAGGAGAAAGAGATATTCTTGAATAACTTTTTTTGTGAAGGTCGGAGAGACTTGCAAGTAGGCTCTACCCCCACTAAATGGGGTAGCGCGCATCGATCGGTACCATCCTTGAGCTTCTCCGACTTTCGGAAGGGTTAGGGTTAGGGATGAAAGCACATAGGAGAAAGAGATATTCTTGAATAACTTTTTTTGTGAAGGTCGGAGAGACTTGGAAAGTGGTTGCATCTGGACTAATTTGGGTCCTGCGGATCGATTGGTACCATCCCCGAGCTTGTACGACCTTCGGAAGAGGTCGACCGACGAAATTCCCCCAAATCTGAGGAGATATTCTTGAATAACTTTTTTTGTGAAGGTCGGAGAGACTTGCAAGTAGGCTCTACCCCCACTAAATGGGGTTGCGCGCATCGATCGGTACCATCCTTGAGCTTCTCCGACTTTCGGAAGGGTTAGGGTTAGGGTTAGGGATGAAAGCACATAGGAGAAAGAGATATTCTTGAATAACTTTTTTTGTGAAGGTCGGAGAGACTTGGAAAGTGGTTGCATCTGGACTAATTTGGGTCCTGCGGATCGATTGGTACCATCCCCGAGCTTGTACGACCTTCGGAAGAGGTCGACCGACGAAATTCCCCCAAATCTGAGGAGATATTCTTGAATAACTTTTTTTTTGAAGGTCGGAGAGACTTGCAAGTAGGCTCTACCCCCACTAAATGGGGTTGCGCGCATCGATCGGTACCATCCTTGAGCTTCTCCGACTTTCGGAAGGGTTAGGGTTAGGGTTAGGGATGAAAGCACATAGGAGAAAGAGATATTCTTGAATAACTTTTTTTGTGAAGGTCGGAGAGACTTGCAAGTAGGCTCTACCCCCACTAAATGGGGTAGCGCGCATCGATCGGTACCATCCTTGAGCTTCTCCGACTTTCGGAAGGGTTAGGGTTAGGGTTAGGGATGAAAGCACATAGGAGAAAGAGATATTCTTGAATAACTTTTTTTGTGAAGGTCGGAGAGACTTGGAAAGTGGTTGCATCTGGACTAATTTGGGTCCTGCGGATCGATTGGTACCATCCCCGAGCTTGTACGACCTTCGGAAGAGGTCGACCGACGAAATTCCCCCAAATCTGAGGAGATATTCTTGAATAACTTTTTTTGTGAAGGTCGGAGAGACTTGCAAGTAGGCTCTACCCCCACTAAATGGGGTTGCGCGCATCGATCGGTACCATCCTTGAGCTTCTCCGACTTTCGGAAGGGTTAGGGTTAGGGTTAGGGATGAAAGCACATAGGAGAAAGAGATATTCTTGAATAACTTTTTTTGTGAAGGTCGGAGAGACTTGGAAAGTGGTTGCATCTGGACTAATTTGGGTCCTGCGGATCGATTGGTACCATCCCCGAGCTTGTACGACCTTCGGAAGAGGTCGACCGACGAAATTCCCCCAAATCTGAGGAGATATTCTTGAATAACTTTTTTTTTGAAGGTCGGAGAGACTTGCAAGTAGGCTCTACCCCCACTAAATGGGGTTGCGCGCATCGATCGGTACCATCCTTGAGCTTCTCCGACTTTCGGAAGGGTTAGGGTTAGGGTTAGGGATGAAAGCACATAGGAGAAAGAGATATTCTTGAATAACTTTTTTTGTGAAGGTCGGAGAGACTTGCAAGTAGGCTCTACCCCCACTAAATGGGGTAGCGCGCATCGATCGGTACCATCCTTGAGCTTCTCCGACTTTCGGAAGGGTTAGGGTTAGGGATGAAAGCACATAGGAGAAAGAGATATTCTTGAATAACTTTTTTTGTGAAGGTCGGAGAGACTTGCAAGTAGGCTCTACCCCCACTAAATGGGGTAGCGCGCATCGATCGGTACCATCCTTGAGCTTCTCCGACTTTCGGAAGGGTTAGGGTTAGGGTTAGGGATGAAAGCACATAGGAGAAAGAGATATTCTTGAATAACTTTTTTTTTGAAGGTCGGAGAGACTTGGAAAGTGGTTGCATCTGGACTAATTTGGGTCCTGCGGATCGATTGGTACCATCCCCGAGCTTGTACGACCTTCGAAAGAGGTCGACCGACGAAATTCCCCCAAATCTGAGGAGATATTCTTGAATAACTTTTTTTGTGAAGGTCGGAGAGACTTGCAAGTAGGCTCTACCCCCACTAAATGGGGTTGCGCGCATCGATCGGTACCATCCTTGAGCTTCTCCGACTTTCGGAAGGGTTAGGGTTAGGGTTAGGGATGAAAGCACATAGGAGAAAGAGATATTCTTGAATAACTTTTTTTGTGAAGGTCGGAGAGACTTGCAAGTAGGCTCTACCCCCACTAAATGGGGTAGCGCGCATCGATCGGTACCATCCTTGAGCTTCTCCGACTTTCGGAAGGGTTAGGGTTAGGGTTAGGGATGAAAGCACATAGGAGAAAGAGATATTCTTGAATAACTTTTTTTGTGAAGGTCGGAGAGACTTGGAAAGTGGTTGCATCTGGACTAATTTGGGTCCTGCGGATCGATTGGTACCATCCCCGAGCTTGTACGACCTTCGGAAGAGGTCGACCGACGAAATTCCCCCAAATCTGAGGAGATATTCTTGAATAACTTTTTTTGTGAAGGTCGGAGAGACTTGCAAGTAGGCTCTACCCCCACTAAATGGGGTTGCGCGCATCGATCGGTACCATCCTTGAGCTTCTCCGACTTTCGGAAGGGTTAGGGTTAGGGTTAGGGATGAAAGCACATAGGAGAAAGAGATATTCTTGAATAACTTTTTTTGTGAAGGTCGGAGAGACTTGGAAAGTGGTTGCATCTGGACTAATTTGGGTCCTGCGGATCGATTGGTACCATCCCCGAGCTTGTACGACCTTCGGAAGAGGTCGACCGACGAAATTCCCCCAAATCTGAGGAGATATTCTTGAATAACTTTTTTTTTGAAGGTCGGAGAGACTTGCAAGTAGGCTCTACCCCCACTAAATGGGGTTGCGCGCATCGATCGGTACCATCCTTGAGCTTCTCCGACTTTCGGAAGGGTTAGGGTTAGGGTTAGGGATGAAAGCACATAGGAGAAAGAGATATTCTTGAATAACTTTTTTTGTGAAGGTCGGAGAGACTTGGAAAGTGGTTGCATCTGGACTAATTTGGGTCCTGCGGATCGATTGGTACCATCCCCGAGCTTGTACGACCTTCGGAAGAGGTCGACCGACGAAATTCCCCCAAATCTGAGGAGATATTCTTGAATAACTTTTTTTGTGAAGGTCGGAGAGACTTGCAAGTAGGCTCTACTCCCACTAAATGGGGTTGCGCGCATCGATCGGTACCATCCTTGAGCTTCTCCGACTTTCGGAAGGGTTAGGGTTAGGGATGAAAGCACATAGGAGAAAGAGATATTCTTGAATAACTTTTTTTGTGAAGGTCGGAGAGACTTGCAAGTAGGCTCTACCCCCACTAAATGGGGTAGCGCGCATCGATCGGTACCATCCTTGAGCTTCTCCGACTTTCGGAAGGGTTAGGGTTAGGGTTAGGGATGAAAGCACATAGGAGAAAGAGATATTCTTGAATAACTTTTTTTGTGAAGGTCGGAGAGACTTGGAAAGTGGTTGCATCTGGACTAATTTGGGTCCTGCGGATCGATTGGTACCATCCCCGAGCTTGTACGACCTTCGGAAGAGATCGACCGACGAAATTCCCCCAAATCTGAGGAGATATTCTTGAATAACTTTTTTTGTGAAGGTCGGAGAGACTTGCAAGTAGGCTCTACCCCCACTAAATGGGGTTGCGCGCATCGATCGGTACCATCCTTGAGCTTCTCCGACTTTCGGAAGGGTTAGGGTTAGGGTTAGGGATGAAAGCACATAGGAGAAAGAGATATTCTTGAATAACTTTTTTTGTGAAGATCGGAGAGACTTGCAAGTAGGCTCTACCCCCACTAAATGGGGTAGCGCGCATCGATCGGTACCATCCTTGAGCTTCTCCGACTTTCGGAAGGGTTAGGGTTAGGGTTAGGGATGAAAGCACATAGGAGAAAGAGATATTCTTGAATAACTTTTTTTGTGAAGGTCGGAGAGACTTGGAAAGTGGTTGCATCTGGACTAATTTGGGTCCTGCGGATCGATTGGTACCATCCCCGAGCTTGTACGACCTTCGGAAGAGGTCGACCGACGAAATTCCCCCAAATCTGAGGAGATATTCTTGAATAACTTTTTTTGTGAAGGTCGGAGAGACTTGCAAGTAGGCTCTACTCCCACTAAATGGGGTTGCGCGCATCGATCGGTACCATCCTTGAGCTTCTCCGACTTTCGGAAGGGTTAGGGTTAGGGTTAGGGATGAAAGCACATAGGAGAAAGAGATATTCTTGAATAACTTTTTTTGTGAAGGTCGGAGAGACTTGGAAAGTGGTTGCATCTGGACTAATTTGGGTCCTGCGGATCGATTGGTACCATCCCCGAGCTTGTACGACCTTCGGAAGAGGTCGACCGACGAAATTCCCCCAAATCTGAGGAGATATTCTTGAATAACTTTTTTTTTGAAGGTCGGAGAGACTTGCAAGTAGGCTCTACCCCCACTAAATGGGGTTGCGCGCATCGATCGGTACCATCCTTGAGCTTCTCCGACTTTCGGAAGGGTTAGGGTTAGGGTTAGGGATGAAAGCACATAGGAGAAAGAGATATTCTTGAATAACTTTTTTTGTGAAGGTCGGAGAGACTTGCAAGTAGGCTCTACCCCCACTAAATGGGGTAGCGCGCATCGATCGGTACCATCCTTGAGCTTCTCCGACTTTCGGAAGGGTTAGGGTTAGGGTTAGGGATGAAAGCACATAGGAGAAAGAGATATTCTTGAATAACTTTTTTTGTGAAGGTCGGAGAGACTTGGAAAGTGGTTGCATCTGGACTAATTTGGGTCCTGCGGATCGATTGGTACCATCCCCGAGCTTGTACGACCTTCGGAAGAGGTCGACCGACGAAATTCCCCCAAATCTGAGGAGATATTCTTGAATAACTTTTTTTGTGAAGGTCGGAGAGACTTGCAAGTAGGCTCTACCCCCACTAAATGGGGTAGCGCGCATCGATCGGTACCATCCTTGAGCTTCTCCGACTTTCGGAAGGGTTAGGGTTAGGGTTAGGGATGAAAGCACATAGGAGAAAGAGATATTCTTGAATAACTTTTTTTGTGAAGGTCGGAGAGACTTGCAAGTAGGCTCTACCCCCACTAAATGGGGTAGCGCGCATCGATCGGTACCATCCTTGAGCTTCTCCGACTTTCGGAAGGGTTAGGGTTAGGGTTAGGGATGAAAGCACATAGGAGAAAGAGATATTCTTGAATAACTTTTTTTGTGAAGGTCGGAGAGACTTGGAAAGTGGTTGCATCTGGACTAATTTGGGTCCTGCAGATCGATTGGTACCATCCCCGAGCTTGTACGACCTTCGGAAGAGGTCGACCGACGAAATTCCCCCAAATCTGAGGAGATATTCTTGAATAACTTTTTTTGTGAAGGTCGGAGAGACTTGCAAGTAGGCTCTACCCCCACTAAATGGGGTTGCGTGCATCGATCGGTACCATCCTTGAGCTTCTCCGACTTTCGGAAGGGTTAGGGTTAGGGTTAGGGATGAAAGCACATAGGAGAAAGAGATATTCTTGAATAACTTTTTTTGTGAAGGTCGGAGAGACTTGCAAGTAGGCTCTACCCCCACTAAATGGGGTAGCGCGCATCGATCGGTACCATCCTTGAGCTTCTCCGACTTTCGGAAGGGTTAGGGTTAGGGTTAGGGATGAAAGCACATAGGAGAAAGAGATATTCTTGAATAACTTTTTTTGTGAAGGTCGGAGAGACTTGCAAGTAGGCTCTACCCCCACTAAATGGGGTAGTGCGCATCGATCGGTACCATCCTTGAGCTTCTCCGACTTTCGGAAGGGTTAGGGTTAGGGTTAGGGATGAAAGCACATAGGAGAAAGAGATATTCTTGAATAACTTTTTTTGTGAAGGTCGGAGAGACTTGCAAGTAGGCTCTACCCCCACTAAATGGGGTAGCGCGCATCGATCGGTACCATCCTTGAGCTTCTCCGACTTTTGAAAGGGTTAGGGTTAGGGTTAGGGATGAAAGCACATAGGAGAAAGAGATATTCTTGAATAACTTTTTTTGTGAAGGTCGGAGAGACTTGGAAAGTGGTTGCATCTGGACTAATTTGGGTCCTGCGGATCGATTGGTACCATCCCCGAGCTTGTACGACCTTCGGAAGAGGTCGACCGACGAAATTCCCCCAAATCTGAGGAGATATTCTTAAATAACTTTTTTTGTGAAGGTCGGAGAGACTTGCAAGTAGGCTCTACTCCCACTAAATGGGGTTGCGCGCATCGATCGGTACCATCCTTGAGCTTCTCCGACTTTCGGAAGGGTTAGGGTTAGGGTTAGGGATGAAAGCACATAGGAGAAAGAGATATTCTTGAATAACTTTTTTTGTGAAGGTCGGAGAGACTTGCAAGTAGGCTCTACCCCCACTAAATGGGGTAGCGCGCATCGATCGGTACCATCCTTGAGCTTCTCCGACTTTCGGAAGGGTTAGGGTTAGGGTTAGGGATGAAAGCACATAGGAGAAAGAGATATTCTTGAATAACTTTTTTTGTGAAGGTCGGAGAGACTTGGAAAGTGGTTGCATCTGGACTAATTTGGGTCCTGCGGATCGATTGGTACCATCCCCGAGCTTGTACGACCTTCGGAAGAGGTCGACCGACGAAATTCCCCCAAATCTGAGGAGATATTCTTGAATAACTTTTTTTGTGAAGGTCGGAGAGACTTGCAAGTAGGCTCTACCCCCACTAAATGGGGTAGCGCGCATCGATCGGTACCATCCTTGAGCTTCTCCGACTTTCGGAAGGGTTAGGGTTAGGGTTAGGGATGAAAGCACATAGGAGAAAGAGATATTCTTGAATAACTTTTTTTGTGAAGGTCGGAGAGACTTGCAAGTAGGCTCTACCCCCACTAAATGGGGTAGCGCGCATCGATCGGTACCATCTTTGAGCTTCTCCGACTTTCGGAAGGGTTAGGGTTAGGGTTAGGGATGAAAGCACATAGGAGAAAGAGATATTCTTGAATAACTTTTTTTGTGAAGGTCGGAGAGACTTGGAAAGTGGTTGCATCTGGACTAATTTGGGTCCTGCGGATCGATTGGTACCATCCCCGAGCTTGTACGACCTTCGGAAGAGGTCGACCGACGAAATTCCCCCAAATCTGAGGAGATATTCTTGAATAACTTTTTTTGTGAAGGTCGGAGAGACTTGCAAGTAGGCTCTACCCCCACTAAATGGGGTAGCGCGCATCGATCGGTACCATCCTTGAGCTTTTCCGACTTTCGGAAGGGTTAGGGTTAGGGTTAGGGATGAAAGCACATAGGAGAAAGAGATATTCTTGAATAACTTTTTTTGTGAAGGTCGGAGAGACTTGCAAGTAGGCTCTACCCCCACTAAATGGGGTAGCGCGCATCGATCGGTACCATCCTTGAGCTTCTCCGACTTTCGGAAGGGTTAGGGTTAGGGTTAGGGATGAAAGCACATAGGAGAAAGAGATATTCTTGAATAACTTTTTTTGTGAAGGTCGGAGAGACTTGCAAGTAGGCTCTACCCCCACTAAATGGGGTAGCGCGCATCGATCGGTACCATCCTTGAGCTTCTCCGACTTTCGGAAGGGTTAGGGTTAGGGTTAGGGATGAAAGCACATAGGAGAAAGAGATATTATTGAATAACTTTTTTTGTGAAGGTCGGAGAGACTTGCAAGTAGGCTCTACCCCCACTAAATGGGGTAGTGCGCATCGATTGGTACCATCCTTGAGCTTCTCCGACTTTTGGAAGGGTTAGGGTTAGGGTTAGGGATGAAAGCACATAGGAGAAAGAGATATTCTTGAATAACTTTTTTTGTGAAGGTCGGAGAGACTTGGAAAGTGGTTGCATCTGGACTAATTTGGGTCCTGCGGATCGATTGGTACCATCCCCGAGCTTGTACGACCTTCGGAAGAGGTCGACCGACGAAATTCCCCCAAATCTGAGGAGATATTCTTGAATAACTTTTTTTGTGAAGGTCGGAGAGACTTGCAAGTAGGCTCTACCCCCACTAAATGGGGTAGCGCGCATCGATCGGTACCATCCTTGAGCTTCTCCGACTTTCGGAAGGGTTAGGGTTAGGGTTAGGGATGAAAGCACATAGGAGAAAGAGATATTCTTGAATAACTTTTTTTGTGAAGGTCAGAGAGACTTGCAAGTAGGCTCTACCCCCACTAAATGGGGTAGCGCGCATCGATCGGTACCATCCTTGAGCTTCTCCGACTTTCGGAAGGGTTAGGGTTAGGGTTAGGGATGAAAGCACATAGGAGAAAGAGATATTCTTGAATGACTTTTTTTGTGAAGGTCGGAGAGACTTGGAAAGTGGTTGCATCTGGACTAATTTGGGTCCTGCGGATCGATTGGTACCATCCCCGAGCTTGTACGACCTTCGGAAGAGGTCGACCGACGAAATTCCCCCAAATCTGAGGAGATATTCTTGAATAACTTTTTTTGTGAAGGTCGGAGAGACTTGCAAGTAGGCTTTACCCCCACTAAATGGGGTAGCGCGCATCGATCGGTACCATCCTTGAGCTTCTCCGACTTTCGGAAGGGTTAGGGTTAGGGTTAGGGATGAAAGCACATAGGAGAAAGAGATATTCTTGAATAACTTTTTTTGTGAAGGTCGGAGAGACTTGCAAGTAGGCTCTACCCCCACTAAATGGGGTTGCGCGCATCGATCGGTACCATCCTTGAGCTTCTCCGACTTTCGGAAGGGTTAGGGTTAGGGTTAGGGATGAAAGCACATAGGAGAAAGAGATATTCTTGAATAACTTTTTTTGTGAAGGTCGGAGAGACTTGCAAGTAGGCTCTACCCCCACTAAATGGGGTAGCGCGCATCGATCGGTACCATCCTTGAGCTTCTCCGACTTTCGGAAGGGTTAGGGTTAGGGTTAGGGATGAAAGCACATAGGAGAAAGAGATATTCTTGAATAACTTTTTTTGTGAAGGTCGGAGAGACTTGGAAAGTGGTTGCATCTGGACTAATTTGGGTCCTGCGGATCGATTGGTACCATCCCCGAGCTTGTACGACCTTCGGAAGAGGTCGACCGACGAAATTCCCCCAAATCTGAGGAGATATTCTTGAATAACTTTTTTTGTGAAGGTCGGAGAGACTTGCAAGTAGGCTCTACCCCCACTAAATGGGGTTGCGCGCATCGATCGGTACCATCCTTGAGCTTCTCCGACTTTCGGAAGGGTTAGGGTTAGGGTTAGGGATGAAAGCACATAGGAGAAAGAGATATTCTTGAATAACTTTTTTTGTGAAGGTCGGAGAGACTTGGAAAGTGGTTGCATCTGGACTAATTTGGGTCCTGCGGATCGATTGGTACCATCCCCGAGCTTGTACGACCTTCGGAAGAGGTCGACCGACGAAATTCCCCCAAATCTGAGGAGATATTCTTGAATAACTTTTTTTGTGAAGGTCGGAGAGACTTGCAAGTAGGCTTTACCCCCACTAAATGGGGTAGCGCGCATCGATCGGTACCATCCTTGAGCTTCTCCGACTTTCGGAAGGGTTAGGGTTAGGGTTAGGGATGAAAGCACATAGGAGAAAGAGATATTCTTGAATAACTTTTTTTGTGAAGGTCGGAGAGACTTGCAAGTAGGCTCTACCCCCACTAAATGGGGTTGCGCGCATCGATCGGTACCATCCTTGAGCTTCTCCGACTTTCGGAAGGGTTAGGGTTAGGGTTAGGGATGAAAGCACATAGGAGAAAGAGATATTCTTGAATAACTTTTTTTGTGAAGGTCGGAGAGACTTGCAAGTAGGCTCTACCCCCACTAAATGGGGTAGCGCGCATCGATCGGTACCATCCTTGAGCTTCTCCGACTTTCGGAAGGGTTAGGGTTAGGGTTAGGGATGAAAGCACATAGGAGAAAGAGATATTCTTGAATAACTTTTTTTGTGAAGGTCGGAGAGACTTGGAAAGTGGTTGCATCTGGACTAATTTGGGTCCTGCGGATCGATTGGTACCATCCCCGAGCTTGTACGACCTTCGGAAGAGGTCGACCGACGAAATTCCCCCAAATCTGAGGAGATATTCTTGAATAACTTTTTTTGTGAAGGTCGGAGAGACTTGCAAGTAGGCTCTACCCCCACTAAATGGGGTTGCGCGCATCGATCGGTACCATCCTTGAGCTTCTCCGACTTTCGGAAGGGTTAGGGTTAGGGTTAGGGATGAAAGCACATAGGAGAAAGAGATATTCTTGAATAACTTTTTTTGTGAAGGTCGGAGAGACTTGGAAAGTGGTTGCATCTGGACTAATTTGGGTCCTGCGGATCGATTGGTACCATCCCCGAGCTTGTACGACCTTCGGAAGAGGTCGACCGACGAAATTCCCCCAAATCTGAGGAGATATTCTTGAATAACTTTTTTTTTGAAGGTCGGAGAGACTTGCAAGTAGGCTCTACCCCCACTAAATGGGGTTGCGCGCATCGATCGGTACCATCCTTGAGCTTCTCCGACTTTCGGAAGGGTTAGGGTTAGGGTTAGGGATGAAAGCACATAGGAGAAAGAGATATTCTTGAATAACTTTTTTTGTGAAGGTCGGAGAGACTTGCAAGTAGGCTCTACCCCCACTAAATGGGGTAGCGCGCATCGATCGGTACCATCCTTGAGCTTCTCCGACTTTCGGAAGGGTTAGGGTTAGGGATGAAAGCACATAGGAGAAAGAGATATTCTTGAATAACTTTTTTTGTGAAGGTCGGAGAGACTTGCAAGTAGGCTCTACCCCCACTAAATGGGGTAGCGCGCATCGATCGGTACCATCCTTGAGCTTCTCCGACTTTCGGAAGGGTTAGGGTTAGGGTTAGGGATGAAAGCACATAGGAGAAAGAGATATTCTTGAATAACTTTTTTTGTGAAGGTCGGAGAGACTTGGAAAGTGGTTGCATCTGGACTAATTTGGGTCCTGCGGATCGATTGGTACCATCCCCGAGCTTGTACGACCTTCGGAAGAGATCGACCGACGAAATTCCCCCAAATCTGAGGAGATATTCTTGAATAACTTTTTTTGTGAAGGTCGGAGAGACTTGCAAGTAGGCTCTACCCCCACTAAATGGGGTTGCGCGCATCGATCGGTACCATCCTTGAGCTTCTCCGACTTTCGGAAGGGTTAGGGTTAGGGTTAGGGATGAAAGCACATAGGAGAAAGAGATATTCTTGAATAACTTTTTTTGTGAAGATCGGAGAGACTTGCAAGTAGGCTCTACCCCCACTAAATGGGGTAGCGCGCATCGATCGGTACCATCCTTGAGCTTCTCCGACTTTCGGAAGGGTTAGGGTTAGGGTTAGGGATGAAAGCACATAGGAGAAAGAGATATTCTTGAATAACTTTTTTTGTGAAGGTCGGAGAGACTTGGAAAGTGGTTGCATCTGGACTAATTTGGGTCCTGCGGATCGATTGGTACCATCCCCGAGCTTGTACGACCTTCGGAAGAGGTCGACCGACGAAATTCCCCCAAATCTGAGGAGATATTCTTGAATAACTTTTTTTGTGAAGGTCGGAGAGACTTGCAAGTAGGCTCTACTCCCACTAAATGGGGTTGCGCGCATCGATCGGTACCATCCTTGAGCTTCTCCGACTTTCGGAAGGGTTAGGGTTAGGGATGAAAGCACATAGGAGAAAGAGATATTCTTGAATAACTTTTTTTGTGAAGGTCGGAGAGACTTGCAAGTAGGCTCTACCCCCACTAAATGGGGTAGCGCGCATCGATCGGTACCATCCTTGAGCTTCTCCGACTTTCGGAAGGGTTAGGGTTAGGGTTAGGGATGAAAGCACATAGGAGAAAGAGATATTCTTGAATAACTTTTTTTGTGAAGGTCGGAGAGACTTGGAAAGTGGTTGCATCTGGACTAATTTGGGTCCTGCAGATCGATTGGTACCATCCCCGAGCTTGTACGACCTTCGGAAGAGGTCGACCGACGAAATTCCCCCAAATCTGAGGAGATATTCTTGAATAACTTTTTTTGTGAAGGTCGGAGAGACTTGCAAGTAGGCTCTACCCCCACTAAATGGGGTTGCGCGCATCGATCGGTACCATCCTTGAGCTTCTCCGACTTTCGGAAGGGTTAGGGTTAGGGTTAGGGATGAAAGCACATAGGAGAAAGAGATATTCTTGAATAACTTTTTTTGTGAAGGTCGGAGAGACTTGCAAGTAGGCTCTACCCCCACTAAATGGGGTAGCGCGCATCGATCGGTACCATCCTTGAGCTTCTCCGACTTTCGGAAGGGTTAGGGTTAGGGTTAGGGATGAAAGCACATAGGAGAAAGAGATATTCTTGAATAACTTTTTTTGTGAAGGTCGGAGAGACTTGGAAAGTGGTTGCATCTGGACTAATTTGGGTCCTGCGGATCGATTGGTACCATCCCCGAGCTTGTACGACCTTCGGAAGAGGTCGACCGACGAAATTCCCCCAAATCTGAGGAGATATTCTTGAATAACTTTTTTTGTGAAGGTCGGAGAGACTTGCAAGTAGGCTCTACCCCCACTAAATGGGGTTGCGCGCATCGATCGGTACCATCCTTGAGCTTCTCCGACTTTCGGAAGGGTTAGGGTTAGGGTTAGGGATGAAAGCACATAGGAGAAAGAGATATTCTTGAATAACTTTTTTTGTGAAGGTCGGAGAGACTTGGAAAGTGGTTGCATCTGGACTAATTTGGGTCCTGCGGATCGATTGGTACCATCCCCGAGCTTGTACGACCTTCGGAAGAGGTCGACCGACGAAATTCCCCCAAATCTGAGGAGATATTCTTGAATAACTTTTTTTGTGAAGGTCGGAGAGACTTGCAAGTAGGCTCTACCCCCACTAAATGGGGTTGCGCGCATCGATCGGTACCATCCTTGAGCTTCTCCGACTTTCGGAAGGGTTAGGGTTAGGGTTAGGGATGAAAGCACATAGGAGAAAGAGATATTCTTGAATAACTTTTTTTGTGAAGGTCGGAGAGACTTGCAAGTAGGCTCTACCCCCACTAAATGGGGTAGTGCGCATCGATCGGTACCATCCTTGAGCTTCTCCGACTTTCGGAAGGGTTAGGGTTAGGGTTAGGGATGAAAGCACATAGGAGAAAGAGATATTCTTGAATAACTTTTTTTGTGAAGGTCGGAGAGACTTGCAAGTAGGCTCTACCCCCACTAAATGGGGTAGTGCGCATCGATCGGTACCATCCTTGAGCTTCTCCGACTTTCGGAAGGGTTAGGGTTAGGGTTAGGGATGAAAGCACATAGGAGAAAGAGATATTCTTGAATAACTTTTTTTGTGAAGGTCGGAGAGACTTGCAAGTAGGCTCTACCCCCACTAAATGGGGTAGCGCGCATCGATCGGTACCATCCTTGAGCTTCTCCGACTTTTGAAAGGGTTAGGGTTAGGGTTAGGGATGAAAGCACATAGGAGAAAGAGATATTCTTGAATAACTTTTTTTGTGAAGGTCGGAGAGACTTGGAAAGTGGTTGCATCTGGACTAATTTGGGTCCTGCGGATCGATTGGTACCATCCCCGAGCTTGTACGACCTTCGGAAGAGGTCGACCGACGAAATTCCCCCAAATCTGAGGAGATATTCTTAAATAACTTTTTTTGTGAAGGTCGGAGAGACTTGCAAGTAGGCTCTACCCCCACTAAATGTGGTTGCGCGCATCGATCGGTACCATCCTTGAGCTTCTCCGACTTTCGGAAGGGTTAGGGTTAGGGTTAGGGATGAAAGCACATAGGAGAAAGAGATATTCTTGAATAACTTTTTTTGTGAAGGTCGGAGAGACTTGCAAGTAGGCTCTACCCCCACTAAATGGGGTAGCGCGCATCGATCGGTACCATCCTTGAGCTTCTCCGACTTTCGGAAGGGTTAGGGTTAGGGTTAGGGATGAAAGCACATAGGAGAAAGAGATATTCTTGAATAACTTTTTTTGTGAAGGTCGGAGAGACTTGGAAAGTGGTTGCATCTGGACTAATTTGGGTCCTGCGGATCGATTGGTACCATCCCCGAGCTTGTACGACCTTCGGAAGAGGTCGACCGACGAAATTCCCCCAAATCTGAGGAGATATTCTTGAATAACTTTTTTCGTGAAGGTCGGAGAGACTTGCAAGTAGGCTCTACCCCCACTAAATGGGGTAGCGCGCATCGATCGGTACCATCCTTGAGCTTCTCCGACTTTCGGAAGGGTTAGGGTTAGGGTTAGGGATGAAAGCACATAGGAGAAAGAGATATTCTTGAATAACTTTTTTTGTGAAGGTCGGAGAGACTTGCAAGTAGGCTCTACCCCCACTAAATGGGGTAGCGCGCATCGATCGGTACCATCTTTGAGCTTCTCCGACTTTCGGAAGGGTTAGGGTTAGGGTTAGGGATGAAAGCACATAGGAGAAAGAGATATTCTTGAATAACTTTTTTTGTGAAGGTCGGAGAGACTTGGAAAGTGGTTGCATCTGGACTAATTTGGGTCCTGCGGATCGATTGGTACCATCCCCGAGCTTGTACGACCTTCGGAAGAGGTCGACCGACGAAATTCCCCCAAATCTGAGGAGATATTCTTGAATAACTTTTTTTGTGAAGGTCGGAGAGACTTGCAAGTAGGCTCTACCCCCACTAAATGGGGTAGCGCGCATCGATCGGTACCATCCTTGAGCTTTTCCGACTTTCGGAAGGGTTAGGGTTAGGGTTAGGGATGAAAGCACATAGGAGAAAGAGATATTCTTGAATAACTTTTTTTGTGAAGGTCGGAGAGACTTGCAAGTAGGCTCTACCCCCACTAAATGGGGTAGCGCGCATCGATCGGTACCATCCTTGAGCTTCTCCGACTTTCGGAAGGGTTAGGGTTAGGGTTAGGGATGAAAGCACATAGGAGAAAGAGATATTCTTGAATAACTTTTTTTGTGAAGGTCGGAGAGACTTGCAAGTAGGCTCTACCCCCACTAAATGGGGTAGCGCGCATCGATCGGTACCATCCTTGAGCTTCTCCGACTTTCGGAAGGGTTAGGGTTAGGGTTAGGGATGAAAGCACATAGGAGAAAGAGATATTCTTGAATAACTTTTTTTGTGAAGGTCGGAGAGACTTGCAAGTAGGCTCTACCCCCACTAAATGGGGTAGTGCGCATCGATTGGTACCATCCTTGAGCTTCTCCGACTTTTGGAAGGGTTAGGGTTAGGGATGAAAGCACATAGGAGAAAGAGATATTCTTGAATAACTTTTTTTGTGAAGGTCGGAGAGACTTGGAAAGTGGTTGCATCTGGACTAATTTGGGTCCTGCGGATCGATTGGTACCATCCCCGAGCTTGTACGACCTTCGGAAGAGGTCGACCGACGAAATTCCCCCAAATCTGAGGAGATATTCTTGAATAACTTTTTTTGTGAAGGTCGGAGAGACTTGCAAGTAGGCTCTACCCCCACTAAATGGGGTAGCGCGCATCGATCGGTACCATCCTTGAGCTTCTCCGACTTTCGGAAGGGTTAGGGTTAGGGTTAGGGATGAAAGCACATAGGAGAAAGAGATATTCTTGAATAACTTTTTTTGTGAAGGTCGGAGAGACTTGCAAGTAGGCTCTACCCCCACTAAATGGGGTAGCGCGCATCGATCGGTACCATCCTTGAGCTTCTCCGACTTTCGGAAGGGTTAGGGTTAGGGTTAGGGATGAAAGCACATAGGAGAAAGAGATATTCTTGAATGACTTTTTTTGTGAAGGTCGGAGAGACTTGGAAAGTGGTTGCATCTGGACTAATTTGGGTCCTGCGGATCGATTGGTACCATCCCCGAGCTTGTACGACCTTCGGAAGAGGTCGACCGACGAAATTCCCCCAAATCTGAGGAGATATTCTTGAATAACTTTTTTTGTGAAGGTCGGAGAGACTTGCAAGTAGGCTTTACCCCCACTAAATGGGGTAGCGCGCATCGATCGGTACCATCCTTGAGCTTCTCCGACTTTCGGAAGGGTTAGGGTTAGGGTTAGGGATGAAAGCACATAGGAGAAAGAGATATTCTTGAATAACTTTTTTTGTGAAGGTCGGAGAGACTTGCAAGTAGGCTCTACCCCCACTAAATGGGGTAGCGCGCATCGATCGATACCATCCTTGAGCTTCTCCGACTTTCGGAAGGGTTAGGGTTAGGGTTAGGGATGAAAGCACATAGGAGAAAGAGATATTCTTGAATAACTTTTTTTGTGAAGGTCGGAGAGACTTGCAAGTAGGCTTTACCCCCACTAAATGGGGTAGCGCGCATCGATCGGTACCATCCTTGAGCTTCTCCGACTTTCGGAAGGGTTAGGGTTAGGGTTAGGGATGAAAGCACATAGGAGAAAGAGATATTCTTGAATAACTTTTTTTGTGAAGGTCGGAGAGACTTGCAAGTAGGCTCTACCCCCACTAAATGGGGTAGTGCGCATCGATCGGTACCATCCTTGAGCTTCTCCGACTTTCGGAAGGGTTAGGGTTAGGGTTAGGGATGAAAGCACATAGGAGAAAGAGATATTCTTGAATAACTTTTTTTGTGAAGGTCGGAGAGACTTGCAAGTAGGCTCTACCCCCACTAAATGGGGTAGCGCGCATCGATCGGTACCATCTTTGAGCTTCTCCGACTTTCGGAAGGGTTAGGGTTAGGGTTAGGGATGAAAGCACATAGGAGAAAGAGATATTCTTGAATAACTTTTTTTGTGAAGGTCGGAGAGACTTGGAAAGTGGTTGCATCTGGACTAATTTGGGTCCTGCGGATCGATTGGTACCATCCCCGAGCTTGTACGACCTTCGGAAGAGGTCGACCGACGAAATTCCCCCAAATCTGAGGAGATATTCTTGAATAACTTTTTTTGTGAAGGTCGGAGAGACTTGCAAGTAGGCTCTACCCCCACTAAATGGGGTAGCGCGCATCGATCGGTACCATCCTTGAGCTTTTCCGACTTTCGGAAGGGTTAGGGTTAGGGTTAGGGATGAAAGCACATAGGAGAAAGAGATATTCTTGAATAACTTTTTTTGTGAAGGTCGGAGAGACTTGCAAGTAGGCTCTACCCCCACTAAATGGGGTAGCGCGCATCGATCGGTACCATCCTTGAGCTTCTCCGACTTTCGGAAGGGTTAGGGTTAGGGTTAGGGATGAAAGCACATAGGAGAAAGAGATATTCTTGAATAACTTTTTTTGTGAAGGTCGGAGAGACTTGCAAGTAGGCTCTACCCCCACTAAATGGGGTAGCGCGCATCGATCGGTACCATCCTTGAGCTTCTCCGACTTTCGGAAGGGTTAGGGTTAGGGTTAGGGATGAAAGCACATAGGAGAAAGAGATATTCTTGAATAACTTTTTTTGTGAAGGTCGGAGAGACTTGCAAGTAGGCTCTACCCCCACTAAATGGGGTAGCGCGCATCGATCGGTACCATCCTTGAGCTTCTCCGACTTTCGGAAGGGTTAGGGTTAGGGTTAGGGATGAAAGCACATAGGAGAAAGAGATATTCTTGAATGACTTTTTTTGTGAAGGTCGGAGAGACTTGGAAAGTGGTTGCATCTGGACTAATTTGGGTCCTGCGGATCGATTGGTACCATCCCCGAGCTTGTACGACCTTCGGAAGAGGTCGACCGACAAAATTCCCCCAAATCTGAGGAGATATTCTTGAATAACTTTTTTTGTGAAGGTCGGAGAGACTTGCAAGTAGGCTTTACCCCCACTAAATGGGGTAGCGCGCATCGATCGGTACCATCCTTGAGCTTCTCCGACTTTCGGAAGGGTTAGGGTTAGGGTTAGGGATGAAAGCACATAGGAGAAAGAGATATTCTTGAATAACTTTTTTTGTGAAGGTCGGAGAGACTTGCAAGTAGGCTCTACCCCCACTAAATGGGGTAGCGCGCATCGATCGATACCATCCTTGAGCTTCTCCGACTTTCGGAAGGGTTAGGGTTAGGGATGAAAGCACATAGGAGAAAGAGATATTCTTGAATAACTTTTTTTGTGAAGGTCGGAGAGACTTGCAAGTAGGCTCTACCCCCACTAAATGGGGTAGCGCGCATCGATCTGTACCATCCTTGAGCTTCTCCGACTTTCGGAAGGGTTAGGGTTAGGGTTAGGGATGAAAGCACATAGGAGAAAGAGATATTCTTGAATAACTTTTTTTGTGAAGGTCGGAGAGACTTGCAAGTAGGCTCTACCCCCACTAAATGGGGTAGTGCGCATCGATCGGTACCATCCTTGAGCTTCTCCGACTTTCGGAAGGGTTAGGGTTAGGGTTAGGGATGAAAGCACATAGGAGAAAGAGATATTCTTGAATAACTTTTTTTGTGAAGGTCGGAGAGACTTGCAAGTAGGCTCTACCCCCACTAAATGGGGTAGCGCGCATCGATCGGTACCATCCTTGAGCTTCTCCGACTTTTGAAAGGGTTAGGGTTAGGGTTAGGGATGAAAGCACATAGGAGAAAGAGATATTCTTGAATAACTTTTTTTGTGAAGGTCGGAGAGACTTGGAAAGTGGTTGCATCTGGACTAATTTGGGTCCTGCGGATCGATTGGTACCATCCCCGAGCTTGTACGACCTTCGGAAGAGGTCGACCGACGAAATTCCCCCAAATCTGAGGAGATATTCTTAAATAACTTTTTTTGTGAAGGTCGGAGAGACTTGCAAGTAGGCTCTACCCCCACTAAATGTGGTTGCGCGCATCGATCGGTACCATCCTTGAGCTTCTCCGACTTTCGGAAGGGTTAGGGTTAGGGTTAGGGATGAAAGCACATAGGAGAAAGAGATATTCTTGAATAACTTTTTTTGTGAAGGTCGGAGAGACTTGGAAAGTGGTTGCATCTGGACTAATTTGGGTCCTGCGGATCGATTGGTACCATCCCCGAGCTTGTACGACCTTCGGAAGAGGTCGACCGACGAAATTCCCCCAAATCTGAGGAGATATTCTTGAATAACTTTTTTTGTGAAGGTCGGAGAGACTTGCAAGTAGGCTTTACCCCCACTAAATGGGGTAGCGCGCATCGATCGGTACCATCCTTGAGCTTCTCCGACTTTCGGAAGGGTTAGGGTTAGGGTTAGGGATGAAAGCACATAGGAGAAAGAGATATTCTTGAATAACTTTTTTTGTGAAGGTCGGAGAGACTTGCAAGTAGGCTCTACCCCCACTAAATGGGGTAGTGCGCATCGATTGGTACCATCCTTGAGCTTCTCCGACTTTTGGAAGGGTTAGGGTTAGGGTTAGGGATGAAAGCACATAGGAGAAAGAGATATTCTTGAATAACTTTTTTTGTGAAGGTCGGAGAGACTTGGAAAGTGGTTGCATCTGGACTAATTTGGGTCCTGCGGATCGATTGGTACCATCCCCGAGCTTGTACGACCTTCGGAAGAGGTCGACCGACGAAATTCCCCCAAATCTGAGGAGATATTCTTGAATAACTTTTTTTGTGAAGGTCGGAGAGACTTGCAAGTAGGCTCTACCCCCACTAAATGGGGTAGCGCGCATCGATCGGTACCATCCTTGAGCTTCTCCGACTTTCGGAAGGGTTAGGGTTAGGGTTAGGGATGAAAGCACATAGGAGAAAGAGATATTCTTGAATAACTTTTTTTGTGAAGGTCGGAGAGACTTGCAAGTAGGCTCTACCCCCACTAAATGGGGTAGCGCGCATCGATCGGTACCATCCTTGAGCTTCTCCGACTTTCGGAAGGGTTAGGGTTAGGGTTAGGGATGAAAGCACATAGGAGAAAGAGATATTCTTGAATGACTTTTTTTGTGAAGGTCGGAGAGACTTGGAAAGTGGTTGCATCTGGACTAATTTGGGTCCTGCGGATCGATTGGTACCATCCCCGAGCTTGTACGACCTTCGGAAGAGGTCGACCGACAAAATTCCCCCAAATCTGAGGAGATATTCTTGAATAACTTTTTTTGTGAAGGTCGGAGAGACTTGCAAGTAGGCTTTACCCCCACTAAATGGGGTAGCGCGCATCGATCGGTACCATCCTTGAGCTTCTCCGACTTTCGGAAGGGTTAGGGTTAGGGTTAGGGATGAAAGCACATAGGAGAAAGAGATATTCTTGAATAACTTTTTTTGTGAAGGTCGGAGAGACTTGCAAGTAGGCTCTACCCCCACTAAATGGGGTAGCGCGCATCGATCGATACCATCCTTGAGCTTCTCCGACTTTCGGAAGGGTTAGGGTTAGGGATGAAAGCACATAGGAGAAAGAGATATTCTTGAATAACTTTTTTTGTGAAGGTCGGAGAGACTTGCAAGTAGGCTCTACCCCCACTAAATGGGGTAGCGCGCATCGATCTGTACCATCCTTGAGCTTCTCCGACTTTCGGAAGGGTTAGGGTTAGGGTTAGGGATGAAAGCACATAGGAGAAAGAGATATTCTTGAATAACTTTTTTTGTGAAGGTCGGAGAGACTTGCAAGTAGGCTCTACCCCCACTAAATGGGGTAGTGCGCATCGATCGGTACCATCCTTGAGCTTCTCCGACTTTCGGAAGGGTTAGGGTTAGGGTTAGGGATGAAAGCACATAGGAGAAAGAGATATTCTTGAATAACTTTTTTTGTGAAGGTCGGAGAGACTTGCAAGTAGGCTCTACCCCCACTAAATGGGGTAGCGCGCATCGATCGGTACCATCCTTGAGCTTCTCCGACTTTTGAAAGGGTTAGGGTTAGGGTTAGGGATGAAAGCACATAGGAGAAAGAGATATTCTTGAATAACTTTTTTTGTGAAGGTCGGAGAGACTTGGAAAGTGGTTGCATCTGGACTAATTTGGGTCCTGCGGATCGATTGGTACCATCCCCGAGCTTGTACGACCTTCGGAAGAGGTCGACCGACGAAATTCCCCCAAATCTGAGGAGATATTCTTAAATAACTTTTTTTGTGAAGGTCGGAGAGACTTGCAAGTAGGCTCTACCCCCACTAAATGTGGTTGCGCGCATCGATCGGTACCATCCTTGAGCTTCTCCGACTTTCGGAAGGGTTAGGGTTAGGGTTAGGGATGAAAGCACATAGGAGAAAGAGATATTCTTGAATAACTTTTTTTGTGAAGGTCGGAGAGACTTGGAAAGTGGTTGCATCTGGACTAATTTGGGTCCTGCGGATCGATTGGTACCATCCCCGAGCTTGTACGACCTTCGGAAGAGGTCGACCGACGAAATTCCCCCAAATCTGAGGAGATATTCTTGAATAACTTTTTTTGTGAAGGTCGGAGAGACTTGCAAGTAGGCTTTACCCCCACTAAATGGGGTAGCGCGCATCGATCGGTACCATCCTTGAGCTTCTCCGACTTTCGGAAGGGTTAGGGTTAGGGTTAGGGATGAAAGCACATAGGAGAAAGAGATATTCTTGAATAACTTTTTTTGTGAAGGTCGGAGAGACTTGCAAGTAGGCTCTACCCCCACTAAATGGGGTAGCGCGCATCGATCGATACCATCCTTGAGCTTCTCCGACTTTCGGAAGGGTTAGGGTTAGGGTTAGGGATGAAAGCACATAGGAGAAAGAGATATTCTTGAATAACTTTTTTTGTGAAGGTCGGAGAGACTTTCAAGTAGGCTCTACCCCCACTAAATGGGGTAGCGCGCATCGATCGGTACCATCCTTGAGCTTCTCCGACTTTCGGAAGGGTTAGGGTTAGGGTTAGGGATGAAAGCACATAGGAGAAAGAGATATTCTTGAATGACTTTTTTTGTGAAGGTCGGAGAGACTTGGAAAGTGGTTGCATCTGGACTAATTTGGGTCCTGCGGATCGATTGGTACCATCCCCGAGCTTGTACGACCTTCGGAAGAGGTCGACCGACGAAATTCCCCCAAATCTGAGGAGATATTCTTGAATAACTTTTTTTGTGAAGGTCGGAGAGACTTGCAAGTAGGCTTTACCCCCACTAAATGGGGTAGCGCGCATCGATCGGTACCATCCTTGAGCTTCTCCGACTTTCGGAAGGGTTAGGGTTAGGGTTAGGGATGAAAGCACATAGGAGAAAGAGATATTCTTGAATAACTTTTTTTGTGAAGGTCGGAGAGACTTGCAAGTAGGCTCTACCCCCACTAAATGGGGTAGCGCGCATCGATCGATACCATCCTTGAGCTTCTCCGACTTTCGGAAGGGTTAGGGTTAGGGATGAAAGCACATAGGAGAAAGAGATATTCTTGAATAACTTTTTTTGTGAAGGTCGGAGAGACTTGCAAGTAGGCTCTACCCCCACTAAATGGGGTAGCGCGCATCGATCTGTACCATCCTTGAGCTTCTCCGACTTTCGGAAGGGTTAGGGTTAGGGTTAGGGATGAAAGCACATAGGAGAAAGAGATATTCTTGAATAACTTTTTTTGTGAAGGTCGGAGAGACTTGCAAGTAGGCTCTACCCCCACTAAATGGGGTAGTGCGCATCGATCGGTACCATCCTTGAGCTTCTCCGACTTTCGGAAGGGTTAGGGTTAGGGTTAGGGATGAAAGCACATAGGAGAAAGAGATATTCTTGAATAACTTTTTTTGTGAAGGTCGGAGAGACTTGCAAGTAGGCTCTACCCCCACTAAATGGGGTAGCGCGCATCGATCGGTACCATCCTTGAGCTTCTCCGACTTTTGAAAGGGTTAGGGTTAGGGTTAGGGATGAAAGCACATAGGAGAAAGAGATATTCTTGAATAACTTTTTTTGTGAAGGTCGGAGAGACTTGGAAAGTGGTTGCATCTGGACTAATTTGGGTCCTGCGGATCGATTGGTACCATCCCCGAGCTTGTACGACCTTCGGAAGAGGTCGACCGACGAAATTCCCCCAAATCTGAGGAGATATTCTTAAATAACTTTTTTTGTGAAGGTCGGAGAGACTTGCAAGTAGGCTCTACCCCCACTAAATGTGGTTGCGCGCATCGATCGGTACCATCCTTGAGCTTCTCCGACTTTCGGAAGGGTTAGGGTTAGGGTTAGGGATGAAAGCACATAGGAGAAAGAGATATTCTTGAATAACTTTTTTTGTGAAGGTCGGAGAGACTTGCAAGTAGGCTCTACCCCCACTAAATGGGGTAGCGCGCATCGATCGGTACCATCCTTGAGCTTCTCCGACTTTCGGAAGGGTTAGGGTTAGGGTTAGGGATGAAAGCACATAGGAGAAAGAGATATTCTTGAATAACTTTTTTTGTGAAGGTCGGAGAGACTTGGAAAGTGGTTGCATCTGGACTAATTTGGGTCCTGCGGATCGATTGGTACCATCCCCGAGCTTGTACGACCTTCGGAAGAGGTCGACCGACGAAATTCCCCCAAATCTGAGGAGATATTCTTGAATAACTTTTTTTGTGAAGGTCGGAGAGACTTGCAAGTAGGCTTTACCCCCACTAAATGGGGTAGCGCGCATCGATCGGTACCATCCTTGAGCTTCTCCGACTTTCGGAAGGGTTAGGGTTAGGGTTAGGGATGAAAGCACATAGGAGAAAGAGATATTCTTGAATAACTTTTTTTGTGAAGGTCGGAGAGACTTGCAAGTAGGCTCTACCCCCACTAAATGGGGTAGCGCGCATCGATCGATACCATCCTTGAGCTTCTCCGACTTTCGGAAGGGTTAGGGTTAGGGTTAGGGATGAAAGCACATAGGAGAAAGAGATATTCTTGAATAACTTTTTTTGTGAAGGTCGGAGAGACTTGCAAGTAGGCTCTACCCCCACTAAATGGGGTAGCGCGCATCGATCGGTACCATCCTTGAGCTTCTCCGACTTTCGGAAGGGTTAGGGTTAGGGTTAGGGATGAAAGCACATAGGAGAAAGAGATATTCTTGAATAACTTTTTTTGTGAAGGTCGGAGAGACTTGCAAGTAGGCTCTACCCCCACTAAATGGGGTAGTGCGCATCGATCGGTACCATCCTTGAGCTTCTCCGACTTTCGGAAGGGTTAGGGTTAGGGTTAGGGATGAAAGCACATAGGAGAAAGAGATATTCTTGAATAACTTTTTTTGTGAAGGTCGGAGAGACTTGCAAGTAGGCTCTACCCCCACTAAATGGGGTAGCGCGCATCGATCGGTACCATCCTTGAGCTTCTCCGACTTTTGAAAGGGTTAGGGTTAGGGTTAGGGATGAAAGCACATAGGAGAAAGAGATATTCTTGAATAACTTTTTTTGTGAAGGTCGGAGAGACTTGGAAAGTGGTTGCATCTGGACTAATTTGGGTCCTGCGGATCGATTGGTACCATCCCCGAGCTTGTACGACCTTCGGAAGAGGTCGACCGACGAAATTCCCCCAAATCTGAGGAGATATTCTTGAATAACTTTTTTTGTGAAGGTCGGAGAGACTTGCAAGTAGGCTTTACCCCCACTAAATGGGGTAGCGCGCATCGATCGGTACCATCCTTGAGCTTCTCCGACTTTCGGAAGGGTTAGGGTTAGGGTTAGGGATGAAAGCACATAGGAGAAAGAGATATTCTTGAATAACTTTTTTTGTGAAGGTCGGAGAGACTTGCAAGTAGGCTCTACCCCCACTAAATGGGGTAGCGCGCATCGATCGATACCATCCTTGAGCTTCTCCGACTTTCGGAAGGGTTAGGGTTAGGGATGAAAGCACATAGGAGAAAGAGATATTCTTGAATAACTTTTTTTGTGAAGGTCGGAGAGACTTGCAAGTAGGCTCTACCCCCACTAAATGGGGTAGCGCGCATCGATCTGTACCATCCTTGAGCTTCTCCGACTTTCGGAAGGGTTAGGGTTAGGGTTAGGGATGAAAGCACATAGGAGAAAGAGATATTCTTGAATAACTTTTTTTGTGAAGGTCGGAGAGACTTGCAAGTAGGCTCTACCCCCACTAAATGGGGTAGTGCGCATCGATCGGTACCATCCTTGAGCTTCTCCGACTTTCGGAAGGGTTAGGGTTAGGGTTAGGGATGAAAGCACATAGGAGAAAGAGATATTCTTGAATAACTTTTTTTGTGAAGGTCGGAGAGACTTGCAAGTAGGCTCTACCCCCACTAAATGGGGTAGCGCGCATCGATCGGTACCATCCTTGAGCTTCTCCGACTTTTGAAAGGGTTAGGGTTAGGGTTAGGGATGAAAGCACATAGGAGAAAGAGATATTCTTGAATAACTTTTTTTGTGAAGGTCGGAGAGACTTGGAAAGTGGTTGCATCTGGACTAATTTGGGTCCTGCGGATCGATTGGTACCATCCCCGAGCTTGTACGACCTTCGGAAGAGGTCGACCGACGAAATTCCCCCAAATCTGAGGAGATATTCTTAAATAACTTTTTTTGTGAAGGTCGGAGAGACTTGCAAGTAGGCTCTACCCCCACTAAATGTGGTTGCGCGCATCGATCGGTACCATCCTTGAGCTTCTCCGACTTTCGGAAGGGTTAGGGTTAGGGTTAGGGATGAAAGCACATAGGAGAAAGAGATATTCTTGAATAACTTTTTTTGTGAAGGTCGGAGAGACTTGCAAGTAGGCTCTACCCCCACTAAATGGGGTAGCGCGCATCGATCGGTACCATCCTTGAGCTTCTCCGACTTTCGGAAGGGTTAGGGTTAGGGTTAGGGATGAAAGCACATAGGAGAAAGAGATATTCTTGAATAACTTTTTTTGTGAAGGTCGGAGAGACTTGGAAAGTGGTTGCATCTGGACTAATTTGGGTCCTGCGGATCGATTGGTACCATCCCCGAGCTTGTACGACCTTCGGAAGAGGTCGACCGACGAAATTCCCCCAAATCTGAGGAGATATTCTTGAATAACTTTTTTTGTGAAGGTCGGAGAGACTTGCAAGTAGGCTTTACCCCCACTAAATGGGGTAGCGCGCATCGATCGGTACCATCCTTGAGCTTCTCCGACTTTCGGAAGGGTTAGGGTTAGGGTTAGGGATGAAAGCACATAGGAGAAAGAGATATTCTTGAATAACTTTTTTTGTGAAGGTCGGAGAGACTTGCAAGTAGGCTCTACCCCCACTAAATGGGGTAGCGCGCATCGATCGATACCATCCTTGAGCTTCTCCGACTTTCGGAAGGGTTAGGGTTAGGGTTAGGGATGAAAGCACATAGGAGAAAGAGATATTCTTGAATAACTTTTTTTGTGAAGGTCGGAGAGACTTGCAAGTAGGCTCTACCCCCACTAAATGGGGTAGCGCGCATCGATCGGTACCATCCTTGAGCTTCTCCGACTTTCGGAAGGGTTAGGGTTAGGGTTAGGGATGAAAGCACATAGGAGAAAGAGATATTCTTGAATAACTTTTTTTGTGAAGGTCGGAGAGACTTGCAAGTAGGCTCTACCCCCACTAAATGGGGTAGTGCGCATCGATCGGTACCATCCTTGAGCTTCTCCGACTTTCGGAAGGGTTAGGGTTAGGGTTAGGGATGAAAGCACATAGGAGAAAGAGATATTCTTGAATAACTTTTTTTGTGAAGGTCGGAGAGACTTGCAAGTAGGCTCTACCCCCACTAAATGGGGTAGCGCGCATCGATCGGTACCATCCTTGAGCTTCTCCGACTTTTGAAAGGGTTAGGGTTAGGGTTAGGGATGAAAGCACATAGGAGAAAGAGATATTCTTGAATAACTTTTTTTGTGAAGGTCGGAGAGACTTGGAAAGTGGTTGCATCTGGACTAATTTGGGTCCTGCGGATCGATTGGTACCATCCCCGAGCTTGTACGACCTTCGGAAGAGGTCGACCGACGAAATTCCCCCAAATCTGAGGAGATATTCTTAAATAACTTTTTTTGTGAAGGTCGGAGAGACTTGCAAGTAGGCTCTACCCCCACTAAATGGGGTTGCGCACATCGATCGGTACCATCCTTGAGCTTCTCCGACTTTCGGAAGGGTTAGGGTTAGGGTTAGGGATGAAAGCACATAGGAGAAAGAGATATTCTTGAATAACTTTTTTTGTGAAGGTCGGAGAGACTTGCAAGTAGGCTCTACCCCCACTAAATGGGGTAGCGCGCATCGATCGGTACCATCCTTGAGCTTCTCCGACTTTCGGAAGGGTTAGGGTTAGGGTTAGGGATGAAAGCACATAGGAGAAAGAGATATTCTTGAATAACTTTTTTTGTGAAGGTCGGAGAGACTTGGAAAGTGGTTGCATCTGGACTAATTTGGGTCCTGCGGATCGATTGGTACCATCCCTGAGCTTGTACGACCTTCGGAAGAGGTCGACCGACGAAATTCCCCCAAATCTGAGGAGATATTCTTGAATAACTTTTTTTGTGAAGGTCGGAGAGACTTGCAAGTAGGCTCTACCCCCACTAAATGGGGTAGCGCGCATCGATCGGTACCATCCTTGAGCTTCTCCGACTTTCGGAAGGGTTAGGGTTAGGGTTAGGGATGAAAGCACATAGGAGAAAGAGATATTCTTGAATAACTTTTTTTGTGAAGGTCGGAGAGACTTGCAAGTAGGCTCTACCCCCACTAAATGGGGTAGCGCGCATCGATCGGTACCATCTTTGAGCTTCTCCGACTTTCGGAAGGGTTAGGGTTAGGGTTAGGGATGAAAGCACATAGGAGAAAGAGATATTCTTGAATAACTTTTTTTGTGAAGGTCGGAGAGACTTGGAAAGTGGTTGCATCTGGACTAATTTGGGTCCTGCGGATCGATTGGTACCATCCCCGAGCTTGTACGACCTTCGGAAGAGGTCGACCGACGAAATTCCCCCAAATCTGAGGAGATATTCTTGAATAACTTTTTTTGTGAAGGTCGGAGAGACTTGCAAGTAGGCTCTACCCCCACTAAATGGGGTAGCGCGCATCGATCGGTACCATCCTTGAGCTTTTCCGACTTTCGGAAGGGTTAGGGTTAGGGTTAGGGATGAAAGCACATAGGAGAAAGAGATATTCTTGAATAACTTTTTTTGTGAAGGTCGGAGAGACTTGCAAGTAGGCTCTACCCCCACTAAATGGGGTAGCGCGCATCGATCGGTACCATCCTTGAGCTTCTCCGACTTTCGGAAGGGTTAGGGTTAGGGTTAGGGATGAAAGCACATAGGAGAAAGAGATATTCTTGAATAACTTTTTTTGTGAAGGTCGGAGAGACTTGCAAGTAGGCTCTACCCCCACTAAATGGGGTAGCGCGCATCGATCGGTACCATCCTTGAGCTTCTCCGACTTTCGGAAGGGTTAGGGTTAGGGTTAGGGATGAAAGCACATAGGAGAAAGAGATATTCTTGAATAACTTTTTTTGTGAAGGTCGGAGAGACTTGCAAGTAGGCTCTACCCCCACTAAATGGGGTAGTGCGCATCGATTGGTACCATCCTTGAGCTTCTCCGACTTTTGGAAGGGTTAGGGTTAGGGTTAGGGATGAAAGCACATAGGAGAAAGAGATATTCTTGAATAACTTTTTTTGTGAAGGTCGGAGAGACTTGGAAAGTGGTTGCATCTGGACTAATTTGGGTCCTGCGGATCGATTGGTACCATCCCCGAGCTTGTACGACCTTCGGAAGAGGTCGACCGACGAAATTCCCCCAAATCTGAGGAGATATTCTTGAATAACTTTTTTTGTGAAGGTCGGAGAGACATGCAAGTAGGCTCTACCCCCACTAAATGGGGTAGCGCGCATCGATCGGTACTATCCTTGAGCTTCTCCGACTTTCGGAAGGGTTAGGGTTAGGGTTAGGGATGAAAGCACATAGGAGAAAGAGATATTCTTGAATAACTTTTTTTTTGAAGGTCGGAGAGACTTGCAAGTAGGCTCTACCCCCACTAAATGGGGTAGCGCGCATCGATCGGTACCATCCTTGAGCTTCTCCGACTTTCGGAAGGGTTAGGGTTAGGGTTAGGGATGAAAGCACATAGGAGAAAGAGATATTCTTGAATAACTTTTTTTGTGAAGGTCGGAGAGACTTGGAAAGTGGTTGCATCTGGACTAATTTGGGTCCTGCGGATCGATTGGTACCATCCCCGAGCTTGTACGACCTTCGGAAGAGGTCGACCGACGAAATTCCCCCAAATCTGAGGAGATATTCTTGAATAACTTTTTTTTTGAAGGTCGGAGAGACTTGCAAGTAGGCTCTACCCCCACTAAATGGGGTTGCGCGCATCGATCGGTACCATCCTTGAGCTTCTCCGACTTTCGGAAGGGTTAGGGTTAGGGTTAGGGATGAAAGCACATAGGAGAAAGAGATATTCTTGAATAACTTTTTTTGTGAAGGTCGGAGAGACTTGCAAGTAGGCTCTACCCCCACTAAATGGGGTAGCGCGCATCGATCGGTACCATCCTTGAGCTTCTCCGACTTTCGGAAGGGTTAGGGTTAGGGATGAAAGCACATAGGAGAAAGAGATATTCTTGAATAACTTTTTTTGTGAAGGTCGGAGAGACTTGCAAGTAGGCTCTACCCCCACTAAATGGGGTAGCGCGCATCGATCGGTACCATCCTTGAGCTTCTCCGACTTTCGGAAGGGTTAGGGTTAGGGTTAGGGATGAAAGCACATAGGAGAAAGAGATATTCTTGAATAACTTTTTTTGTGAAGGTCGGAGAGACTTGGAAAGTGGTTGCATCTGGACTAATTTGGGTCCTGCGGATCGATTGGTACCATCCCCGAGCTTGTACGACCTTCGGAAGAGATCGACCGACGAAATTCCCCCAAATCTGAGGAGATATTCTTGAATAACTTTTTTTGTGAAGGTCGGAGAGACTTGCAAGTAGGCTCTACCCCCACTAAATGGGGTTGCGCGCATCGATCGGTACCATCCTTGAGCTTCTCCGACTTTCGGAAGGGTTAGGGTTAGGGTTAGGGATGAAAGCACATAGGAGAAAGAGATATTCTTGAATAACTTTTTTTGTGAAGATCGGAGAGACTTGCAAGTAGGCTCTACCCCCACTAAATGGGGTAGCGCGCATCGATCGGTACCATCCTTGAGCTTCTCCGACTTTCGGAAGGGTTAGGGTTAGGGTTAGGGATGAAAGCACATAGGAGAAAGAGATATTCTTGAATAACTTTTTTTGTGAAGGTCGGAGAGACTTGGAAAGTGGTTGCATCTGGACTAATTTGGGTCCTGCGGATCGATTGGTACCATCCCCGAGCTTGTACGACCTTCGGAAGAGGTCGACCGACGAAATTCCCCCAAATCTGAGGAGATATTCTTGAATAACTTTTTTTGTGAAGGTCGGAGAGACTTGCAAGTAGGCTCTACTCCCACTAAATGGGGTTGCGCGCATCGATCGGTACCATCTTTGAGCTTCTCCGACTTTCGGAAGGGTTAGGGTTAGGGATGAAAGCACATAGGAGAAAGAGATATTCTTGAATAACTTTTTTTGTGAAGGTCGGAGAGACTTGCAAGTAGGCTCTACCCCCACTAAATGGGGTAGCGCGCATCGATCGGTACCATCCTTGAGCTTCTCCGACTTTCGGAAGGGTTAGGGTTAGGGTTAGGGATGAAAGCACATAGGAGAAAGAGATATTCTTGAATAACTTTTTTTGTGAAGGTCGGAGAGACTTGGAAAGTGGTTGCATCTGGACTAATTTGGGTCCTGCAGATCGATTGGTACCATCCCCGAGCTTGTACGACCTTCGGAAGAGGTCGACCGACGAAATTCCCCCAAATCTGAGGAGATATTCTTGAATAACTTTTTTTGTGAAGGTCGGAGAGACTTGCAAGTAGGCTCTACCCCCACTAAATGGGGTTGCGCGCATCGATCGGTACCATCCTTGAGCTTCTCCGACTTTCGGAAGGGTTAGGGTTAGGGTTAGGGATGAAAGCACATAGGAGAAAGAGATATTCTTGAATAACTTTTTTTGTGAAGGTCGGAGAGACTTGCAAGTAGGCTCTACCCCCACTAAATGGGGTAGCGCGCATCGATCGGTACCATCCTTGAGCTTCTCCGACTTTCGGAAGGGTTAGGGTTAGGGTTAGGGATGAAAGCACATAGGAGAAAGAGATATTCTTGAATAACTTTTTTTGTGAAGGTCGGAGAGACTTGGAAAGTGGTTGCATCTGGACTAATTTGGGTCCTGCGGATCGATTGGTACCATCCCCGAGCTTGTACGACCTTCGGAAGAGGTCGACCGACGAAATTCCCCCAAATCTGAGGAGATATTCTTGAATAACTTTTTTTGTGAAGGTCGGAGAGACTTGCAAGTAGGCTCTACCCCCACTAAATGGGGTTGCGCGCATCGATCGGTACCATCCTTGAGCTTCTCCGACTTTCGGAAGGGTTAGGGTTAGGGTTAGGGATGAAAGCACATAGGAGAAAGAGATATTCTTGAATAACTTTTTTTGTGAAGGTCGGAGAGACTTGGAAAGTGGTTGCATCTGGACTAATTTGGGTCCTGCGGATCGATTGGTACCATCCCCGAGCTTGTACGACCTTCGGAAGAGGTCGACCGACGAAATTCCCCCAAATCTGAGGAGATATTCTTGAATAACTTTTTTTTTGAAGGTCGGAGAGACTTGCAAGTAGGCTCTACCCCCACTAAATGGGGTTGCGCGCATCGATCGGTACCATCCTTGAGCTTCTCCGACTTTCGGAAGGGTTAGGGTTAGGGTTAGGGATGAAAGCACATAGGAGAAAGAGATATTCTTGAATAACTTTTTTTGTGAAGGTCGGAGAGACTTGCAAGTAGGCTCTACCCCCACTAAATGGGGTAGCGCGCATCGATCGGTACCATCCTTGAGCTTCTCCGACTTTCGGAAGGGTTAGGGTTAGGGATGAAAGCACATAGGAGAAAGAGATATTCTTGAATAACTTTTTTTGTGAAGGTCGGAGAGACTTGCAAGTAGGCTCTACCCCCACTAAATGGGGTAGCGCGCATCGATCGGTACCATCCTTGAGCTTCTCCGACTTTCGGAAGGGTTAGGGTTAGGGTTAGGGATGAAAGCACATAGGAGAAAGAGATATTCTTGAATAACTTTTTTTGTGAAGGTCGGAGAGACTTGGAAAGTGGTTGCATCTGGACTAATTTGGGTCCTGCGGATCGATTGGTACCATCCCCGAGCTTGTACGACCTTCGGAAGAGGTCGACCGACGAAATTCCCCCAAATCTGAGGAGATATTCTTGAATAACTTTTTTTGTGAAGGTCGGAGAGACTTGCAAGTAGGCTCTACCCCCACTAAATGGGGTTGCGCGCATCGATCGGTACCATCCTTGAGCTTCTCCGACTTTCGGAAGGGTTAGGGTTAGGGTTAGGGATGAAAGCACATAGGAGAAAGAGATATTCTTGAATAACTTTTTTTGTGAAGGTCGGAGAGACTTGCAAGTAGGCTCTACCCCCACTAAATGGGGTAGCGCGCATCGATCGGTACCATCCTTGAGCTTCTCCGACTTTCGGAAGGGTTAGGGTTAGGGTTAGGGATGAAAGCACATAGGAGAAAGAGATATTCTTGAATAACTTTTTTTGTGAAGGTCGGAGAGACTTGCAAGTAGGCTCTACCCCCACTAAATGGGGTAGTGCGCATCGATCGGTACCATCCTTGAGCTTCTCCGACTTTCGGAAGGGTTAGGGTTAGGGTTAGGGATGAAAGCACATAGGAGAAAGAGATATTCTTGAATAACTTTTTTTGTGAAGGTCGGAGAGACTTGCAAGTAGGCTCTACCCCCACTAAATGGGGTAGCGCGCATCGATCGGTACCATCCTTGAGCTTCTCCGACTTTTGAAAGGGTTAGGGTTAGGGTTAGGGATGAAAGCACATAGGAGAAAGAGATATTCTTGAATAACTTTTTTTGTGAAGGTCGGAGAGACTTGGAAAGTGGTTGCATCTGGACTAATTTGGGTCCTGCGGATCGATTGGTACCATCCCCGAGCTTGTACGACCTTCGGAAGAGGTCGACCGACGAAATTCCCCCAAATCTGAGGAGATATTCTTAAATAACTTTTTTTGTGAAGGTCGGAGAGACTTGCAAGTAGGCTCTACCCCCACTAAATGGGGTTGCGCGCATCGATTGGTACCATCCTTGAGCTTCTCCGACTTTCGGAAGGGTTAGGGTTAGGGTTAGGGATGAAAGCACATAGGAGAAAGAGATATTCTTGAATAACTTTTTTTGTGAAGGTCGGAGAGACTTGCAAGTAGGCTCTACCCCCACTAAATGGGGTAGCGCGCATCGATCGGTACCATCCTTGAGCTTCTCCGACTTTCGGAAGGGTTAGGGTTAGGGTTAGGGATGAAAGCACATAGGAGAAAGAGATATTCTTGAATAACTTTTTTTGTGAAGGTCGGAGAGACTTGGAAAGTGGTTGCATCTGGACTAATTTGGGTCCTGCGGATCGATTGGTACCATCCCCGAGCTTGTACGACCTTCGGAAGAGGTCGACCGACGAAATTCCCCCAAATCTGAGGAGATATTCTTGAATAACTTTTTTTGTGAAGGTCGGAGAGACTTGCAAGTAGGCTCTACCCCCACTAAATGGGGTAGCGCGCATCGATCGGTACCATCCTTGAGCTTCTCCGACTTTCGGAAGGGTTAGGGTTAGGGTTAGGGATGAAAGCACATAGGAGAAAGAGATATTCTTGAATAACTTTTTTTGTGAAGGTCGGAGAGACTTGCAAGTAGGCTCTACCCCCACTAAATGGGGTAGCGCGCATCGATCGGTACCATCTTTGAGCTTCTCCGACTTTCGGAAGGGTTAGGGTTAGGGTTAGGGATGAAAGCACATAGGAGAAAGAGATATTCTTGAATAACTTTTTTTGTGAAGGTCGGAGAGACTTGGAAAGTGGTTGCATCTGGACTAATTTGGGTCCTGCGGATCGATTGGTACCATCCCCGAGCTTGTACGACCTTCGGAAGAGGTCGACCGACGAAATTCCCCCAAATCTGAGGAGATATTCTTGAATAACTTTTTTTGTGAAGGTCGGAGAGACTTGCAAGTAGGCTCTACCCCCACTAAATGGGGTAGCGCGCATCGATCGGTACCATCCTTGAGCTTTTCCGACTTTCGGAAGGGTTAGGGTTAGGGTTAGGGATGAAAGCACATAGGAGAAAGAGATATTCTTGAATAACTTTTTTTGTGAAGGTCGGAGAGACTTGCAAGTAGGCTCTACCCCCACTAAATGGGGTAGCGCGCATCGATCGGTACCATCCTTGAGCTTCTCCGACTTTCGGAAGGGTTAGGGTTAGGGTTAGGGATGAAAGCACATAGGAGAAAGAGATATTCTTGAATAACTTTTTTTGTGAAGGTCGGAGAGACTTGCAAGTAGGCTCTACCCCCACTAAATGGGGTAGCGCGCATCGATCGGTACCATCCTTGAGCTTCTCCGACTTTCGGAAGGGTTAGGGTTAGGGTTAGGGATGAAAGCACATAGGAGAAAGAGATATTCTTGAATAACTTTTTTTGTGAAGGTCGGAGAGACTTGCAAGTAGGCTCTACCCCCACTAAATGGGGTAGTGCGCATCGATTGGTACCATCCTTGAGCTTCTCCGACTTTTGGAAGGGTTAGGGTTAGGGTTAGGGATGAAAGCACATAGGAGAAAGAGATATTCTTGAATAACTTTTTTTGTGAAGGTCGGAGAGACTTGCAAGTAGGCTCTACCCCCACTAAATGGGGTAGCGCGCATCGATCGGTACCATCCTTGAGCTTCTCCGACTTTTGAAAGGGTTAGGGTTAGGGATGAAAGCACATAGGAGAAAGAGATATTCTTGAATAACTTTTTTTGTGAAGGTCGGAGAGACTTGAAAAGTGGTTGCATCTGGACTAATTTGGGTCCTGCGGATCGATTGGTACCATCCCCGAGCTTGTACGACCTTTGGAAGAGGTCGACCGACGAAATTCCCCCAAATCTGAGGAGATATTCTTGAATAACTTTTTTTGTGAAGGTCGGAGAGACTTGCAAGTAGGCTCTACCCCCACTAAATGGGGTAGCGAGCATAGATCGGTACCATCCTTGAGCTTCTCCGACTTTCGGAAGGGTTAGGGTTAGGGTTAGGGATGAAAGCACATAGGAGAAAGAGATATTCTTGAATAACTTTTTTTGTGAAGGTCGGAGAGACTTGCAAGTAGGCTCTACCCCCACTAAATGGGGTAGCGCGCATCGATCGGTACCATCCTTGAGCTTCTCCGACTTTCGGAAGGGTTAGGGTTAGGGTTAGGGATGAAAGCACATAGGAGAAAGAGATATTCTTGAATAACTTTTTTTGTGAAGGTCGGAGAGACTTGCAAGTAGGCTCTACCCCCACTAAATGGGGTAGTGCGCATCGATTGGTACCATCCTTGAGCTTCTCCGACTTTTGGAAGGGTTAGGGTTAGGGTTAGGGATGAAAGCACATAGGAGAAAGAGATATTCTTGAATAACTTTTTTTGTGAAGGTCGGAGAGACTTGGAAAGTGGTTGCATCTGGACTAATTTGGGTCCTGCGGATCGATTGGTACCATCCCCGAGCTTGTACGACCTTCGGAAGAGGTCGACCGACGAAATTCCCCCAAATCTGAGGAGATATTCTTGAATAACTTTTTTTGTGAAGGTCGGAGAGACTTGCAAGTAGGCTCTACCCCCACTAAATGGGGTAGCGCGCATCGATCGGTACCATCCTTGAGCTTCTCCGACTTTCGGAAGGGTTAGGGTTAGGGTTAGGGATGAAAGCACATAGGAGAAAGAGATATTCTTGAATAACTTTTTTTGTGAAGGTCGGAGAGACTTGCAAGTAGGCTCTACCCCCACTAAATGGGGTAGCGCGCATCGATCGGTACCATCCTTGAGCTTCTCCGACTTTCGGAAGGGTTAGGGTTAGGGTTAGGGATGAAAGCACATAGGAGAAAGAGATATTCTTGAATGACTTTTTTTGTGAAGGTCGGAGAGACTTGGAAAGTGGTTGCATCTGGACTAATTTGGGTCCTGCGGATCGATTGGTACCATCCCCGAGCTTGTACGACCTTCGGAAGAGGTCGACCGACGAAATTCCCCCAAATCTGAGGAGATATTCTTGAATAACTTTTTTTGTGAAGGTCGGAGAGACTTGCAAGTAGGCTTTACCCCCACTAAATGGGGTAGCGCGCATCGATCGGTACCATCCTTGAGCTTCTCCGACTTTCGGAAGGGTTAGGGTTAGGGTTAGGGATGAAAGCACATAGGAGAAAGAGATATTCTTGAATAACTTTTTTTGTGAAGGTCGGAGAGACTTGCAAGTAGGCTCTACCCCCACTAAATGGGGTAGCGCGCATCGATCGATACCATCCTTGAGCTTCTCCGACTTTCGGAAGGGTTAGGGTTAGGGTTAGGGATGAAAGCACATAGGAGAAAGAGATATTCTTGAATAACTTTTTTTGTGAAGGTCGGAGAGACTTGCAAGTAGGCTTTACCCCCACTAAATGGGGTAGCGCGCATCGATCGGTACCATCCTTGAGCTTCTCCGACTTTCGGAAGGGTTAGGGTTAGGGTTAGGGATGAAAGCACATAGGAGAAAGAGATATTCTTGAATAACTTTTTTTGTGAAGGTCGGAGAGACTTGCAAGTAGGCTCTACCCCCACTAAATGGGGTAGTGCGCATCGATCGGTACCATCCTTGAGCTTCTCCGACTTTCGGAAGGGTTAGGGTTAGGGTTAGGGATGAAAGCACATAGGAGAAAGAGATATTCTTGAATAACTTTTTTTGTGAAGGTCGGAGAGACTTGCAAGTAGGCTCTACCCCCACTAAATGGGGTAGCGCGCATCGATCGGTACCATCTTTGAGCTTCTCCGACTTTCGGAAGGGTTAGGGTTAGGGTTAGGGATGAAAGCACATAGGAGAAAGAGATATTCTTGAATAACTTTTTTTGTGAAGGTCGGAGAGACTTGGAAAGTGGTTGCATCTGGACTAATTTGGGTCCTGCGGATCGATTGGTACCATCCCCGAGCTTGTACGACCTTCGGAAGAGGTCGACCGACGAAATTCCCCCAAATCTGAGGAGATATTCTTGAATAACTTTTTTTGTGAAGGTCGGAGAGACTTGCAAGTAGGCTCTACCCCCACTAAATGGGGTAGCGCGCATCGATCGGTACCATCCTTGAGCTTTTCCGACTTTCGGAAGGGTTAGGGTTAGGGTTAGGGATGAAAGCACATAGGAGAAAGAGATATTCTTGAATAACTTTTTTTGTGAAGGTCGGAGAGACTTGCAAGTAGGCTCTACCCCCACTAAATGGGGTAGCGCGCATCGATCGGTACCATCCTTGAGCTTCTCCGACTTTCGGAAGGGTTAGGGTTAGGGTTAGGGATGAAAGCACATAGGAGAAAGAGATATTCTTGAATAACTTTTTTTGTGAAGGTCGGAGAGACTTGCAAGTAGGCTCTACCCCCACTAAATGGGGTAGCGCGCATCGATCGGTACCATCCTTGAGCTTCTCCGACTTTCGGAAGGGTTAGGGTTAGGGTTAGGGATGAAAGCACATAGGAGAAAGAGATATTCTTGAATAACTTTTTTTGTGAAGGTCGGAGAGACTTGCAAGTAGGCTCTACCCCCACTAAATGGGGTAGTGCGCATCGATTGGTACCATCCTTGAGCTTCTCCGACTTTTGGAAGGGTTAGGGTTAGGGTTAGGGATGAAAGCACATAGGAGAAAGAGATATTCTTGAATAACTTTTTTTGTGAAGGTCGGAGAGACTTGGAAAGTGGTTGCATCTGGACTAATTTGGGTCCTGCGGATCGATTGGTACCATCCCCGAGCTTGTACGACCTTCGGAAGAGGTCGACCGACGAAATTCCCCCAAATCTGAGGAGATATTCTTGAATAACTTTTTTTGTGAAGGTCGGAGAGACTTGCAAGTAGGCTCTACCCCCACTAAATGGGGTAGCGCGCATCGATCGGTACCATCCTTGAGCTTCTCCGACTTTCGGAAGGGTTAGGGTTAGGGTTAGGGATGAAAGCACATAGGAGAAAGAGATATTCTTGAATAACTTTTTTTGTGAAGGTCGGAGAGACTTGCAAGTAGGCTCTACCCCCACTAAATGGGGTAGCGCGCATCGATCGGTACCATCGTTGAGCTTCTCCGACTTTCGGAAGGGTTAGGGTTAGGGTTAGGGATGAAAGCACATAGGAGAAAGAGATATTCTTGAATAACTTTTTTTGTGAAGGTCGGAGAGACTTGGAAAGTGGTTGCATCTGGACTAATTTGGGTCCTGCGGATCGATTGGTACCATCCCCGAGCTTGTACGACCTTCGGAAGAGGTCGACCGACGAAATTCCCCCAAATCTGAGGAGATATTCTTGAATAACTTTTTTTGTGAAGGTCGGAGAGACTTGCAAGTAGGCTCTACCCCCACTAAATGGGGTAGCGCGCATCGATCGGTACCATCCTTGAGCTTTTCCGACTTTCGGAAGGGTTAGGGTTAGGGTTAGGGATGAAAGCACATAGGAGAAAGAGATATTCTTGAATAACTTTTTTTGTGAAGGTCGGAGAGACTTGCAAGTAGGCTCTACCCCCACTAAATGGGGTAGCGCGCATCGATCGGTACCATCCTTGAGCTTCTCCGACTTTCGGAAGGGTTAGGGTTAGGGTTAGGGATGAAAGCACATAGGAGAAAGAGATATTCTTGAATAACTTTTTTTGTGAAGGTCGGAGAGACTTGCAAGTAGGCTCTACCCCCACTAAATGGGGTAGCGCGCATCGATCGGTACCATCCTTGAGCTTCTCCGACTTTCGGAAGGGTTAGGGTTAGGGTTAGGGATGAAAGCACATAGGAGAAAGAGATATTCTTGAATAACTTTTTTTGTGAAGGTCGGAGAGACTTGCAAGTAGGCTCTACCCCCACTAAATGGGGTAGTGCGCATCGATTGGTACCATCCTTGAGCTTCTCCGACTTTTGGAAGGGTTAGGGTTAGGGTTAGGGATGAAAGCACATAGGAGAAAGAGATATTCTTGAATAACTTTTTTTGTGAAGGTCGGAGAGACTTGGAAAGTGGTTGCATCTGGACTAATTTGGGTCCTGCGGATCGATTGGTACCATCCCCGAGCTTGTACGACCTTCGGAAGAGGTCGACCGACGAAATTCCCCCAAATCTGAGGAGATATTCTTGAATAACTTTTTTTGTGAAGGTCGGAGAGACTTGCAAGTAGGCTCTACCCCCACTAAATGGGGTAGCGCGCATCGATCGGTACCATCCTTGAGCTTCTCCGACTTTCGGAAGGGTTAGGGTTAGGGTTAGGGATGAAAGCACATAGGAGAAAGAGATATTCTTGAATAACTTTTTTTGTGAAGGTCGGAGAGACTTGCAAGTAGGCTCTACCCCCACTAAATGGGGTAGCGCGCATCGATCGGTACCATCCTTGAGCTTCTCCGACTTTCGGAAGGGTTAGGGTTAGGGTTAGGGATGAAAGCACATAGGAGAAAGAGATATTCTTGAATGACTTTTTTTGTGAAGGTCGGAGAGACTTGGAAAGTGGTTGCATCTGGACTAATTTGGGTCCTGCGGATCGATTGGTACCATCCCCGAGCTTGTACGACCTTCGGAAGAGGTCGACCGACGAAATTCCCCCAAATCTGAGGAGATATTCTTGAATAACTTTTTTTGTGAAGGTCGGAGAGACTTGCAAGTAGGCTTTACCCCCACTAAATGGGGTAGCGCGCATCGATCGGTACCATCCTTGAGCTTCTCCGACTTTCGGAAGGGTTAGGGTTAGGGTTAGGGATGAAAGCACATAGGAGAAAGAGATATTCTTGAATAACTTTTTTTGTGAAGGTCGGAGAGACTTGCAAGTAGGCTCTACCCCCACTAAATGGGGTAGCGCGCATCGATCGATACCATCCTTGAGCTTCTCCGACTTTCGGAAGGGTTAGGGTTAGGGTTAGGGATGAAAGCACATAGGAGAAAGAGATATTCTTGAATAACTTTTTTTGTGAAGGTCGGAGAGACTTGCAAGTAGGCTCTACCCCCACTAAATGGGGTAGCGCGCATCGATCTGTACCATCCTTGAGCTTCTCCGACTTTCGGAAGGGTTAGGGTTAGGGTTAGGGATGAAAGCACATAGGAGAAAGAGATATTCTTGAATAACTTTTTTTGTGAAGGTCGGAGAGACTTGCAAGTAGGCTCTACCCCCACTAAATGGGGTAGTGCGCATCGATCGGTACCATCCTTGAGCTTCTCCGACTTTCGGAAGGGTTAGGGTTAGGGTTAGGGATGAAAGCACATAGGAGAAAGAGATATTCTTGAATAACTTTTTTTGTGAAGGTCGGAGAGACTTGCAAGTAGGCTCTACCCCCACTAAATGGGGTAGCGCGCATCGATCGGTACCATCCTTGAGCTTCTCCGACTTTTGAAAGGGTTAGGGTTAGGGTTAGGGATGAAAGCACATAGGAGAAAGAGATATTCTTGAATAACTTTTTTTGTGAAGGTCGGAGAGACTTGGAAAGTGGTTGCATCTGGACTAATTTGGGTCCTGCGGATCGATTGGTACCATCCCCGAGCTTGTACGACCTTCGGAAGAGGTCGACCGACGAAATTCCCCCAAATCTGAGGAGATATTCTTAAATAACTTTTTTTGTGAAGGTCGGAGAGACTTGCAAGTAGGCTCTACCCCCACTAAATGGGGTTGCGCGCATCGATCGGTACCATCCTTGAGCTTCTCCGACTTTCGGAAGGGTTAGGGTTAGGGTTAGGGATGAAAGCACATAGGAGAAAGAGATATTCTTGAATAACTTTTTTTGTGAAGGTCGGAGAGACTTGCAAGTAGGCTCTACCCCCACTAAATGGGGTAGCGCGCATCGATCGGTACCATCCTTGAGCTTCTCCGACTTTCGGAAGGGTTAGGGTTAGGGTTAGGGATGAAAGCACATAGGAGAAAGAGATATTCTTGAATAACTTTTTTTGTGAAGGTCGGAGAGACTTGGAAAGTGGTTGCATCTGGACTAATTTGGGTCCTGCGGATCGATTGGTACCATCCCCGAGCTTGTACGACCTTCGGAAGAGGTCGACCGACGAAATTCCCCCAAATCTGAGGAGATATTCTTGAATAACTTTTTTTGTGAAGGTCGGAGAGACTTGCAAGTAGGCTTTACCCCCACTAAATGGGGTAGCGCGCATCGATCGGTACCATCCTTGAGCTTCTCCGACTTTCGGAAGGGTTAGGGTTAGGGTTAGGGATGAAAGCACATAGGAGAAAGAGATATTCTTGAATAACTTTTTTTGTGAAGGTCGGAGAGACTTGCAAGTAGGCTCTACCCCCACTAAATGGGGTAGCGCGCATCGATCGATACCATCCTTGAGCTTCTCCGACTTTCGGAAGGGTTAGGGTTAGGGTTAGGGATGAAAGCACATAGGAGAAAGAGATATTCTTGAATAACGTTTTTTGTGAAGGTCGGAGAGACTTGCAAGTAGGCTCTACCCCCACTAAATGGGGTAGCGCGCATCGATCGGTACCATCCTTGAGCTTCTCCGACTTTCGGAAGGGTTAGGGTTAGGGTTAGGGATGAAAGCACATAGGAGAAAGAGATATTCTTGAATAACTTTTTTTGTGAAGGTCGGAGAGACTTGCAAGTAGGCTCTACCCCCACTAAATGGGGTAGTGCGCATCGATCGGTACCATCCTTGAGCTTCTCCGACTTTCGGAAGGGTTAGGGTTAGGGTTAGGGATGAAAGCACATAGGAGAAAGAGATATTCTTGAATAACTTTTTTTGTGAAGGTCGGAGAGACTTGCAAGTAGGCTCTACCCCCACTAAATGGGGTAGCGCGCATCGATCGGTACCATCCTTGAGCTTCTCCGACTTTTGAAAGGGTTAGGGTTAGGGATGAAAGCACATAGGAGAAAGATATTCTTGAATAACTTTTTTTGTGAAGGTCGGAGAGACTTGGAAAGTGGTTGCATCTGGACTAATTTGGGTCCTGCGGATCGATTGGTACCATCCCCGAGCTTGTACGACCTTCGGAAGAGGTCGACCGACGAAATTCCCCCAAATCTGAGGAGATATTCTTAAATAACTTTTTTTGTGAAGGTCGGAGAGACTTGCAAGTAGGCTCTACCCCCACTAAATGGGGTTGCGCGCATCGATCGGTACCATCCTTGAGCTTCTCCGACTTTCGGAAGGGTTAGGGTTAGGGTTAGGGATGAAAGCACATAGGAGAAAGAGATATTCTTGAATAACTTTTTTTGTGAAGGTCGGAGAGACTTGCAAGTAGGCTCTACCCCCACTAAATGGGGTAGCGCGCATCGATCGGTACCATCGTTGAGCTTCTCCGACTTTCGGAAGGGTTAGGGTTAGGGTTAGGGATGAAAGCACATAGGAGAAAGAGATATTCTTGAATAACTTTTTTTGTGAAGGTCGGAGAGACTTGGAAAGTGGTTGCATCTGGACTAATTTGGGTCCTGCGGATCGATTGGTACCATCCCTGAGCTTGTACGACCTTCGGAAGAGGTCGACCGACGAAATTCCCCCAAATCTGAGGAGATATTCTTGAATAACTTTTTTTGTGAAGGTCGGAGAGACTTGCAAGTAGGCTCTACCCCCACTAAATGGGGTAGCGCGCATCGATCGGTACCATCCTTGAGCTTCTCCGACTTTCGGAAGGGTTAGGGTTAGGGTTAGGGATGAAAGCACATAGGAGAAAGAGATATTCTTGAATAACTTTTTTTGTGAAGGTCGGAGAGACTTGCAAGTAGGCTCTACCCCCACTAAATGGGGTAGCGCGCATCGATCGGTACCATCTTTGAGCTTCTCCGACTTTCGGAAGGGTTAGGGTTAGGGATGAAAGCACATAGGAGAAAGAGATATTCTTGAATAACTTTTTTTGTGAAGGTCGGAGAGACTTGGAAAGTGGTTGCATCTGGACTAATTTGGGTCCTGCGGATCGATTGGTACCATCCCCGAGCTTGTACGACCTTCGGAAGAGGTCGACCGACGAAATTCCCCCAAATCTGAGGAGATATTCTTGAATAACTTTTTTTGTGAAGGTCGGAGAGACTTGCAAGTAGGCTTTACCCCCACTAAATGGGGTAGCGCGCATCGATCGGTACCATCCTTGAGCTTCTCCGACTTTCGGAAGGGTTAGGGTTAGGGTTAGGGATGAAAGCACATAGGAGAAAGAGATATTCTTGAATAACTTTTTTTGTGAAGGTCGGAGAGACTTGCAAGTAGGCTCTACCCCCACTAAATGGGGTAGCGCGCATCGATCGATACCATCCTTGAGCTTCTCCGACTTTCGGAAGGGTTAGGGTTAGGGTTAGGGATGAAAGCACATAGGAGAAAGAGATATTCTTGAATAACTTTTTTTGTGAAGGTCGGAGAGACTTGCAAGTAGGCTCTACCCCCACTAAATGGGGTAGCGCGCATCGATCTGTACCATCCTTGAGCTTCTCCGACTTTCGGAAGGGTTAGGGTTAGGGTTAGGGATGAAAGCACATAGGAGAAAGAGATATTCTTGAATAACTTTTTTTGTGAAGGTCGGAGAGACTTGCAAGTAGGCTCTACCCCCACTAAATGGGGTAGTGCGCATCGATCGGTACCATCCTTGAGCTTCTCCGACTTTCGGAAGGGTTAGGGTTAGGGTTAGGGATGAAAGCACATAGGAGAAAGAGATATTCTTGAATAACTTTTTTTGTGAAGGTCGGAGAGACTTGCAAGTAGGCTCTACCCCCACTAAATGGGGTAGCGCGCATCGATCGGTACCATCCTTGAGCTTCTCCGACTTTTGAAAGGGTTAGGGTTAGGGTTAGGGATGAAAGCACATAGGAGAAAGAGATATTCTTGAATAACTTTTTTTGTGAAGGTCGGAGAGACTTGGAAAGTGGTTGCATCTGGACTAATTTGGGTCCTGCGGATCGATTGGTACCATCCCCGAGCTTGTACGACCTTCGGAAGAGGTCGACCGACGAAATTCCCCCAAATCTGAGGAGATATTCTTAAATAACTTTTTTTGTGAAGGTCGGAGAGACTTGCAAGTAGGCTCTACCCCCACTAAATGGGGTTGCGCGCATCGATCGGTACCATCCTTGAGCTTCTCCGACTTTCGGAAGGGTTAGGGTTAGGGTTAGGGATGAAAGCACATAGGAGAAAGAGATATTCTTGAATAACTTTTTTTGTGAAGGTCGGAGAGACTTGCAAGTAGGCTCTACCCCCACTAAATGGGGTAGCGCGCATCGATCGGTACCATCCTTGAGCTTCTCCGACTTTCGGAAGGGTTAGGGTTAGGGATGAAAGCACATAGGAGAAAGAGATATTCTTGAATAACTTTTTTTGTGAAGGTCGGAGAGACTTGGAAAGTGGTTGCATCTGGACTAATTTGGGTCCTGCGGATCGATTGGTACCATCCCCGAGCTTGTACGACCTTCGGAAGAGGTCGACCGACGAAATTCCCCCAAATCTGAGGAGATATTCTTGAATAACTTTTTTTGTGAAGGTCGGAGAGACTTGCAAGTAGGCTTTACCCCCACTAAATGGGGTAGCGCGCATCGATCGGTACCATCCTTGAGCTTCTCCGACTTTCGGAAGGGTTAGGGTTAGGGTTAGGGATGAAAGCACATAGGAGAAAGAGATATTCTTGAATAACTTTTTTTGTGAAGGTCGGAGAGACTTGCAAGTAGGCTCTACCCCCACTAAATGGGGTAGCGCGCATCGATCGATACCATCCTTGAGCTTCTCCGACTTTCGGAAGGGTTAGGGTTAGGGTTAGGGATGAAAGCACATAGGAGAAAGAGATATTCTTGAATAACTTTTTTTGTGAAGGTCGGAGAGACTTGCAAGTAGGCTCTACCCCCACTAAATGGGGTAGCGCGCATCGATCGGTACCATCCTTGAGCTTCTCCGACTTTCGGAAGGGTTAGGGTTAGGGTTAGGGATGAAAGCACATAGGAGAAAGAGATATTCTTGAATAACTTTTTTTGTGAAGGTCGGAGAGACTTGCAAGTAGGCTCTACCCCCACTAAATGGGGTAGTGCGCATCGATCGGTACCATCCTTGAGCTTCTCCGACTTTCGGAAGGGTTAGGGTTAGGGTTAGGGATGAAAGCACATAGGAGAAAGAGATATTCTTGAATAACTTTTTTTGTGAAGGTCGGAGAGACTTGCAAGTAGGCTCTACCCCCACTAAATGGGGTAGCGCGCATCGATCGGTACCATCCTTGAGCTTCTCCGACTTTTGAAAGGGTTAGGGTTAGGGATGAAAGCACATAGGAGAAAGAGATATTCTTGAATAACTTTTTTTGTGAAGGTCGGAGAGACTTGGAAAGTGGTTGCATCTGGACTAATTTGGGTCCTGCGGATCGATTGGTACCATCCCCGAGCTTGTACGACCTTCGGAAGAGGTCGACCGACGAAATTCCCCCAAATCTGAGGAGATATTCTTAAATAACTTTTTTTGTGAAGGTCGGAGAGACTTGCAAGTAGGCTCTACCCCCACTAAATGGGGTTGCGCGCATCGATCGGTACCATCCTTGAGCTTCTCCGACTTTCGGAAGGGTTAGGGTTAGGGTTAGGGATGAAAGCACATAGGAGAAAGAGATATTCTTGAATAACTTTTTTTGTGAAGGTCGGAGAGACTTGCAAGTAGGCTCTACCCCCACTAAATGGGGTAGCGCGCATCGATCGGTACCATCGTTGAGCTTCTCCGACTTTCGGAAGGGTTAGGGTTAGGGTTAGGGATGAAAGCACATAGGAGAAAGAGATATTCTTGAATAACTTTTTTTGTGAAGGTCGGAGAGACTTGGAAAGTGGTTGCATCTGGACTAATTTGGGTCCTGCGGATCGATTGGTACCATCCCTGAGCTTGTACGACCTTCGGAAGAGGTCGACCGACGAAATTCCCCCAAATCTGAGGAGATATTCTTGAATAACTTTTTTTGTGAAGGTCGGAGAGACTTGCAAGTAGGCTCTACCCCCACTAAATGGGGTAACGCGCATCGATCGGTACCATCCTTGAGCTTCTCCGACTTTCGGAAGGGTTAGGGTTAGGGTTAGGGATGAAAGCACATAGGAGAAAGAGATATTCTTGAATAACTTTTTTTGTGAAGGTCGGAGAGACTTGCAAGTAGGCTCTACCCCCACTAAATGGGGTAGCGCGCATCGATCGGTACCATCTTTGAGCTTCTCCGACTTTCGGAAGGGTTAGGGTTAGGGTTAGGGATGAAAGCACATAGGAGAAAGAGATATTCTTGAATAACTTTTTTTGTGAAGGTCGGAGAGACTTGGAAAGTGGTTGCATCTGGACTAATTTGGGTCCTGCGGATCGATTGGTACCATCCCCGAGCTTGTACGACCTTCGGAAGAGGTCGACCGACGAAATTCCCCCAAATCTGAGGAGATATTCTTGAATAACTTTTTTTGTGAAGGTCGGAGAGACTTGCAAGTAGGCTCTACCCCCACTAAATGGGGTAGCGCGCATCGATCGGTACCATCCTTGAGCTTTTCCGACTTTCGGAAGGGTTAGGGTTAGGGTTAGGGATGAAAGCACATAGGAGAAAGAGATATTCTTGAATAACTTTTTTTGTGAAGGTCGGAGAGACTTGCAAGTAGGCTCTACCCCCACTAAATGGGGTAGCGCGCATCGATCGGTACCATCCTTGAGCTTCTCCGACTTTCGGAAGGGTTAGGGTTAGGGTTAGGGATGAAAGCACATAGGAGAAAGAGATATTCTTGAATAACTTTTTTTGTGAAGGTCGGAGAGACTTGCAAGTAGGCTCTACCCCCACTAAATGGGGTAGCGCGCATCGATCGGTACCATCCTTGAGCTTCTCCGACTTTCGGAAGGGTTAGGGTTAGGGTTAGGGATGAAAGCACATAGGAGAAAGAGATATTCTTGAATAACTTTTTTTGTGAAGGTCGGAGAGACTTGGAAAGTGGTTGCATCTGGACTAATTTGGGTCCTGCGGATCGATTGGTACCATCCCCGAGCTTGTACGACCTTCGGAAGAGGTCGACCGACGAAATTCCCCCAAATCTGAGGAGATATTCTTGAATAACTTTTTTTGTGAAGGTCGGAGAGACTTGCAAGTAGGCTTTACCCCCACTAAATGGGGTAGCGCGCATCGATCGGTACCATCCTTGAGCTTCTCCGACTTTCGGAAGGGTTAGGGTTAGGGTTAGGGATGAAAGCACATAGGAGAAAGAGATATTCTTGAATAACTTTTTTTGTGAAGGTCGGAGAGACTTGCAAGTAGGCTCTACCCCCACTAAATGGGGTAGCGCGCATCGATCGATACCATCCTTGAGCTTCTCCGACTTTCGGAAGGGTTAGGGTTAGGGTTAGGGATGAAAGCACATAGGAGAAAGAGATATTCTTGAATAACTTTTTTTGTGAAGGTCGGAGAGACTTGCAAGTAGGCTCTACCCCCACTAAATGGGGTAGCGCGCATCGATCTGTACCATCCTTGAGCTTCTCCGACTTTCGGAAGGGTTAGGGTTAGGGTTAGGGATGAAAGCACATAGGAGAAAGAGATATTCTTGAATAACTTTTTTTGTGAAGGTCGGAGAGACTTGCAAGTAGGCTCTACCCCCACTAAATGGGGTAGTGCGCATCGATCGGTACCATCCTTGAGCTTCTCCGACTTTCGGAAGGGTTAGGGTTAGGGTTAGGGATGAAAGCACATAGGAGAAAGAGATATTCTTGAATAACTTTTTTTGTGAAGGTCGGAGAGACTTGCAAGTAGGCTCTACCCCCACTAAATGGGGTAGCGCACATCGATCGGTACCATCCTTGAGCTTCTCCGACTTTTGAAAGGGTTAGGGTTAGGGTTAGGGATGAAAGCACATAGGAGAAAGAGATATTCTTGAATAACTTTTTTTGTGAAGGTCGGAGAGACTTGGAAAGTGGTTGCATCTGGACTAATTTGGGTCCTGCGGATCGATTGGTACCATCCCCGAGCTTGTACGACCTTCGGAAGAGGTCGACCGACGAAATTCCCCCAAATCTGAGGAGATATTCTTAAATAACTTTTTTTGTGAAGGTCGGAGAGACTTGCAAGTAGGCTCTACCCCCACTAAATGGGGTTGCGCGCATCGATCGGTACCATCCTTGAGCTTCTCCGACTTTCGGAAGGGTTAGGGTTAGGGTTAGGGATGAAAGCACATAGGAGAAAGAGATATTCTTGAATAACTTTTTTTGTGAAGGTCGGAGAGACTTGCAAGTAGGCTCTACCCCCACTAAATGGGGTAGCGCGCATCGATCGGTACCATCCTTGAGCTTCTCCGACTTTCGGAAGGGTTAGGGTTAGGGTTAGGGATGAAAGCACATAGGAGAAAGAGATATTCTTGAATAACTTTTTTTGTGAAGGTCGGAGAGACTTGGAAAGTGGTTGCATCTGGACTAATTTGGGTCCTGCGGATCGATTGGTACCATCCCCGAGCTTGTACGACCTTCGGAAGAGGTCGACCGACGAAATTCCCCCAAATCTGAGGAGATATTCTTGAATAACTTTTTTTGTGAAGGTCGGAGAGACTTGCAAGTAGGCTTTACCCCCACTAAATGGGGTAGCGCGCATCGATCGGTACCATCCTTGAGCTTCTCCGACTTTCGGAAGGGTTAGGGTTAGGGTTAGGGATGAAAGCACATAGGAGAAAGAGATATTCTTGAATAACTTTTTTTGTGAAGGTCGGAGAGACTTGCAAGTAGGCTCTACCCCCACTAAATGGGGTAGCGCGCATCGATCGATACCATCCTTGAGCTTCTCCGACTTTCGGAAGGGTTAGGGTTAGGGTTAGGGATGAAAGCACATAGGAGAAAGAGATATTCTTGAATAACTTTTTTTGTGAAGGTCGGAGAGACTTGCAAGTAGGCTCTACCCCCACTAAATGGGGTAGCGCGCATCGATCGGTACCATCCTTGAGCTTCTCCGACTTTCGGAAGGGTTAGGGTTAGGGTTAGGGATGAAAGCACATAGGAGAAAGAGATATTCTTGAATAACTTTTTTTGTGAAGGTCGGAGAGACTTGCAAGTAGGCTCTACCCCCACTAAATGGGGTAGTGCGCATCGATCGGTACCATCCTTGAGCTTCTCCGACTTTCGGAAGGGTTAGGGTTAGGGTTAGGGATGAAAGCACATAGGAGAAAGAGATATTCTTGAATAACTTTTTTTGTGAAGGTCGGAGAGACTTGCAAGTAGGCTCTACCCCCACTAAATGGGGTAGCGCGCATCGATCGGTACCATCCTTGAGCTTCTCCGACTTTTGAAAGGGTTAGGGTTAGGGATGAAAGCACATAGGAGAAAGAGATATTCTTGAATAACTTTTTTTGTGAAGGTCGGAGAGACTTGGAAAGTGGTTGCATCTGGACTAATTTGGGTCCTGCGGATCGATTGGTACCATCCCCGAGCTTGTACGACCTTCGGAAGAGGTCGACCGACGAAATTCCCCCAAATCTGAGGAGATATTCTTAAATAACTTTTTTTGTGAAGGTCGGAGAGACTTGCAAGTAGGCTCTACCCCCACTAAATGGGGTTGCGCGCATCGATCGGTACCATCCTTGAGCTTCTCCGACTTTCGGAAGGGTTAGGGTTAGGGTTAGGGATGAAAGCACATAGGAGAAAGAGATATTCTTGAATAACTTTTTTTGTGAAGGTCGGAGAGACTTGCAAGTAGGCTCTACCCCCACTAAATGGGGTAGCGCGCATCGATCGGTACCATCGTTGAGCTTCTCCGACTTTCGGAAGGGTTAGGGTTAGGGTTAGGGATGAAAGCACATAGGAGAAAGAGATATTCTTGAATAACTTTTTTTGTGAAGGTCGGAGAGACTTGGAAAGTGGTTGCATCTGGACTAATTTGGGTCCTGCGGATCGATTGGTACCATCCCTGAGCTTGTACGACCTTCGGAAGAGGTCGACCGACGAAATTCCCCCAAATCTGAGGAGATATTCTTGAATAACTTTTTTTGTGAAGGTCGGAGAGACTTGCAAGTAGGCTCTACCCCCACTAAATGGGGTAGCGCGCATCGATCGGTACCATCCTTGAGCTTCTCCGACTTTCGGAAGGGTTAGGGTTAGGGTTAGGGATGAAAGCACATAGGAGAAAGAGATATTCTTGAATAACTTTTTTTGTGAAGGTCGGAGAGACTTGCAAGTAGGCTCTACCCCCACTAAATGGGGTAGCGCGCATCGATCGGTACCATCTTTGAGCTTCTCCGACTTTCGGAAGGGTTAGGGTTAGGGTTAGGGATGAAAGCACATAGGAGAAAGAGATATTCTTGAATAACTTTTTTTGTGAAGGTCGGAGAGACTTGGAAAGTGGTTGCATCTGGACTAATTTGGGTCCTGCGGATCGATTGGTACCATCCCCGAGCTTGTACGACCTTCGGAAGAGGTCGACCGACGAAATTCCCCCAAATCTGAGGAGATATTCTTGAATAACTTTTTTTGTGAAGGTCGGAGAGACTTGCAAGTAGGCTCTACCCCCACTAAATGGGGTAGCGCGCATCGATCGGTACCATCCTTGAGCTTTTCCGACTTTCGGAAGGGTTAGGGTTAGGGTTAGGGATGAAAGCACATAGGAGAAAGAGATATTCTTGAATAACTTTTTTTGTGAAGGTCGGAGAGACTTGCAAGTAGGCTCTACCCCCACTAAATGGGGTAGCGCGCATCGATCGGTACCATCCTTGAGCTTCTCCGACTTTCGGAAGGGTTAGGGTTAGGGTTAGGGATGAAAGCACATAGGAGAAAGAGATATTCTTGAATAACTTTTTTTGTGAAGGTCGGAGAGACTTGCAAGTAGGCTCTACCCCCACTAAATGGGGTAGCGCGCATCGATCGGTACCATCCTTGAGCTTCTCCGACTTTCGGAAGGGTTAGGGTTAGGGTTAGGGATGAAAGCACATAGGAGAAAGAGATATTCTTGAATAACTTTTTTTGTGAAGGTCGGAGAGACTTGCAAGTAGGCTCTACCCCCACTAAATGGGGTAGTGCGCATCGATTGGTACCATCCTTGAGCTTCTCCGACTTTTGGAAGGGTTAGGGTTAGGGTTAGGGATGAAAGCACATAGGAGAAAGAGATATTCTTGAATAACTTTTTTTGTGAAGGTCGGAGAGACTTGGAAAGTGGTTGCATCTGGACTAATTTGGGTCCTGCGGATCGATTGGTACCATCCCCGAGCTTGTACGACCTTCGGAAGAGGTCGACCGACGAAATTCCCCCAAATCTGAGGAGATATTCTTGAATAACTTTTTTTGTGAAGGTCGGAGAGACTTGCAAGTAGGCTCTACCCCCACTAAATGGGGTAGCGCGCATCGATCGGTACCATCCTTGAGCTTTTCCGACTTTCGGAAGGGTTAGGGTTAGGGTTAGGGATGAAAGCACATAGGAGAAAGAGATATTCTTGAATAACTTTTTTTGTGAAGGTCGGAGAGACTTGCAAGTAGGCTCTACCCCCACTAAATGGGGTAGCGCGCATCGATCGGTACCATCCTTGAGCTTCTCCGACTTTCGGAAGGGTTAGGGTTAGGGTTAGGGATGAAAGCACATAGGAGAAAGAGATATTCTTGAATAACTTTTTTTGTGAAGGTCGGAGAGACTTGCAAGTAGGCTCTACCCCCACTAAATGGGGTAGCGCGCATCGATCGGTACCATCCTTGAGCTTCTCCGACTTTCGGAAGGGTTAGGGTTAGGGTTAGGGATGAAAGCACATAGGAGAAAGAGATATTCTTGAATAACTTTTTTTGTGAAGGTCGGAGAGACTTGCAAGTAGGCTCTACCCCCACTAAATGGGGTAGCGCGCATCGATCGGTACCATCCTTGAGCTTCTCCGACTTTCGGAAGGGTTAGGGTTAGGGTTAGGGATGAAAGCACATAGGAGAAAGAGATATTCTTGAATAACTTTTTTTGTGAAGGTCGGAGAGACTTGCAAGTAGGCTCTACCCCCACTAAATGGGGTAGTGCGCATCGATCGGTACCATCCTTGAGCTTCTCCGACTTTCGGAAGGGTTAGGGTTAGGGTTAGGGATGAAAGCACATAGGAGAAAGAGATATTCTTGAATAACTTTTTTTGTGAAGGTCGGAGAGACTTGCAAGTAGGCTCTACCCCCACTAAATGGGGTAGCGCGCATCGATCGGTACCATCCTTGAGCTTCTCCGACTTTTGAAAGGGTTAGGGTTAGGGATGAAAGCACATAGGAGAAAGAGATATTCTTGAATAACTTTTTTTGTGAAGGTCGGAGAGACTTGGAAAGTGGTTGCATCTGGACTAATTTGGGTCCTGCGGATCGATTGGTACCATCCCCGAGCTTGTACGACCTTCGGAAGAGGTCGACCGACGAAATTCCCCCAAATCTGAGGAGATATTCTTGAATAACTTTTTTTGTGAAGGTCGGAGAGACTTGCAAGTAGGCTTTACCCCCACTAAATGGGGTAGCGCGCATCGATCGGTACCATCCTTGAGCTTCTCCGACTTTCGGAAGGGTTAGGGTTAGGGTTAGGGATGAAAGCACATAGGAGAAAGAGATATTCTTGAATAACTTTTTTTGTGAAGGTCGGAGAGACTTGGAAAGTGGTTGCATCTGGACTAATTTGGGTCCTGCGGATCGATTGGTACCATCCCTGAGCTTGTACGACCTTCGGAAGAGGTCGACCGACGAAATTCCCCCAAATCTGAGGAGATATTCTTGAATAACTTTTTTTGTGAAGGTCGGAGAGACTTGCAAGTAGGCTCTACCCCCACTAAATGGGGTAGCGCGCATCGATCGGTACCATCCTTGAGCTTCTCCGACTTTCGGAAGGGTTAGGGTTAGGGTTAGGGATGAAAGCACATAGGAGAAAGAGATATTCTTGAATAACTTTTTTTGTGAAGGTCGGAGAGACTTGCAAGTAGGCTCTACCCCCACTAAATGGGGTAGCGCGCATCGATCGGTACCATCTTTGAGCTTCTCCGACTTTCGGAAGGGTTAGGGTTAGGGTTAGGGATGAAAGCACATAGGAGAAAGAGATATTCTTGAATAACTTTTTTTGTGAAGGTCGGAGAGACTTGGAAAGTGGTTGCATCTGGACTAATTTGGGTCCTGCGGATCGATTGGTACCATCCCCGAGCTTGTACGACCTTCGGAAGAGGTCGACCGACGAAATTCCCCCAAATCTGAGGAGATATTCTTGAATAACTTTTTTTGTGAAGGTCGGAGAGACTTGCAAGTAGGCTCTACCCCCACTAAATGGGGTAGCGCGCATCGATCGGTACCATCCTTGAGCTTTTCCGACTTTCGGAAGGGTTAGGGTTAGGGTTAGGGATGAAAGCACATAGGAGAAAGAGATATTCTTGAATAACTTTTTTTGTGAAGGTCGGAGAGACTTGCAAGTAGGCTCTACCCCCACTAAATGGGGTAGCGCGCATCGATCGGTACCATCCTTGAGCTTCTCCGACTTTCGGAAGGGTTAGGGTTAGGGTTAGGGATGAAAGCACATAGGAGAAAGAGATATTCTTGAATAACTTTTTTTGTGAAGGTCGGAGAGACTTGCAAGTAGGCTCTACCCCCACTAAATGGGGTAGCGCGCATCGATCGGTACCATCCTTGAGCTTCTCCGACTTTCGGAAGGGTTAGGGTTAGGGTTAGGGATGAAAGCACATAGGAGAAAGAGATATTCTTGAATAACTTTTTTTGTGAAGGTCGGAGAGACTTGCAAGTAGGCTCTACCCCCACTAAATGGGGTAGTGCGCATCGATTGGTACCATCCTTGAGCTTCTCCGACTTTTGGAAGGGTTAGGGTTAGGGTTAGGGATGAAAGCACATAGGAGAAAGAGATATTCTTGAATAACTTTTTTTGTGAAGGTCGGAGAGACTTGGAAAGTGGTTGCATCTGGACTAATTTGGGTCCTGCGGATCGATTGGTACCATCCCCGAGCTTGTACGACCTTCGGAAGAGGTCGACCGACGAAATTCCCCCAAATCTGAGGAGATATTCTTGAATAACTTTTTTTGTGAAGGTCGGAGAGACTTGCAAGTAGGCTCTACCCCCACTAAATGGGGTAGCGCGCATCGATCGGTACCATCCTTGAGCTTTTCCGACTTTCGGAAGGGTTAGGGTTAGGGTTAGGGATGAAAGCACATAGGAGAAAGAGATATTCTTGAATAACTTTTTTTGTGAAGGTCGGAGAGACTTGCAAGTAGGCTCTACCCCCACTAAATGGGGTAGCGCGCATCGATCGGTACCATCCTTGAGCTTCTCCGACTTTCGGAAGGGTTAGGGTTAGGGTTAGGGATGAAAGCACATAGGAGAAAGAGATATTCTTGAATGACTTTTTTTGTGAAGGTCGGAGAGACTTGCAAGTAGGCTCTACCCCCACTAAATGGGGTAGCGCGCATCGATCGGTACCATCCTTGAGCTTCTCCGACTTTCGGAAGGGTTAGGGTTAGGGTTAGGGATGAAAGCACATAGGAGAAAGAGATATTCTTGAATAACTTTTTTTGTGAAGGTCGGAGAGACTTGCAAGTAGGCTCTACCCCCACTAAATGGGGTAGTGCGCATCGATTGGTACCATCCTTGAGCTTCTCCGACTTTTGGAAGGGTTAGGGTTAGGGTTAGGGATGAAAGCACATAGGAGAAAGAGATATTCTTGAATAACTTTTTTTGTGAAGGTCGGAGAGACTTGGAAAGTGGTTGCATCTGGACTAATTTGGGTCCTGCGGATCGATTGGTACCATCCCCGAGCTTGTACGACCTTCGGAAGAGGTCGACCGACGAAATTCCCCCAAATCTGAGGAGATATTCTTGAATAACTTTTTTTGTGAAGGTCGGAGAGACATGCAAGTAGGCTCTACCCCCACTAAATGGGGTAGCGCGCATCGATCGGTACCATCCTTGAGCTTCTCCGACTTTCGGAAGGGTTAGGGTTAGGGTTAGGGATGAAAGCACATAGGAGAAAGAGATATTCTTGAATAACTTTTTTTGTGAAGGTCGGAGAGACTTGCAAGTAGGCTCTACCCCCACTAAATGGGGTAGCGCGCATCGATCGGTACCATCCTTGAGCTTCTCCGACTTTCGGAAGGGTTAGGGTTAGGGTTAGGGATGAAAGCACATAGGAGAAAGAGATATTCTTGAATAACTTTTTTTGTGAAGGTCGGAGAGACTTGCAAGTAGGCTCTACCCCCACTAAATGGGGTAGCGCGCATCGATCGGTACCATCCTTGAGCTTCTCCGACTTTCGGAAGGGTTAGGGTTAGGGTTAGGGATGAAAGCACATAGGAGAAAGAGATATTCTTGAATAACTTTTTTTGTGAAGGTCGGAGAGACTTGCAAGTAGGCTCTACCCCCACTAAATGGGGTAGTGCGCATCGATTGGTACCATCCTTGAGCTTCTCCGACTTTTGGAAGGGTTAGGGTTAGGGTTAGGGATGAAAGCACATAGGAGAAAGAGATATTCTTGAATAACTTTTTTTGTGAAGGTCGGAGAGACTTGGAAAGTGGTTGCATCTGGACTAATTTGGGTCCTGCGGATCGATTGGTACCATCCCCGAGCTTGTACGACCTTCGGAAGAGGTCGACCGACGAAATTCCCCCAAATCTGAGGAGATATTCTTGAATAACTTTTTTTGTGAAGGTCGGAGAGACTTGCAAGTAGGCTCTACCCCCACTAAATGGGGTAGCGCGCATCGATCGGTACCATCCTTGAGCTTCTCCGACTTTCGGAAGGGTTAGGGTTAGGGTTAGGGATGAAAGCACATAGGAGAAAGAGATATTCTTGAATAACTTTTTTTGTGAAGGTCGGAGAGACTTGCAAGTAGGCTCTACCCCCACTAAATGGGGTAGCGCGCATCGATCGGTACCATCCTTGAGCTTCTCCGACTTTCGGAAGGGTTAGGGTTAGGGTTAGGGATGAAAGCACATAGGAGAAAGAGATATTCTTGAATGACTTTTTTTGTGAAGGTCGGAGAGACTTGGAAAGTGGTTGCATCTGGACTAATTTGGGTCCTGCGGATCGATTGGTACCATCCCCGAGCTTGTACGACCTTCGGAAGAGGTCGACCGACGAAATTCCCCCAAATCTGAGGAGATATTCTTGAATAACTTTTTTTGTGAAGGTCGGAGAGACTTGCAAGTAGGCTTTACCCCCACTAAATGGGGTAGCGCGCATCGATCGGTACCATCCTTGAGCTTCTCCGACTTTCGGAAGGGTTAGGGTTAGGGTTAGGGATGAAAGCACATAGGAGAAAGAGATATTCTTGAATAACTTTTTTTGTGAAGGTCGGAGAGACTTGCAAGTAGGCTCTACCCCCACTAAATGGGGTAGCGCGCATCGATCGATACCATCCTTGAGCTTCTCCGACTTTCGGAAGGGTTAGGGTTAGGGTTAGGGATGAAAGCACATAGGAGAAAGAGATATTCTTGAATAACTTTTTTTGTGAAGGTCGGAGAGACTTGCAAGTAGGCTCTACCCCCACTAAATGGGGTACCGCGCATCGATCGGTACCATCCTTGAGCTTCTCCGACTTTCGGAAGGGTTAGGGTTAGGGTTAGGGATGAAAGCACATAGGAGAAAGAGATATTCTTGAATAACTTTTTTTGTGAAGGTCGGAGAGACTTGGAAAGTGGTTGCATCTGGACTAATTTGGGTCCTGCGGATCGATTGGTACCATCCCCGAGCTTGTACGACCTTCGGAAGAGGTCGACCGACGAAATTCCCCCAAATCTGAGGAGATATTCTTGAATAACTTTTTTTGTGAAGGTCGGAGAGACATGCAAGTAGGCTCTACCCCCACTAAATGGGGTAGCGCGCATCGATCGGTACCATCCTTGAGCTTCTCCGACTTTCGGAAGGGTTAGGGTTAGGGTTAGGGATGAAAGCACATAGGAGAAAGAGATATTCTTGAATAACTTTTTTTGTGAAGGTCGGAGAGACTTGCAAGTAGGCTCTACCCCCACTAAATGGGGTAGCGCGCATCGATCGGTACCATCCTTGAGCTTCTCCGACTTTCGGAAGGGTTAGGGTTAGGGTTAGGGATGAAAGCACATAGGAGAAAGAGATATTCTTGAATAACTTTTTTTGTGAAGGTCGGAGAGACTTGCAAGTAGGCTCTACCCCCACTAAATGGGGTAGCGCGCATCGATCGGTACCATCCTTGAGCTTCTCCGACTTTCGGAAGGGTTAGGGTTAGGGATGAAAGCACATAGGAGAAAGAGATATTCTTGAATAACTTTTTTTGTGAAGGTCGGAGAGACTTGCAAGTAGGCTCTACCCCCACTAAATGGGGTAGTGCGCATCGATTGGTACCATCCTTGAGCTTCTCCGACTTTTGGAAGGGTTAGGGTTAGGGTTAGGGATGAAAGCACATAGGAGAAAGAGATATTCTTGAATAACTTTTTTTGTGAAGGTCGGAGAGACTTGGAAAGTGGTTGCATCTGGACTAATTTGGGTCCTGCGGATCGATTGGTACCATCCCCGAGCTTGTACGACCTTCGGAAGAGGTCGACCGACGAAATTCCCCCAAATCTGAGGAGATATTCTTGAATAACTTTTTTTGTGAAGGTCGGAGAGACTTGCAAGTAGGCTCTACCCCCACTAAATGGGGTAGCGCGCATCGATCGGTACCATCCTTGAGCTTCTCCGACTTTCGGAAGGGTTAGGGTTAGGGTTAGGGATGAAAGCACATAGGAGAAAGAGATATTCTTGAATAACTTTTTTTGTGAAGGTCGGAGAGACTTGCAAGTAGGCTCTACCCCCACTAAATGGGGTAGCGCGCATCGATCGGTACCATCCTTGAGCTTCTCCGACTTTCGGAAGGGTTAGGGTTAGGGTTAGGGATGAAAGCACATAGGAGAAAGAGATATTCTTGAATGACTTTTTTTGTGAAGGTCGGAGAGACTTGGAAAGTGGTTGCATCTGGACTAATTTGGGTCCTGCGGATCGATTGGTACCATCCCCGAGCTTGTACGACCTTCGGAAGAGGTCGACCGACGAAATTCCCCCAAATCTGAGGAGATATTCTTGAATAACTTTTTTTGTGAAGGTCGGAGAGACTTGCAAGTAGGCTTTACCCCCACTAAATGGGGTAGCGCGCATCGATCGGTACCATCCTTGAGCTTCTCCGACTTTCGGAAGGGTTAGGGTTAGGGTTAGGGATGAAAGCACATAGGAGAAAGAGATATTCTTGAATAACTTTTTTTGTGAAGGTCGGAGAGACTTGCAAGTAGGCTCTACCCCCACTAAATGGGGTAGCGCGCATCGATCGATACCATCCTTGAGCTTCTCCGACTTTCGGAAGGGTTAGGGTTAGGGTTAGGGATGAAAGCACATAGGAGAAAGAGATATTCTTGAATAACTTTTTTTGTGAAGGTCGGAGAGACTTGCAAGTAGGCTCTACCCCCACTAAATGGGGTACCGCGCATCGATCGGTACCATCCTTGAGCTTCTCCGACTTTCGGAAGGGTTAGGGTTAGGGTTAGGGATGAAAGCACATAGGAGAAAGAGATATTCTTGAATAACTTTTTTTGTGAAGGTCGGAGAGACTTGGAAAGTGGTTGCATCTGGACTAATTTGGGTCCTGCGGATCGATTGGTACCATCCCCGAGCTTGTACGACCTTCGGAAGAGGTCGACCGACGAAATTCCCCCAAATCTGAGGAGATATTCTTGAATAACTTTTTTTGTGAAGGTCGGAGAGACTTGCAAGTAGGCTCTACCCCCACTAAATGGGGTAGCGCGCATCGATCGGTACCATCCTTGAGCTTCTCCGACTTTCGGAAGGGTTAGGGTTAGGGTTAGGGATGAAAGCACATAGGAGAAAGAGATATTCTTGAATAACTTTTTTTGTGAAGGTCGGAGAGACTTGCAAGTAGGCTCTACCCCCACTAAATGGGGTAGCGCGCATCGATCGGTACCATCCTTGAGCTTCTCCGACTTTCGGAAGGGTTAGGGTTAGGGTTAGGGATGAAAGCACATAGGAGAAAGAGATATTCTTGAATAACTTTTTTTGTGAAGGTCGGAGAGACTTGCAAGTAGGCTCTACCCCCACTAAATGGGGTAGCGCGCATCGATCGGTACCATCCTTGAGCTTCTCCGACTTTCGGAAGGGTTAGGGTTAGGGTTAGGGATGAAAGCACATAGGAGAAAGAGATATTCTTGAATAACTTTTTTTGTGAAGGTCGGAGAGACTTGGAAAGTGGTTGCATCTGGACTAATTTGGGTCCTGCGGATCGATTGGTACCATCCCCGAGCTTGTACGACCTTCGGAAGAGGTCGACCGACGAAATTCCCCCAAATCTGAGGAGATATTCTTGAATAACTTTTTTTGTGAAGGTCGGAGAGACTTGCAAGTAGGCTCTACCCCCACTAAATGGGGTTGCGCGCATCGATCGGTACCATCTTTGAGCTTCTCCGACTTTCGGAAGGGTTAGGGTTAGGGTTAGGGATGAAAGCACATAGGAGAAAGAGATATTCTTGAATAACTTTTTTTGTGAAGGTCGGAGAGACTTGCAAGTAGGCTTTACCCCCACTAAATGGGGTAGCGCGCATCGATCGGTACCATCCTTGAGCTTCTCCGACTTTCGGAAGGGTTAGGGTTAGGGTTAGGGATGAAAGCACATAGGAGAAAGAGATATTCTTGAATAACTTTTTTTGTGAAGGTCGGAGAGACTTGGAAAGTGGTTGCATCTGGACTAATTTGGGTCCTGCGGATCGATTGGTACCATCCCCGAGCTTGTACGACCTTCGGAAGAGGTCGACCGACGAAATTCCCCCAAATCTGAGGAGATATTCTTGAATAACTTTTTTTGTGAAGGTCGGAGAGACTTGCAAGTAGGCTCTACCCCCACTAAATGGGGTTGCGCGCATCGATCAGTACCATCCTTGAGCTTCTCCGACTTTCGGAAGGGTTAGGGTTAGGGTTAGGGATGAAAGCACATAGGAGAAAGAGATATTCTTGAATAACTTTTTTTGTGAAGGTCGGAGAGACTTGGAAAGTGGTTGCATCTGGACTAATTTGGGTCCTGCGGATCGATTGGTACCATCCCCGAGCTTGTACGACCTTCGGAAGAGGTCGACCGACGAAATTCCCCCAAATCTGAGGAGATATTCTTGAATAACTTTTTTTGTGAAGGTCGGAGAGACTTGCAAGTAGGCTCTACCCCCACTAAATGGGGTTGCGCGCATCGATCAGTACCATCCTTGAGCTTCTCCGACTTTCGGAAGGGTTAGGGTTAGGGTTAGGGATGAAAGCACATAGGAGAAAGAGATATTCTTGAATAACTTTTTTTGTGAAGGTCGGAGAGACTTGCAAGTAGGCTCTACCCCCACTAAATGGGGTAGCGCGCATCGATCGGTACCATCCTTGAGCTTCTCCGACTTTCGGAAGGGTTAGGGTTAGGGTTAGGGATGAAAGCACATAGGAGAAAGAGATATTCTTGAATAACTTTTTTTGTGAAGGTCGGAGAGACTTGCAAGTAGGCTCTACCCCCACTAAATGGGGTAACGCGCATCGATCGGTACCATCCTTGAGCTTCTCCGACTTTCGGAAGGGTTAGGGTTAGGGTTAGGGATGAAAGCACATAGGAGAAAGAGATATTCTTGAATAACTTTTTTTGTGAAGGTCGGAGAGACTTGGAAAGTGGTTGCATCTGGACTAATTTGGGTCCTGCGGATCGATTGGTACCATCCCCGAGCTTGTACGACCTTCGGAAGAGGTCGACCGACGAAATTCCCCCAAATCTGAGGAGATATTCTTGAATAACTTTTTTTTTGAAGGTCGGAGAGACTTGCAAGTAGGCTCTACCCCCACTAAATGGGGTTGCGCGCATCGATCGGTACCATCCTTGAGCTTCTCCGACTTTCGGAAGGGTTAGGGTTAGGGTTAGGGATGAAAGCACATAGGAGAAAGAGATATTCTTGAATAACTTTTTTGTGAAGGTCGGAGAGACTTGCAAGTAGGCTCTACCCCCACTAAATGGGGTAGCGCGCATCGATCGGTACCATCCTTGAGCTTCTCCGACTTTCGGAAGGGTTAGGGTTAGGGTTAGGGATGAAAGCACATAGGAGAAAGAGATATTCTTGAATAACTTTTTTTGTGAAGGTCGGAGAGACTTGGAAAGTGGTTGCATCTGGACTAATTTGGGTCCTGCGGATCGATTGGTACCATCCCCGAGCTTGTACGACCTTCGGAAGAGGTCGACCGACGAAATTCCCCCAAATCTGAGGAGATATTCTTGAATAACTTTTTTTGTGAAGGTCGGAGAGACTTGCAAGTAGGCTCTACCCCCACTAAATGGGGTAGCGCGCATCGATCGGTACCATCCTTGAGCTTCTCCGACTTTTGGAAGGGTTAGGGTTAGGGTTAGGGATGAAAGCACATAGGAGAAAGAGATATTCTTGAATAACTTTTTTTGTGAAGGTCGGAGAGACTTGCAAGTAGGCTCTACCCCCACTAAATGGGGTAGCGCGCATCGATCGGTACCATCCTTGAGCTTCTCCGACTTTCGGAAGGGTTAGGGTTAGGGATGAAAGCACATAGGAGAAAGAGATATTCTTGAATAACTTTTTTTGTGAAGGTCGGAGAGACTTGGAAAGTGGTTGCATCTGGACTAATTTGGGTCCTGCAGATCGATTGGTACCATCCCCGAGCTTGTACGACCTTCGGAAGAGGTCGACCGACGAAATTCCCCCAAATCTGAGGAGATATTCTTGAATAACTTTTTTTGTGAAGGTCGGAGAGACTTGCAAGTAGGCTCTACCCCCACTAAATGGGGTAGCGCGCATCGATCGGTACCATCCTTGAGCTTCTCCGACTTTTGGAAGGGTTAGGGTTAGGGTTAGGGATGAAAGCACATAGGAGAAAGAGATATTCTTGAATAACTTTTTTTGTGAAGGTCGGAGAGACTTGCAAGTAGGCTCTACCCCCACTAAATGGGGTAGCGCGCATCGATCGGTACCATCCTTGAGCTTCTCCGACTTTCGGAAGGGTTAGGGTTAGGGATGAAAGCACATAGGAGAAAGAGATATTCTTGAATAACTTTTTTTGTGAAGGTCGGAGAGACTTGGAAAGTGGTTGCATCTGGACTAATTTGGGTCCTGCAGATCGATTGGTACCATCCCCGAGCTTGTACGACCTTCGGAAGAGGTCGACCGACGAAATTCCCCCAAATCTGAGGAGATATTCTTGAATAACTTTTTTTGTGAAGGTCGGAGAGACTTGCAAGTAGGCTCTACCCCCACTAAATGGGGTTGCGCGCATCGATCGGTACCATCCTTGAGCTTCTCCGACTTTCGGAAGGGTTAGGGTTAGGGTTAGGGATGAAAGCACATAGGAGAAAGAGATATTCTTGAATAACTTTTTTTGTGAAGGTCGGAGAGACTTGCAAGTAGGCTCTACCCCCACTAAATGGGGTAGCGCGCATCGATCGGTACCATCCTTGAGCTTCTCCGACTTTCGGAAGGGTTAGGGTTAGGGTTAGGGATGAAAGCACATAGGAGAAAGAGATATTCTTGAATAACTTTTTTTGTGAAGGTCGGAGAGACTTGCAAGTAGGCTCTACCCCCACTAAATGGGGTAGTGCGCATCGATCGGTACCATCCTTGAGCTTCTCCGACTTTCGGAAGGGTTAGGGTTAGGGTTAGGGATGAAAGCACATAGGAGAAAGAGATATTCTTGAATAACTTTTTTTGTGAAGGTCGGAGAGACTTGCAAGTAGGCTCTACCCCCACTAAATGGGGTAGCGCGCATCGATCGGTACCATCCTTGAGCTTCTCCGACTTTTGAAAGGGTTAGGGTTAGGGTTAGGGATGAAAGCACATAGGAGAAAGAGATATTCTTGAATAACTTTTTTTGTGAAGGTCGGAGAGACTTGGAAAGTGGTTGCATCTGGACTAATTTGGGTCCTGCGGATCGATTGGTACCATCCCCGAGCTTGTACGACCTTCGGAAGAGGTCGACCAACGAAATTCCCCCAAATCTGAGGAGATATTCTTAAATAACTTTTTTTGTGAAGGTCGGAGAGACTTGCAAGTAGGCTCTACCCCCACTAAATGGGGTTGCGCGCATCGATCGGTACCATCCTTGAGCTTCTCCGACTTTCGGAAGGGTTAGGGTTAGGGTTAGGGATGAAAGCACATAGGAGAAAGAGATATTCTTGAATAACTTTTTTTGTGAAGGTCGGAGAGACTTGCAAGTAGGCTCTACCCCCACTAAATGGGGTAGCGCGCATCGATCAGTACCATCCTTGAGCTTCTCCGACTTTCGGAAGGGTTAGGGTTAGGGTTAGGGATGAAAGCACATAGGAGAAAGAGATATTCTTGAATAACTTTTTTTGTGAAGGTCGGAGAGACTTGGAAAGTGGTTGCATCTGGACTAATTTGGGTCCTGCGGATCGATTGGTACCATCCCCGAGCTTGTACGACCTTCGGAAGAGGTCGACCGACGAAATTCCCCCAAATCTGAGGAGATATTCTTGAATAACTTTTTTTGTGAAGGTCGGAGAGACTTGCAAGTAGGCTCTACCCCCACTAAATGGGGTAGCGCGCATCCATCGGTACCATCCTTGAGCTTCTCCGACTTTCGGAAGGGTTAGGGTTAGGGTTAGGGATGAAAGCACATAGGAGAAAGAGATATTCTTGAATAACTTTTTTTGTGAAGGTCGGAGAGACTTGCAAGTAGGCTCTACCCCCACTAAATGGGGTAGCGCGCATCGATCGGTACCATCTTTGAGCTTCTCCGACTTTCGGAAGGGTTAGGGTTAGGGTTAGGGATGAAAGCACATAGGAGAAAGAGATATTCTTGAATAACTTTTTTTGTGAAGGTCGGAGAGACTTGGAAAGTGGTTGCATCTGGACTAATTTGGGTCCTGCGGATCGATTGGTACCATCCCCGAGCTTGTACGACCTTCGGAAGAGGTCGACCGACGAAATTCCCCCAAATCTGAGGAGATATTCTTGAATAACTTTTTTTGTGAAGGTCGGAGAGACTTGCAAGTAGGCTCTACCCCCACTAAATGGGGTAGCGCGCATCGATCGGTACCATCCTTGAGCTTTTCCGACTTTCGGAAGGGTTAGGGTTAGGGTTAGGGATGAAAGCACATAGGAGAAAGAGATATTCTTGAATAACTTTTTTTGTGAAGGTCGGAGAGACTTGCAAGTAGGCTCTACCCCCACTAAATGGGGTAGCGCGCATCGATCGGTACCATCCTTGAGCTTCTCCGACTTTCGGAAGGGTTAGGGTTAGGGTTAGGGATGAAAGCACATAGGAGAAAGAGATATTCTTGAATAACTTTTTTTGTGAAGGTCGGAGAGACTTGCAAGTAGGCTCTACCCCCACTAAATGGGGTAGCGCGCATCGATCGGTACCATCCTTGAGCTTCTCCGACTTTCGGAAGGGTTAGGGTTAGGGTTAGGGATGAAAGCACATAGGAGAAAGAGATATTCTTGAATAACTTTTTTTGTGAAGGTCGGAGAGACTTGGAAAGTGGTTGCATCTGGACTAATTTGGGTCCTGCGGATCGATTGGTACCATCCCCGAGCTTGTACGACCTTCGGAAGAGGTCGACCGACGAAATTCCCCCAAATCTGAGGAGATATTCTTGAATAACTTTTTTTGTGAAGGTCGGAGAGACTTGCAAGTAGGCTCTACCCCCACTAAATGGGGTAGCGCGCATCCATCGGTACCATCCTTGAGCTTCTCCGACTTTCGGAAGGGTTAGGGTTAGGGTTAGGGATGAAAGCACATAGGAGAAAGAGATATTCTTGAATAACTTTTTTTGTGAAGGTCGGAGAGACTTGCAAGTAGGCTCTACCCCCACTAAATGGGGTAGCGCGCATCGATCGGTACCATCTTTGAGCTTCTCCGACTTTCGGAAGGGTTAGGGTTAGGGTTAGGGATGAAAGCACATAGGAGAAAGAGATATTCTTGAATAACTTTTTTTGTGAAGGTCGGAGAGACTTGGAAAGTGGTTGCATCTGGACTAATTTGGGTCCTGCGGATCGATTGGTACCATCCCCGAGCTTGTACGACCTTCGGAAGAGGTCGACCGACGAAATTCCCCCAAATCTGAGGAGATATTCTTGAATAACTTTTTTTGTGAAGGTCGGAGAGACTTGCAAGTAGGCTCTACCCCCACTAAATGGGGTAGCGCGCATCGATCGGTACCATCCTTGAGCTTTTCCGACTTTCGGAAGGGTTAGGGTTAGGGTTAGGGATGAAAGCACATAGGAGAAAGAGATATTCTTGAATAACTTTTTTTGTGAAGGTCGGAGAGACTTGCAAGTAGGCTCTACCCCCACTAAATGGGGTAGCGCGCATCGATCGGTACTATCCTTGAGCTTCTCCGACTTTCGGAAGGGTTAGGGTTAGGGTTAGGGATGAAAGCACATAGGAGAAAGAGATATTCTTGAATAACTTTTTTTGTGAAGGTCGGAGAGACTTGCAAGTAGGCTCTACCCCCACTAAATGGGGTAGCGCGCATCGATCGGTACCATCCTTGAGCTTCTCCGACTTTCGGAAGGGTTAGGGTTAGGGTTAGGGATGAAAGCACATAGGAGAAAGAGATATTCTTGAATAACTTTTTTTGTGAAGGTCGGAGAGACTTGCAAGTAGGCTCTACCCCCACTAAATGGGGTAGTGCGCATCGATTGGTACCATCCTTGAGCTTCTCCGACTTTTGGAAGGGTTAGGGTTAGGGTTAGGGATGAAAGCACATAGGAGAAAGAGATATTCTTGAATAACTTTTTTTGTGAAGGTCGGAGAGACTTGGAAAGTGGTTGCATCTGGACTAATTTGGGTCCTGCGGATCGATTGGTACCATCCCCGAGCTTGTACGACCTTCGGAAGAGGTCGACCGACGAAATTCCCCCAAATCTGAGGAGATATTCTTGAATAACTTTTTTTGTGAAGGTCGGAGAGACTTGCAAGTAGGCTCTACCCCCACTAAATGGGGTAGCGCGCATCGATCGGTACCATCCTTGAGCTTCTCCGACTTTCGGAAGGGTTAGGGTTAGGGTTAGGGATGAAAGCACATAGGAGAAAGAGATATTCTTGAATAACTTTTTTTGTGAAGGTCGGAGAGACTTGCAAGTAGGCTCTACCCCCACTAAATGGGGTAGCGCGCATCGATCGGTACCATCCTTGAGCTTCTCCGACTTTCGGAAGGGTTAGGGTTAGGGTTAGGGATGAAAGCACATAGGAGAAAGAGATATTCTTGAATGACTTTTTTTGTGAAGGTCGGAGAGACTTGGAAAGTGGTTGCATCTGGACTAATTTGGGTCCTGCGGATCGATTGGTACCATCCCCGAGCTTGTACGACCTTCGGAAGAGGTCGACCGACGAAATTCCCCCAAATCTGAGGAGATATTCTTGAATAACTTCTTTTGTGAAGGTCGGAGAGACTTGCAAGTAGGCTTTACCCCCACTAAATGGGGTAGCGCGCATCGATCGGTACCATCCTTGAGCTTCTCCGACTTTCGGAAGGGTTAGGGTTAGGGTTAGGGATGAAAGCACATAGGAGAAAGAGATATTCTTGAATAACTTTTTTTGTGAAGGTCGGAGAGACTTGCAAGTAGGCTCTACCCCCACTAAATGGGGTAGCGCGCATCGATCGATACCATCCTTGAGCTTCTCCGACTTTCGGAAGGGTTAGGGTTAGGGTTAGGGATGAAAGCACATAGGAGAAAGAGATATTCTTGAATAACTTTTTTTGTGAAGGTCGGAGAGACTTGCAAGTAGGCTCTACCCCCACTAAATGGGGTAGCGCGCATCGATCGGTACCATCCTTGAGCTTCTCCGACTTTCGGAAGGGTTAGGGTTAGGGTTAGGGATGAAAGCACATAGGAGAAAGAGATATTCTTGAATAACTTTTTTTGTGAAGGTCGGAGAGACTTGCAAGTAGGCTCTACCCCCACTAAATGGGGTAGTGCGCATCGATCGGTACCATCCTTGAGCTTCTCCGACTTTCGGAAGGGTTAGGGTTAGGGTTAGGGATGAAAGCACATAGGAGAAAGAGATATTCTTGAATAACTTTTTTTGTGAAGGTCGGAGAGACTTGCAAGTAGGCTCTACCCCCACTAAATGGGGTAGCGCGCATCGATCGGTACCATCCTTGAGCTTCTCCGACTTTTGAAAGGGTTAGGGTTAGGGTTAGGGATGAAAGCACATAGGAGAAAGAGATATTCTTGAATAACTTTTTTTGTGAAGGTCGGAGAGACTTGGAAAGTGGTTGCATCTGGACTAATTTGGGTCCTGCGGATCGATTGGTACCATCCCCGAGCTTGTACGACCTTCGGAAGAGGTCGACCGACGAAATTCCCCCAAATCTGAGGAGATATTCTTAAATAACTTTTTTTGTGAAGGTCGGAGAGACTTGCAAGTAGGCTCTACCCCCACTAAATGGGGTTGCGCGCATCGATCGGTACCATCCTTGAGCTTCTCCGACTTTCGGAAGGGTTAGGGTTAGGGTTAGGGATGAAAGCACATAGGAGAAAGAGATATTCTTGAATAACTTTTTTTGTGAAGGTCGGAGAGACTTGCAAGTAGGCTGTACCCCCACTAAATGGGGTAGCGCGCATCGATCGGTACCATCCTTGAGCTTCTCCGACTTTCGGAAGGGTTAGGGTTAGGGTTAGGGATGAAAGCACATAGGAGAAAGAGATATTCTTGAATAACTTTTTTTGTGAAGGTCGGAGAGACTTGGAAAGTGGTTGCATCTGGACTAATTTGGGTCCTGCGGATCGATTGGTACCATCCCCGAGCTTGTACGACCTTCGGAAGAGGTCGACCGACGAAATTCCCCCAAATCTGAGGAGATATTCTTGAATAACTTTTTTTGTGAAGGTCGGAGAGACTTGCAAGTAGGCTCTACCCCCACTAAATGGGGTAGCGCGCATCGATCGGTACCATCCTTGAGCTTCTCCGACTTTCGGAAGGGTTAGGGTTAGGGTTAGGGATGAAAGCACATAGGAGAAAGAGATATTCTTGAATAACTTTTTTTGTGAAGGTCGGAGAGACTTGCAAGTAGGCTCTACCCCCACTAAATGGGGTAGCGCGCATCGATCGGTACCATCTTTGAGCTTCTCCGACTTTCGGAAGGGTTAGGGTTAGGGTTAGGGATGAAAGCACATAGGAGAAAGAGATATTCTTGAATAACTTTTTTTGTGAAGGTCGGAGAGACTTGGAAAGTGGTTGCATCTGGACTAATTTGGGTCCTGCGGATCGATTGGTACCATCCCCGAGCTTGTACGACCTTCGGAAGAGGTCGACCGACGAAATTCCCCCAAATCTGAGGAGATATTCTTGAATAACTTTTTTTGTGAAGGTCGGAGAGACTTGCAAGTAGGCTCTACCCCCACTAAATGGGGTAGCGCGCATCGATCGGTACCATCCTTGAGCTTCTCCGACTTTCGGAAGGGTTAGGGTTAGGGTTAGGGATGAAAGCACATAGGAGAAAGAGATATTCTTGAATAACTTTTTTTGTGAAGGTCGGAGAGACTTGCAAGTAGGCTCTACCCCCACTAAATGGGGTAGCGCGCATCGATCGGTACCATCCTTGAGCTTCTCCGACTTTCGGAAGGGTTAGGGTTAGGGTTAGGGATGAAAGCACATAGGAGAAAGAGATATTCTTGAATAACTTTTTTTGTGAAGGTCGGAGAGACTTGCAAGTAGGCTCTACCCCCACTAAATGGGGTAGTGCGCATCGATTGGTACCATCCTTGAGCTTCTCCGACTTTTGGAAGGGTTAGGGTTAGGGTTAGGGATGAAAGCACATAGGAGAAAGAGATATTCTTGAATAACTTTTTTTGTGAAGGTCGGAGAGACTTGGAAAGTGGTTGCATCTGGACTAATTTGGGTCCTGCGGATCGATTGGTACCATCCCCGAGCTTGTACGACCTTCGGAAGAGGTCGACCGACGAAATTCCCCCAAATCTGAGGAGATATTCTTGAATAACTTTTTTTGTGAAGGTCGGAGAGACTTGCAAGTAGGCTCTACCCCCACTAAATGGGGTAGCGCGCATCGATCGGTACCATCCTTGAGCTTCTCCGACTTTCGGAAGGGTTAGGGTTAGGGTTAGGGATGAAAGCACATAGGAGAAAGAGATATTCTTGAATAACTTTTTTTGTGAAGGTCGGAGAGACTTGCAAGTAGGCTCTACCCCCACTAAATGGGGTAGCGCGCATCGATCGGTACCATCCTTGAGCTTCTCCGACTTTCGGAAGGGTTAGGGTTAGGGTTAGGGATGAAAGCACATAGGAGAAAGAGATATTCTTGAATAACTTTTTTTGTGAAGGTCGGAGAGACTTGCAAGTAGGCTCTACCCCCACTAAATGGGGTAGTGCGCATCGATTGGTACCATCCTTGAGCTTCTCCGACTTTTGGAAGGGTTAGGGTTAGGGTTAGGGATGAAAGCACATAGGAGAAAGAGATATTCTTGAATAACTTTTTTTGTGAAGGTCGGAGAGACTTGGAAAGTGGTTGCATCTGGACTAATTTGGGTCCTGCGGATCGATTGGTACCATCCCCGAGCTTGTACGACCTTCGGAAGAGGTCGACCGACGAAATTCCCCCAAATCTGAGGAGATATTCTTGAATAACTTTTTTTGTGAAGGTCGGAGAGACTTGCAAGTAGGCTCTACCCCCACTAAATGGGGTAGCGCGCATCGATCGGTACCATCCTTGAGCTTCTCCGACTTTCGGAAGGGTTAGGGTTAGGGATGAAAGCACATAGGAGAAAGAGATATTCTTGAATAACTTTTTTTGTGAAGGTCGGAGAGACTTGCAAGTAGGCTCTACCCCCACTAAATGGGGTAGCGCGCATCGATCGGTACCATCCTTGAGCTTCTCCGACTTTCGGAAGGGTTAGGGTTAGGGTTAGGGATGAAAGCACATAGGAGAAAGAGATATTCTTGAATGACTTTTTTTGTGAAGGTCGGAGAGACTTGGAAAGTGGTTGCATCTGGACTAATTTGGGTCCTGCGGATCGATTGGTACCATCCCCGAGCTTGTACGACCTTCGGAAGAGGTCGACCGACGAAATTCCCCCAAATCTGAGGAGATATTCTTGAATAACTTTTTTTGTGAAGGTCGGAGAGACTTGCAAGTAGGCTTTACCCCCACTAAATGGGGTAGCGCGCATCGATCGGTACCATCCTTGAGCTTCTCCGACTTTCGGAAGGGTTAGGGTTAGGGTTAGGGATGAAAGCACATAGGAGAAAGAGATATTCTTGAATAACTTTTTTTGTGAAGGTCGGAGAGACTTGCAAGTAGGCTCTACCCCCACTAAATGGGGTAGCGCGCATCGATCGATACCATCCTTGAGCTTCTCCGACTTTCGGAAGGGTTAGGGTTAGGGTTAGGGATGAAAGCACATAGGAGAAAGAGATATTCTTGAATAACTTTTTTTGTGAAGGTCGGAGAGACTTGCAAGTAGGCTCTACCCCCACTAAATGGGGTAGCGCGCATCGATCGGTACCATCTTTGAGCTTCTCCGACTTTCGGAAGGGTTAGGGTTAGGGTTAGGGATGAAAGCACATAGGAGAAAGAGATATTCTTGAATAACTTTTTTTGTGAAGGTCGGAGAGACTTGGAAAGTGGTTGCATCTGGACTAATTTGGGTCCTGCGGATCGATTGGTACCATCCCCGAGCTTGTACGACCTTCGGAAGAGGTCGACCGACGAAATTCCCCCAAATCTGAGGAGATATTCTTGAATAACTTTTTTTGTGAAGGTCGGAGAGACTTGCAAGTAGGCTCTACCCCCACTAAATGGGGTAGCGCGCATCGATCGGTACCATCCTTGAGCTTCTCCGACTTTCGGAAGGGTTAGGGTTAGGGTTAGGGATGAAAGCACATAGGAGAAAGAGATATTCTTGAATAACTTTTTTTGTGAAGGTCGGAGAGACTTGCAAGTAGGCTCTACCCCCACTAAATGGGGTAGCGCGCATCGATCGGTACCATCCTTGAGCTTCTCCGACTTTCGGAAGGGTTAGGGTTAGGGTTAGGGATGAAAGCACATAGGAGAAAGAGATATTCTTGAATAACTTTTTTTGTGAAGGTCGGAGAGACTTGCAAGTAGGCTCTACCCCCACTAAATGGGGTAGCGCGCATCGATCGGTACCATCCTTGAGCTTCTCCGACTTTCGGAAGGGTTAGGGTTAGGGTTAGGGATGAAAGCACATAGGAGAAAGAGATATTCTTGAATAACTTTTTTTGTGAAGGTCGGAGAGACTTGGAAAGTGGTTGCATCTGGACTAATTTGGGTCCTGCGGATCGATTGGTACCATCCCCGAGCTTGTACGACCTTCGGAAGAGGTCGACCGACGAAATTCCCCCAAATCTGAGGAGATATTCTTGAATAACTTTTTTTGTGAAGGTCGGAGAGACTTGCAAGTAGGCTCTACCCCCACTAAATGGGGTTGCGCGCATCGATCGGTACCATCTTTGAGCTTCTCCGACTTTCGGAAGGGTTAGGGTTAGGGTTAGGGATGAAAGCACATAGGAGAAAGAGATATTCTTGAATAACTTTTTTTGTGAAGGTCGGAGAGACTTGCAAGTAGGCTCTACCCCCACTAAATGGGGTAGCGCGCATCGATCGGTACCATCCTTGAGCTTCTCCGACTTTCGGAAGGGTTAGGGTTAGGGTTAGGGATGAAAGCACATAGGAGAAAGAGATATTCTTGAATAACTTTTTTTGTGAAGGTCGGAGAGACTTGGAAAGTGGTTGCATCTGGACTAATTTGGGTCCTGCGGATCGATTGGTACCATCCCCGAGCTTGTACGACCTTCGGAAGAGGTCGACCGACGAAATTCCCCCAAATCTGAGGAGATATTCTTGAATAACTTTTTTTGTGAAGGTCGGAGAGACTTGCAAGTAGGCTCTACCCCCACTAAATGGGGTTGCGCGCATCGATCAGTACCATCCTTGAGCTTCTCCGACTTTCGGAAGGGTTAGGGTTAGGGTTAGGGATGAAAGCACATAGGAGAAAGAGATATTCTTGAATAACTTTTTTTGTGAAGGTCGGAGAGACTTGGAAAGTGGTTGCATCTGGACTAATTTGGGTCCTGCGGATCGATTGGTACCATCCCCGAGCTTGTACGACCTTCGGAAGAGGTCGACCGACGAAATTCCCCCAAATCTGAGGAGATATTCTTGAATAACTTTTTTTGTGAAGGTCGGAGAGACTTGCAAGTAGGCTCTACCCCCACTAAATGGGGTTGCGCGCATCGATCAGTACCATCCTTGAGCTTCTCCGACTTTCGGAAGGGTTAGGGTTAGGGTTAGGGATGAAAGCACATAGGAGAAAGAGATATTCTTGAATAACTTTTTTTGTGAAGGTCGGAGAGACTTGCAAGTAGGCTCTACCCCCACTAAATGGGGTAGGGCGCATCGATCGGTACCATCCTTGAGCTTCTCCGACTTTTGGAAGGGTTAGGGTTAGGGTTAGGGATGAAAGCACATAGGAGAAAGAGATATTCTTGAATAACTTTTTTTGTGAAGGTCGGAGAGACTTGCAAGTAGGCTCTACCCCCACTAAATGGGGTAACGCGCATCGATCGGTACCATCCTTGAGCTTCTCCGACTTTCGGAAGGGTTAGGGTTAGGGTTAGGGATGAAAGCACATAGGAGAAAGAGATATTCTTGAATAACTTTTTTTGTGAAGGTCGGAGAGACTTGCAAGTAGGCTCTACCCCCACTAAATGGGGTAGCGCGCATCGATCAGTACCATCCTTGAGCTTCTCCGACTTTCGGAAGGGTTAGGGTTAGGGTTAGGGATGAAAGCACATAGGAGAAAGAGATATTCTTGAATAACTTTTTTTGTGAAGGTCGGAGAGACTTGCAAGTAGGCTCTACCCCCACTAAATGGGGTAGCGCGCATCGATCGGTACCATCCTTGAGCTTCTCCGACTTTCGGAAGGGTTAGGGTTAGGGTTAGGGATGAAAGCACATAGGAGAAAGAGATATTCTTGAATAACTTTTTTTGTGAAGGTCGGAGAGACTTGGAAAGTGGTTGCATCTGGACTAATTTGGGTCCTGCGGATCGATTGGTACCATCCCCGAGCTTGTACGACCTTCGGAAGAGGTCGACCGACGAAATTCCCCCAAATCTGAGGAGATATTCTTGAATAACTTTTTTTGTGAAGGTCGGAGAGACTTGCAAGTAGGCTCTACCCCCACTAAATGGGGTTGCGCGCATCGATCGGTACCATCCTTGAGCTTCTCCGACTTTCGGAAGGGTTAGGGTTAGGGTTAGGGATGAAAGCACATAGGAGAAAGAGATATTCTTGAATGACTTTTTTTGTGAAGGTCGGAGAGACTTGGAAAGTGGTTGCATCTGGACTAATTTGGGTCCTGCGGATCGATTGGTACCATCCCCGAGCTTGTACGACCTTCGGAAGAGGTCGACCGACGAAATTCCCCCAAATCTGAGGAGATATTCTTGAATAACTTTTTTTGTGAAGGTCGGAGAGACTTGCAAGTAGGCTTTACCCCCACTAAATGGGGTAGCGCGCATCGATCGGTACCATCCTTGAGCTTCTCCGACTTTCGGAAGGGTTAGGGTTAGGGTTAGGGATGAAAGCACATAGGAGAAAGAGATATTCTTGAATAACTTTTTTTGTGAAGGTCGGAGAGACTTGCAAGTAGGCTCTACCCCCACTAAATGGGGTAGCGCGCATCGATCGATACCATCCTTGAGCTTCTCCGACTTTCGGAAGGGTTAGGGTTAGGGTTAGGGATGAAAGCACATAGGAGAAAGAGATATTCTTGAATAACTTTTTTTGTGAAGGTCGGAGAGACTTGGAAAGTGGTTGCATCTGGACTAATTTGGGTCCTGCGGATCGATTGGTACCATCCCCGAGCTTGTACGACCTTCGGAAGAGGTCGACCGACAAAATTCCCCCAAATCTGAGGAGATATTCTTGAATAACTTTTTTTGTGAAGGTCGGAGAGACTTGCAAGTAGGCTCTACCCCCACTAAATGGGGTTGCGCGCATCGATCGGTACCATCTTTGAGCTTCTCCGACTTTCGGAAGGGTTAGGGTTAGGGTTAGGGATGAAAGCACATAGGAGAAAGAGATATTCTTGAATAACTTTTTTTGTGAAGGTCGGAGAGACTTGCAAGTAGGCTCTACCCCCACTAAATGGGGTAGCGCGCATCGATCGGTACCATCCTTGAGCTTCTCCGACTTTCGGAAGGGTTAGGGTTAGGGTTAGGGATGAAAGCACATAGGAGAAAGAGATATTCTTGAATAACTTTTTTTGTGAAGGTCGGAGAGACTTGGAAAGTGGTTGCATCTGGACTAATTTGGGTCCTGCGGATCGATTGGTACCATCCCCGAGCTTGTACGACCTTCGGAAGAGGTCGACCGACGAAATTCCCCCAAATCTGAGGAGATATTCTTGAATAACTTTTTTTGTGAAGGTCGGAGAGACTTGCAAGTAGGCTCTACCCCCACTAAATGGGGTTGCGCGCATCGATCAGTACCATCCTTGAGCTTCTCCGACTTTCGGAAGGGTTAGGGTTAGGGTTAGGGATGAAAGCACATAGGAGAAAGAGATATTCTTGAATAACTTTTTTTGTGAAGGTCGGAGAGACTTGCAAGTAGGCTCTACCCCCACTAAATGGGGTAGCGCGCATCGATCGGTACCATCCTTGAGCTTCTCCGACTTTCGGAAGGGTTAGGGTTAGGGTTAGGGATGAAAGCACATAGGAGAAAGAGATATTCTTGAATAACTTTTTTTGTGAAGGTCGGAGAGACTTGCAAGTAGGCTCTACCCCCACTAAATGGGGTAACGCGCATCGATCGGTACCATCCTTGAGCTTCTCCGACTTTCGGAAGGGTTAGGGTTAGGGTTAGGGATGAAAGCACATAGGAGAAAGAGATATTCTTGAATAACTTTTTTTGTGAAGGTCGGAGAGACTTGCAAGTAGGCTCTACCCCCACTAAATGGGGTAGCGCGCATCGATCGGTACCATCCTTGAGCTTCTCCGACTTTCGGAAGGGTTAGGGTTAGGGTTAGGGATGAAAGCACATAGGAGAAAGAGATATTCTTGAATAACTTTTTTTGTGAAGGTCGGAGAGACTTGGAAAGTGGTTGCATCTGGACTAATTTGGGTCCTGCGGATCGATTGGTACCATCCCCGAGCTTGTACGACCTTCGGAAGAGGTCAACCGACGAAATTCCCCCAAATCTGAGGAGATATTCTTGAATAACTTTTTTTGTGAAGGTCGGAGAGACTTGCAAGTAGGCTCTACCCCCACTAAATGGGGTTGCGCGCATCGATCGGTACCATCCTTGAGCTTCTCCGACTTTCGGAAGGGTTAGGGTTAGGGTTAGGGATGAAAGCACATAGGAGAAAGAGATATTCTTGAATAACTTTTTTTGTGAAGGTCGAAGAGACTTGCAAGTAGGCTCTACCCCCACTAAATGGGGTAGCGCGCATCGATCGGTACCATCCTTGAGCTTCTCCGACTTTCGGAAGGGTTAGGGTTAGGGTTAGGGATGAAAGCACATAGGAGAAAGAGATATTCTTGAATAACTTTTTTTTTGAAGGTCGGAGAGACTTGGAAAGTGGTTGCATCTGGACTAATTTGGGTCCTGCGGATCGATTGGTACCATCCCCGAGCTTGTACGACCTTCGGAAGAGGTCGACCGACGAAATTCCCCCAAATCTGAGGAGATATTCTTGAATAACTTTTTTTGTGAAGGTCGGAGAGACTTGCAAGTAGGCTCTACCCCCACTAAATGGGGTTGCGCGCATCGATCAGTACCATCCTTGAGCTTCTCCGACTTTCGGAAGGGTTAGGGTTAGGGTTAGGGATGAAAGCACATAGGAGAAAGAGATATTCTTGAATAACTTTTTTTGTGAAGGTCGGAGAGACTTGCAAGTAGGCTCTACCCCCACTAAATGGGGTAGCGCGCATCGATCGGTACCATCCTTGAGCTTCTCCGACTTTCGGAAGGGTTAGGGTTAGGGTTAGGGATGAAAGCACATAGGAGAAAGAGATATTCTTGAATAACTTTTTTTGTGAAGGTCGGAGAGACTTGCAAGTAGGCTCTACCCCCACTAAATGGGGTAGCGCGCATCGATCAGTACCATCCTTGAGCTTCTCCGACTTTCGGAAGGGTTAGGGTTAGGGTTAGGGATGAAAGCACATAGGAGAAAGAGATATTCTTGAATAACTTTTTTTGTGAAGGTCAGAGAGACTTGGAAAGTGGTTGCATCTGGACTAATTTGGGTCCTGCGGATCGATTGGTACCATCCCCGAGCTTGTACGACCTTCGGAAGAGGTCGACCGACGAAATTCCCCCAAATCTGAGGAGATATTCTTGAATAACTTTTTTTGTGAAGGTCGGAGAGACTTGCAAGTAGGCTCTACCCCCACTAAATGGGGTAGCGCGCATCGATCGGTACCATCCTTGAGCTTCTCCGACTTTCGGAAGGGTTAGGGTTAGGGTTAGGGATGAAAGCACATAGGAGAAAGAGATATTCTTGAATAACTTTTTTTGTGAAGGTCGGAGAGACTTGGAAAGTGGTTGCATCTGGACTAATTTGGGTCCTGCGGATCGATTGGTACCATCCCCGAGCTTGTACGACCTTCGGAAGAGGTCGACCGACGAAATTCCCCCAAATCTGAGGAGATATTCTTGAATAACTTTTTTTGTGAAGGTCGGAGAGACTTGCAAGTAGGCTCTACCCCCACTAAATGGGGTTGCGCGCATCGATCAGTACCATCCTTGAGCTTCTCCGACTTTCGGAAGGGTTCGGGTTAGGGTTAGGGATGAAAGCACATAGGAGAAAGAGATATTCTTGAATAACTTTTTTTGTGAAGGTCGGAGAGACTTGGAAAGTGGTTGCATCTGGACTAATTTGGGTCCTGCGGATCGATTGGTACCATCCCCGAGCTTGTACGACCTTCGGAAGAGGTCGACCGACGAAATTCCCCCAAATCTGAGGAGATATTCTTGAATAACTTTTTTTGTGAAGGTCGGAGAGACTTGCAAGTAGGCTCTACCCCCACTAAATGGGGTTGCGCGCATCGATCAGTACCATCCTTGAGCTTCTCCGACTTTCGGAAGGGTTAGGGTTAGGGTTAGGGATGAAAGCACATAGGAGAAAGAGATATTCTTGAATAACTTTTTTTGTGAAGGTCGGAGAGACTTACAAGTAGGCTCTACCCCCACTAAATGGGGTAGCGCGCATCGATCGGTACCATCCTTGAGCTTCTCCGACTTTCGGAAGGGTTAGGGTTAGGGTTAGGGATGAAAGCACATAGGAGAAAGAGATATTCTTGAATAACTTTTTTTGTGAAGGTCGGAGAGACTTGGAAAGTGGTTGCATCTGGACTAATTTGGGTCCTGCGGATCGATTGGTACCATCCCCGAGCTTGTACGACCTTCGGAAGAGGTCGACCGACGAAATTCCCCCAAATCTGAGGAGATATTCTTGAATAACTTTTTTTGTGAAGGTCGGAGAGACTTGCAAGTAGGCTCTACCCCCACTAAATGGGGTAGCGCGCATCGATCGGTACCATCTTTGAGCTTCTCCGACTTTCGGAAGGGTTAGGGTTAGGGTTAGGGATGAAAGCACATAGGAGAAAGAGATATTCTTGAATAACTTTTTTTGTGAAGGTCGGAGAGACTTGCAAGTAGGCTCTACCCCCACTAAATAGGGTAGCGCGCATCGATCGGTACCATCCTTGAGCTTCTCCGACTTTCGGAAGGGTTAGGGTTAGGGTTAGGGATGAAAGCACATAGGAGAAAGAGATATTCTTGAATAACTTTTTTTGTGAAGGTCGGAGAGACTTGCAAGTAGGCTCTACCCCCACTAAATGGGGTAACGCACATCGATCGGTACCATCCTTGAGCTTCTCCGACTTTCGGAAGGGTTAGGGTTAGGGTTAGGGATGAAAGCACATAGGAGAAAGAGATATTCTTGAATAACTTTTTTTGTGAAGGTCGGAGAGACTTGCAAGTAGGCTCTACCCCCACTAAATGGGGTAGCGCGCATCGATCGGTACCATCCTTGAGCTTCTCCGACTTTCGGAAGGGTTAGGGTTAGGGTTAGGGATGAAAGCACATAGGAGAAAGAGATATTCTTGAATAACTTTTTTTGTGAAGGTCGGAGAGACTTGGAAAGTGGTTGCATCTGGACTAATTTGGGTCCTGCGGATCGATTGGTACCATCCCCGAGCTTGTACGACCTTCGGAAGAGGTCGACCGACGAAATTCCCCCAAATCTGAGGAGATATTCTTGAATAACTTTTTTTGTGAAGGTCGGAGAGACTTGCAAGTAGGCTCTACCCCCCCAAAAAGTATACTTCAATTCCAGATTATATGAACAGTTTCTCGATCACAATACTTCGTGAACTAGCGAAATACAACCCGCTTGTCTGGCTTGCTCGAGTTTACTTCCTGTGTGTCACGCGCATCGATCGGTACCATCCTTGAGCTTCTCCGACTTTCGGAAGGGTTAGGGTTAGGGTTAGGGATGAAAGCACATAGGAGAAAGAGATATTCTTGAATAACTTTTTTTGTGAAGGTCGGAGAGACTTGCAAGTAGGCTCTACCCCCACTAAATGGGGTAGCGCGCATCGATCGGTACCATCCTTGAGCTTCTCCGACTTTCGGAAGGGTTAGGGTTAGGGTTAGGGATGAAAGCACATAGGAGAAAGAGATATTCTTGAATAACTTTTTTTGTGAAGGTCGGAGAGACTTGGAAAGTGGTTGCATCTGGACTAATTTGGGTCCTGCGGATCGATTGGTACCATCCCCGAGCTTGTACGACCTTCGGAAGAGGTCGACCGACGAAATTCCCCCAAATCTGAGGAGATATTCTTGAATAACTCTTTTTGTGAAGGTCGGAGAGACTTGCAAGTAGGCTCTACCCCCACTAAATGGGGTTGCGCACATCGATCAGTACCATCCTTGAGCTTCTCCGACTTTCGGAAGGGTTAGGGTTAGGGTTAGGGATGAAAGCACATAGGAGAAAGAGATATTCTTGAATAACTTTTTTTGTGAAGGTCGGAGAGACTTGCAAGTAGGCTCTACCCCCACTAAATGGGGTAGCGCGCATCGATCGGTACCATCCTTGAGCTTCTCCGACTTTCGGAAGGGTTAGGGTTAGGGTTAGGGATGAAAGCACATAGGAGAAAGAGATATTCTTGAATAACTTTTTTTGTGAAGGTCGGAGAGACTTGCAAGTAGGCTCTACCCCCACTAAATGGGGTAGCGCGCATCGATCGGTACCATCCTTGAGCTTCTCCGACTTTCGGAAGGGTTAGGGTTAGGGTTAGGGATGAAAGCACATAGGAGAAAGAGATATTCTTGAATAACTTTTTTTGTGAAGGTCGGAGAGACTTGGAAAGTGGTTGCATCTGGACTAATTTGGGTCCTGCGGATCGATTGGTACCATCCCCGAGCTTGTACGACCTTCGGAAGAGGTCGACCGACGAAATTCCCCCAAATCTGAGGAGATATTCTTGAATAACTTTTTTTGTGAAGGTCGGAGAGACTTGCAAGTAGGCTCTACCCCCACTAAATGGGGTTGCGCGCATCGATCAGTACCATCCTTGAGCTTCTCCGACTTTCGGAAGGGTTAGGGTTAGGGTTAGGGATGAAAGCACATAGGAGAAAGAGATATTCTTGAATAACTTTTTTTGTGAAGGTCGGAGAGACTTGGAAAGTGGTTGCATCTGGACTAATTTGGGTCCTGCGGATCGATTGGTACCATCCCCGAGCTTGTACGACCTTCGGAAGAGGTCGACCGACGAAATTCCCCCAAATCTGAGGAGATATTCTTGAATAACTTTTTTTGTGAAGGTCGGAGAGACTTGCAAGTAGGCTCTACCCCCACTAAATGGGGTTGCGCGCATCGATCGGTACCATCCTTGAGCTTCTCCGACTTTCGCAAGGGTTAGGGTTAGGGTTAGGGATGAAAGCACATAGGAGAAAGAGATATTCTTGAATAACTTTTTTTGTGAAGGTCGGAGAGACTTGCAAGTAGGCTCTACCCCCACTAAATGGGGTAGCGCGCATCGATCGGTACCATCCTTGAGCTTCTCCGACTTTCGGAAGGGTTAGGGTTAGGGTTAGGGATGAAAGCACATAGGAGAAAGAGATATTCTTGAATAACTTTTTTTGTGAAGGTCGGAGAGACTTGGAAAGTGGTTGCATCTGGACTAATTTGGGTCCTGCAGATCGATTGGTACCATCCCCGAGCTTGTACGACCTTCGGAAGAGGTCGACCGACGAAATTCCCCCAAATCTGAGGAGATATTCTTGAATAACTTTTTTTGTGAAGGTCGGAGAGACTTGCAAGTAGGCTCTACCCCCACTAAATGGGGTAGCGCGCATCGATCGGTACCATCCTTGAGCTTCTCCGACTTTCGGAAGGGTTAGGGTTAGGGTTAGGGATGAAAGCACATAGGAGAAAGAGATATTCTTGAATAACTTTTTTTGTGAAGGTCGGAGAGACTTGGAAAGTGGTTGCATCTGGACTAATTTGGGTCCTGCGGATCGATTGGTACCATCCCCGAGCTTGTACGACCTTCGGAAGAGGTCGACCGACGAAATTCCCCCAAATCTGAGGAGATATTCTTGAATAACTTTTTTTGTGAAGGTCGGAGAGACTTGCAAGTAGGCTCTACCCCCACTAAATGGGGTTGCGCGCATCGATCGGTACCATCCTTGAGCTTCTCCGACTTTCGGAAGGGTTAGGGTTAGGGTTAGGGATGAAAGCACATAGGAGAAAGAGATATTCTTGAATAACTTTTTTTGTGAAGGTCGGAGAGACTTGCAAGTAGGCTCTACCCCCACTAAATGGGGTAGCGCGCATCGATCGGTACCATCCTTGAGCTTCTCCGACTTTCGGAAGGGTTAGGGTTAGGGTTAGGGATGAAAGCACATAGGAGAAAGAGATATTCTTGAATAACTTTTTTTGTGAAGGTCGGAGAGACTTGGAAAGTGGTTGCATCTGGACTAATTTGGGTCCTGCAGATCGATTGGTACCATCCCCGAGCTTGTACGACCTTCGGAAGAGGTCGACCGACGAAATTCCCCCAAATCTGAGGAGATATTCTTGAATAACTTTTTTTGTGAAGGTCGGAGAGACTTGCAAGTAGGCTCTACCCCCACTAAATGGGGTAGCGCGCATCGATCGGTACCATCCTTGAGCTTCTCCGACTTTCGGAAGGGTTAGGGTTAGGGTTAGGGATGAAAGCACATAGGAGAAAGAGATATTCTTGAATAACTTTTTTTGTGAAGGTCGGAGAGACTTGCAAGTAGGCTCTACCCCCACTAAATAGGGTAGCGCGCATCGATCGGTACCATCCTTGAGCTTCTCCGACTTTCGGAAGGGTTAGGGTTAGGGTTAGGGATGAAAGCACATAGGAGAAAGAGATATTCTTGAATAACTTTTTTTGTGAAGGTCGGAGAGACTTGCAAGTAGGCTCTACCCCCACTAAATGGGGTAACGCGCATCGATCGGTACCATCCTTCAGCTTCTCCGACTTTCGGAAGGGTTAGGGTTAGGGTTAGGGATGAAAGCACATAGGAGAAAGAGATATTCTTGAATAACTTTTTTTGTGAAGGTCGGAGAGACTTGCAAGTAGGCTCTACCCCCACTAAATGGGGTAGCGCGCATCGATCGGTACCATCCTTGAGCTTCTCCGACTTTCGGAAGGGTTAGGGTTAGGGTTAGGGATGAAAGCACATAGGAGAAAGAGATATTCTTGAATAACTTTTTTTGTGAAGGTCGGAGAGACTTGGAAAGTGGTTGCATCTGGACTAATTTGGGTCCTGCGGATCGATTGGTACCATCCCCGAGCTTGTACGACCTTCGGAAGAGGTCGACCGACGAAATTCCCCCAAATCTGAGGAGATATTCTTGAATAACTTTTTTTGTGAAGGTCGGAGAGACTTGCAAGTAGGCTCTACCCCCCCAAAAAGTATACTTCAATTCCAGATTATATGAACAGTTTCTCGATCACAATACTTCGTGAACTAGCGAAATACAACCCGCTTGTCTGGCTTGCTCGAGTTTACTTCCTGTGTGTCACGCGCATCGATCGGTACCATCCTTGAGCTTCTCCGACTTTCGGAAGGGTTAGGGTTAGGGTTAGGGATGAAAGCACATAGGAGAAAGAGATATTCTTGAATAACTTTTTTTGTGAAGGTCGGAGAGACTTGCAAGTAGGCTCTACCCCCACTAAATGGGGTAGCGCGCATCGATCGGTACCATCCTTGAGCTTCTCCGACTTTCGGAAGGGTTAGGGTTAGGGTTAGGGATGAAAGCACATAGGAGAAAGAGATATTCTTGAATAACTTTTTTTGTGAAGGTCGGAGAGACTTGGAAAGTGGTTGCATCTGGACTAATTTGGGTCCTGCGGATCGATTGGTACCATCCCCGAGCTTGTACGACCTTCGGAAGAGGTCGACCGACGAAATTCCCCCAAATCTGAGGAGATATTCTTGAATAACTCTTTTTGTGAAGGTCGGAGAGACTTGCAAGTAGGCTCTACCCCCACTAAATGGGGTTGCGCACATCGATCAGTACCATCCTTGAGCTTCTCCGACTTTCGGAAGGGTTAGGGTTAGGGTTAGGGATGAAAGCACATAGGAGAAAGAGATATTCTTGAATAACTTTTTTTGTGAAGGTCGGAGAGACTTGCAAGTAGGCTCTACCCCCACTAAATGGGGTAGCGCGCATCGATCGGTACCATCCTTGAGCTTCTCCGACTTTCGGAAGGGTTAGGGTTAGGGTTAGGGATGAAAGCACATAGGAGAAAGAGATATTCTTGAATAACTTTTTTTGTGAAGGTCGGAGAGACTTGCAAGTAGGCTCTACCCCCACTAAATGGGGTAGCGCGCATCGATCGGTACCATCCTTGAGCTTCTCCGACTTTCGGAAGGGTTAGGGTTAGGGTTAGGGATGAAAGCACATAGGAGAAAGAGATATTCTTGAATAACTTTTTTTGTGAAGGTCGGAGAGACTTGGAAAGTGGTTGCATCTGGACTAATTTGGGTCCTGCGGATCGATTGGTACCATCCCCGAGCTTGTACGACCTTCGGAAGAGGTCGACCGACGAAATTCCCCCAAATCTGAGGAGATATTCTTGAATAACTCTTTTTGTGAAGGTCGGAGAGACTTGCAAGTAGGCTCTACCCCCACTAAATGGGGTTGCGCACATCGATCAGTACCATCCTTGAGCTTCTCCGACTTTCGGAAGGGTTAGGGTTAGGGTTAGGGATGAAAGCACATAGGAGAAAGAGATATTCTTGAATAACTTTTTTTGTGAAGGTCGGAGAGACTTGCAAGTAGGCTCTACCCCCACTAAATGGGGTAGCGCGCATCGATCGGTACCATCCTTGAGCTTCTCCGACTTTCGGAAGGGTTAGGGTTAGGGTTAGGGATGAAAGCACATAGGAGAAAGAGATATTCTTGAATAACTTTTTTTGTGAAGGTCGGAGAGACTTGCAAGTAGGCTCTACCCCCACTAAATGGGGTAGCGCGCATCGATCGGTACCATCCTTGAGCTTCTCCGACTTTCGGAAGGGTTAGGGTTAGGGTTAGGGATGAAAGCACATAGGAGAAAGAGATATTCTTGAATAACTTTTTTTGTGAAGGTCGGAGAGACTTGGAAAGTGGTTGCATCTGGACTAATTTGGGTCCTGCGGATCGATTGGTACCATCCCCGAGCTTGTACGACCTTCGGAAGAGGTCGACCGACGAAATTCCCCCAAATCTGAGGAGATATTCTTGAATAACTTTTTTTGTGAAGGTCGGAGAGACTTGCAAGTAGGCTCTACCCCCACTAAATGGGGTTGCGCGCATCGATCAGTACCATCCTTGAGCTTCTCCGACTTTCGGAAGGGTTAGGGTTAGGGTTAGGGATGAAAGCACATAGGAGAAAGAGATATTCTTGAATAACTTTTTTTGTGAAGGTCGGAGAGACTTGGAAAGTGGTTGCATCTGGACTAATTTGGGTCCTGCGGATCGATTGGTACCATCCCCGAGCTTGTACGACCTTCGGAAGAGGTCGACCGACGAAATTCCCCCAAATCTGAGGAGATATTCTTGAATAACTTTTTTGTGAAGGTCGGAGAGACTTGCAAGTAGGCTCTACCCCCACTAAATGGGGTTGCGCGCATCGATCAGTACCATCCTTGAGCTTCTCCGACTTTCGGAAGGGTTAGGGTTAGGGTTAGGGATGAAAGCACATAGGAGAAAGAGATATTCTTGAATAACTTTTTTTGTGAAGGTCGGAGAGACTTGCAAGTAGGCTCTACCCCCACTAAATGGGGTAGCGCGCATCGATCGGTACCATCCTTGAGCTTCTCCGACTTTCGGAAGGGTTAGGGTTAGGGTTAGGGATGAAAGCACATAGGAGAAAGAGATATTCTTGAATAACTTTTTTTGTGAAGGTCGGAGAGACTTGGAAAGTGGTTGCATCTGGACTAATTTGGGTCCTGCGGATCGATTGGTACCATCCTCGAGCTTGTACGACCTTCGGAAGAGGTCGACCGACGAAATTCCCCCAAATCTGAGGAGATATTCTTGAATAACTTTTTTTGTGAAGGTCGGAGAGACTTGCAAGTAGGCTCTACCCCCACTAAATGGGGTTGCGCGCATCGATCAGTACCATCCTTGAGCTTCTCCGACTTTCGGAAGGGTTAGGGTTAGGGTTAGGGATGAAAGCACATAGGAGAAAGAGATATTCTTGAATAACTTTTTTTGTGAAGGTCGGAGAGACTTGCAAGTAGGCTCTACCCCCACTAAATGGGGTAGCGCGCATCGATCGGTACCATCCTTGAGCTTCTCCGACTTTCGGAAGGGTTAGGGTTAGGGATGAAAGCACATAGGAGAAAGAGATATTCTTGAATAACTTTTTTTGTGAAGGTCGGAGAGACTTGCAAGTAGGCTCTACCCCCACTAAATGGGGTAGCGCGCATCGATCGGTACCATCCTTGAGCTTCTCCGACTTTCGGAAGGGTTAGGGTTAGGGTTAGGGATGAAAGCACATAGGAGAAAGAGATATTCTTGAATAACTTTTTTTGTGAAGGTCGGAGAGACTTGGAAAGTGGTTGCATCTGGACTAATTTGGGTCCTGCGGATCGATTGGTACCATCCCCGAGCTTGTACGACCTTCGGAAGAGGTCGACCGACGAAATTCCCCCAAATCTGAGGAGATATTCTTGAATAACTTTTTTTGTGAAGGTCGGAGAGACTTGCAAGTAGGCTCTACCCCCACTAAATGGGGTTGCGCGCATCGATCAGTACCATCCTTGAGCTTCTCCGACTTTCGGAAGGGTTAGGGTTAGGGTTAGGGATGAAAGCACATAGGAGAAAGAGATATTCTTGAATAACTTTTTTTGTGAAGGTCGGAGAGACTTGCAAGTAGGCTCTACCCCCACTAAATGGGGTAGCGCGCATCGATCGGTACCATCCTTGAGCTTCTCCGACTTTCGGAAGGGTTAGGGTTAGGGATGAAAGCACATAGGAGAAAGAGATATTCTTGAATAACTTTTTTTGTGAAGGTCGGAGAGACTTGCAAGTAGGCTCTACCCCCACTAAATGGGGTAGCGCACATCGATCGGTACCATCCTTGAGCTTCTCCGACTTTCGGAAGGGTTAGGGTTAGGGTTAGGGATGAAAGCACATAGGAGAAAGAGATATTCTTGAATAACTTTTTTTGTGAAGGTCGGAGAGACTTGGAAAGTGGTTGCATCTGGACTAATTTGGGTCCTGCGGATCGATTGGTACCATCCCCGAGCTTGTACGACCTTCGAAAGAGGTCGACCGACGAAATTCCCCCAAATCTGAGGAGATATTCTTGAATAACTTTTTTTGTGAAGGTCGGAGAGACTTGCAAGTAGGCTCTACCCCCACTAAATGGGGTTGCGCGCATCGATCGGTACCATCCTTGAGCTTCTCCGACTTTCGGAAGGGTTAGGGTTAGGGTTAGGGATGAAAGCACATAGGAGAAAGAGATATTCTTGAATAACTTTTTTTGTGAAGGTCGGAGAGACTTGCAAGTAGGCTCTACCCCCACTAAATGGGGTAGCGCGCATCGATCGGTACCATCCTTGAGCTTCTCCGACTTTCGGAAGGGTTAGGGTTAGGGATGAAAGCACATAGGAGAAAGAGATATTCTTGAATAACTTTTTTTGTGAAGGTCGGAGAGACTTGGAAAGTGGTTGCATCTGGACTAATTTGGGTCCTGCGGATCGATTGGTACCATCCCCGAGCTTGTACGACCTTCGGAAGAGGTCGACCGACGAAATTCCCCCAAATCTGAGGAGATATTCTTGAATAACTTTTTTTGTGAAGGTCGGAGAGACTTGCAAGTAGGCTCTACCCCCACTAAATGGGGTTGCGCGCATCGATCGGTACCATCTTTGAGCTTCTCCGACTTTCGGAAGGGTTAGGGTTAGGGATGAAAGCACATAGGAGAAAGAGATATTCTTGAATAACTTTTTTTGTGAAGGTCGGAGAGACTTGCAAGTAGGCTCTACCCCCACTAAATGGGGTAGCGCGCATCGATCGGTACCATCCTTGAGCTTCTCCGACTTTCGGAAGGGTTAGGGTTAGGGTTAGGGATGAAAGCACATAGGAGAAAGAGATATTCTTGAATAACTTTTTTTGTGAAGGTTGGAGAGACTTGCAAGTAGGCTCTACCCCCACTAAATGGGGTTGCGCGCATCGATCAGTACCATCCTTGAGCTTCTCCGACTTTCGGAAGGGTTAGGGTTAGGGTTAGGGATGAAAGCACATAGGAGAAAGAGATATTCTTGAAAAACTTTTTTTGTGAAGGTCGGAGAGACTTGCAAGTAGGCTCTACCCCCACTAAATGGGGTAGCGCGCATCGATCGGTACCATCCTTGAGCTTCTCCGACTTTCGGAAGGGTTAGGGTTAGGGTTAGGGATGAAAGCACATAGGAGAAAGAGATATTCTTGAATAACTTTTTTTGTGAAGGTCGGAGAGACTTGGAAAGTGGTTGCATCTGGACTAATTTGGGTCCTGCGGATCGATTGGTACCATCCCCGAGCTTGTACGACCTTCGGAAGAGGTCGACCGACGAAATTCCCCCAAATCTGAGGAGATATTCTTGAATAACTTTTTTTGTGAAGGTCGGAGAGACTTGCAAGTAGGCTCTACCCCCACTAAATGGGGTTGCGCGCATCGATCAGTACCATCCTTGAGCTTCTCCGACTTTCGGAAGGGTTAGGGTTAGGGTTAGGGATGAAAGCACATAGGAGAAAGAGATATTCTTGAATAACTTTTTTTGTGAAGGTCGGAGAGACTTGCAAGTAGGCTCTACCCCCACTAAATGGGGTAGCGCGCATCGATCGGTACCATCCTTGAGCTTCTCCGACTTTCGGAAGGGTTAGGGTTAGGGATGAAAGCACATAGGAGAAAGAGATATTCTTGAATAACTTTTTTTGTGAAGGTCGGAGAGACTTGCAAGTAGGCTCTACCCCCACTAAATGGGGTAGCGCGCATCGATCGGTACCATCCTTGAGCTTCTCCGACTTTCGGAAGGGTTAGGGTTAGGGTTAGGGATGAAAGCACATAGGAGAAAGAGATATTCTTGAATAACTTTTTTTGTGAAGGTCGGAGAGACTTGGAAAGTGGTTGCATCTGGACTAATTTGGGTCCTGCGGATCGATTGGTACCATCCCCGAGCTTGTACGACCTTCGGAAGAGGTCGACCGACGAAATTCCCCCAAATCTGAGGAGATATTCTTGAATAACTTTTTTTGTGAAGGTCGGAGAGACTTGCAAGTAGGCTCTACCCCCACTAAATGGGGTTGCGCGCATCGATCGGTACCATCCTTGAGCTTCTCCGACTTTCGGAAGGGTTAGGGTTAGGGTTAGGGATGAAAGCACATAGGAGAAAGAGATATTCTTGAATAACTTTTTTTGTGAAGGTCGGAGAGACTTGCAAGTAGGCTCTACTCCCACTAAATGGGGTAGCGCGCATCGATCGGTACCATCCTTGAGCTTCTCCGACTTTCGGAAGGGTTAGGGTTAGGGTTAGGGATGAAAGCACATAGGAGAAAGAGATATTCTTGAATAACTTTTTTTGTGAAGGTCGGAGAGACTTGGAAAGTGGTTGCATCTGGACTAATTTGGGTCCTGCGGATCGATTGGTACCATCCCCGAGCTTGTACGACCTTCGGAAGAGGTCGACCGACGAAATTCCCCCAAATCTGAGGAGATATTCTTGAATAACTTTTTTTGTGAAGGTCGGAGAGACTTGCAAGTAGGCTCTACCCCCACTAAATGGGGTTGCGCGCATCGATCGGTACCATCTTTGAGCTTCTCCGACTTTCGGAAGGGTTAGGGTTAGGGATGAAAGCACATAGGAGAAAGAGATATTCTTGAATAACTTTTTTTGTGAAGGTCGGAGAGACTTGCAAGTAGGCTCTACCCCCACTAAATGGGGTAGCGCGCATCGATCGGTACCATCCTTGAGCTTCTCCGACTTTCGGAAGGGTTAGGGTTAGGGTTAGGGATGAAAGCACATAGGAGAAAGAGATATTCTTGAATAACTTTTTTTGTGAAGGTCGGAGAGACTTGGAAAGTGGTTGCATCTGGACTAATTTGGGTCCTGCTGATCGATTGGTACCATCCCCGAGCTTGTACGACCTTCGGAAGAGGTCGACCGACGAAATTCCCCCAAATCTGAGGAGATATTCTTGAATAACTTTTTTTGTGAAGGTCGGAGAGACTTGCAAGTAGGCTCTACCCCCACTAAATGGGGTTGCGCGCATCGATCAGTACCATCCTTGAGCTTCTCCGACTTTCGGAAGGGTTAGGGTTAGGGTTAGGGATGAAAGCACATAGGAGAAAGAGATATTCTTGAATAACTTTTTTTGTGAAGGTCGGAGAGACTTGCAAGTAGGCTCTACCCCCACTAAATGGGGTAGCGCGCATCGATCGGTACCATCCTTGAGCTTCTCCGACTTTCGGAAGGGTTAGGGTTAGGGATGAAAGCACATAGGAGAAAGAGATATTCTTGAATAACTTTTTTTGTGAAGGTCGGAGAGACTTGCAAGTAGGCTCTACCCCCACTAAATGGGGTAGCGCGCATCGATCCGTACCATCCTTGAGCTTCTCCGACTTTCGGAAGGGTTAGGGTTAGGGTTAGGGATGAAAGCACATAGGAGAAAGAGATATTCTTGAATAACTTTTTTTGTGAAGGTCGGAGAGACTTGGAAAGTGGTTGCATCTGGACTAATTTGGGTCCTGCGGATCGATTGGTACCATCTCCGAGCTTGTACAACCTTCGGAAGAGGTCGACCGACGAAATTCCCCCAAATCTGAGGAGATATTCTTGAATAACTTTTTTTGTGAAGGTCGGAGAGACTTGCAAGTAGGCTCTACCCCCACTAAATGGGGTAGCGCGCATCGATCGGTACCATCCTTGAGCTTCTCCGACTTTCGGAAGGGTTAGGGTTAGGGTTAGGGATGAAAGCACATAGGAGAAAGAGATATTCTTGAATAACTTTTTTTGTGAAGGTCGGAGAGACTTGCAAGTAGGCTCTACCCCCACTAAATGGGGTAGCGCGCATCGATCGGTACCATCCTTGAGCTTCTCCGACTTTCGGAAGGGTTAGGGTTAGGGTTAGGGATGAAAGCACATAGGAGAAAGAGATATTCTTGAATAACTTTTTTTGTGAAGGTCGGAGAGACTTGGAAAGTGGTTGCATCTGGACTAATTTGGGTCCTGCGGATCGATTGGTACCATCTTTGAGCTTGTACGACCTTCGAAAGAGGTCGACCGACGAAATTCCCCCAAATCTGAGGAGATATTCTTGAATAACTTTTTTTGTGAAGGTCGGAGAGACTTGCAAGTAGGCTCTACCCCCACTAAATGGGGTAGCGCGCATCGATCGGTACCATCCTTGAGCTTCTCCGACTTTCGGAAGGGTTAGGGTTAGGGTTAGGGATGAAAGCACATAGGAGAAAGAGATATTCTTGAATAACTTTTTTTGTGAAGGTCGGAGAGACTTGGAAAGTGGTTGCATCTGGACTAATTTGGGTCCTGCGGATCGATTGGTACCATCCCCGAGCTTGTACGACCTTCGGAAGAGGTCGACCGACGAAATTCCCCCAAATCTGAGGAGATATTCTTGAATAACTTTTTTTGTGAAGGTCGGAGAGACTTGCAAGTAGGCTCTACCCCCACTAAATGGGGTTGCGCGCATCGATCGGTACCATCCTTGAGCTTCTCCGACTTTCGGAAGGGTTAGGGTTAGGGTTAGGGATGAAAGCACATAGGAGAAAGAGATATTCTTGAATAACTTTTTTTGTGAAGGTCGGAGAGACTTGCAAGTAGGCTCTACTCCCACTAAATGGGGTAGCGCGCATCGATCGGTACCATCCTTGAGCTTCTCCGACTTTCGGAAGGGTTAGGGTTAGGGTTAGGGATGAAAGCACATAGGAGAAAGAGATATTCTTGAATAACTTTTTTTGTGAAGGTCGGAGAGACTTGGAAAGTGGTTGCATCTGGACTAATTTGGGTCCTGCGGATCGATTGGTACCATCCCCGAGCTTGTACGACCTTCGGAAGAGGTCGACCGACGAAATTCCCCCAAATCTGAGGAGATATTCTTGAATAACTTTTTTTGTGAAGGTCGGAGAGACTTGCAAGTAGGCTCTACCCCCACTAAATGGGGTTGCGCGCATCGATCGGTACCATCTTTGAGCTTCTCCGACTTTCGGAAGGGTTAGGGTTAGGGATGAAAGCACATAGGAGAAAGAGATATTCTTGAATAACTTTTTTTGTGAAGGTCGGAGAGACTTGCAAGTAGGCTCTACCCCCACTAAATGGGGTAGCGCGCATCGATCGGTACCATCCTTGAGCTTCTCCGACTTTCGGAAGGGTTAGGGTTAGGGTTAGGGATGAAAGCACATAGGAGAAAGAGATATTCTTGAATAACTTTTTTTGTGAAGGTCGGAGAGACTTGGAAAGTGGTTGCATCTGGACTAATTTGGGTCCTGCGGATCGATTGGTACCATCCCCGAGCTTGTACGACCTTCGGAAGAGGTCGACCGACGAAATTCCCCCAAATCTGAGGAGATATTCTTGAATAACTTTTTTTGTGAAGGTCGGAGAGACTTGCAAGTAGGCTCTACCCCCACTAAATGGGGTTGCGCGCATCGATCGGTACCATCCTTGAGCTTCTCCGACTTTCGGAAGGGTTAGGGTTAGGGTTAGGGATGAAAGCACATAGGAGAAAGAGATATTCTTGAATAACTTTTTTTGTGAAGGTCGGAGAGACTTGCAAGTAGGCTCTACCCCCACTAAATGGGGTAGCGCGCATCGATCGGTACCATCCTTGAGCTTCTCCGACTTTCGGAAGGGTTAGGGTTAGGGTTAGGGATGAAAGCACATAGGAGAAAGAGATATTCTTGAATAACTTTTTTTGTGAAGGTCGGAGAGACTTGGAAAGTGGTTGCATCTGGACTAATTTGGGTCCTGCTGATCGATTGGTACCATCCCCGAGCTTGTACGACCTTCGGAAGAGGTCGACCGACGAAATTCCCCCAAATCTGAGGAGATATTCTTGAATAACTTTTTTTGTGAAGGTCGGAGAGACTTGCAAGTAGGCTCTACCCCCACTAAATGGGGTTGCGCGCATCGATCAGTACCATCCTTGAGCTTCTCCGACTTTCGGAAGGGTTAGGGTTAGGGTTAGGGATGAAAGCACATAGGAGAAAGAGATATTCTTGAATAACTTTTTTTGTGAAGGTCGGAGAGACTTGCAAGTAGGCTCTACCCCCACTAAATGGGGTAGCGCGCATCGATCGGTACCATCCTTGAGCTTCTCCGACTTTCGGAAGGGTTAGGGTTAGGGATGAAAGCACATAGGAGAAAGAGATATTCTTGAATAACTTTTTTTGTGAAGGTCGGAGAGACTTGCAAGTAGGCTCTACCCCCACTAAATGGGGTAGCGCGCATCGATCCGTACCATCCTTGAGCTTCTCCGACTTTCGGAAGGGTTAGGGTTAGGGTTAGGGATGAAAGCACATAGGAGAAAGAGATATTCTTGAATAACTTTTTTTGTGAAGGTCGGAGAGACTTGGAAAGTGGTTGCATCTGGACTAATTTGGGTCCTGCGGATCGATTGGTACCATCTCCGAGCTTGTACAACCTTCGGAAGAGGTCGACCGACGAAATTCCCCCAAATCTGAGGAGATATTCTTGAATAACTTTTTTTGTGAAGGTCGGAGAGACTTGCAAGTAGGCTCTACCCCCACTAAATGGGGTAGCGCGCATCGATCGGTACCATCCTTGAGCTTCTCCGACTTTCGGAAGGGTTAGGGTTAGGGTTAGGGATGAAAGCACATAGGAGAAAGAGATATTCTTGAATAACTTTTTTTGTGAAGGTCGGAGAGACTTGCAAGTAGGCTCTACCCCCACTAAATGGGGTAGCGCGCATCGATCGGTACCATCCTTGAGCTTCTCCGACTTTCGGAAGGGTTAGGGTTAGGGTTAGGGATGAAAGCACATAGGAGAAAGAGATATTCTTGAATAACTTTTTTTGTGAAGGTCGGAGAGACTTGGAAAGTGGTTGCATCTGGACTAATTTGGGTCCTGCGGATCGATTGGTACCATCTTTGAGCTTGTACGACCTTCGAAAGAGGTCGACCGACGAAATTCCCCCAAATCTGAGGAGATATTCTTGAATAACTTTTTTTGTGAAGGTCGGAGAGACTTGCAAGTAGGCTCTACCCCCACTAAATGGGGTTGCGCGCATCGATCGGTACCATTCCTGAGCTTCTCCGACTTTCGGAAGGGTTAGGGTTAGGGTTAGGGATGAAAGCACATAGGAGAAAGAGATATTCTTGAATAACTTTTTTTGTGAAGGTCGGAGAGACTTGCAAGTAGGCTCTACCCCCACTAAATGGGGTAGCGCGCATCGATCGGTACCATCTTTGAGCTTCTCCGACTTTCGGAAGGGTTAGGGTTAGGGTTAGGGATGAAAGCACATAGGAGAAAGAGATATTCTTGAATAACTTTTTTTGTGAAGGTCGGAGAGACTTGCAAGTAGGCTCTACCCCCACTAAATGGGGTAGCGCACATCGATCGGTACCATCCTTGAGCTTCTCCGACTTTCGGAAGGGTTAGGGTTAGGGTTAGGGATGAAAGCACATAGGAGAAAGAGATATTCTTGAATAACTTTTTTTGTGAAGGTCGGAGAGACTTGGAAAGTGGTTGCATCTGGACTAATTTGGGTCCTGCGGATCGATTGGTACCATCCCCGAGCTTGTACGACCTTCGGAAGAGGTCGACCGACGAAATTCCCCCAAATCTGAGGAGATATTCTTGAATAACTTTTTTTGTGAAGGTCGGAGAGACTTGCAAGTAGGCTCTACCCCCACTAAATGGGGTTGCGCACATCGATCGGTACCATCTTTGAGCTTCTCCGACTTTCGGAAGGGTTAGGGTTAGGGATGAAAGCACATAGGAGAAAGAGATATTCTTGAATAACTTTTTTTGTGAAGGTCGGAGAGACTTGCAAGTAGGCTCTACCCCCACTAAATGGGGTAGCGCGCATCGATCGGTACCATCCTTGAGCTTCTCCGACTTTCGGAAGGGTTAGGGTTAGGGTTAGGGATGAAAGCACATAGGAGAAAGAGATATTCTTGAATAACTTTTTTTGTGAAGGTTGGAGAGACTTGCAAGTAGGCTCTACCCCCACTAAATGGGGTTGCGCGCATTGATCAGTACCATCCTTGAGCTTCTCCGACTTTCGGAAGGGTTAGGGTTAGGGTTAGGGATGAAAGCACATAGGAGAAAGAGATATTCTTGAAAAACTTTTTTTGTGAAGGTCGGAGAGACTTGCAAGTAGGCTCTACCCCCACTAAATGGGGTAACGCGCATCGATCGGTACCATCCTTGAGCTTCTCCGACTTTCGGAAGGGTTAGGGTTAGGGTTAGGGATGAAAGCACATAGGAGAAAGAGATATTCTTGAATAACTTTTTTTGTGAAGGTCGGAGAGACTTGGAAAGTGGTTGCATCTGGACTAATTTGGGTCCTGCGGATCGATTGGTACCATCCCCGAGCTTGTACGACCTTCGGAAGAGGTCGACCGACGAAATTCCCCCAAATCTGAGGAGATATTCTTGAATAACTTTTTTTGTGAAGGTCGGAGAGACTTGCAAGTAGGCTCTACCCCCACTAAATGGGGTTGCGCGCATCGATCAGTACCATCCTTGAGCTTCTCCGACTTTCGGAAGGGTTAGGGTTAGGGTTAGGGATGAAAGCACATAGGAGAAAGAGATATTCTTGAATAACTTTTTTTGTGAAGGTCGGAGAGACTTGCAAGTAGGCTCTACCCCCACTAAATGGGGTAGCGCGCATCGATCGGTACCATCCTTGAGCTTCTCCGACTTTCGGAAGGGTTAGGGTTAGGGATGAAAGCACATAGGAGAAAGAGATATTCTTGAATAACTTTTTTTGTGAAGGTCGGAGAGACTTGCAAGTAGGCTCTACCCCCACTAAATGGGGTAGCGCGCATCGATCGGTACCATCCTTGAGCTTCTCCGACTTTCGGAAGGGTTAGGGTTAGGGTTAGGGATGAAAGCACATAGGAGAAAGAGATATTCTTGAATAACTTTTTTTGTGAAGGTCGGAGAGACTTGAAAAGTGGTTGCATCTGGACTAATTTGGGTCCTGCGGATCGATTGGTACCATCCCCGAGCTTGTACGACCTTCGGAAGAGGTCGACCGACGAAATTCCCCCAAATCTGAGGAGATATTCTTGAATAACTTTTTTTGTGAAGGTCGGAGAGACTTGCAAGTAGGCTCTACCCCCACTAAATGGGGTTGCGCGCATCGATCGGTACCATCCTTGAGCTTCTCCGACTTTCGGAAGGGTTAGGGTTAGGGTTAGGGATGAAAGCACATAGGAGAAAGAGATATTCTTGAATAACTTTTTTTGTGAAGGTCGGAGAGACTTGCAAGTAGGCTCTACCCCCACTAAATGGGGTAGCGCGCATCGATCGGTACCATCCTTGAGCTTCTCCGACTTTCGGAAGGGTTAGGGTTAGGGTTAGGGATGAAAGCACATAGGAGAAAGAGATATTCTTGAATAACTTTTTTTGTGAAGGTCGGAGAGACTTGGAAAGTGGTTGCATCTGGACTAATTTGGGTCCTGCAGATCGATTGGTACCATCCCCGAGCTTGTACGACCTTCGGAAGAGGTCGACCGACGAAATTCCCCCAAATCTGAGGAGATATTCTTGAATAACTTTTTTTGTGAAGGTCGGAGAGACTTGCAAGTAGGCTCTACCCCCACTAAATGGGGTTGCGCGCATCGATCGGTACCATCTTTGAGCTTCTCCGACTTTCGGAAGGGTTAGGGTTAGGGATGAAAGCACATAGGAGAAAGAGATATTCTTGAATAACTTTTTTTGTGAAGGTCGGAGAGACTTGCAAGTAGGCTCTACCCCCACTAAATGGGGTAGCGCGCATCGATCGGTACCATCCTTGAGCTTCTCCGACTTTCGGAAGGGTTAGGGTTAGGGTTAGGGATGAAAGCACATAGGAGAAAGAGATATTCTTGAATAACTTTTTTTGTGAAGGTCGGAGAGACTTGGAAAGTGGTTGCATCTGGACTAATTTGGGTCCTGCGGATCGATTGGTACCATCCCCGAGCTTGTACGACCTTCGGAAGAGGTCGACCGACGAAATTCCCCCAAATCTGAGGAGATATTCTTGAATAACTTTTTTTGTGAAGGTCGGAGAGACTTGCAAGTAGGCTCTACCCCCACTAAATGGGGTTGCGCGCATCGATCGGTACCATCCTTGAGCTTCTCCGACTTTCGGAAGGGTTAGGGTTAGGGTTAGGGATGAAAGCACATAGGAGAAAGAGATATTCTTGAATAACTTTTTTTGTGAAGGTCGGAGAGACTTGCAAGTAGGCTCTACCCCCACTAAATGGGGTAGCGCGCATCGATCGGTACCATCCTTGAGCTTCTCCGACTTTCGGAAGGGTTAGGGTTAGGGTTAGGGATGAAAGCACATAGGAGAAAGAGATATTCTTGAATAACTTTTTTTGTGAAGGTCGGAGAGACTTGGAAAGTGGTTGCATCTGGACTAATTTGGGTCCTGCGGATCGATTGGTACCATCCCCGAGCTTGTACGACCTTCGGAAGAGGTCGACCGACGAAATTCCCCCAAATCTGAGGAGATATTCTTGAATAACTTTTTTTGTGAAGGTCGGAGAGACTTGCAAGTAGGCTCTACCCCCACTAAATGGGGTTGCGCGCATCGATCAGTACCATCCTTGAGCTTCTCCGACTTTCGGAAGGGTTAGGGTTAGGGTTAGGGATGAAAGCACATAGGAGAAAGAGATATTCTTGAATAACTTTTTTTGTGAAGTTCGGAGAGACTTGCAAGTAGGCTCTACCCCCACTAAATGGGGTAGCGCGCATCGATCGGTACCATCCTTGAGCTTCTCCGACTTTCGGAAGGGTTAGGGTTAGGGTTAGGGATGAAAGCACATAGGAGAAAGAGATATTCTTGAATAACTTTTTTTTGAAGGTCGGAGAGACTTGGAAAGTGGTTGCATCTGGACTAATTTGGGTCCTGCGGATCGATTGGTACCATCCCCGAGCTTGTACGACCTTCGGAAGAGGTCGACCGACGAAATTCCCCCAACTCTGAGGAGATATTCTTGAATAACTTTTTTTGTGAAGGTCGGAGAGACTTGCAAGTAGGCTCTACCCCCACTAAATGGGGTTGCGCGCATCGATCGGTACCATCCTTGAGCTTCTCCGACTTTCGGAAGGGTTAGGGTTAGGGTTAGGGATGAAAGCACATAGGAGAAAGAGATATTCTTGAATAACTTTTTTTGTGAAGGTCGGAGAGACTTGCAAGTAGGCTCTACCCCCACTAAATGGGGTAGCGCGCATCGATCGGTACCATCCTTGAGCTTCTCCGACTTTCGGAAGGGTTAGGGTTAGGGTTAGGGATGAAAGCACATAGGAGAAAGAGATATTCTTGAATAACTTTTTTTGTGAAGGTCGGAGAGACTTGCAAGTAGGCTCTACCCCCACTAAATGGGGTAGCGCGCATCGATCCGTACCATCCTTGAGCTTCTCCGACTTTCGGAAGGGTTAGGGTTAGGGTTAGGGATGAAAGCACATAGGAGAAAGAGATATTCTTGAATAACTTTTTTTGTGAAGGTCGGAGAGACTTGGAAAGTGGTTGCATCTGGACTAATTTGGGTCCTGCGGATCGATTGGTACCATCTCCGAGCTTGTACAACCTTCGGAAGAGGTCGACCGACGAAATTCCCCCAAATCTGAGGAGATATTCTTGAATAACTTTTTTTGTGAAAGTCGGAGAGACTTGCAAGTAGGCTCTACCCCCACTAAATGGGGTAGCGCGCATCGACCGGTACCATCCTTGAGCTTCTCCGACTTTCGGAAGGGTTAGGGTTAGGGTTAGGGATGAAAGCACATAGGAGAAAGAGATATTCTTGAATAACTTTTTTTGTGAAGGTCGGAGAGACTTGCAAGTAGGCTCTACCCCCACTAAATGGGGTAGCGCGCATCGATCGGTACCATCCTTGAGCTTCTCCGACTTTCGGAAGGGTTAGGGTTAGGGTTAGGGATGAAAGCACATAGGAGAAAGAGATATTCTTGAATAACTTTTTTTGTGAAGGTCGGAGAGACTTGGAAAGTGGTTGCATCTGGACTAATTTGGGTCCTGCGGATCGATTGGTACCATCTTTGAGCTTGTACGACCTTCGAAAGAGGTCGACCGACGAAATTCCCCCAAATCTGAGGAGATATTCTTGAATAACTTTTTTTGTGAAGGTCGGAGAGACTTGCAAGTAGGCTCTACCCCCACTAAATGGGGTTGCGCGCATCGATCGGTACCATTCCTGAGCTTCTCCGACTTTCGGAAGGGTTAGGGTTAGGGTTAGGGATGAAAGCACATAGGAGAAAGAGATATTCTTGAATAACTTTTTTTGTGAAGGTCGGAGAGACTTGCAAGTAGGCTCTACCCCCACTAAATGGGGTAGCGCGCATCGATCGGTACCATCTTTGAGCTTCTCCGACTTTCGGAAGGGTTAGGGTTAGGGTAAGGGATGAAAGCACATAGGAGAAAGAGATATTCTTGAATAACTTTTTTTGTGAAGGTCGGAGAGACTTGGAAAGTGGTTGCATCTGGACTAATTTGGGTCCTGCGGATCGATTGGTACCATCCCCGAGCTTGTACGACCTTCGGAAGAGGTCGACCGACGAAATTCCCCCAAATCTGAGGAGATATTCTTGAATAACTTTTTTTGTGAAGGTCGGAGAGACTTGCAAGTAGGCTCTACCCCCACTAAATGGGGTTGCGCGCATCGATCAGTACCATCCTTGAGCTTCTCCGACTTTCGGAAGGGTTAGGGTTAGGGTTAGGGATGAAAGCACATAGGAGAAAGAGATATTCTTGAATAACTTTTTTTGTGAAGGTCGGAGAGACTTGGAAAGTGGTTGCATCTGGACTAATTTGGGTCCTGCAGATCGATTGGTACCATCCCCGAGCTTGTACGACCTTCGGAAGAGGTCGACCGACGAAATTCCCCCAAATCTGAGGAGATATTCTTGAATAACTTTTTTTGTGAAGGTCGGAGAGACTTGCAAGTAGGCTCTACCCCCACTAAATGGGGTTGCGCGCATCGATCAGTACCATCCTTGAGCTTCTCCGACTTTCGGAAGGGTTAGGGTTAGGGTTAGGGATGAAAGCACATAGGAGAAAGAGATATTCTTGAATAACTTTTTTTGTGAAGGTCGGAGAGACTTGCAAGTAGGCTCTACCCCCACTAAATGGGGTAGCGCGCATCGATCGGTACCATCCTTGAGCTTCTCCGACTTTCGGAAGGGTTAGGGTTAGGGTTAGGGATGAAAGCACATAGGAGAAAGAGATATTCTTGAATAACTTTTTTTGTGAAGGTCGGAGAGACTTGGAAAGTGGTTGCATCTGGACTAATTTGGGTCCTGCGGATCGATTGGTACCATCCCCGAGCTTGTACGACCTTTGGAAGAGGTCGACCGACGAAATTCCCCCAAATCTGAGGAGATATTCTTGAATAACTTTTTTTGTGAAGGTCGGAGAGACTTGCAAGTAGGCTCTACCCCCACTAAATGGGGTTGCGCGCATCGATCAGTACCATCCTTGAGCTTCTCCGACTTTCGGAAGGGTTAGGGTTAGGGTTAGGGATGAAAGCACATAGGAGAAAGAGATATTCTTGAATAACTTTTTTTGTGAAGGTCGGAGAGACTTGGAAAGTGGTTGCATCTGGACTAATTTGGGTCCTGCGGATCGATTGGTACCATCCCCGAGCTTGTACGACCTTCGGAAGAGGTCGACCGACGAAATTCCCCCAAATCTGAGGAGATATTCTTGAATAACTTTTTTTGTGAAGGTCGGAGAGACTTGCAAGTAGGCTCTACCCCCACTAAATGGGGTTGCGCGCATCGATCAGTACCATCCTTGAGCTTCTCCGACTTTCGGAAGGGTTAGGGTTAGGGTTAGGGATGAAAGCACATAGGAGAAAGAGATATTCTTGAATAACTTTTTTTGTGAAGGTCGGAGAGACTTGGAAAGTGGTTGCATCTGGACTAATTTGGGTCCTGCGGATCGATTGGTACCATCCCCGAGCTTGTACGACCTTCGGAAGAGGTCGACCGACGAAATTCCCCCAAATCTGAGGAGATATTCTTGAATAACTTTTTTTGTGAAGGTCGGAGAGACTTGCAAGTAGGCTCTACCCCCACTAAATGGGGTTGCGCGCATCGATCGGTACCATTCCTGAGCTTCTCCGACTTTCGGAAGGGTTAGGGTTAGGGTTAGGGATGAAAGCACATAGGAGAAAGAGATATTCTTGAATAACTTTTTTTGTGAAGGTCGGAGAGACTTGCAAGTAGGCTCTACCCCCACTAAATGGGGTAGCGCGCATCGATCGGTACCATCTTTGAGCTTCTCCGACTTTCGGAAGGGTTAGGGTTAGGGTAAGGGATGAAAGCACATAGGAGAAAGAGATATTCTTGAATAACTTTTTTTGTGAAGGTCGGAGAGACTTGGAAAGTGGTTGCATCTGGACTAATTTGGGTCCTGCGGATCGATTGGTACCATCCCCGAGCTTGTACGACCTTCGGAAGAGGTCGACCGACGAAATTCCCCCAAATCTGAGGAGATATTCTTGAATAACTTTTTTTGTGAAGGTCGGAGAGACTTGCAAGTAGGCTCTACCCCCACTAAATGGGGTTGCGCGCATCGATCAGTACCATCCTTGAGCTTCTCCGACTTTCGGAAGGGTTAGGGTTAGGGTTAGGGATGAAAGCACATAGGAGAAAGAGATATTCTTGAATAACTTTTTTTGTGAAGGTCGGAGAGACTTGGAAAGTGGTTGCATCTGGACTAATTTGGGTCCTGCAGATCGATTGGTACCATCCCCGAGCTTGTACGACCTTCGGAAGAGGTCGACCGACGAAATTCCCCCAAATCTGAGGAGATATTCTTGAATAACTTTTTTTGTGAAGGTCGGAGAGACTTGCAAGTAGGCTCTACCCCCACTAAATGGGGTAGCGCGCATCGATCAGTACCATCCTTGAGCTTCTCCGACTTTCGGAAGGGTTAGGGTTAGGGTTAGGGATGAAAGCACATAGGAGAAAGAGATATTCTTGAATAACTTTTTTTGTGAAGGTCGGAGAGACTTGCAAGTAGGCTCTACCCCCACTAAATGGGGTAGCGCGCATCGATCGGTACCATCCTTGAGCTTCTCCGACTTTCGGAAGGGTTAGGGTTAGGGTTAGGGATGAAAGCACATAGGAGAAAGAGATATTCTTGAATAACTTTTTTTGTGAAGGTCGGAGAGACTTGGAAAGTGGTTGCATCTGGACTAATTTGGGTCCTGCGGATCGATTGGTACCATCCCCGAGCTTGTACGACCTTTGGAAGAGGTCGACCGACGAAATTCCCCCAAATCTGAGGAGATATTCTTGAATAACTTTTTTTGTGAAGGTCGGAGAGACTTGCAAGTAGGCTCTACCCCCACTAAATGGGGTTGCGCGCATCGATCAGTACCATCCTTGAGCTTCTCCGACTTTCGGAAGGGTTAGGGTTAGGGTTAGGGATGAAAGCACATAGGAGAAAGAGATATTCTTGAATAACTTTTTTTGTGAAGGTCGGAGAGACTTGGAAAGTGGTTGCATCTGGACTAATTTGGGTCCTGCGGATCGATTGGTACCATCCCCGAGCTTGTACGACCTTCGGAAGAGGTCGACCGACGAAATTCCCCCAAATCTGAGGAGATATTCTTGAATAACTTTTTTTGTGAAGGTCGGAGAGACTTGCAAGTAGGCTCTACCCCCACTAAATGGGGTTGCGCGCATCGATCAGTACCATCCTTGAGCTTCTCCGACTTTCGGAAGGGTTAGGGTTAGGGTTAGGGATGAAAGCACATAGGAGAAAGAGATATTCTTGAATAACTTTTTTTGTGAAGGTCGGAGAGACTTGGAAAGTGGTTGCATCTGGACTAATTTGGGTCCTGCGGATCGATTGGTACCATCCCCGAGCTTGTACGACCTTCGGAAGAGGTCGACCGACGAAATTCCCCCAAATCTGAGGAGATATTCTTGAATAACTTTTTTTGTGAAGGTCGGAGAGACTTGCAAGTAGGCTCTACCCCCACTAAATGGGGTTGCGCGCATCGATCAGTACCATCCTTGAGCTTCTCCGACTTTCGGAAGGGTTAGGGTTAGGGTTAGGGATGAAAGCACATAGGAGAAAGAGATATTCTTGAATAACTTTTTTTGTGAAGGTCGGAGAGACTTGCAAGTAGGCTCTACCCCCACTAAATGGGGTAGCGCGCATCGATCGGTACCATCCTTGAGCTTCTCCGACTTTCGGAAGGGTTAGGGTTAGGGTTAGGGATGAAAGCACATAGGAGAAAGAGATATTCTTGAATAACTTTTTTTGTGAAGGTCGGAGAGACTTGGAAAGTGGTTGCATCTGGACTAATTTGGGTCCTGCGGATCGATTGGTACCATCCCCGAGCTTGTACGACCTTCGGAAGAGGTCGACCGACGAAATTCCCCCAAATCTGAGGAGATATTCTTGAATAACTTTTTTTGTGAAGGTCGGAGAGACTTGCAAGTAGGCTCTACCCCCACTAAATGGGGTTGCGCGCATCGATCAGTACCATCTTTGAGCTTCTCCGACTTTCGGAAGGGTTAGGGTTAGGGTTAGGGATGAAAGCACATAGGAGAAAGAGATATTCTTGAATAACTTTTTTTGTGAAGGTCGGAGAGACTTGGAAAGTGGTTGCATCTGGACTAATTTGGGTCCTGCGGATCGATTGGTACCATCCCCGAGCTTGTACGACCTTCGGAAGAGGTCGACCGACGAAATTCCCCCAAATCTGAGGAGATATTCTTGAATAACTTTTTTTGTGAAGGTCGGAGAGACTTGCAAGTAGGCTCTACCCCCACTAAATGGGGTTGCGCGCATCGATCAGTACCATCCTTGAGCTTCTCCGACTTTCGGAAGGGTTAGGGTTAGGGTTAGGGATGAAAGCACATAGGAGAAAGAGATATTCTTGAATAACTTTTTTTGTGAAGGTCGGAGAGACTTGCAAGTAGGCTCTACCCCCACTAAATGGGGTAGCGCGCATCGATCGGTACCATCCTTGAGCTTCTCCGACTTTCGGAAGGGTTAGGGTTAGGGTTAGGGATGAAAGCACATAGGAGAAAGAGATATTCTTGAATAACTTTTTTTGTGAAGGTCGGAGAGACTTGCAAGTAGGCTCTACCCCCACTAAATGGGGTAGCGCGCATCGATCGGTACCATCCTTGAGCTTCTCCGACTTTCGGAAGGGTTAGGGTTAGGGTTAGGGATGAAAGCACATAGGAGAAAGAGATATTCTTGAATAACTTTTTTTGTGAAGGTCGGAGAGACTTGGAAAGTGGTTGCATCTGGACTAATTTGGGTCCTGCGGATCGATTGGTACCATTCCCGAGCTTGTACGACCTTCGGAAGAGGTCGACCGACGAAATTCCCCCAAATCTGAGGAGATATTCTTGAATAACTTTTTTTGTGAAGGTCGGAGAGACTTGCAAGTAGGCTCTACCCCCACTAAATGGGGTAGCGCGCATCGATCGGTACCATCCTTGAGCTTCTCCGACTTTCGGAAGGGTTAGGGTTAGGGTTAGGGTTAGGGTTAGGGATGAAAGCACATAGGAGAAAGAGATATTCTTGAATAACTTTTTTTGTGAAGGTCGGAGAGACTTGGAAAGTGGTTGCATCTGGACTAATTTGGGTCCTGCGGATCGATTGGTACCATCCCCGAGCTTGTACGACCTTCGGAAGAGGTCGACCGACGAAATTCCCCCAAATCTGAGGAGATATTCTTGAATAACTTTTTTTGTGAAGGTCGGAGAGACTTGCAAGTAGGCTCTACCCCCACTAAATGGGGTTGCGCGCATCGATCAGTACCATCCTTGAGCTTCTCCGACTTTCGGAAGGGTTAGGGTTAGGGTTAGGGATGAAAGCACATAGGAGAAAGAGATATTCTTGAATAACTTTTTTTGTGAAGGTCGGAGAGACTTGGAAAGTGGTTGCATCTGGACTAATTTGGGTCCTGCAGATCGATTGGTACCATCCCCGAGCTTGTACGACCTTCGGAAGAGGTCGACCGACGAAATTCCCCCAAATCTGAGGAGATATTCTTGAATAACTTTTTTTGTGAAGGTCGGAGAGACTTGCAAGTAGGCTCTACCCCCACTAAATGGGGTTGCGCGCATCGATCAGTACCATCCTTGAGCTTCTCCGACTTTCGGAAGGGTTAGGGTTAGGGTTAGGGATGAAAGCACATAGGAGAAAGAGATATTCTTGAATAACTTTTTTTGTGAAGGTCGGAGAGACTTGCAAGTAGGCTCTACCCCCACTAAATGGGGTAGCGCGCATCGATCGGTACCATCCTTGAGCTTCTCCGACTTTCGGAAGGGTTAGGGTTAGGGTTAGGGATGAAAGCACATAGGAGAAAGAGATATTCTTGAATAACTTTTTTTGTGAAGGTCGGAGAGACTTGCAAGTAGGCTCTACCCCCACTAAATGGGGTAGCGCGCATCGATCGGTACCATCCTTGAGCTTCTCCGACTTTCGGAAGGGTTAGGGTTAGGGATGAAAGCACATAGGAGAAAGAGATATTCTTGAATAACTTTTTTTGTGAAGGTTGGAGAGACTTGCAAGTAGGCTCTACCCCCACTAAATGGGGTAGCGCGCATCGATCGGTACCATCCTTGAGCTTCTCCGACTTTCGGAAGGGTTAGGGTTAGGGTTAGGGATGAAAGCACATAGGAGAAAGAGATATTCTTGAATAACTTTTTTTGTGAAGGTCGGAGAGACTTGGAAAGTGGTTGCATCTGGACTAATTTGGGTCCTGCGGATCGATTAGTACCATCCCCGAGCTTGTACGACCTTCGGAAGAGGTCGACCGACGAAATTCCCCCAAATCTGAGGAGATATTCTTGAATAACTTTTTTTGTGAAGGTTGGAGAGACTTGCAAGTAGGCTCTACCCCCACTAAATGGGGTAGCGCGCATCGATCGGTACCATCCTTGAGCTTCTCCGACTTTCGGAAGGGTTAGGGTTAGGGTTAGGGATGAAAGCACATAGGAGAAAGAGATATTCTTGAATAACTTTTTTTGTGAAGGTCGGAGAGACTTGGAAAGTGGTTGCATCTGGACTAATTTGGGTCCTGCGGATCGATTGGTACCATCCCCGAGCTTGTACGACCTTCGGAAGAGGTCGACCGACGAAATTCCCCCAAATCTGAGGAGATATTCTTGAATAACTTTTTTTGTGAAGGTCGGAGAGACTTGCAAGTAGGCTCTACCCCCACTAAATGGGGTTGCGCGCATCGATCAGTACCATCCTTGAGCTTCTCCGACTTTCGGAAGGGTTAGGGTTAGGGTTAGGGATGAAAGCACATAGGAGAAAGAGATATTCTTGAATAACTTTTTTTGTGAAGGTCGGAGAGACTTGGAAAGTGGTTGCATCTGGACTAATTTGGGTCCTGCAGATCGATTGGTACCATCCCCGAGCTTGTACGACCTTCGGAAGAGGTCGACCGACGAAATTCCCCCAAATCTGAGGAGATATTCTTGAATAACTTTTTTTGTGAAGGTCGGAGAGACTTGCAAGTAGGCTCTACCCCCACTAAATGGGGTTGCGCGCATCGATCAGTACCATCCTTGAGCTTCTCCGACTTTCGGAAGGGTTAGGGTTAGGGTTAGGGATGAAAGCACATAGGAGAAAGAGATATTCTTGAATAACTTTTTTTGTGAAGGTCGGAGAGACTTGCAAGTAGGCTCTACCCCCACTAAATGGGGTAGCGCGCATCGATCGGTACCATCCTTGAGCTTCTCCGACTTTCGGAAGGGTTAGGGTTAGGGTTAGGGATGAAAGCACATAGGAGAAAGAGATATTCTTGAATAACTTTTTTTGTGAAGGTCGGAGAGACTTGCAAGTAGGCTCTACCCCCACTAAATGGGGTAGCGCGCATCGATCAGTACCATCCTTGAGCTTCTCCGACTTTCGGAAGGGTTAGGGTTAGGGTTAGGGATGAAAGCACATAGGAGAAAGAGATATTCTTGAATAACTTTTTTTGTGAAGGTCGGAGAGACTTGCAAGTAGGCTCTACCCCCACTAAATGGGGTAGCGCGCATCGATCGGTACCATCCTTGAGCTTCTCCGACTTTCGGAAGGGTTAGGGTTAGGGTTAGGGATGAAAGCACATAGGAGAAAGAGATATTCTTGAATAACTTTTTTTGTGAAGGTCGGAGAGACTTGGAAAGTGGTTGCATCTGGACTAATTTGGGTCCTGCGGATCGATTGGTACCATCCCCGAGCTTGTACGACCTTCGGAAGAGGTCGACCGACGAAATTCCCCCAAATCTGAGGAGATATTCTTGAATAACTTTTTTTGTGAAGGTCGGAGAGACTTGCAAGTAGGCTCTACCCCCACTAAATGGGGTAGCGCGCATCGATCGGTACCATCCTTGAGCTTCTCCGACTTTCGGAAGGGTTAGGGTTAGGGTTAGGGATGAAAGCACATAGGAGAAAGAGATATTCTTGAATAACTTTTTTTGTGAAGGTCGGAGAGACTTGGAAAGTGGTTGCATCTGGACTAATTTGGGTCCTGCGGATCGATTGGTACCATCCCCGAGCTTGTACGACCTTCGGAAGAGGTCGACCGACGAAATTCCCCCAAATCTGAGGAGATATTCTTGAATAACTTTTTTTGTGAAGGTCGGAGAGACTTGCAAGTAGGCTCTACCCCCACTAAATGGGGTTGCGCGCATCGATCAGTACCATCCTTGAGCTTCTCCGACTTTCGGAAGGGTTAGGGTTAGGGATGAAAGCACATAGGAGAAAGAGATATTCTTGAATAACTTTTTTTTTGAAGGTCGGAGAGACTTGCAAGTAGGCTCTACCCCCACTAAATGGGGTAGCGCACATCGGTCGGTACCATCCTTGAGCTTCTCCGACTTTCGGAAGGGTTAGGGTTAGGGTTAGGGATGAAAGCACATAGGAGAAAGAGATATTCTTGAATAACTTTTTTTGTGAAGGTCGGAGAGACTTGGAAAGTGGTTGCATCTGGACTAATTTGGGTCCTGCGGATCGATTGGTACCATCCCCGAGCTTGTACGACCTTCGGAAGAGGTCGACCGACGAAATTCCCCCAAATCTGAGGAGATATTCTTGAATAACTTTTTTTGTGAAGGTCGGAGAGACTTGCAAGTAGGCTCTACCCCCACTAAATGGGGTAGCGCGCATCGATCGGTACCATCCTTGAGCTTCTCCGACTTTCGGAAGGGTTAGGGTTAGGGTTAGGGATGAAAGCACATAGGAGAAAGAGATATTCTTGAATAACTTTTTTTGTGAAGGTCGGAGAGACTTGCAAGTAGGCTCTACCCCCACTAAATGGGGTAGCGCACATCGGTCGGTACCATCCTTGAGCTTCTCCGACTTTCGGAAGGGTTAGGGTTAGGGTTAGGGATGAAAGCACATAGGAGAAAGAGATATTCTTGAATAACTTTTTTTGTGAAGGTCGGAGAGACTTGGAAAGTGGTTGCATCTGGACTAATTTGGGTCCTGCGGATCGATTGGTACCATCCCCGAGCTTGTACGACCTTCGGAAGAGGTCGACCGACGAAATTCCCCCAAATCTGAGGAGATATTCTTGAATAAATTTTTTTGTGAAGGTCGGAGAGACTTGCAAGTAGGCTCTACCCCCACTAAATGGGGTAGCGCGCATCGATCGGTACCATCCTTGAGCTTCTCCGACTTTCGGAAGGGTTAGGGTTAGGGTTAGGGATGAAAGCACATAGGAGAAAGAGATATTCTTGAATAACTTTTTTTGTGAAGGTCGGAGAGACTTGGAAAGTGGTTGCATCTGGACTAATTTGGGTCCTGCGGATCGATTGGTACCATCCCCGAGCTTGTACGACCTTCGGAAGAGGTCGACCGACGAAATTCCCCCAAATCTGAGGAGATATTCTTGAATAACTTTTTTTGTGAAGGTCGGAGAGACTTGCAAGTAGGCTCTACCCCCACTAAATGGGGTTGCGCGCATCGATCAGTACCATCCTTGAGCTTCTCCGACTTTCGGAAGGGTTAGGGTTAGGGTTAGGGATGAAAGCACATAGGAGAAAGAGATATTCTTGAATAACTTTTTTTTTGAAGGTCGGAGAGACTTGCAAGTAGGCTCTACCCCCACTAAATGGGGTAGCGCGCATCGATCGGTACCATCTTTGAGCTTCTCCGACTTTCGGAAGGGTTAGGGTTAGGGTTAGGGATGAAAGCACATAGGAGAAAGAGATATTCTTGAATAACTTTTTTTGTGAAGGTCGGAGAGACTTGCAAGTAGGCTCTACCCCCACTAAATGGGGTAGCGCGCATCGATCGGTACCATCCTTGAGCTTCTCCGACTTTCGGAAGGGTTAGGGTTAGGGTTAGGGATGAAAGCACATAGGAGAAAGAGATATTCTTGAATAACTTTTTTTGTGAAGGTCGGAGAGACTTGCAAGTAGGCTCTACCCCCACTAAATGGGGTAGCGCACATCGATCGGTACCATCCTTGAGCTTCTCCGACTTTCGGAAGGGTTAGGGTTAGGGTTAGGGATGAAAGCACATAGGAGAAAGAGATATTCTTGAATAACTTTTTTTGTGAAGGTCGGAGAGACTTGGAAAGTGGTTGCATCTGGACTAATTTGGGTCCTGCGGATCGATTGGTACCATCCCCGAGCTTGTACGACCTTCGGAAGAGGTCGACCGACGAAATTCCCCCAAATCTGAGGAGATATTCTTGAATAACTTTTTTTGTGAAGGTCGGAGAGACTTGCAAGTAGGCTCTACCCCCACTAAATGGGGTAGCGCGCATCGATCGGTACCATCCTTGAGCTTCTCCGACTTTCGGAAGGGTTAGGGTTAGGGATGAAAGCACATAGGAGAAAGAGATATTCTTGAATAACTTTTTTTGTGAAGGTCGGAGAGACTTGGAAAGTGGTTGCATCTGGACTAATTTGGGTCCTGCGGATCGATTGGTACCATCCCCGAGCTTGTACGACCTTCGGAAGAGGTCGACCGACGAAATTCCCCCAAATCTGAGGAGATATTCTTGAATAACTTTTTTTGTGAAGGTCGGAGAGACTTGCAAGTAGGCTCTACCCCCACTAAATGGGGTTGCGCGCATCGATCGGTACCATCCTTGAGCTTCTCCGACTTTCGGAAGGGTTAGGGTTAGGGTTAGGGATGAAAGCACATAGGAGAAAGAGATATTCTTGAATAACTTTTTTTGTGAAGGTCGGAGAGACTTGCAAGTAGGCTTTACCCCCACTAAATGGGGTAGCGCGCATCGATCGGTACCATCCTTGAGCTTCTCCGACTTTCGGAAGGGTTAGGGTTAGGGATGAAAGCACATAGGAGAAAGAGATATTCTTGAATAACTTTTTTTGTGAAGGTCGGAGAGACTTGGAAAGTGGTTGCATCTGGACTAATTTGTGTCCTGCGGATCGATTGGTACCATCCCCGAGCTTGTACGACCTTCGGAAGAGGTCGACCGACGAAATTCCCCCAAATCTGAGGAGATATTCTTGAATAACTTTTTTTGTGAAGGTCGGAGAGACTTGCAAGTAGGCTCTACCCCCACTAAATGGGGTAGCGCGCATCGATCGGTACCATCCTTGAGCTTCTCCGACTTTCGGAAGGGTTAGGGTTAGGGATGAAAGCACATAGGAGAAAGAGATATTCTTGAATAACTTTTTTTGTGAAGGTCGGAGAGACTTGCAAGTAGGCTCTACCCCCACTAAATGGGGTAGCGCGCATCGATCGGTACCATCCTTGAGCTTCTCCGACTTTCGGAAGGGTTAGGGTTAGGGTTAGGGATGAAAGCACATAGGAGAAAGAGATATTCTTGAATAACTTTTTTTGTGAAGGTCGGAGAGACTTGGAAAGTGGTTGCATCTGGACTAATTTGGGTCCTGCGGATCGATTGGTACCATCCCCGAGCTTGTACGACCTTCGGAAGAGGTCGACCGACGAAATTCCCCCAAATCTGAGGAGATATTCTTGAATAACTTTTTTTGTGAAGGTCGGAGAGACTTGCAAGTAGGCTCTACCCCCACTAAATGGGGTTGCGCGCATCGATCGGTACCATCCTTGAGCTTCTCCGACTTTCGGAAGGGTTAGGGTTAGGGTTAGGGATGAAAGCACATAGGAGATAGAGATATTCTTGAATAACTTTTTTTGTGAAGGTCGGAGAGACTTGCAAGTAGGCTCTACCCCCACTAAATGGGGTAGCGCGCATCGATCGGTACCATCCTTGAGCTTCTCCGACTTTCTGAAGGGTTAGGGTTAGGGTTAGGGATGAAAGCACATAGGAGAAAGAGATATTCTTGAATAACTTTTTTTGTGAAGGTCGGAGAGACTTGCAAGTAGGCTCTACCCCCACTAAATGGGGTAGCGCGCATCGATCGGTACCATCCTTGAGCTTCTCCGACTTTCGGAAGGGTTAGGGTTAGGGTTAGGGATGAAAGCACATAGGAGAAAGAGATATTCTTGAATAACTTTTTTTTGAAGGTCGGAGAGACTTGGAAAGTGGTTGCATCTGGACTAATTTGGGTCCTGCGGATCGATTGGTACCATCCCCGAGCTTGTACGACCTTCGGAAGAGGTCGACCGACGAAATTCCCCCAAATCTGAGGAGATATTCTTGAATAACTTTTTTTGTGAAGGTCGGAGAGACTTGCAAGTAGGCTCTACCCCCACTAAATGGGGTTGCGCGCATCGATCGGTACCATCCTTGAGCTTCTCCGACTTTCGGAAGGGTTAGGGTTAGGGTTAGGGATGAAAGCACATAGGAGAAAGAGATATTCTTGAATAACTTTTTTTGTGAAGGTCGGAGAGACTTGCAAGTAGGCTCTACCCCCACTAAATGGGGTAGCGCGCATCGATCGGTACCATCCTTGAGCTTCTCCGACTTTCGGAAGGGTTAGGGTTAGGGTTAGGGATGAAAGCACATAGGAGAAAGAGATATTCTTGAATAACTTTTTTTGTGAAGGTCGGAGAGACTTGGAAAGTGGTTGCATCTGGACTAATTTGGGTCCTGCGGATCGATTGGTACCATCCCCGAGCTTGTACGACCTTCGGAAGAGGTCGACCGACGAAATTCCCCCAAATCTGAGGAGATATTCTTGAATAACGTTTTTTGTGAAGGTCGGAGAGACTTGCAAGTAGGCTCTACCCCCACTAAATGGGGTAGCGCGCATCGATCGGTACCATCCTTGAGCTTCTCCGACTTTCGGAAGGGTTAGGGTTAGGGTTAGGGATGAAAGCACATAGGAGAAAGAGATATTCTTGAATAACTTTTTTTGTGAAGGTCGGAGAGACTTGCAAGTAGGCTCTACCCCCACTAAATGGGGTAGCGCGCATCGATCGGTACCATCCTTGAGCTTCTCCGACTTTCGGAAGGGTTAGGGTTAGGGTTAGGGATGAAAGCACATAGGAGAAAGAGATATTCTTGAATAACTTTTTTTGTGAAGGTCGGAGAGACTTGGAAAGTGGTTGCATCTGGACTAATTTGGGTCCTGCGGATCGATTGGTACCATCCCCGAGCTTGTACGACCTTCGGAAGAGGTCGACCGACGAAATTCCCCCAAATCTGAGGAGATATTCTTGAATAACTTTTTTTGTGAAGGTCGGAGAGACTTGCAAGTAGGCTCTACCCCCACTAAATGGGGTTGCGCGCATCGATCGGTACCATTCTTGAGCTTCTCCGACTTTCGGAAGGGTTAGGGTTAGGGTTAGGGATGAAAGCACATAGGAGAAAGAGATATTCTTGAATAACTTTTTTTGTGAAGGTCGGAGAGACTTGCAAGTAGGCTCTACCCCCACTAAATGGGGTAGCGCGCATCGATCGGTACCATCCTTGAGCTTCTCCGACTTTCGGAAGGGTTAGGGTTAGGGTTAGGGATGAAAGCACATAGGAGAAAGAGATATTCTTGAATAACTTTTTTTGTGAAGGTCGGAGAGACTTGGAAAGTGGTTGCATCTGGACTAATTTGGGTCCTGCGGATCGATTGGTACCATCCCCGAGCTTGTACGACCTTCGGAAGAGGTCGACCGACGAAATTCCCCCAAATCTGAGGAGATATTCTTGAATAACTTTTTTTGTGAAGGTCGGAGAGACTTGCAAGTAGGCTCTACCCCCACTAAATGGGGTTGCGCGCATCGATCGGTACCATCCTTGAGCTTCTCCGACTTTCGGAAGGGTTAGGGTTAGGGTTAGGGATGAAAGCACATAGGAGAAAGAGATATTCTTGAATAACTTTTTTTGTGAAGGTCGGAGAGACTTGCAAGTAGGCTCTACCCCCACTAAATGGGGTAGCGCGCATCGATCGGTACCATCCTTGAGCTTCTCCGACTTTCGGAAGGGTTAGGGTTAGGGTTAGGGATGAAAGCACATAGGAGAAAGAGATATTCTTGAATAACTTTTTTTGTGAAGGTCGGAGAGACTTGCAAGTAGGCTCTACCCCCACTAAATGGGGTAGCGCGCATCGATCGGTACCATCCTTGAGCTTCTCCGACTTTCGGAAGGGTTAGGGTTAGGGTTAGGGATGAAAGCACATAGGAGAAAGAGATATTCTTGAATAACTTTTTTTTGAAGGTCGGAGAGACTTGGAAAGTGGTTGCATCTGGACTAATTTGGGTCCTGCGGATCGATTGGTACCATCCCCGAGCTTGTACGACCTTCGGAAGAGGTCGACCGACGAAATTCCCCCAAATCTGAGGAGATATTCTTGAATAACTTTTTTTGTGAAGGTCGGAGAGACTTGCAAGTAGGCTCTACCCCCACTAAATGGGGTTGCGCGCATCGATCGGTACCATCCTTGAGCTTCTCCGACTTTCGGAAGGGTTAGGGTTAGGGTTAGGGATGAAAGCACATAGGAGAAAGAGATATTCTTGAATAACTTTTTTTGTGAAGGTCGGAGAGACTTGCAAGTAGGCTCTACCCCCACTAAATGGGGTAGCGCGCATCGATCGGTACCATCCTTGAGCTTCTCCGACTTTCGGAAGGGTTAGGGTTAGGGTTAGGGATGAAAGCACATAGGAGAAAGAGATATTCTTGAATAACTTTTTTTGTGAAGGTCGGAGAGACTTGGAAAGTGGTTGCATCTGGACTAATTTGGGTCCTGCGGATCGATTGGTACCATCCCCGAGCTTGTACGACCTTCGGAAGAGGTCGACCGACGAAATTCCCCCAAATCTGAGGAGATATTCTTGAATAACGTTTTTTGTGAAGGTCGGAGAGACTTGCAAGTAGGCTCTACCCCCACTAAATGGGGTAGCGCGCATCGATCGGTACCATCCTTGAGCTTCTCCGACTTTCGGAAGGGTTAGGGTTAGGGTTAGGGATGAAAGCACATAGGAGAAAGAGATATTCTTGAATAACTTTTTTGTGAAGGTCGGAGAGACTTGCAAGTAGGCTCTACCCCCACTAAATGGGGTAGCGCGCATCGATCGGTACCATCCTTGAGCTTCTCCGACTTTCGGAAGGGTTAGGGTTAGGGTTAGGGATGAAAGCACATAGGAGAAAGAGATATTCTTGAATAACTTTTTTTGTGAAGGTCGGAGAGACTTGGAAAGTGGTTGCATCTGGACTAATTTGGGTCCTGCGGATCGATTGGTACCATCCCCGAGCTTGTACGACCTTCGGAAGAGGTCGACCGACGAAATTCCCCCAAATCTGAGGAGATATTCTTGAATAACTTTTTTTGTGAAGGTCGGAGAGACTTGCAAGTAGGCTCTACCCCCACTAAATGGGGTTGCGCGCATCGATCGGTACCATTCTTGAGCTTCTCCGACTTTCGGAAGGGTTAGGGTTAGGGTTAGGGATGAAAGCACATAGGAGAAAGAGATATTCTTGAATAACTTTTTTTGTGAAGGTCGGAGAGACTTGCAAGTAGGCTCTACCCCCACTAAATGGGGTAGCGCGCATCGATCGGTACCATCCTTGAGCTTCTCCGACTTTCGGAAGGGTTAGGGTTAGGGTTAGGGATGAAAGCACATAGGAGAAAGAGATATTCTTGAATAACTTTTTTTGTGAAGGTCGGAGAGACTTGGAAAGTGGTTGCATCTGGACTAATTTGGGTCCTGCGGATCGATTGGTACCATCCCCGAGCTTGTACGACCTTCGGAAGAGGTCGACCGACGAAATTCCCCCAAATCTGAGGAGATATTCTTGAATAACTTTTTTTGTGAAGGTCGGAGAGACTTGCAAGTAGGCTCTACCCCCACTAAATGGGGTTGCGCGCATCGATCAGTACCATCCTTGAGCTTCTCCGACTTTCGGAAGGGTTAGGGTTAGGGTTAGGGATGAAAGCACATAGGAGAAAGAGATATTCTTGAATAACTTTTTTTGTGAAGGTCGGAGAGACTTGGAAAGTGGTTGCATCTGGACTAATTTGGGTCCTGCGGATCGATTGGTACCATCCCCGAGCTTGTACGACCTTCGGAAGAGGTCGACCGACGAAATTCCCCCAAATCTGAGGAGATATTCTTGAATAACTTTTTTTGTGAAGGTCGGAGAGACTTGCAAGTAGGCTCTACCCCCACTAAATGGGGTTGCGCGCATCGATCAGTACCATCCTTGAGCTTCTCCGACTTTCGGAAGGGTTAGGGTTAGGGTTAGGGATGAAAGCACATAGGAGAAAGAGATATTCTTGAATAACTTTTTTTGTGAAGGTCGGAGAGACTTGCAAGTAGGCTCTACCCCCACTAAATGGGGTAGCGCGCATCGATCGGTACCATCCTTGAGCTTCTCCGACTTTCGGAAGGGTTAGGGTTAGGGATGAAAGCACATAGGAGAAAGAGATATTCTTGAATAACTTTTTTTGTGAAGGTCGGAGAGACTTGCAAGTAGGCTCTACCCCCACTAAATGGGGTAGCGCGCATCGATCGGTACCATCCTTGAGCTTCTCCGACTTTCGGAAGGGTTAGGGTTAGGGTTAGGGATGAAAGCACATAGGAGAAAGAGATATTCTTGAATAACTTTTTTTGTGAAGGTCGGAGAGACTTGCAAGTAGGCTCTACCCCCACTAAATGGGGTAGCGCGCATCGATCGGTACCATCCTTGAGCTTCTCCGACTTTCGGAAGGGTTAGGGTTAGGGTTAGGGATGAAAGCACATAGGAGAAAGAGATATTCTTGAATAACTTTTTTTGTGAAGGTCGGAGAGACTTGGAAAGTGGTTGCATCTGGACTAATTTGGGTCCTGCGGATCGATTGGTACCATCCCCGAGCTTGTACGACCTTCGGAAGAGGTCGACCGACGAAATTCCCCCAAATCTGAGGAGATATTCTTGAATAACTTTTTTTGTGAAGGTCGGAGAGACTTGCAAGTAGGCTTTACCCCCACTAAATGGGGTTGCGCGCATCGATCGGTACCATCCTTGAGCTTCTCCGACTTTCGGAAGGGTTAGGGTTAGGGTTAGGGATGAAAGCACATAGGAGAAAGAGATATTCTTGAATAACTTTTTTTGTGAAGGTCGGAGAGACTTGCAAGTAGGCTCTACCCCCACTAAATGGGGTAGCGCACATCGATCGGTACCATCCTTGAGCTTCTCCGACTTTCGGAAGGGTTAGGGTTAGGGTTAGGGATGAAAGCACATAGGAGAAAGAGATATTCTTGAATAACTTTTTTTGTGAAGGTCGGAGAGACTTGGAAAGTGGTTGCATCTGGACTAATTTGGGTCCTGCAGATCGATTGGTACCATCCCCGAGCTTGTACGACCTTCGGAAGAGGTCGACCGACGAAATTCCCCCAAATCTGAGGAGATATTCTTGAATAACTTTTTTTGTGAAGGTCGGAGAGACTTGCAAGTAGGCTCTACCCCCACTAAATGGGGTTGCGCGCATCGATCAGTACCATCCTTGAGCTTCTCCGACTTTCGGAAGGGTTAGGGTTAGGGTTAGGGATGAAAGCACATAGGAGAAAGAGATATTCTTGAATAACTTTTTTTGTGAAGGTCGGAGAGACTTGGAAAGTGGTTGCATCTGGACTAATTTGGGTCCTGCGGATCGATTGGTACCATCCCCGAGCTTGTACGACCTTCGGAAGAGGTCGACCGACGAAATTCCCCCAAATCTGAGGAGATATTCTTGAATAACTTTTTTTGTGAAGGTCGGAGAGACTTGCAAGTAGGCTCTACCCCCACTAAATGGGGTTGCGCGCATCGATCAGTACCATCCTTGAGCTTCTCCGACTTTCGGAAGGGTTAGGGTTAGGGTTAGGGATGAAAGCACATAGGAGAAAGAGATATTCTTGAATAACTTTTTTTGTGAAGGTCGGAGAGACTTGCAAGTAGGCTCTACCCCCACTAAATGGGGTAGCGCGCATCGATCGGTACCATCCTTGAGCTTCTCCGACTTTCGGAAGGGTTAGGGTTAGGGTTAGGGATGAAAGCACATAGGAGAAAGAGATATTCTTGAATAACTTTTTTTGTGAAGGTCGGAGAGACTTGCAAGTAGGCTCTACCCCCACTAAATGGGGTAGCGCGCATCGATCGGTACCATCCTTGAGCTTCTCCGACTTTCGGAAGGGTTAGGGTTAGGGTTAGGGATGAAAGCACATAGGAGAAAGAGATATTCTTGAATAACTTTTTTTGTGAAGGTCGGAGAGACTTGCAAGTAGGCTCTACCCCCACTAAATGGGGTAGCGCGCATCGATCGGTACCATCCTTGAGCTTCTCCGACTTTCGGAAGGGTTAGGGTTAGGGTTAGGGATGAAAGCACATAGGAGAAAGAGATATTCTTGAATAACTTTTTTTGTGAAGGTCGGAGAGACTTGGAAAGTGGTTGCATCTGGACTAATTTGGGTCCTGCGGATCGATTGGTACCATCCCCGAGCTTGTACGACCTTCGAAAGAGGTCGACCGACGAAATTCCCCCAAATCTGAGGAGATATTCTTGAATAACTTTTTTTGTGAAGGTCGGAGAGACTTGCAAGTAGGCTCTACCCCCACTAAATGGGGTAGCGCGCATCGATCGGTACCATCCTTGAGCTTCTCCGACTTTCGGAAGGGTTAGGGTTAGGGTTAGGGATGAAAGCACATAGGAGAAAGAGATATTCTTGAATAACTTTTTTTGTGAAGGTCGGAGAGACTTGGAAAGTGGTTGCATCTGGACTAATTTGGGTCCTGCGGATCGATTGGTACCATCCCCGAGCTTGTACGACCTTTGGAAGAGGTCGACCGACGAAATTCCCCCAAATCTGAGGAGATATTCTTGAATAACTTTTTTTGTGAAGGTCGGAGAGACTTGCAAGTAGGCTCTACCCCCACTAAATGGGGTTGCGCGCATCGATCAGTACCATCCTTGAGCTTCTCCGACTTTCGGAAGGGTTAGGGTTAGGGTTAGGGATGAAAGCACATAGGAGAAAGAGATATTCTTGAATAACTTTTTTTTTGAAGGTCGGAGAGACTTGCAAGTAGGCTCTACCCCCACTAAATGGGGTAGCGCGCATCGATCGGTACCATCTTTGAGCTTCTCCGACTTTCGGAAGGGTTAGGGTTAGGGTTAGGGATGAAAGCACATAGGAGAAAGAGATATTCTTGAATAACTTTTTTTGTGAAGGTCGGAGAGACTTGCAAGTAGGCTCTACCCCCACTAAATGGGGTTGCGCGCATCGATCGGTACCATCCTTGAGCTTCTCCGACTTTCGGAAGGGTTAGGGTTAGGGTTAGGGATGAAAGCACATAGGAGAAAGAGATATTCTTGAATAACTTTTTTTGTGAAGGTCGGAGAGACTTGCAAGTAGGCTCTACCCCCACTAAATGGGGTAGCGCGCATCGATCGGTACCATCCTTGAGCTTCTCCGACTTTCGGAAGGGTTAGGGTTAGGGTTAGGGATGAAAGCACATAGGAGAAAGAGATATTCTTGAATAACTTTTTTTGTGAAGGTCGGAGAGACTTGGAAAGTGGTTGCATCTGGACTAATTTGGGTCCTGCAGATCGATTGGTACCATCCCCGAGCTTGTACGACCTTCGGAAGAGGTCGACCGACGAAATTCCCCCAAATCTGAGGAGATATTCTTGAATAACTTTTTTTGTGAAGGTCGGAGAGACTTGCAAGTAGGCTCTACCCCCACTAAATGGGGTTGCGCGCATCGATCAGTACCATCCTTGAGCTTCTCCGACTTTTGGAAGGGTTAGGGTTAGGGTTAGGGATGAAAGCACATAGGAGAAAGAGATATTCTTGAATAACTTTTTTTGTGAAGGTCGGAGAGACTTGGAAAGTGGTTGCATCTGGACTAATTTGGGTCCTGCGGATCGATTGGTACCATCCCCGAGCTTGTACGACCTTCGGAAGAGGTCGACCGACGAAATTCCCCCAAATCTGAGGAGATATTCTTGAATAACTTTTTTTGTGAAGGTCGGAGAGACTTGCAAGTAGGCTCTACCCCCACTAAATGGGGTAGCGCGCATCGATCGGTACCATCCTTGAGCTTCTCCGACTTTCGGAAGGGTTAGGGTTAGGGATGAAAGCACATAGGAGAAAGAGATATTCTTGAATAACTTTTTTTGTGAAGGTCGGAGAGACTTGCAAGTAGGCTCTACCCCCACTAAATGGGGTAGCGCGCATCGATCGGTACCATCCTTGAGCTTCTCCGACTTTCGGAAGGGTTAGGGTTAGGGTTAGGGATGAAAGCACATAGGAGAAAGAGATATTCTTGAATAACTTTTTTTGTGAAGGTCGGAGAGACTTGGAAAGTGGTTGCATCTGGACTAATTTGGGTCCTGCGGATCGATTGGTACCATCCCCGAGCTTGTACGACCTTTGGAAGAGGTCGACCGACGAAATTCCCCCAAATCTGAGGAGATATTCTTGAATAACTTTTTTTGTGAAGGTCGGAGAGACTTGCAAGTAGGCTCTACCCCCACTAAATGGGGTTGCGCGCATCGATCGGTACCATCCTTGAGCTTCTCCGACTTTCGGAAGGGTTAGGGTTAGGGTTAGGGATGAAAGCACATAGGAGAAAGAGATATTCTTGAATAACTTTTTTTGTGAAGGTCGGAGAGACTTGCAAGTAGGCTCTACCCCCACTAAATGGGGTAGCGCGCATCGATCGGTACCATCCTTGAGCTTCTCCGACTTTCGGAAGGGTTAGGGTTAGGGTTAGGGATGAAAGCACATAGGAGAAAGAGATATTCTTGAATAACTTTTTTTGTGAAGGTCGGAGAGACTTGCAAGTAGGCTCTACCCCCACTAAATGGGGTAGCGCGCATCGATCGGTACCATCCTTGAGCTTCTCCGACTTTCGGAAGGGTTAGGGTTAGGGTTAGGGATGAAAGCACATAGGAGAAAGAGATATTCTTGAATAACTTTTTTTTGAAGGTCGGAGAGACTTGGAAAGTGGTTGCATCTGGACTAATTTGGGTCCTGCGGATCGATTGGTACCATCCCCGAGCTTGTACGACCTTCGGAAGAGGTCGACCGACGAAATTCCCCCAAATCTGAGGAGATATTCTTGAATAACTTTTTTTGTGAAGGTCGGAGAGACTTGCAAGTAGGCTCTACCCCCACTAAATGGGGTTGCGCGCATCGATCGGTACCATCCTTGAGCTTCTCCGACTTTCGGAAGGGTTAGGGTTAGGGTTAGGGATGAAAGCACATAGGAGAAAGAGATATTCTTGAATAACTTTTTTTGTGAAGGTCGGAGAGACTTGCAAGTAGGCTCTACCCCCACTAAATGGGGTAGCGCGCATCGATCGGTACCATCCTTGAGCTTCTCCGACTTTCGGAAGGGTTAGGGTTAGGGTTAGGGATGAAAGCACATAGGAGAAAGAGATATTCTTGAATAACTTTTTTTGTGAAGGTCGGAGAGACTTGGAAAGTGGTTGCATCTGGACTAATTTGGGTCCTGCGGATCGATTGGTACCATCCCCGAGCTTGTACGACCTTCGGAAGAGGTCGACCGACGAAATTCCCCCAAATCTGAGGAGATATTCTTGAATAACGTTTTTTGTGAAGGTCGGAGAGACTTGCAAGTAGGCTCTACCCCCACTAAATGGGGTAGCGCGCATCGATCGGTACCATCCTTGAGCTTCTCCGACTTTCGGAAGGGTTAGGGTTAGGGTTAGGGATGAAAGCACATAGGAGAAAGAGATATTCTTGAATAACTTTTTTTGTGAAGGTCGGAGAGACTTGCAAGTAGGCTCTACCCCCACTAAATGGGGTAGCGCGCATTGATCAGTACCATCCTTGAGCTTCTCCGACTTTCGGAAGGGTTAGGGTTAGGGTTAGGGATGAAAGCACATAGGAGAAAGAGATATTCTTGAATAACTTTTTTTGTGAAGGTCGGAGAGACTTGGAAAGTGGTTGCATCTGGACTAATTTGGGTCCTGCGGATCGATTGGTACCATCCCCGAGCTTGTACGACCTTCGGAAGAGGTCGACCGACGAAATTCCCCCAAATCTGAGGAGATATTGTTGAATAACTTTTTTTGTGAAGGTCGGAGAGACTTGCAAGTAGGCTCTACCCCCACTAAATGGGGTTGCGCGCATCGATCGGTACCATTCTTGAGCTTCTCCGACTTTCGGAAGGGTTAGGGTTAGGGTTAGGGATGAAAGCACATAGGAGAAAGAGATATTCTTGAATAACTTTTTTTGTGAAGGTCGGAGAGACTTGCAAGTAGGCTCTACCCCCACTAAATGGGGTAGCGCGCATCGATCGGTACCATCCTTGAGCTTCTCCGACTTTCGGAAGGGTTAGGGTTAGGGTTAGGGATGAAAGCACATAGGAGAAAGAGATATTCTTGAATAACTTTTTTTGTGAAGGTCGGAGAGACTTGGAAAGTGGTTGCATCTGGACTAATTTTGGTCCTGCGGATCGATTGGTACCATCCCCGAGCTTGTACGACCTTCGGAAGAGGTCGACCGACGAAATTCCCCCAAATCTGAGGAGATATTCTTGAATAACTTTTTTTGTGAAGGTCGGAGAGACTTGCAAGTAGGCTCTACCCCCACTAAATGGGGTTGCGCGCATCGATCAGTACCATCCTTGAGCTTCTCCGACTTTCGGAAGGGTTAGGGTTAGGGTTAGGGATGAAAGCACATAGGAGAAAGAGATATTCTTGAATAACTTTTTTTGTGAAGGTCGGAGAGACTTGGAAAGTGGTTGCATCTGGACTAATTTGGGTCCTGCGGATCGATTGGTACCATCCCCGAGCTTGTACGACCTTCGGAAGAGGTCGACCGACGAAATTCCCCCAAATCTGAGGAGATATTCTTGAATAACTTTTTTTGTGAAGGTCGGAGAGACTTGCAAGTAGGCTTTACCCCCACTAAATGGGGTTGCGCGCATCGATCAGTACCATCCTTGAGCTTCTCCGACTTTCGGAAGGGTTAGGGTTAGGGTTAGGGATGAAAGCACATAGGAGAAAGAGATATTCTTGAATAACTTTTTTTGTGAAGGTCGGAGAGACTTGCAAGTAGGCTCTACCCCCACTAAATGGGGTAGCGCGCATCGATCGGTACCATCCTTGAGCTTCTCCGACTTTCGGAAGGGTTAGGGTTAGGGTTAGGGATGAAAGCACATAGGAGAAAGAGATATTCTTGAATAACTTTTTTTGTGAAGGTCGGAGAGACTTGCAAGTAGGCTCTACCCCCACTAAATGGGGTAGCGCGCATCAATCGGTACCATCCTTGAGCTTCTCCGACTTTCGGAAGGGTTAGGGTTAGGGTTAGGGATGAAAGCACATAGGAGAAAGAGATATTCTTGAATAACTTTTTTTGTGAAGGTCGGAGAGACTTGCAAGTAGGCTCTACCCCCACTAAATGGGGTAGCGCGCATCGATCGGTACCATCCTTGAGCTTCTCCGACTTTCGGAAGGGTTAGGGTTAGGGTTAGGGATGAAAGCACATAGGAGAAAGAGATATTCTTGAATAACTTTTTTTGTGAAGGTCGGAGAGACTTGCAAGTAGGCTCTACCCCCACTAAATGGGGTAGCGCGCATCGATCGGTACCATCCTTGAGCTTCTCCGACTTTCGGAAGGGTTAGGGTTAGGGTTAGGGATGAAAGCACATAGGAGAAAGAGATATTCTTGAATAACTTTTTTTGTGAAGGTCGGAGAGACTTGGAAAGTGGTTGCATCTGGACTAATTTGGGTCCTGCGGATCGATTGGTACCATCCCCGAGCTTGTACGACCTTCGAAAGAGGTCGACCGACGAAATTCCCCCAAATCTGAGGAGATATTCTTGAATAACTTTTTTTGTGAAGGTCGGAGAGACTTGCAAGTAGGCTCTACCCCCACTAAATGGGGTAGCGCGCATCGATCGGTACCATCCTTGAGCTTCTCCGACTTTCGGAAGGGTTAGGGTTAGGGATGAAAGCACATAGGAGAAAGAGATATTCTTGAATAACTTTTTTTGTGAAGGTCGGAGAGACTTGCAAGTAGGCTCTACCCCCACTAAATGGGGTAGCGCGCATCGATCGGTACCATCCTTGAGCTTCTCCGACTTTCGGAAGGGTTAGGGTTAGGGTTAGGGATGAAAGCACATAGGAGAAAGAGATATTCTTGAATAACTTTTTTTGTGAAGGTCGGAGAGACTTGGAAAGTGGTTGCATCTGGACTAATTTGGGTCCTGCGGATCGATTGGTACCATCCCCGAGCTTGTACGACCTTTGGAAGAGGTCGACCGACGAAATTCCCCCAAATCTGAGGAGATATTCTTGAATAACTTTTTTTGTGAAGGTCGGAGAGACTTGCAAGTAGGCTCTACCCCCACTAAATGGGGTTGCGCGCATCGATCGGTACCATCCTTGAGCTTCTCCGACTTTCGGAAGGGTTAGGGTTAGGGTTAGGGATGAAAGCACATAGGAGAAAGAGATATTCTTGAATAACTTTTTTTGTGAAGGTCGGAGAGACTTGCAAGTAGGCTCTACCCCCACTAAATGGGGTAGCGCGCATCGATCGGTACCATCCTTGAGCTTCTCCGACTTTCGGAAGGGTTAGGGTTAGGGTTAGGGATGAAAGCACATAGGAGAAAGAGATATTCTTGAATAACTTTTTTTGTGAAGGTCGGAGAGACTTGCAAGTAGGCTCTACCCCCACTAAATGGGGTAGCGCGCATCGATCGGTACCATCCTTGAGCTTCTCCGACTTTCGGAAGGGTTAGGGTTAGGGTTAGGGATGAAAGCACATAGGAGAAAGAGATATTCTTGAATAACTTTTTTTTGAAGGTCGGAGAGACTTGGAAAGTGGTTGCATCTGGACTAATTTGGGTCCTGCGGATCGATTGGTACCATCCCCGAGCTTGTACGACCTTCGGAAGAGGTCGACCGACGAAATTCCCCCAAATCTGAGGAGATATTCTTGAATAACTTTTTTTGTGAAGGTCGGAGAGACTTGCAAGTAGGCTCTACCCCCACTAAATGGGGTTGCGCGCATCGATCGGTACCATCCTTGAGCTTCTCCGACTTTCGGAAGGGTTAGGGTTAGGGTTAGGGATGAAAGCACATAGGAGAAAGAGATATTCTTGAATAACTTTTTTTGTGAAGGTCGGAGAGACTTGCAAGTAGGCTCTACCCCCACTAAATGGGGTAGCGCGCATCGATCGGTACCATCCTTGAGCTTCTCCGACTTTCGGAAGGGTTAGGGTTAGGGTTAGGGATGAAAGCACATAGGAGAAAGAGATATTCTTGAATAACTTTTTTTGTGAAGGTCGGAGAGACTTGGAAAGTGGTTGCATCTGGACTAATTTGGGTCCTGCGGATCGATTGGTACCATCCCCGAGCTTGTACGACCTTCGGAAGAGGTCGACCGACGAAATTCCCCCAAATCTGAGGAGATATTCTTGAATAACGTTTTTTGTGAAGGTCGGAGAGACTTGCAAGTAGGCTCTACCCCCACTAAATGGGGTAGCGCGCATCGATCGGTACCATCCTTGAGCTTCTCCGACTTTCGGAAGGGTTAGGGTTAGGGTTAGGGATGAAAGCACATAGGAGAAAGAGATATTCTTGAATAACTTTTTTTGTGAAGGTCGGAGAGACTTGCAAGTAGGCTCTACCCCCACTAAATGGGGTAGCGCGCATTGATCAGTACCATCCTTGAGCTTCTCCGACTTTCGGAAGGGTTAGGGTTAGGGTTAGGGATGAAAGCACATAGGAGAAAGAGATATTCTTGAATAACTTTTTTTGTGAAGGTCGGAGAGACTTGGAAAGTGGTTGCATCTGGACTAATTTGGGTCCTGCGGATCGATTGGTACCATCCCCGAGCTTGTACGACCTTCGGAAGAGGTCGACCGACGAAATTCCCCCAAATCTGAGGAGATATTGTTGAATAACTTTTTTTGTGAAGGTCGGAGAGACTTGCAAGTAGGCTCTACCCCCACTAAATGGGGTTGCGCGCATCGATCGGTACCATTCTTGAGCTTCTCCGACTTTCGGAAGGGTTAGGGTTAGGGTTAGGGATGAAAGCACATAGGAGAAAGAGATATTCTTGAATAACTTTTTTTGTGAAGGTCGGAGAGACTTGCAAGTAGGCTCTACCCCCACTAAATGGGGTAGCGCGCATCGATCGGTACCATCCTTGAGCTTCTCCGACTTTCGGAAGGGTTAGGGTTAGGGTTAGGGATGAAAGCACATAGGAGAAAGAGATATTCTTGAATAACTTTTTTTGTGAAGGTCGGAGAGACTTGGAAAGTGGTTGCATCTGGACTAATTTTGGTCCTGCGGATCGATTGGTACCATCCCCGAGCTTGTACGACCTTCGGAAGAGGTCGACCGACGAAATTCCCCCAAATCTGAGGAGATATTCTTGAATAACTTTTTTTGTGAAGGTCGGAGAGACTTGCAAGTAGGCTCTACCCCCACTAAATGGGGTTGCGCGCATCGATCAGTACCATCCTTGAGCTTCTCCGACTTTCGGAAGGGTTAGGGTTAGGGTTAGGGATGAAAGCACATAGGAGAAAGAGATATTCTTGAATAACTTTTTTTGTGAAGGTCGGAGAGACTTGGAAAGTGGTTGCATCTGGACTAATTTGGGTCCTGCGGATCGATTGGTACCATCCCCGAGCTTGTACGACCTTCGGAAGAGGTCGACCGACGAAATTCCCCCAAATCTGAGGAGATATTCTTGAATAACTTTTTTTGTGAAGGTCGGAGAGACTTGCAAGTAGGCTTTACCCCCACTAAATGGGGTTGCGCGCATCGATCAGTACCATCCTTGAGCTTCTCCGACTTTCGGAAGGGTTAGGGTTAGGGTTAGGGATGAAAGCACATAGGAGAAAGAGATATTCTTGAATAACTTTTTTTGTGAAGGTCGGAGAGACTTGCAAGTAGGCTCTACCCCCACTAAATGGGGTAGCGCGCATCGATCGGTACCATCCTTGAGCTTCTCCGACTTTCGGAAGGGTTAGGGTTAGGGTTAGGGATGAAAGCACATAGGAGAAAGAGATATTCTTGAATAACTTTTTTTGTGAAGGTCGGAGAGACTTGCAAGTAGGCTCTACCCCCACTAAATGGGGTAGCGCGCATCAATCGGTACCATCCTTGAGCTTCTCCGACTTTCGGAAGGGTTAGGGTTAGGGTTAGGGATGAAAGCACATAGGAGAAAGAGATATTCTTGAATAACTTTTTTTGTGAAGGTCGGAGAGACTTGCAAGTAGGCTCTACCCCCACTAAATGGGGTAGCGCGCATCGATCGGTACCATCCTTGAGCTTCTCCGACTTTCGGAAGGGTTAGGGTTAGGGTTAGGGATGAAAGCACATAGGAGAAAGAGATATTCTTGAATAACTTTTTTTGTGAAGGTCGGAGAGACTTGCAAGTAGGCTCTACCCCCACTAAATGGGGTAGCGCGCATCGATCGGTACCATCCTTGAGCTTCTCCGACTTTCGGAAGGGTTAGGGTTAGGGTTAGGGATGAAAGCACATAGGAGAAAGAGATATTCTTGAATAACTTTTTTTGTGAAGGTCGGAGAGACTTGGAAAGTGGTTGCATCTGGACTAATTTGGGTCCTGCGGATCGATTGGTACCATCCCCGAGCTTGTACGACCTTCGAAAGAGGTCGACCGACGAAATTCCCCCAAATCTGAGGAGATATTCTTGAATAACTTTTTTTGTGAAGGTCGGAGAGACTTGCAAGTAGGCTCTACCCCCACTAAATGGGGTAGCGCGCATCGATCGGTACCATCCTTGAGCTTCTCCGACTTTCGGAAGGGTTAGGGTTAGGGTTAGGGATGAAAGCACATAGGAGAAAGAGATATTCTTGAATAACTTTTTTTGTGAAGGTCGGAGAGACTTGGAAAGTGGTTGCATCTGGACTAATTTGGGTCCTGCGGATCGATTGGTACCATCCCCGAGCTTGTACGACCTTTGGAAGAGGTCGACCGACGAAATTCCCCCAAATCTGAGGAGATATTCTTGAATAACTTTTTTTGTGAAGGTCGGAGAGACTTGCAAGTAGGCTCTACCCCCACTAAATGGGGTTGCGCGCATCGATCAGTACCATCCTTGAGCTTCTCCGACTTTCGGAAGGGTTAGGGTTAGGGTTAGGGATGAAAGCACATAGGAGAAAGAGATATTCTTGAATAACTTTTTTTTTGAAGGTCGGAGAGACTTGCAAGTAGGCTCTACCCCCACTAAATGGGGTAGCGCGCATCGATCGGTACCATCTTTGAGCTTCTCCGACTTTCGGAAGGGTTAGGGTTAGGGTTAGGGATGAAAGCACATAGGAGAAAGAGATATTCTTGAATAACTTTTTTTGTGAAGGTCGGAGAGACTTGCAAGTAGGCTCTACCCCCACTAAATGGGGTTGCGCGCATCGATCGGTACCATCCTTGAGCTTCTCCGACTTTCGGAAGGGTTAGGGTTAGGGTTAGGGATGAAAGCACATAGGAGAAAGAGATATTCTTGAATAACTTTTTTTGTGAAGGTCGGAGAGACTTGCAAGTAGGCTCTACCCCCACTAAATGGGGTAGCGCGCATCGATCGGTACCATCCTTGAGCTTCTCCGACTTTCGGAAGGGTTAGGGTTAGGGTTAGGGATGAAAGCACATAGGAGAAAGAGATATTCTTGAATAACTTTTTTTGTGAAGGTCGGAGAGACTTGGAAAGTGGTTGCATCTGGACTAATTTGGGTCCTGCAGATCGATTGGTACCATCCCCGAGCTTGTACGACCTTCGGAAGAGGTCGACCGACGAAATTCCCCCAAATCTGAGGAGATATTCTTGAATAACTTTTTTTGTGAAGGTCGGAGAGACTTGCAAGTAGGCTCTACCCCCACTAAATGGGGTTGCGCGCATCGATCAGTACCATCCTTGAGCTTCTCCGACTTTTGGAAGGGTTAGGGTTAGGGTTAGGGATGAAAGCACATAGGAGAAAGAGATATTCTTGAATAACTTTTTTTGTGAAGGTCGGAGAGACTTGGAAAGTGGTTGCATCTGGACTAATTTGGGTCCTGCGGATCGATTGGTACCATCCCCGAGCTTGTACGACCTTCGGAAGAGGTCGACCGACGAAATTCCCCCAAATCTGAGGAGATATTCTTGAATAACTTTTTTTGTGAAGGTCGGAGAGACTTGCAAGTAGGCTCTACCCCCACTAAATGGGGTTGCGCGCATCGATCAGTACCATCCTTGAGCTTCTCCGACTTTCGGAAGGGTTAGGGTTAGGGTTAGGGATGAAAGCACATAGGAGAAAGAGATATTCTTGAATAACTTTTTTTGTGAAGGTCGGAGAGACTTGGAAAGTGGTTGCATCTGGACTAATTTGGGTCCTGCGGATCGATTGGTACCATCCCCGAGCTTGTACGACCTTCGGAAGAGGTCGACCGACGAAATTCCCCCAAATCTGAGGAGATATTCTTGAATAACTTTTTTTGTGAAGGTCGGAGAGACTTGCAAGTAGGCTTTACCCCCACTAAATGGGGTTGCGCGCATCGATCAGTACCATCCTTGAGCTTCTCCGACTTTCGGAAGGGTTAGGGTTAGGGTTAGGGATGAAAGCACATAGGAGAAAGAGATATTCTTGAATAACTTTTTTTGTGAAGGTCGGAGAGACTTGCAAGTAGGCTCTACCCCCACTAAATGGGGTAGCGCGCATCGATCGGTACCATCCTTGAGCTTCTCCGACTTTCGGAAGGGTTAGGGTTAGGGTTAGGGATGAAAGCACATAGGAGAAAGAGATATTCTTGAATAACTTTTTTTGTGAAGGTCGGAGAGACTTGCAAGTAGGCTTTACCCCCACTAAATGGGGTTGCGCGCATCGATCAGTACCATCCTTGAGCTTCTCCGACTTTCGGAAGGGTTAGGGTTAGGGTTAGGGATGAAAGCACATAGGAGAAAGAGATATTCTTGAATAACTTTTTTTGTGAAGGTCGGAGAGACTTGCAAGTAGGCTCTACCCCCACTAAATGGGGTAGCGCGCATCGATCGGTACCATCCTTGAGCTTCTCCGACTTTCGGAAGGGTTAGGGTTAGGGTTAGGGATGAAAGCACATAGGAGAAAGAGATATTCTTGAATAACTTTTTTTGTGAAGGTCGGAGAGACTTGCAAGTAGGCTCTACCCCCACTAAATGGGGTAGCGCGCATCGATCGGTACCATCCTTGAGCTTCTCCGACTTTCGGAAGGGTTAGGGTTAGGGTTAGGGATGAAAGCACATAGGAGAAAGAGATATTCTTGAATAACTTTTTTTGTGAAGGTCGGAGAGACTTGCAAGTAGGCTCTACCCCCACTAAATGGGGTAGCGCGCATCGATCGGTACCATCCTTGAGCTTCTCCGACTTTCGGAAGGGTTAGGGTTAGGGTTAGGGATGAAAGCACATAGGAGAAAGAGATATTCTTGAATAACTTTTTTTGTGAAGGTCGGAGAGACTTGCAAGTAGGCTCTACCCCCACTAAATGGGGTAGCGCGCATCGATCGGTACCATCCTTGAGCTTCTCCGACTTTCGGAAGGGTTAGGGTTAGGGTTAGGGATGAAAGCACATAGGAGAAAGAGATATTCTTGAATAACTTTTTTTGTGAAGGTCGGAGAGACTTGGAAAGTGGTTGCATCTGGACTAATTTGGGTCCTGCGGATCGATTGGTACCATCCCCGAGCTTGTACGACCTTCGAAAGAGGTCGACCGACGAAATTCCCCCAAATCTGAGGAGATATTCTTGAATAACTTTTTTTGTGAAGGTCGGAGAGACTTGCAAGTAGGCTCTACCCCCACTAAATGGGGTAGCGCGCATCGATCGGTACCATCCTTGAGCTTCTCCGACTTTCGGAAGGGTTAGGGTTAGGGTTAGGGATGAAAGCACATAGGAGAAAGAGATATTCTTGAATAACTTTTTTTGTGAAGGTCGGAGAGACTTGGAAAGTGGTTGCATCTGGACTAATTTGGGTCCTGCGGATCGATTGGTACCATCCCCGAGCTTGTACGACCTTTGGAAGAGGTCGACCGACGAAATTCCCCCAAATCTGAGGAGATATTCTTGAATAACTTTTTTTGTGAAGGTCGGAGAGACTTGCAAGTAGGCTCTACCCCCACTAAATGGGGTTGCGCGCATCGATCAGTACCATCCTTGAGCTTCTCCGACTTTCGGAAGGGTTAGGGTTAGGGTTAGGGATGAAAGCACATAGGAGAAAGAGATATTCTTGAATAACTTTTTTTTTGAAGGTCGGAGAGACTTGCAAGTAGGCTCTACCCCCACTAAATGGGGTAGCGCGCATCGATCGGTACCATCTTTGAGCTTCTCCGACTTTCGGAAGGGTTAGGGTTAGGGTTAGGGATGAAAGCACATAGGAGAAAGAGATATTCTTGAATAACTTTTTTTGTGAAGGTCGGAGAGACTTGCAAGTAGGCTCTACCCCCACTAAATGGGGTTGCGCGCATCGATCGGTACCATCCTTGAGCTTCTCCGACTTTCGGAAGGGTTAGGGTTAGGGTTAGGGATGAAAGCACATAGGAGAAAGAGATATTCTTGAATAACTTTTTTTGTGAAGGTCGGAGAGACTTGCAAGTAGGCTCTACCCCCACTAAATGGGGTAGCGCGCATCGATCGGTACCATCCTTGAGCTTCTCCGACTTTCGGAAGGGTTAGGGTTAGGGTTAGGGATGAAAGCACATAGGAGAAAGAGATATTCTTGAATAACTTTTTTTGTGAAGGTCGGAGAGACTTGGAAAGTGGTTGCATCTGGACTAATTTGGGTCCTGCAGATCGATTGGTACCATCCCCGAGCTTGTACGACCTTCGGAAGAGGTCGACCGACGAAATTCCCCCAAATCTGAGGAGATATTCTTGAATAACTTTTTTTGTGAAGGTCGGAGAGACTTGCAAGTAGGCTCTACCCCCACTAAATGGGGTTGCGCGCATCGATCAGTACCATCCTTGAGCTTCTCCGACTTTTGGAAGGGTTAGGGTTAGGGTTAGGGATGAAAGCACATAGGAGAAAGAGATATTCTTGAATAACTTTTTTTGTGAAGGTCGGAGAGACTTGGAAAGTGGTTGCATCTGGACTAATTTGGGTCCTGCGGATCGATTGGTACCATCCCCGAGCTTGTACGACCTTCGGAAGAGGTCGACCGACGAAATTCCCCCAAATCTGAGGAGATATTCTTGAATAACTTTTTTTGTGAAGGTCGGAGAGACTTGCAAGTAGGCTCTACCCCCACTAAATGGGGTAGCGCGCATCGATCGGTACCATCCTTGAGCTTCTCCGACTTTCGGAAGGGTTAGGGTTAGGGATGAAAGCACATAGGAGAAAGAGATATTCTTGAATAACTTTTTTTGTGAAGGTCGGAGAGACTTGCAAGTAGGCTCTACCCCCACTAAATGGGGTAGCGCGCATCGATCGGTACCATCCTTGAGCTTCTCCGACTTTCGGAAGGGTTAGGGTTAGGGTTAGGGATGAAAGCACATAGGAGAAAGAGATATTCTTGAATAACTTTTTTTGTGAAGGTCGGAGAGACTTGGAAAGTGGTTGCATCTGGACTAATTTGGGTCCTGCGGATCGATTGGTACCATCCCCGAGCTTGTACGACCTTCGGAAGAGGTCGACCGACGAAATTCCCCCAAATCTGAGGAGATATTCTTGAATAACTTTTTTTGTGAAGGTCGGAGAGACTTGCAAGTAGGCTCTACCCCCACTAAATGGGGTTGCGCGCATCGATCGGTACCATCCTTGAGCTTCTCCGACTTTCGGAAGGGTTAGGGTTAGGGTTAGGGATGAAAGCACATAGGAGAAAGAGATATTCTTGAATAACTTTTTTTGTGAAGGTCGGAGAGACTTGCAAGTAGGCTCTACCCCCACTAAATGGGGTAGCGCGCATCGATCGGTACCATCCTTGAGCTTCTCCGACTTTCGGAAGGGTTAGGGTTAGGGTTAGGGATGAAAGCACATAGGAGAAAGAGATATTCTTGAATAACTTTTTTTGTGAAGGTCGGAGAGACTTGCAAGTAGGCTCTACCCCCACTAAATGGGGTAGCGCGCATCGATCGGTACCATCCTTGAGCTTCTCCGACTTTCGGAAGGGTTAGGGTTAGGGTTAGGGATGAAAGCACATAGGAGAAAGAGATATTCTTGAATAACTTTTTTTTGAAGGTCGGAGAGACTTGGAAAGTGGTTGCATCTGGACTAATTTGGGTCCTGCGGATCGATTGGTACCATCCCCGAGCTTGTACGACCTTCGGAAGAGGTCGACCGACGAAATTCCCCCAAATCTGAGGAGATATTCTTGAATAACTTTTTTTGTGAAGGTCGGAGAGACTTGCAAGTAGGCTCTACCCCCACTAAATGGGGTTGCGCGCATCGATCGGTACCATCCTTGAGCTTCTCCGACTTTCGGAAGGGTTAGGGTTAGGGTTAGGGATGAAAGCACATAGGAGAAAGAGATATTCTTGAATAACTTTTTTTGTGAAGGTCGGAGAGACTTGCAAGTAGGCTCTACCCCCACTAAATGGGGTAGCGCGCATCGATCGGTACCATCCTTGAGCTTCTCCGACTTTCGGAAGGGTTAGGGTTAGGGTTAGGGATGAAAGCACATAGGAGAAAGAGATATTCTTGAATAACTTTTTTTGTGAAGGTCGGAGAGACTTGGAAAGTGGTTGCATCTGGACTAATTTGGGTCCTGCGGATCGATTGGTACCATCCCCGAGCTTGTACGACCTTCGGAAGAGGTCGACCGACGAAATTCCCCCAAATCTGAGGAGATATTCTTGAATAACGTTTTTTGTGAAGGTCGGAGAGACTTGCAAGTAGGCTCTACCCCCACTAAATGGGGTAGCGCGCATCGATCGGTACCATCCTTGAGCTTCTCCGACTTTCGGAAGGGTTAGGGTTAGGGTTAGGGATGAAAGCACATAGGAGAAAGAGATATTCTTGAATAACTTTTTTTGTGAAGGTCGGAGAGACTTGCAAGTAGGCTCTACCCCCACTAAATGGGGTAGCGCGCATTGATCAGTACCATCCTTGAGCTTCTCCGACTTTCGGAAGGGTTAGGGTTAGGGTTAGGGATGAAAGCACATAGGAGAAAGAGATATTCTTGAATAACTTTTTTTGTGAAGGTCGGAGAGACTTGGAAAGTGGTTGCATCTGGACTAATGTGGGTCCTGCGGATCGATTGGTACCATCCCCGAGCTTGTACGACCTTCGGAAGAGGTCGACCGACGAAATTCCCCCAAATCTGAGGAGATATTGTTGAATAACTTTTTTTGTGAAGGTCGGAGAGACTTGCAAGTAGGCTCTACCCCCACTAAATGGGGTTGCGCGCATCGATCGGTACCATTCTTGAGCTTCTCCGACTTTCGGAAGGGTTAGGGTTAGGGTTAGGGATGAAAGCACATAGGAGAAAGAGATATTCTTGAATAACTTTTTTTGTGAAGGTCGGAGAGACTTGCAAGTAGGCTCTACCCCCACTAAATGGGGTAGCGCGCATCGATCGGTACCATCCTTGAGCTTCTCCGACTTTCGGAAGGGTTAGGGTTAGGGTTAGGGATGAAAGCACATAGGAGAAAGAGATATTCTTGAATAACTTTTTTTGTGAAGGTCGGAGAGACTTGCAAGTAGGCTCTACCCCCACTAAATGGGGTAGCGCGCATCGATCGGTACCATCCTTGAGCTTCTCCGACTTTCGGAAGGGTTAGGGTTAGGGTTAGGGATGAAAGCACATAGGAGAAAGAGATATTCTTGAATAACTTTTTTTGTGAAGGTCGGAGAGACTTGGAAAGTGGTTGCATCTGGACTAATTTGGGTCCTGCGGATCGATTGGTACCATCCCCGAGCTTGTACGACCTTCGGAAGAGGTCGACCGACGAAATTCCCCCAAATCTGAGGAGATATTCTTGAATAACTTTTTTTGTGAAGGTCGGAGAGACTTGCAAGTAGGCTCTACCCCCACTAAATGGGGTTGCGCGCATCGATCGGTACCATCCTTGAGCTTCTCCGACTTTCGGAAGGGTTAGGGTTAGGGTTAGGGATGAAAGCACATAGGAGAAAGAGATATTCTTGAATAACTTTTTTTGTGAAGGTCGGAGAGACTTGCAAGTAGGCTCTACCCCCACTAAATGGGGTAGCGCGCATCGATCGGTACCATCCTTGAGCTTCTCCGACTTTCGGAAGGGTTAGGGTTAGGGTTAGGGATGAAAGCACATAGGAGAAAGAGATATTCTTGAATAACTTTTTTTGTGAAGGTCGGAGAGACTTGCAAGTAGGCTCTACCCCCACTAAATGGGGTAGCGCGCATCGATCGGTACCATCCTTGAGCTTCTCCGACTTTCGGAAGGGTTAGGGTTAGGGTTAGGGATGAAAGCACATAGGAGAAAGAGATATTCTTGAATAACTTTTTTTTGAAGGTCGGAGAGACTTGGAAAGTGGTTGCATCTGGACTAATTTGGGTCCTGCGGATCGATTGGTACCATCCCCGAGCTTGTACGACCTTCGGAAGAGGTCGACCGACGAAATTCCCCCAAATCTGAGGAGATATTCTTGAATAACTTTTTTTGTGAAGGTCGGAGAGACTTGCAAGTAGGCTCTACCCCCACTAAATGGGGTTGCGCGCATCGATCGGTACCATCCTTGAGCTTCTCCGACTTTCGGAAGGGTTAGGGTTAGGGTTAGGGATGAAAGCACATAGGAGAAAGAGATATTCTTGAATAACTTTTTTTGTGAAGGTCGGAGAGACTTGCAAGTAGGCTCTACCCCCACTAAATGGGGTAGCGCGCATCGATCGGTACCATCCTTGAGCTTCTCCGACTTTCGGAAGGGTTAGGGTTAGGGTTAGGGATGAAAGCACATAGGAGAAAGAGATATTCTTGAATAACTTTTTTTGTGAAGGTCGGAGAGACTTGGAAAGTGGTTGCATCTGGACTAATTTGGGTCCTGCGGATCGATTGGTACCATCCCCGAGCTTGTACGACCTTCGGAAGAGGTCGACCGACGAAATTCCCCCAAATCTGAGGAGATATTCTTGAATAACGTTTTTTGTGAAGGTCGGAGAGACTTGCAAGTAGGCTCTACCCCCACTAAATGGGGTAGCGCGCATCGATCGGTACCATCCTTGAGCTTCTCCGACTTTCGGAAGGGTTAGGGTTAGGGTTAGGGATGAAAGCACATAGGAGAAAGAGATATTCTTGAATAACTTTTTTTGTGAAGGTCGGAGAGACTTGCAAGTAGGCTCTACCCCCACTAAATGGGGTAGCGCGCATTGATCAGTACCATCCTTGAGCTTCTCCGACTTTCGGAAGGGTTAGGGTTAGGGTTAGGGATGAAAGCACATAGGAGAAAGAGATATTCTTGAATAACTTTTTTTGTGAAGGTCGGAGAGACTTGGAAAGTGGTTGCATCAAGACTAATTTGGGTCCTGCGGATCGATTGGTACCATCCCCGAGCTTGTACGACCTTCGGAAGAGGTCGACCGACGAAATTCCCCCAAATCTGAGGAGATATTGTTGAATAACTTTTTTTGTGAAGGTCGGAGAGACTTGCAAGTAGGCTCTACCCCCACTAAATGGGGTTGCGCGCATCGATCGGTACCATTCTTGAGCTTCTCCGACTTTCGGAAGGGTTAGGGTTAGGGTTAGGGATGAAAGCACATAGGAGAAAGAGATATTCTTGAATAACTTTTTTTGTGAAGGTCGGAGAGACTTGCAAGTAGGCTCTACCCCCACTAAATGGGGTAGCGCGCATCGATCGGTACCATCCTTGAGCTTCTCCGACTTTCGGAAGGGTTAGGGTTAGGGTTAGGGATGAAAGCACATAGGAGAAAGAGATATTCTTGAATAACTTTTTTTGTGAAGGTCGGAGAGACTTGGAAAGTGGTTGCATCTGGACTAATTTTGGTCCTGCGGATCGATTGGTACCATCCCCGAGCTTGTACGACCTTCGGAAGAGGTCGACCGACGAAATTCCCCCAAATCTGAGGAGATATTCTTGAATAACTTTTTTTGTGAAGGTCGGAGAGACTTGCAAGTAGGCTCTACCCCCACTAAATGGGGTTGCGCGCATCGATCAGTACCATCCTTGAGCTTCTCCGACTTTCGGAAGGGTTAGGGTTAGGGTTAGGGATGAAAGCACATAGGAGAAAGAGATATTCTTGAATAACTTTTTTTGTGAAGGTCGGAGAGACTTGGAAAGTGGTTGCATCTGGACTAATTTGGGTCCTGCGGATCGATTGGTACCATCCCCGAGCTTGTACGACCTTCGGAAGAGGTCGACCGACGAAATTCCCCCAAATCTGAGGAGATATTCTTGAATAACTTTTTTTGTGAAGGTCGGAGAGACTTGCAAGTAGGCTTTACCCCCACTAAATGGGGTTGCGCGCATCGATCAGTACCATCCTTGAGCTTCTCCGACTTTCGGAAGGGTTAGGGTTAGGGTTAGGGATGAAAGCACATAGGAGAAAGAGATATTCTTGAATAACTTTTTTTGTGAAGGTCGGAGAGACTTGCAAGTAGGCTCTACCCCCACTAAATGGGGTAGCGCGCATCGATCGGTACCATCCTTGAGCTTCTCCGACTTTCGGAAGGGTTAGGGTTAGGGTTAGGGATGAAAGCACATAGGAGAAAGAGATATTCTTGAATAACTTTTTTTGTGAAGGTCGGAGAGACTTGAAAGTAGGCTCTACCCCCACTAAATGGGGTAGCGCGCATCGATCGGTACCATCCTTGAGCTTCTCCGACTTTCGGAAGGGTTAGGGTTAGGGTTAGGGATGAAAGCACATAGGAGAAAGAGATATTCTTGAATAACTTTTTTTGTGAAGGTCGGAGAGACTTGCAAGTAGGCTCTACCCCCACTAAATGGGGTAGCGCGCATCGATCGGTACCATCCTTGAGCTTCTCCGACTTTCGGAAGGGTTAGGGTTAGGGTTAGGGATGAAAGCACATAGGAGAAAGAGATATTCTTGAATAACTTTTTTTGTGAAGGTCGGAGAGACTTGGAAAGTGGTTGCATCTGGACTAATTTGGGTCCTGCGGATCGATTGGTACCATCCCCGAGCTTGTACGACCTTCGGAAGAGGTCGACCGACGAAATTCCCCCAAATCTGAGGAGATATTCTTGAATAACTTTTTTTGTGAAGGTCGGAGAGACTTGCAAGTAGGCTTTACCCCCACTAAATGGGGTTGCGCGCATCGATCGGTACCATCCTTGAGCTTCTCCGACTTTCGGAAGGGTTAGGGTTAGGGTTAGGGATGAAAGCACATAGGAGAAAGAGATATTCTTGAATAACTTTTTTTGTGAAGGTCGGAGAGACTTGCAAGTAGGCTCTACCCCCACTAAATGGGGTAGCGCGCATCGATCGGTACCATCCTTGAGCTTCTCCGACTTTCGGAAGGGTTAGGGTTAGGGTTAGGGATGAAAGCACATAGGAGAAAGAGATATTCTTGAATAACTTTTTTTGTGAAGGTCGGAGAGACTTGGAAAGTGGTTGCATCTGGACTAATTTGGGTCCTGCAGATCGATTGGTACCATCCCCGAGCTTGTACGACCTTCGGAAGAGGTCGACCGACGAAATTCCCCCAAATCTGAGGAGATATTCTTGAATAACTTTTTTTTGAAGGTCGGAGAGACTTGCAAGTAGGCTCTACCCCCACTAAATGGGGTTGCGCGCATCGATCAGTACCATCCTTGAGCTTCTCCGACTTTCGGAAGGGTTAGGGTTAGGGTTAGGGATGAAAGCACATAGGAGAAAGAGATATTCTTGAATAACTTTTTTTGTGAAGGTCGGAGAGACTTGGAAAGTGGTTGCATCTGGACTAATTTGGGTCCTGCGGATCGATTGGTACCATCCCCGAGCTTGTACGACCTTCGGAAGAGGTCGACCGACGAAATTCCCCCAAATCTGAGGAGATATTCTTGAATAACTTTTTTTGTGAAGGTCGGAGAGACTTGCAAGTAGGCTCTACCCCCACTAAATGGGGTTGCGCGCATCGATCAGTACCATCCTTGAGCTTCTCCGACTTTCGGAAGGGTTAGGGTTAGGGTTAGGGATGAAAGCACATAGGAGAAAGAGATATTCTTGAATAACTTTTTTTGTGAAGGTCGGAGAGACTTGCAAGTAGGCTCTACCCCCACTAAATGGGGTAGCGCGCATCGATCGGTACCATCCTTGAGCTTCTCCGACTTTCGGAAGGGTTAGGGTTAGGGTTAGGGATGAAAGCACATAGGAGAAAGAGATATTCTTGAATAACTTTTTTTGTGAAGGTCGGAGAGACTTGCAAGTAGGCTCTACCCCCACTAAATGGGGTAGCGCGCATCGATCGGTACCATCCTTGAGCTTCTCCGACTTTCGGAAGGGTTAGGGTTAGGGTTAGGGATGAAAGCACATAGGAGAAAGAGATATTCTTGAATAACTTTTTTTGTGAAGGTCGGAGAGACTTGCAAGTAGGCTCTACCCCCACTAAATGGGGTAGCGCGCATCGATCGGTACCATCCTTGAGCTTCTCCGACTTTCGAAAGGGTTAGGGTTAGGGATGAAAGCACATAGGAGAAAGAGATATTCTTGAATAACTTTTTTTGTGAAGGTCGGAGAGACTTGGAAAGTGGTTGCATCTGGACTAATTTGGGTCCTGCGGATCGATTGGTACCATCCCCGAGCTTGTACGACCTTCGGAAGAGGTCGACCGACGAAATTCCCCCAAATCTGAGGAGATATTCTTGAATAACTTTTTTTGTGAAGGTCGGAGAGACTTGCAAGTAGGCTCTACCCCCACTAAATGGGGTAGCGCGCATCGATCGGTACCATCCTTGAGCTTCTCCGACTTTCGGAAGGGTTAGGGTTAGGGTTAGGGATGAAAGCACATAGGAGAAAGAGATATTCTTGAATAACTTTTTTTGTGAAGGTCGGAGAGACTTGGAAAGTGGTTGCATCTGGACTAATTTGGGTCCTGCGGATCGATTGGTACCATCCCCGAGCTTGTACGACCTTCGGAAGAGGTCGACCGACGAAATTCCCCCAAATCTGAGGAGATATTCTTGAATAACTTTTTTTGTGAAGGTCGGAGAGACTTGCAAGTAGGCTCTACCCCCACTAAATGGGGTTGCGCGCATCGATCAGTACCATCCTTGAGCTTCTCCGACTTTCGGAAGGGTTAGGGTTAGGGTTAGGGATGAAAGCACATAGGAGAAAGAGATATTCTTGAATAACTTTTTTTTTGAAGGTCGGAGAGACTTGCAAGTAGGCTCTACCCCCACTAAATGGGGTAGCGCGCATCGATCGGTACCATCTTTGAGCTTCTCCGACTTTCGGAAGGGTTAGGGTTAGGGTTAGGGATGAAAGCACATAGGAGAAAGAGATATTCTTGAATAACTTTTTTTGTGAAGGTCGGAGAGACTTGCAAGTAGGCTCTACCCCCACTAAATGGGGTTGCGCGCATCGATCGGTACCATCCTTGAGCTTCTCCGACTTTCGGAAGGGTTAGGGTTAGGGTTAGGGATGAAAGCACATAGGAGAAAGAGATATTCTTGAATAACTTTTTTTGTGAAGGTCGGAGAGACTTGCAAGTAGGCTCTACCCCCACTAAATGGGGTAGCGCGCATCGATCGGTACCATCCTTGAGCTTCTCCGACTTTCGGAAGGGTTAGGGTTAGGGTTAGGGATGAAAGCACATAGGAGAAAGAGATATTCTTGAATAACTTTTTTTGTGAAGGTCGGAGAGACTTGGAAAGTGGTTGCATCTGGACTAATTTGGGTCCTGCAGATCGATTGGTACCATCCCCGAGCTTGTACGACCTTCGGAAGAGGTCGACCGACGAAATTCCCCCAAATCTGAGGAGATATTCTTGAATAACTTTTTTTGTGAAGGTCGGAGAGACTTGCAAGTAGGCTCTACCCCCACTAAATGGGGTTGCGCGCATCGATCAGTACCATCCTTGAGCTTCTCCGACTTTTGGAAGGGTTAGGGTTAGGGTTAGGGATGAAAGCACATAGGAGAAAGAGATATTCTTGAATAACTTTTTTTGTGAAGGTCGGAGAGACTTGGAAAGTGGTTGCATCTGGACTAATTTGGGTCCTGCGGATCGATTGGTACCATCCCCGAGCTTGTACGACCTTCGGAAGAGGTCGACCGACGAAATTCCCCCAAATCTGAGGAGATATTCTTGAATAACTTTTTTTGTGAAGGTCGGAGAGACTTGCAAGTAGGCTCTACCCCCACTAAATGGGGTTGCGCGCATCGATCAGTACCATCCTTGAGCTTCTCCGACTTTCGGAAGGGTTAGGGTTAGGGTTAGGGATGAAAGCACATAGGAGAAAGAGATATTCTTGAATAACTTTTTTTGTGAAGGTCGGAGAGACTTGCAAGTAGGCTCTACCCCCACTAAATGGGGTAGCGCGCATCGATCGGTACCATCCTTGAGCTTCTCCGACTTTCGGAAGGGTTAGGGTTAGGGTTAGGGATGAAAGCACATAGGAGAAAGAGATATTCTTGAATAACTTTTTTTGTGAAGGTCGGAGAGACTTGCAAGTAGGCTCTACCCCCACTAAATGGGGTAGCGCGCATCGATCGGTACCATCCTTGAGCTTCTCCGACTTTCGGAAGGGTTAGGGTTAGGGTTAGGGATGAAAGCACATAGGAGAAAGAGATATTCTTGAATAACTTTTTTTGTGAAGGTCGGAGAGACTTGCAAGTAGGCTCTACCCCCACTAAATGGGGTAGCGCGCATCGATCGGTACCATCCTTGAGCTTCTCCGACTTTCGGAAGGGTTAGGGTTAGGGTTAGGGATGAAAGCACATAGGAGAAAGAGATATTCTTGAATAACTTTTTTTGTGAAGGTCGGAGAGACTTGGAAAGTGGTTGCATCTGGACTAATTTGGGTCCTGCGGATCGATTGGTACCATCCCCGAGCTTGTACGACCTTCGGAAGAGGTCGACCGACGAAATTCCCCCAAATCTGAGGAGATATTCTTGAATAACTTTTTTTGTGAAGGTCGGAGAGACTTGCAAGTAGGCTCTACCCCCACTAAATGGGGTTGCGCGCATCGATCAGTACCATCCTTGAGCTTCTCCGACTTTCGGAAGGGTTAGGGTTAGGGTTAGGGATGAAAGCACATAGGAGAAAGAGATATTCTTGAATAACTTTTTTTGTGAAGGTCGGAGAGACTTGCAAGTAGGCTCTACCCCCACTAAATGGGGTAGCGCGCATCGATCGGTACCATCCTTGAGCTTCTCCGACTTTCGGAAGGGTTAGGGTTAGGGTTAGGGATGAAAGCACATAGGAGAAAGAGATATTCTTGAATAACTTTTTTTGTGAAGGTCGGAGAGACTTGCAAGTAGGCTCTACCCCCACTAAATGGGGTAGCGCGCATCGATCGGTACCATCCTTGAGCTTCTCCGACTTTCGGAAGGGTTAGGGTTAGGGTTAGGGATGAAAGCACATAGGAGAAAGAGATATTCTTGAATAACTTTTTTTGTGAAGGTCGGAGAGACTTGCAAGTAGGCTCTACCCCCACTAAATGGGGTAGCGCGCATCGATCGGTACCATCCTTGAGCTTCTCCGACTTTCGGAAGGGTTAGGGTTAGGGTTAGGGATGAAAGCACATAGGAGAAAGAGATATTCTTGAATAACTTTTTTTGTGAAGGTCGGAGAGACTTGGAAAGTGGTTGCATCTGGACTAATTTGGGTCCTGCGGATCGATTGGTACCATCCCCGAGCTTGTACGACCTTCGGAAGAGGTCGACCGACGAAATTCCCCCAAATCTGAGGAGATATTCTTGAATAACTTTTTTTGTGAAGGTCGGAGAGACTTGCAAGTAGGCTCTACCCCCACTAAATGGGGTAGCGCGCATCGATCGGTACCATCCTTGAGCTTCTCCGACTTTCGGAAGGGTTAGGGTTAGGGTTAGGGATGAAAGCACATAGGAGAAAGAGATATTCTTGAATAACTTTTTTTGTGAAGGTCGGAGAGACTTGGAAAGTGGTTGCATCTGGACTAATTTGGGTCCTGCGGATCGATTGGTACCATCCCCGAGCTTGTACGACCTTCGGAAGAGGTCGACCGACGAAATTCCCCCAAATCTGAGGAGATATTCTTGAATAACTTTTTTTGTGAAGGTCGGAGAGACTTGCAAGTAGGCTCTACCCCCACTAAATGGGGTTGCGCGCATCGATCAGTACCATCCTTGAGCTTCTCCGACTTTCGGAAGGGTTAGGGTTAGGGTTAGGGATGAAAGCACATAGGAGAAAGAGATATTCTTGAATAACTTTTTTTTTGAAGGTCGGAGAGACTTGCAAGTAGGCTCTACCCCCACTAAATGGGGTAGCGCGCATCGATCGGTACCATCTTTGAGCTTCTCCGACTTTCGGAAGGGTTAGGGTTAGGGTTAGGGATGAAAGCACATAGGAGAAAGAGATATTCTTGAATAACTTTTTTTGTGAAGGTCGGAGAGACTTGCAAGTAGGCTCTACCCCCACTAAATGGGGTAGCGCGCATCGATCGGTACCATCCTTGAGCTTCTCCGACTTTCGGAAGGGTTAGGGTTAGGGTTAGGGATGAAAGCACATAGGAGAAAGAGATATTCTTGAATAACTTTTTTTGTGAAGGTCGGAGAGACTTGCAAGTAGGCTCTACCCCCACTAAATGGGGTAGCGCGCATCGATCGGTACCATCCTTGAGCTTCTCCGACTTTCGGAAGGGTTAGGGTTAGGGTTAGGGATGAAAGCACATAGGAGAAAGAGATATTCTTGAATAACTTTTTTTGTGAAGGTCGGAGAGACTTGGAAAGTGGTTGCATCTGGACTAATTTGGGTCCTGCGGATCGATTGGTACCATCCCCGAGCTTGTACGACCTTCGGAAGAGGTCGACCGACGAAATTCCCCCAAATCTGAGGAGATATTCTTGAATAACTTTTTTTGTGAAGGTCGGAGAGACTTGCAAGTAGGCTCTACCCCCACTAAATGGGGTTGCGCGAATCGATCAGTACCATCCTTGAGCTTCTCCGACTTTCGGAAGGGTTAGGGTTAGGGTTAGGGATGAAAGCACATAGGAGAAAGAGATATTCTTGAATAACTTTTTTTGTGAAGGTCGGAGAGACTTGCAAGTAGGCTCTACCCCCACTAAATGGGGTAGCGCGCATCGATCGGTACCATCCTTGAGCTTCTCCGACTTTCGGAAGGGTTAGGGTTAGGGTTAGGGATGAAAGCACATAGGAGAAAGAGATATTCTTGAATAACTTTTTTTGTGAAGGTCGGAGAGACTTGCAAGTAGGCTCTACCCCCACTAAATGGGGTAGCGCGCATCGATCGGTACCATCCTTGAGCTTCTCCGACTTTCGGAAGGGTTAGGGTTAGGGTTAGGGATGAAAGCACATAGGAGAAAGAGATATTCTTGAATAACTTTTTTTGTGAAGGTCGGAGAGACTTGCAAGTAGGCTCTACCCCCACTAAATGGGGTAGCGCGCATCGATCAGTACCATCCTTGAGCTTCTCCGACTTTCGGAAGGGTTAGGGTTAGGGTTAGGGATGAAAGCACATAGGAGAAAGAGATATTCTTGAATAACTTTTTTTGTGAAGGTCGGAGAGACTTGGAAAGTGGTTGCATCTGGACTAATTTGGGTCCTGCGGATCGATTGGTACCATCCCCGAGCTTGTACGACCTTCGGAAGAGGTCGACCGACGAAATTCCCCCAAATCTGAGGAGATATTCTTGAATAACTTTTTTTGTGAAGGTCGGAGAGACTTGCAAGTAGGCTCTACCCCCACTAAATGGGGTTGCGCGCATCGATCAGTACCATCTTTGAGCTTCTCCGACTTTCGGAAGGGTTAGGGTTAGGGTTAGGGATGAAAGCACATAGGAGAAAGAGATATTCTTGAATAACTTTTTTTGTGAAGGTCGGAGAGACTTGCAAGTAGGCTCTACCCCCACTAAATGGGGTAGCGCGCATCGATCGGTACCATCCTTGAGCTTCTCCGACTTTCGGAAGGGTTAGGGTTAGGGTTAGGGATGAAAGCACATAGGAGAAAGAGATATTCTTGAATAACCTTTTTTGTGAAGGTCGGAGAGACTTGCAAGTAGGCTCTACCCCCACTAAATGGGGTAGCGCGCATCGATCGGTACCATCCTTGAGCTTCTCCGACTTTCGGAAGGGTTAGGGTTAGGGTTAGGGATGAAAGCACATAGGAGAAAGAGATATTCTTGAATAACTTTTTTTGTGAAGGTCGGAGAGACTTGCAAGTAGGCTCTACCCCCACTAAATGGGGTAGCGCGCATCGATCGGTACCATCCTTGAGCTTCTCCGACTTTCGGAAGGGTTAGGGTTAGGGTTAGGGATGAAAGCACATAGGAGAAAGAGATATTCTTGAATAACTTTTTTTGTGAAGGTCGGAGAGACTTGGAAAGTGGTTGCATCTGGACTAATTTGGGTCCTGCGGATCGATTGGTACCATCCCCGAGCTTGTACGACCTTCGGAAGAGGTCGACCGACGAAATTCCCCCAAATCTGAGGAGATATTCTGGAATAACTTTTTTTGTGAAGGTCGGAGAGACTTGCAAGTAGGCTCTACCCCCACTAAATGGGGTAGCGCGCATCGATCGGTACCATCCTTGAGCTTCTCCGACTTTCGGAAGGGTTAGGGTTAGGGTTAGGGATGAAAGCACATAGGAGAAAGAGATATTCTTGAATAACTTTTTTTGTGAAGGTCGGAGAGACTTGGAAAGTGGTTGCATCTGGACTAATTTGGGTCCTGCGGATCGATTGGTACCATCCCCGAGCTTGTACGACCTTCGGAAGAGGTCGACCGACGAAATTCCCCCAAATCTGAGGAGATATTCTTGAATAACTTTTTTTGTGAAGGTCGGAGAGACTTGCAAGTAGGCTCTACCCCCACTAAATGGGGTTGCGCGCATCGATCAGTACCATCCTTGAGCTTCTCCGACTTTCGGAAGGGTTAGGGTTAGGGTTAGGGATGAAAGCACATAGGAGAAAGAGATATTCTTGAATAACTTTTTTTTTGAAGGTCGGAGAGACTTGCAAGTAGGCTCTACCCCCACTAAATGGGGTAGCGCGCATCGATCGGTACCATCTTTGAGCTTCTCCGACTTTCGGAAGGGTTAGGGTTAGGGTTAGGGATGAAAGCACATAGGAGAAAGAGATATTCTTGAATAACTTTTTTTGTGAAGGTCGGAGAGACTTGCAAGTAGGCTCTACCCCCACTAAATGGGGTAGCGCGCATCGATCGGTACCATCCTTGAGCTTCTCCGACTTTCGGAAGGGTTAGGGTTAGGGTTAGGGATGAAAGCACATAGGAGAAAGAGATATTCTTGAATAACTTTTTTTGTGAAGGTCGGAGAGACTTGCAAGTAGGCTCTACCCCCACTAAATGGGGTAGCGCGCATCGATCGGTACCATCCTTGAGCTTCTCCGACTTTCGGAAGGGTTAGGGTTAGGGTTAGGGATGAAAGCACATAGGAGAAAGAGATATTCTTGAATAACTTTTTTTGTGAAGGTCGGAGAGACTTGGAAAGTGGTTGCATCTGGACTAATTTGGGTCCTGCGGATCGATTGGTACCATCCCCGAGCTTGTACGACCTTCGGAAGAGGTCGACCGACGAAATTCCCCCAAATCTGAGGAGATATTCTTGAATAACTTTTTTTGTGAAGGTCGGAGAGACTTGCAAGTAGGCTCTACCCCCACTAAATGGGGTAGCGCGCATCGATCGGTACCATCCTTGAGCTTCTCCGACTTTCGGAAGGGTTAGGGTTAGGGATGAAAGCACATAGGAGAAAGAGATATTCTTGAATAACTTTTTTTGTGAAGGTCGGAGAGACTTGGAAAGTGGTTGCATCTGGACTAATTTGGGTCCTGCGGATCGATTGGTACCATCCCCGAGCTTGTACGACCTTCGGAAGAGGTCGACCGACGAAATTCCCCCAAATCTGAGGAGATATTCTTGAATAACTTTTTTTGTGAAGGTCGGAGAGACTTGCAAGTAGGCTCTACCCCCACTAAATGGGGTTGCGCGCATCGATCGGTACCATCCTTGAGCTTCTCCGACTTTCGGAAGGGTTAGGGTTAGGGTTAGGGATGAAAGCACATAGGAGAAAGAGATATTCTTGAATAACTTTTTTTGTGAAGGTCGGAGAGACTTGCAAGTAGGCTTTACCCCCACTAAATGGGGTAGCGCGCATCGATCGGTACCATCCTTGAGCTTCTCCGACTTTCGGAAGGGTTAGGGTTAGGGTTAGGGATGAAAGCACATAGGAGAAAGAGATATTCTTGAATAACTTTTTTTGTGAAGGTCGGAGAGACTTGGAAAGTGGTTGCATCTGGACTAATTTGGGTCCTGCGGATCGATTGGTACCATCCCCGAGCTTGTACGACCTTCGGAAGAGGTCGACCGACGAAATTCCCCCAAATCTGAGGAGATATTCTTGAATAACTTTTTTTGTGAAGGTCGGAGAGACTTGCAAGTAGGCTCTACCCCCACTAAATGGGGTAGCGCGCATCGATCGGTACCATCCTTGAGCTTCTCCGACTTTCGGAAGGGTTAGGGTTAGGGTTAGGGATGAAAGCACATAGGAGAAAGAGATATTCTTGAATAACTTTTTTTGTGAAGGTCGGAGAGACTTGCAAGTAGGCTCTACCCCCACTAAATGGGGTAGCGCGCATCGATCGGTACCATCCTTGAGCTTCTCCGACTTTCGGAAGGGTTAGGGTTAGGGTTAGGGATGAAAGCACATAGGAGAAAGAGATATTCTTGAATAACTTTTTTTGTGAAGGTCGGAGAGACTTGGAAAGTGGTTGCATCTGGACTAATTTGGGTCCTGCGGATCGATTGGTACCATCCCCGAGCTTGTACGACCTTCGGAAGAGGTCGACCGACGAAATTCCCCCAAATCTGAGGAGATATTCTTGAATAACTTTTTTTGTGAAGGTCGGAGAGACTTGCAAGTAGGCTCTACCCCCACTAAATGGGGTTACGCGCATCGATCGGTACCATCCTTGAGCTTCTCCGACTTTCGGAAGGGTTAGGGTTAGGGTTAGGGATGAAAGCACATAGGAGAAAGAGATATTCTTGAATAACTTTTTTTGTGAAGGTCGGAGAGACTTGCAAGTAGGCTCTACCCCCACTAAATGGGGTAGCGCGCATCGATCGGTACCATCCTTGAGCTTTTCCGACTTTCGGAAGGGTTAGGGTTAGGGTTAGGGATGAAAGCACATAGGAGAAAGAGATATTCTTGAATAACTTTTTTTGTGAAGGTCGGAGAGACTTGCAAGTAGGCTCTACCCCCACTAAATGGGGTAGCGCGCATCGATCGGTACCATCCTTGAGCTTCTCCGACTTTCGGAAGGGTTAGGGTTAGGGTTAGGGATGAAAGCACATAGGAGAAAGAGATATTCTTGAATAATTTTTTTTGTGAAGGTCGGAGAGACTTGCAAGTAGGCTCTACCCCCACTAAATGGGGTAGCGCGCATCGATCAGTACCATCCTTGAGCTTCTCCGACTTTCGGAAGGGTTAGGGTTAGGGTTAGGGATGAAAGCACATAGGAGAAAGAGATATTCTTGAATAACTTTTTTTGTGAAGGTCGGAGAGACTTGAAAAGTGGTTGCATCTGGACTAATTTGGGTCCTGCGGATCGATTGGTACCATCCCCGAGCTTGTACGACCTTCGGAAGAGGTCGACCGACGAAATTCCCCCAAATCTGAGGAGATATTCTTGAATAACTTTTTTTGTGAAGGTCGGAGAGACTTGCAAGTAGGCTCTACCCCCACTAAATGGGGTAGCGCGCATCGATCGGTACCATCCTTGAGCTTCTCCGACTTTCGGAAGGGTTAGGGTTAGGGATGAAAGCACATAGGAGAAAGAGATATTCTTGAATAACTTTTTTTGTGAAGGTCGGAGAGACTTGGAAAGTGGTTGCATCTGGACTAATTTGGGTCCTGCGGATCGATTGGTACCATCCCCGAGCTTGTACGACCTTCGGAAGAGGTCGACCGACGAAATTCCCCCAAATCTGAGGAGATATTCTTGAATAACTTTTTTTGTGAAGGTCGGAGAGACTTGCAAGTAGGCTCTACCCCCACTAAATGGGGTTGCGCGCATCGATCGGTACCATCCTTGAGCTTCTCCGACTTTCGGAAGGGTTAGGGTTAGGGTTAGGGATGAAAGCACATAGGAGAAAGAGATATTCTTGAATAACTTTTTTTGTGAAGGTCGGAGAGACTTGCAAGTAGGCTTTACCCCCACTAAATGGGGTAGCGCGCATCGATCGGTACCATCCTTGAGCTTCTCCGACTTTCGGAAGGGTTAGGGTTAGGGTTAGGGATGAAAGCACATAGGAGAAAGAGATATTCTTGAATAACTTTTTTTGTGAAGGTCGGAGAGACTTGGAAAGTGGTTGCATCTGGACTAATTTGGGTCCTGCGGATCGATTGGTACCATCTCCTAGCTTGTACGACCTTCGGAAGAGGTCGACCGACGAAATTCCCCCAAATCTGAGGAGATATTCTTGAATAACTTTTTTTGTGAAGGTCGGAGAGACTTGCAAGTAGGCTCTACCCCCACTAAATGGGGTAGCGCGCATCGATCGGTACCATCCTTGAGCTTCTCCGACTTTCGGAAGGGTTAGGGTTAGGGTTAGGGATGAAAGCACATAGGAGAAAGAGATATTCTTGAATAACTTTTTTTGTGAAGGTCGGAGAGACTTGCAAGGAGGCTCTACCCCCACTAAATGGGGTAGCGCGCATCGATCGGTACCATCCTTGAGCTTCTCCGACTTTCGGAAGGGTTAGGGTTAGGGTTAGGGATGAAAGCACATAGGAGAAAGAGATATTCTTGAATAACTTTTTTTGTGAAGGTCGGAGAGACTTGGAAAGTGGTTGCATCTGGACTAATTTGGGTCCTGCGGATCGATTGGTACCATCCCCGAGCTTGTACGACCTTCGGAAGAGGTCGACCGACGAAATTCCCCCAAATCTGAGGAGATATTCTTGAATAACTTTTTTTGTGAAGGTCGGAGAGACTTGCAAGTAGGCTCTACCCCACTAAATGGGGTTACGCGCATCGATCGGTACCATCCTTGAGCTTCTCCGACTTTCGGAAGGGTTAGGGTTAGGGTTAGGGATGAAAGCACATAGGAGAAAGAGATATTCTTGAATAACTTTTTTTGTGAAGGTCGGAGAGACTTCCAAGTAGGCTCTACCCCCACTAAATGGGGTAGCGCGCATCGATCGGTACCATCCTTGAGCTTCTCCGACTTTCGGAAGGGTTAGGGTTAGGGTTAGGGATGAAAGCACATAGGAGAAAGAGATATTCTTGAATAACTTTTTTTGTGAAGGTCGGAGAGACTTGCAAGTAGGCTCTACCCCCACTAAATGGGGTAGCGCGCATCGATCGGTACCATCCTTGAGCTTCTCCGACTTTCGGAAGGGTTAGGGTTAGGGTTAGGGATGAAAGCACATAGGAGAAAGAGATATTCTTGAATAACTTTTTTTGTGAAGGTCGGAGAGACTTGCAAGTAGGCTCTACCCCCACTAAATGGGGTTGCGCGCATCGATCGGTACCATCCTTGAGCTTCTCCGACTTTCGGAAGGGTTAGGGTTAGGGTTAGGGATGAAAGCACATAGGAGAAAGAGATATTCTTGAATAACTTTTTTTGTGAAGGTCGGAGAGACTTGCAAGTAGGCTCTACCCCCACTAAATGGGGTAGCGCGCATCGATCGGTACCATCCTTGAGCTTCTCCGACTTTCGGAAGGGTTAGGGTTAGGGTTAGGGATGAAAGCACATAGGAGAAAGAGATATTCTTGAATAACTTTTTTTGTGAAGGTCGGAGAGACTTGCAAGTAGGCTCTACCCCCACTAAATGGGGTAGCGCGCATCGATCGGTACCATCCTTGAGCTTCTCCGACTTTCGGAAGGGTTAGGGTTAGGGTTAGGGATGAAAGCACATAGGAGAAAGAGATATTCTTGAATAACTTTTTTTGTGAAGGTCGGAGAGACTTGCAAGTAGGCTCTACCCCCACTAAATGGGGTAGCGCGCATCGATCGGTACCATCCTTGAGCTTCTCCGACTTTTGGAAGGGTTAGGGTTAGGGTTAGGGATGAAAGCACATAGGAGAAAGAGATATTCTTGAATAACTTTTTTTGTGAAGGTCGGAGAGACTTGGAAAGTGGTTGCATCTGGACTAATTTGGGTCCTGCGGATCGATTGGTACCATCCCCGAGCTTGTACGACCTTCGGAAGAGGTCGACCGACGAAATTCCCCCAAATCTGAGGAGATATTCTTGAATAACTTTTTTTGTGAAGGTCGGAGAGACTTGCAAGTAGGCTCTACCCCCACTAAATGGGGTTGCGCGCATCGATCGGTACCATCCTTGAGCTTCTCCGACTTTCGGAAGGGTTAGGGTTAGGGTTAGGGATGAAAGCACATAGGAGAAAGAGATATTCTTGAATAACTTTTTTTGTGAAGGTCGGAGAGACTTGGAAAGTGGTTGCATCTGGACTAATTTGGGTCCTGCGGATCGATTGGTACCATCCACGAGCTTGTACGACCTTCGGAAGAGGTCGACCGACGAAATTCCCCCAAATCTGAGGAGATATTCTTGAATAACTTTTTTTGTGAAGGTCGGAGAGACTTGCAAGTAGGCTCTACCCCCACTAAATGGGGTTGCGCGCATCGATCGGTACCATCCTTGAGCTTCTCCGACTTTCGGAAGGGTTAGGGTTAGGGTTAGGGATGAAAGCACATAGGAGAAAGAGATATTCTTGAATAACTTTTTTTGTGAAGGTCGGAGAGACTTGGAAAGTGGTTGCATCTGGACTAATTTGGGTCCTGCGGATCGATTGGTACCATCCCCGAGCTTGTACGACCTTCGGAAGAGGTCGACCGACGAAATTCCCCCAAATCTGAGGAGATATTCTTGAATAACTTTTTTTGTGAAGGTCGGAGAGACTTGCAAGTAGGCTCTACCCCCACTAAATGGGGTTGCGCGCATCGATCAGTACCATCCTTGAGCTTCTCCGACTTTCGGAAGGGTTAGGGTTAGGGTTAGGGATGAAAGCACATAGGAGAAAGAGATATTCTTGAATAACTTTTTTTGTGAAGGTCGGAGAGACTTGGAAAGTGGTTGCATCTGGACTAATTGGGGTCCTGCGGATCGATTGGTACCATCCCCGAGCTTGTACGACCTTCGGAAGAGGTCGACCGACGAAATTCCCCCAAATCTGAGGAGATATTCTTGAATAACTTTTTTTGTGAAGGTCGGAGAGACTTGCAAGTAGGCTCTACCCCCACTAAATGGGGTTGCGCGCATCGATCAGTACCATCCTTGAGCTTCTCCGACTTTCGGAAGGGTTAGGGTTAGGGTTAGGGATGAAAGCACATAGGAGAAAGAGATATTCTTGAATAACTTTTTTTTTGAAGGTCGGAGAGACTTGGAAAGTGGTTGCATCTGGACTAATTTGGGTCCTGCGGATCGATTGGTACCATCCCCGAGCTTGTACGACCTTCGGAAGAGGTCGACCGACGAAATTCCCCCAAATCTGAGGAGATATTCTTGAATAACTTTTTTTGTGAAGGTCGGAGAGACTTGCAAGTAGGCTCTACCCCCACTAAATGGGGTTGCGCGCATCGATCAGTACCATCCTTGAGCTTCTCCGACTTTCGGAAGGGTTAGGGTTAGGGTTAGGGATGAAAGCACATAGGAGAAAGAGATATTCTTGAATAACTTTTTTTGTGAAGGTCGGAGAGACTTGGAAAGTGGTTGCATCTGGACTAATTGGGGTCCTGCGGATCGATTGGTACCATCCCCGAGCTTGTACGACCTTCGGAAGAGGTCGACCGACGAAATTCCCCCAAATCTGAGGAGATATTCTTGAATAACTTTTTTTGTGAAGGTCGGAGAGACTTGCAAGTAGGCTCTACCCCCACTAAATGGGGTTGCGCGCATCGATCAGTACCATCCTTGAGCTTCTCCGACTTTCGGAAGGGTTAGGGTTAGGGATGAAAGCACATAGGAGAAAGAGATATTCTTGAATAACTTTTTTTTTGAAGGTCGGAGAGACTTGCAAGTAGGCTCTACCCCCACTAAATGGGGTAGCGCGCATCGATCGGTACCATCTTTGAGCTTCTCCGACTTTCGGAAGGGTTAGGGTTAGGGTTAGGGATGAAAGCACATAGGAGAAAGAGATATTCTTGAATAACTTTTTTTGTGAAGGTCGGAGAGACTTGCAAGTAGGCTCTACCCCCACTAAATGGGGTAGCGCGCATCGATCGGTACCATCCTTTAGCTTCTCCGACTTTCGGAAGGGTTAGGGTTAGGGTTAGGGATGAAAGCACATAGGAGAAAGAGATATTCTTGAATAACTTTTTTTGTGAAGGTCGGAGAGACTTGCAAGTAGGCTCTACCCCCACTAAATGGGGTAGCGCGCATCGATCGGTACCATCCTTGAGCTTCTCCGACTTTCGGAAGGGTTAGGGTTAGGGTTAGGGATGAAAGCACATAGGAGAAAGAGATATTCTTGAATAACTTTTTTTGTGAAGGTCGGAGAGACTTGGAAAGTGGTTGCATCTGGACTAATTTGGGTCCTGCAGATCGATTGGTACCATCCCCGAGCTTGTACGACCTTCGGAAGAGGTCGACCGACGAAATTCCCCCAAATCTGAGGAGATATTCTTGAATAACTTTTTTTGTGAAGGTCGGAGAGACTTGCAAGTAGGCTCTACCCCCACTAAATGGGGTAGCGCGCATCGATCGGTACCATCTTTGAGCTTCTCCGACTTTCGGAAGGGTTAGGGTTAGGGATGAAAGCACATAGGAGAAAGAGATATTCTTGAATAACTTTTTTTGTGAAGGTCGGAGAGACTTGGAAAGTGGTTGCATCTGGACTAATTTGGGTCCTGCGGATCGATTGGTACCATCCCCGAGCTTGTACGACCTTCGGAAGAGGTCGACCGACGAAATTCCCCCAAATCTGAGGAGATATTCTTGAATAACTTTTTTTGTGAAGGTCGGAGAGACTTGCAAGTAGGCTCTACCCCCACTAAATGGGGTTGCGCGCATCGATCGGTACCATCCTTGAGCTTCTCCGACTTTCGGAAGGGTTAGGGTTAGGGTTAGGGATGAAAGCACATAGGAGAAAGAGATATTCTTGAATAACTTTTTTTGTGAAGGTCGGAGAGACTTGGAAAGTGGTTGCATCTGGACTAATTTGGGTCCTGCAGATCGATTGGTACCATCCCCGAGCTTGTACGACCTTCGGAAGAGGTCGACCGACGAAATTCCCCCAAATCTGAGGAGATATTCTTGAATAACTTTTTTTGTGAAGGTCGGAGAGACTTGCAAGTAGGCTCTACCCCCACTAAATGGGGTTGCGCGCATCGATCAGTACCATCCTTGAGCTTCTCCGACTTTCGGAAGGGTTAGGGTTAGGGTTAGGGATGAAAGCACATAGGAGAAAGAGATATTCTTGAATAACTTTTTTTGTGAAGGTCGGAGAGACTTGGAAAGTGGTTGCATCTGGACTAATTGGGGTCCTGCGGATCGATTGGTACCATCCCCGAGCTTGTACGACCTTCGGAAGAGGTCGACCGACGAAATTCCCCCAAATCTGAGGAGATATTCTTGAATAACTTTTTTTGTGAAGGTCGGAGAGACTTGCAAGTAGGCTCTACCCCCACTAAATGGGGTTGCGCGCATCGATCAGTACCATCCTTGAGCTTCTCCGACTTTCGGAAGGGTTAGGGTTAGGGTTAGGGATGAAAGCACATAGGAGAAAGAGATATTCTTGAATAACTTTTTTTTTGAAGGTCGGAGAGACTTGGAAAGTGGTTGCATCTGGACTAATTTGGGTCTTGCGGATCGATTGGTACCATCCCCGAGCTTGTACGACCTTCGGAAGAGGTCGACCGACGAAATTCCCCCAAATCTGAGGAGATATTCTTGAATAACTTTTTTTGTGAAGGTCGGAGAGACTTGCAAGTAGGCTCTACCCCCACTAAATGGGGTTGCGCGCATCGATCAGTACCATCCTTGAGCTTCTCCGACTTTCGGAAGGGTTAGGGTTAGGGTTAGGGATGAAAGCACATAGGAGAAAGAGATATTCTTGAATAACTTTTTTTGTGAAGGTCGGAGAGACTTGGAAAGTGGTTGCATCTGGACTAATTGGGGTCCTGCGGATCGATTGGTACCATCCCCGAGCTTGTACGACCTTCGGAAGAGGTCGACCGACGAAATTCCCCCAAATCTGAGGAGATATTCTTGAATAACTTTTTTTGTGAAGGTCGGAGAGACTTGCAAGTAGGCTCTACCCCCACTAAATGGGGTTGCGCGCATCGATCAGTACCATCCTTGAGCTTCTCCGACTTTCGGAAGGGTTAGGGTTAGGGTTAGGGATGAAAGCACATAGGAGAAAGAGATATTCTTGAATAACTTTTTTTTTGAAGGTCGGAGAGACTTGCAAGTAGGCTCTACCCCCACTAAATGGGGTAGCGCGCATCGATCGGTACCATCTTTGAGCTTCTCCGACTTTCGGAAGGGTTAGGGTTAGGGTTAGGGATGAAAGCACATAGGAGAAAGAGATATTCTTGAATAACTTTTTTTGTGAAGGTCGGAGAGACTTGCAAGTAGGCTCTACCCCCACTAAATGGGGTAGCGCGCATCGATCGGTACCATCCTTTAGCTTCTCCGACTTTCGGAAGGGTTAGGGTTAGGGTTAGGGATGAAAGCACATAGGAGAAAGAGATATTCTTGAATAACTTTTTTTGTGAAGGTCGGAGAGACTTGCAAGTAGGCTCTACCCCCACTAAATGGGGTAGCGCGCATCGATCGGTACCATCCTTGAGCTTCTCCGACTTTCGGAAGGGTTAGGGTTAGGGTTAGGGATGAAAGCACATAGGAGAAAGAGATATTCTTGAATAACTTTTTTTGTGAAGGTCGGAGAGACTTGGAAAGTGGTTGCATCTGGACTAATTTGGGTCCTGCAGATCGATTGGTACCATCCCCGAGCTTGTACGACCTTCGGAAGAGGTCGACCGACGAAATTCCCCCAAATCTGAGGAGATATTCTTGAATAACTTTTTTTGTGAAGGTCGGAGAGACTTGCAAGTAGGCTCTACCCCCACTAAATGGGGTAGCGCGCATCGATCGGTACCATCCTTGAGCTTCTCCGACTTTCGGAAGGGTTAGGGTTAGGGATGAAAGCACATAGGAGAAAGAGATATTCTTGAATAACTTTTTTTGTGAAGGTCGGAGAGACTTGGAAAGTGGTTGCATCTGGACTAATTTGGGTCCTGCGGATCGATTGGTACCATCCCCGAGCTTGTACGACCTTCGGAAGAGGTCGACCGACGAAATTCCCCCAAATCTGAGGAGATATTCTTGAATAACTTTTTTTGTGAAGGTCGGAGAGACTTGCAAGTAGGCTCTACCCCCACTAAATGGGGTTGCGCGCATCGATCGGTACCATCCTTGAGCTTCTCCGACTTTCGGAAGGGTTAGGGTTAGGGTTAGGGATGAAAGCACATAGGAGAAAGAGATATTCTTGAATAACTTTTTTTGTGAAGGTCGGAGAGACTTGGAAAGTGGTTGCATCTGGACTAATTTGGGTCCTGCGGATCGATTGGTACCATCCCCGAGCTTGTACGACCTTCGGAAGAGGTCGACCGACGAAATACCCCCAAATCTGAGGAGATATTCTTGAATAACTTTTTTTGTGAAGGTCGGAGAGACTTGCAAGTAGGCTCTACCCCCACTAAATGGGGTAGCGCGCATCGATCGGTACCATCCTTGAGCTTCTCCGACTTTCGGAAGGGTTAGGGTTAGGGTTAGGGATGAAAGCACATAGGAGAAAGAGATATTCTTGAATAACTTTTTTTGTGAAGGTCGGAGAGACTTGCAAGTAGGCTCTACCCCCACTAAATGGGGTAGCGCGCATCGATCGGTACCATCCTTGAGCTTCTCCGACTTTCGGAAGGGTTAGGGTTAGGGTTAGGGATGAAAGCACATAGGAGAAAGAGATATTCTTGAATAACTTTTTTTGTGAAGGTCGGAGAGACTTGGAAAGTGGTTGCATCTGGACTAATTTGGGTCCTGCGGATCGATTGGTACCATCCCCGAGCTTGTACGACCTTCGGAAGAGGTCGACCGACGAAATTCCCCCAAATCTGAGGAGATATTCTTGAATAACTTTTTTTGTGAAGGTCGGAGAGACTTGCAAGTAGGCTCTACCCCCACTAAATGGGGTTGCGCGCATCGATCGGTACCATCCTTGAGCTTCTCCGACTTTCGGAAGGGTTAGGGTTAGGGTTAGGGATGAAAGCACATAGGAGAAAGAGATATTCTTGAATAACTTTTTTTGTGAAGGTCGGAGAGACTTGCAAGTAGGCTTTACCCCCACTAAATGGGGTAGCGCGCATCGATCGGTACCATCCTTGAGCTTCTCCGACTTTCGGAAGGGTTAGGGTTAGGGTTAGGGATGAAAGCACATAGGAGAAAGAGATATTCTTGAATAACTTTTTTTGTGAAGGTCGGAGAGACTTGGAAAGTGGTTGCATCTGGACTAATTTGGGTCCTGCGGATCGATTGGTACCATCCCCGAGCTTGTACGACCTTCGGAAGAGGTCGACCGACGAAATTCCCCCAAATCTGAGGAGATATTCTTGAATAACTTTTTTTGTGAAGGTCGGAGAGACTTGCAAGTAGGCTCTACCCCCACTAAATGGGGTAGCGCGCATCGATCGGTACCATCCTTGAGCTTCTCCGACTTTCGGAAGGGTTAGGGTTAGGGTTAGGGATGAAAGCACATAGGAGAAAGAGATATTCTTGAATAACTTTTTTTGTGAAGGTCGGAGAGACTTGCAAGTAGGCTCTACCCCCACTAAATGGGGTAGCGCGCATCGATCGGTACCATCCTTGAGCTTCTCCGACTTTCGGAAGGGTTAGGGTTAGGGTTAGGGATGAAAGCACATAGGAGAAAGAGATATTCTTGAATAACTTTTTTTGTGAAGGTCGGAGAGACTTGGAAAGTGGTTGCATCTGGACTAATTTGGGTCCTGCGGATCGATTGGTACCATCCCCGAGCTTGTACGACCTTCGGAAGAGGTCGACCGACGAAATTCCCCCAAATCTGAGGAGATATTCTTGAATAACTTTTTTTGTGAAGGTCGGAGAGACTTGCAAGTAGGCTCTACCCCCACTAAATGGGGTTACGCGCATCGATCGGTACCATCCTTGAGCTTCTCCGACTTTCGGAAGGGTTAGGGTTAGGGTTAGGGATGAAAGCACATAGGAGAAAGAGATATTCTTGAATAACTTTTTTTGTGAAGGTCGGAGAGACTTGCAAGTAGGCTCTACCCCCACTAAATGGGGTAGCGCGCATCGATCGGTACCATCCTTGAGCTTTTCCGACTTTCGGAAGGGTTAGGGTTAGGGTTAGGGATGAAAGCACATAGGAGAAAGAGATATTCTTGAATAACTTTTTTTGTGAAGGTCGGAGAGACTTGCAAGTAGGCTCTACCCCCACTAAATGGGGTAGCGCGCATCGATCGGTACCATCCTTGAGCTTCTCCGACTTTCGGAAGGGTTAGGGTTAGGGTTAGGGATGAAAGCACATAGGAGAAAGAGATATTCTTGAATAACTTTTTTTGTGAAGGTCGGAGAGACTTGCAAGTAGGCTCTACCCCCACTAAATGGGGTAGCGCGCATCGATCAGTACCATCCTTGAGCTTCTCCGACTTTCGGAAGGGTTAGGGTTAGGGTTAGGGATGAAAGCACATAGGAGAAAGAGATATTCTTGAATAACTTTTTTTGTGAAGGTCGGAGAGACTTGAAAAGTGGTTGCATCTGGACTAATTTGGGTCCTGCGGATCGATTGGTACCATCCCCGAGCTTGTACGACCTTCGGAAGAGGTCGACCGACGAAATTCCCCCAAATCTGAGGAGATATTCTTGAATAACTTTTTTTGTGAAGGTCGGAGAGACTTGCAAGTAGGCTCTACCCCCACTAAATGGGGTAGCGCGCATCGATCGGTACCATCCTTGAGCTTCTCCGACTTTCGGAAGGGTTAGGGTTAGGGATGAAAGCACATAGGAGAAAGAGATATTCTTGAATAACTTTTTTTGTGAAGGTCGGAGAGACTTGGAAAGTGGTTGCATCTGGACTAATTTGGGTCCTGCGGATCGATTGGTACCATCCCCGAGCTTGTACGACCTTCGGAAGAGGTCGACCGACGAAATTCCCCCAAATCTGAGGAGATATTCTTGAATAACTTTTTTTGTGAAGGTCGGAGAGACTTGCAAGTAGGCTCTACCCCCACTAAATGGGGTTGCGCGCATCGATCGGTACCATCCTTGAGCTTCTCCGACTTTCGGAAGGGTTAGGGTTAGGGTTAGGGATGAAAGCACATAGGAGAAAGAGATATTCTTGAATAACTTTTTTTGTGAAGGTCGGAGAGACTTGCAAGTAGGCTTTACCCCCACTAAATGGGGTAGCGCGCATCGATCGGTACCATCCTTGAGCTTCTCCGACTTTCGGAAGGGTTAGGGTTAGGGTTAGGGATGAAAGCACATAGGAGAAAGAGATATTCTTGAATAACTTTTTTTGTGAAGGTCGGAGAGACTTGGAAAGTGGTTGCATCTGGACTAATTTGGGTCCTGCGGATCGATTGGTACCATCTCCTAGCTTGTACGACCTTCGGAAGAGGTCGACCGACGAAATTCCCCCAAATCTGAGGAGATATTCTTGAATAACTTTTTTTGTGAAGGTCGGAGAGACTTGCAAGTAGGCTCTACCCCCACTAAATGGGGTAGCGCGCATCGATCGGTACCATCCTTGAGCTTCTCCGACTTTCGGAAGGGTTAGGGTTAGGGTTAGGGATGAAAGCACATAGGAGAAAGAGATATTCTTGAATAACTTTTTTTGTGAAGGTCGGAGAGACTTGCAAGGAGGCTCTACCCCCACTAAATGGGGTAGCGCGCATCGATCGGTACCATCCTTGAGCTTCTCCGACTTTCGGAAGGGTTAGGGTTAGGGTTAGGGATGAAAGCACATAGGAGAAAGAGATATTCTTGAATAACTTTTTTTGTGAAGGTCGGAGAGACTTGGAAAGTGGTTGCATCTGGACTAATTTGGGTCCTGCGGATCGATTGGTACCATCCCCGAGCTTGTACGACCTTCGGAAGAGGTCGACCGACGAAATTCCCCCAAATCTGAGGAGATATTCTTGAATAACTTTTTTTGTGAAGGTCGGAGAGACTTGCAAGTAGGCTCTACCCCACTAAATGGGGTTACGCGCATCGATCGGTACCATCCTTGAGCTTCTCCGACTTTCGGAAGGGTTAGGGTTAGGGTTAGGGATGAAAGCACATAGGAGAAAGAGATATTCTTGAATAACTTTTTTTGTGAAGGTCGGAGAGACTTGCAAGTAGGCTCTACCCCCACTAAATGGGGTAGCGCGCATCGATCGGTACCATCCTTGAGCTTCTCCGACTTTCGGAAGGGTTAGGGTTAGGGTTAGGGATGAAAGCACATAGGAGAAAGAGATATTCTTGAATAACTTTTTTTGTGAAGGTCGGAGAGACTTGCAAGTAGGCTCTACCCCCACTAAATGGGGTAGCGCGCATCGATCGGTACCATCCTTGAGCTTCTCCGACTTTCGGAAGGGTTAGGGTTAGGGTTAGGGATGAAAGCACATAGGAGAAAGAGATATTCTTGAATAACTTTTTTTGTGAAGGTCGGAGAGACTTGCAAGTAGGCTCTACCCCCACTAAATGGGGTTGCGCGCATCGATCGGTACCATCCTTGAGCTTCTCCGACTTTCGGAAGGGTTAGGGTTAGGGTTAGGGATGAAAGCACATAGGAGAAAGAGATATTCTTGAATAACTTTTTTTGTGAAGGTCGGAGAGACTTGCAAGTAGGCTCTACCCCCACTAAATGGGGTAGCGCGCATCGATCGGTACCATCCTTGAGCTTCTCCGACTTTCGGAAGGGTTAGGGTTAGGGTTAGGGATGAAAGCACATAGGAGAAAGAGATATTCTTGAATAACTTTTTTTGTGAAGGTCGGAGAGACTTGCAAGTAGGCTCTACCCCCACTAAATGGGGTAGCGCGCATCGATCGGTACCATCCTTGAGCTTCTCCGACTTTCGGAAGGGTTAGGGTTAGGGATGAAAGCACATAGGAGAAAGAGATATTCTTGAATAACTTTTTTTGTGAAGGTCGGAGAGACTTGCAAGTAGGCTCTACCCCCACTAAATGGGGTAGCGCGCATCGATCGGTACCATCCTTGAGCTTCTCCGACTTTTGGAAGGGTTAGGGTTAGGGTTAGGGATGAAAGCACATAGGAGAAAGAGATATTCTTGAATAACTTTTTTTGTGAAGGTCGGAGAGACTTGGAAAGTGGTTGCATCTGGACTAATTTGGGTCCTGCGGATCGATTGGTACCATCCCCGAGCTTGTACGACCTTCGGAAGAGGTCGACCGACGAAATTCCCCCAAATCTGAGGAGATATTCTTGAATAACTTTTTTTGTGAAGGTCGGAGAGACTTGCAAGTAGGCTCTACCCCCACTAAATGGGGTTGCGCGCATCGATCGGTACCATCCTTGAGCTTCTCCGACTTTCGGAAGGGTTAGGGTTAGGGTTAGGGATGAAAGCACATAGGAGAAAGAGATATTCTTGAATAACTTTTTTTGTGAAGGTCGGAGAGACTTGGAAAGTGGTTGCATCTGGACTAATTTGGGTCCTGCGGATCGATTGGTACCATCCCCGAGCTTGTACGACCTTCGGAAGAGGTCGACCGACGAAATTCCCCCAAATCTGAGGAGATATTCTTGAATAACTTTTTTTGTGAAGGTCGGAGAGACTTGCAAGTAGGCTCTACCCCCACTAAATGGGGTTGCGCGCATCGATCGGTACCATCCTTGAGCTTCTCCGACTTTCGGAAGGGTTAGGGTTAGGGTTAGGGATGAAAGCACATAGGAGAAAGAGATATTCTTGAATAACTTTTTTTGTGAAGGTCGGAGAGACTTGCAAGTAGGCTTTACCCCCACTAAATGGGGTAGCGCGCATCGATCGGTACCATCCTTGAGCTTCTCCGACTTTCGGAAGGGTTAGGGTTAGGGTTAGGGATGAAAGCACATAGGAGAAAGAGATATTCTTGAATAACTTTTTTTGTGAAGGTCGGAGAGACTTGGAAAGTGGTTGCATCTGGACTAATTTGGGTCCTGCGGATCGATTGGTACCATCCCCGAGCTTGTACGACCTTCGGAAGAGGTCGACCGACGAAATTCCCCCAAATCTGAGGAGATATTCTTGAATAACTTTTTTTGTGAAGGTCGGAGAGACTTGCAAGTAGGCTCTACCCCCACTAAATGGGGTAGCGCGCATCGATCGGTACCATCCTTGAGCTTCTCCGACTTTCGGAAGGGTTAGGGTTAGGGTTAGGGATGAAAGCACATAGGAGAAAGAGATATTCTTGAATAACTTTTTTTGTGAAGGTCGGAGAGACTTGCAAGTAGGCTCTACCCCCACTAAATGGGGTAGCGCGCATCGATCGGTACCATCCTTGAGCTTCTCCGACTTTCGGAAGGGTTAGGGTTAGGGTTAGGGATGAAAGCACATAGGAGAAAGAGATATTCTTGAATAACTTTTTTTGTGAAGGTCGGAGAGACTTGGAAAGTGGTTGCATCTGGACTAATTTGGGTCCTGCGGATCGATTGGTACCATCCCCGAGCTTGTACGACCTTCGGAAGAGGTCGACCGACGAAATTCCCCCAAATCTGAGGAGATATTCTTGAATAACTTTTTTTGTGAAGGTCGGAGAGACTTGCAAGTAGGCTCTACCCCCACTAAATGGGGTTACGCGCATCGATCGGTACCATCCTTGAGCTTCTCCGACTTTCGGAAGGGTTAGGGTTAGGGTTAGGGATGAAAGCACATAGGAGAAAGAGATATTCTTGAATAACTTTTTTTGTGAAGGTCGGAGAGACTTGCAAGTAGGCTCTACCCCCACTAAATGGGGTAGCGCGCATCGATCGGTACCATCCTTGAGCTTTTCCGACTTTCGGAAGGGTTAGGGTTAGGGTTAGGGATGAAAGCACATAGGAGAAAGAGATATTCTTGAATAACTTTTTTTGTGAAGGTCGGAGAGACTTGCAAGTAGGCTCTACCCCCACTAAATGGGGTAGCGCGCATCGATCGGTACCATCCTTGAGCTTCTCCGACTTTCGGAAGGGTTAGGGTTAGGGTTAGGGATGAAAGCACATAGGAGAAAGAGATATTCTTGAATAACTTTTTTTGTGAAGGTCGGAGAGACTTGCAAGTAGGCTCTACCCCCACTAAATGGGGTAGCGCGCATCGATCAGTACCATCCTTGAGCTTCTCCGACTTTCGGAAGGGTTAGGGTTAGGGTTAGGGATGAAAGCACATAGGAGAAAGAGATATTCTTGAATAACTTTTTTTGTGAAGGTCGGAGAGACTTGAAAAGTGGTTGCATCTGGACTAATTTGGGTCCTGCGGATCGATTGGTACCATCCCCGAGCTTGTACGACCTTCGGAAGAGGTCGACCGACGAAATTCCCCCAAATCTGAGGAGATATTCTTGAATAACTTTTTTTGTGAAGGTCGGAGAGACTTGCAAGTAGGCTCTACCCCCACTAAATGGGGTAGCGCGCATCGATCGGTACCATCCTTGAGCTTCTCCGACTTTCGGAAGGGTTAGGGTTAGGGATGAAAGCACATAGGAGAAAGAGATATTCTTGAATAACTTTTTTTGTGAAGGTCGGAGAGACTTGGAAAGTGGTTGCATCTGGACTAATTTGGGTCCTGCGGATCGATTGGTACCATCCCCGAGCTTGTACGACCTTCGGAAGAGGTCGACCGACGAAATTCCCCCAAATCTGAGGAGATATTCTTGAATAACTTTTTTTGTGAAGGTCGGAGAGACTTGCAAGTAGGCTCTACCCCCACTAAATGGGGTTGCGCGCATCGATCGGTACCATCCTTGAGCTTCTCCGACTTTCGGAAGGGTTAGGGTTAGGGTTAGGGATGAAAGCACATAGGAGAAAGAGATATTCTTGAATAACTTTTTTTGTGAAGGTCGGAGAGACTTGCAAGTAGGCTTTACCCCCACTAAATGGGGTAGCGCGCATCGATCGGTACCATCCTTGAGCTTCTCCGACTTTCGGAAGGGTTAGGGTTAGGGTTAGGGATGAAAGCACATAGGAGAAAGAGATATTCTTGAATAACTTTTTTTGTGAAGGTCGGAGAGACTTGGAAAGTGGTTGCATCTGGACTAATTTGGGTCCTGCGGATCGATTGGTACCATCTCCTAGCTTGTACGACCTTCGGAAGAGGTCGACCGACGAAATTCCCCCAAATCTGAGGAGATATTCTTGAATAACTTTTTTTGTGAAGGTCGGAGAGACTTGCAAGTAGGCTCTACCCCCACTAAATGGGGTAGCGCGCATCGATCGGTACCATCCTTGAGCTTCTCCGACTTTCGGAAGGGTTAGGGTTAGGGTTAGGGATGAAAGCACATAGGAGAAAGAGATATTCTTGAATAACTTTTTTTGTGAAGGTCGGAGAGACTTGCAAGGAGGCTCTACCCCCACTAAATGGGGTAGCGCGCATCGATCGGTACCATCCTTGAGCTTCTCCGACTTTCGGAAGGGTTAGGGTTAGGGTTAGGGATGAAAGCACATAGGAGAAAGAGATATTCTTGAATAACTTTTTTTGTGAAGGTCGGAGAGACTTGGAAAGTGGTTGCATCTGGACTAATTTGGGTCCTGCGGATCGATTGGTACCATCCCCGAGCTTGTACGACCTTCGGAAGAGGTCGACCGACGAAATTCCCCCAAATCTGAGGAGATATTCTTGAATAACTTTTTTTGTGAAGGTCGGAGAGACTTGCAAGTAGGCTCTACCCCACTAAATGGGGTTACGCGCATCGATCGGTACCATCCTTGAGCTTCTCCGACTTTCGGAAGGGTTAGGGTTAGGGTTAGGGATGAAAGCACATAGGAGAAAGAGATATTCTTGAATAACTTTTTTTGTGAAGGTCGGAGAGACTTGCAAGTAGGCTCTACCCCCACTAAATGGGGTAGCGCGCATCGATCGGTACCATCCTTGAGCTTCTCCGACTTTCGGAAGGGTTAGGGTTAGGGTTAGGGATGAAAGCACATAGGAGAAAGAGATATTCTTGAATAACTTTTTTTGTGAAGGTCGGAGAGACTTGCAAGTAGGCTCTACCCCCACTAAATGGGGTAGCGCGCATCGATCGGTACCATCCTTGAGCTTCTCCGACTTTCGGAAGGGTTAGGGTTAGGGTTAGGGATGAAAGCACATAGGAGAAAGAGATATTCTTGAATAACTTTTTTTGTGAAGGTCGGAGAGACTTGCAAGTAGGCTCTACCCCCACTAAATGGGGTTGCGCGCATCGATCGGTACCATCCTTGAGCTTCTCCGACTTTCGGAAGGGTTAGGGTTAGGGTTAGGGATGAAAGCACATAGGAGAAAGAGATATTCTTGAATAACTTTTTTTGTGAAGGTCGGAGAGACTTGCAAGTAGGCTCTACCCCCACTAAATGGGGTAGCGCGCATCGATCGGTACCATCCTTGAGCTTCTCCGACTTTCGGAAGGGTTAGGGTTAGGGTTAGGGATGAAAGCACATAGGAGAAAGAGATATTCTTGAATAACTTTTTTTGTGAAGGTCGGAGAGACTTGCAAGTAGGCTCTACCCCCACTAAATGGGGTAGCGCGCATCGATCGGTACCATCCTTGAGCTTCTCCGACTTTCGGAAGGGTTAGGGTTAGGGATGAAAGCACATAGGAGAAAGAGATATTCTTGAATAACTTTTTTTGTGAAGGTCGGAGAGACTTGCAAGTAGGCTCTACCCCCACTAAATGGGGTAGCGCGCATCGATCGGTACCATCCTTGAGCTTCTCCGACTTTTGGAAGGGTTAGGGTTAGGGTTAGGGATGAAAGCACATAGGAGAAAGAGATATTCTTGAATAACTTTTTTTGTGAAGGTCGGAGAGACTTGGAAAGTGGTTGCATCTGGACTAATTTGGGTCCTGCGGATCGATTGGTACCATCCCCGAGCTTGTACGACCTTCGGAAGAGGTCGACCGACGAAATTCCCCCAAATCTGAGGAGATATTCTTGAATAACTTTTTTTGTGAAGGTCGGAGAGACTTGCAAGTAGGCTCTACCCCCACTAAATGGGGTTGCGCGCATCGATCGGTACCATCCTTGAGCTTCTCCGACTTTCGGAAGGGTTAGGGTTAGGGTTAGGGATGAAAGCACATAGGAGAAAGAGATATTCTTGAATAACTTTTTTTGTGAAGGTCGGAGAGACTTGGAAAGTGGTTGCATCTGGACTAATTTGGGTCCTGCGGATCGATTGGTACCATCCCCGAGCTTGTACGACCTTCGGAAGAGGTCGACCGACGAAATTCCCCCAAATCTGAGGAGATATTCTTGAATAACTTTTTTTGTGAAGGTCGGAGAGACTTGCAAGTAGGCTCTACCCCCACTAAATGGGGTTGCGCGCATCGATCGGTACCATCCTTGAGCTTCTCCGACTTTCGGAAGGGTTAGGGTTAGGGTTAGGGATGAAAGCACATAGGAGAAAGAGATATTCTTGAATAACTTTTTTTGTGAAGGTCGGAGAGACTTGGAAAGTGGTTGCATCTGGACTAATTGGGGTCCTGCGGATCGATTGGTACCATCCCCGAGCTTGTACGACCTTCGGAAGAGGTCGACCGACGAAATTCCCCCAAATCTGAGGAGATATTCTTGAATAACTTTTTTTGTGAAGGTCGGAGAGACTTGCAAGTAGGCTCTACCCCCACTAAATGGGGTTGCGCGCATCGATCAGTACCATCCTTGAGCTTCTCCGACTTTCGGAAGGGTTAGGGTTAGGGTTAGGGATGAAAGCACATAGGAGAAAGAGATATTCTTGAATAACTTTTTTTTTGAAGGTCGGAGAGACTTGGAAAGTGGTTGCATCTGGACTAATTTGGGTCCTGCGGATCGATTGGTACCATCCCCGAGCTTGTACGACCTTCGGAAGAGGTCGACCGACGAAATTCCCCCAAATCTGAGGAGATATTCTTGAATAACTTTTTTTGTGAAGGTCGGAGAGACTTGCAAGTAGGCTCTACCCCCACTAAATGGGGTTGCGCGCATCGATCAGTACCATCCTTGAGCTTCTCCGACTTTCGGAAGGGTTAGGGTTAGGGTTAGGGATGAAAGCACATAGGAGAAAGAGATATTCTTGAATAACTTTTTTTGTGAAGGTCGGAGAGACTTGGAAAGTGGTTGCATCTGGACTAATTGGGGTCCTGCGGATCGATTGGTACCATCCCCGAGCTTGTACGACCTTCGGAAGAGGTCGACCGACGAAATTCCCCCAAATCTGAGGAGATATTCTTGAATAACTTTTTTTGTGAAGGTCGGAGAGACTTGCAAGTAGGCTCTACCCCCACTAAATGGGGTTGCGCGCATCGATCAGTACCATCCTTGAGCTTCTCCGACTTTCGGAAGGGTTAGGGTTAGGGTTAGGGATGAAAGCACATAGGAGAAAGAGATATTCTTGAATAACTTTTTTTTTGAAGGTCGGAGAGACTTGCAAGTAGGCTCTACCCCCACTAAATGGGGTAGCGCGCATCGATCGGTACCATCTTTGAGCTTCTCCGACTTTCGGAAGGGTTAGGGTTAGGGTTAGGGATGAAAGCACATAGGAGAAAGAGATATTCTTGAATAACTTTTTTTGTGAAGGTCGGAGAGACTTGCAAGTAGGCTCTACCCCCACTAAATGGGGTAGCGCGCATCGATCGGTACCATCCTTTAGCTTCTCCGACTTTCGGAAGGGTTAGGGTTAGGGTTAGGGATGAAAGCACATAGGAGAAAGAGATATTCTTGAATAACTTTTTTTGTGAAGGTCGGAGAGACTTGCAAGTAGGCTCTACCCCCACTAAATGGGGTAGCGCGCATCGATCGGTACCATCCTTGAGCTTCTCCGACTTTCGGAAGGGTTAGGGTTAGGGTTAGGGATGAAAGCACATAGGAGAAAGAGATATTCTTGAATAACTTTTTTTGTGAAGGTCGGAGAGACTTGGAAAGTGGTTGCATCTGGACTAATTTGGGTCCTGCAGATCGATTGGTACCATCCCCGAGCTTGTACGACCTTCGGAAGAGGTCGACCGACGAAATTCCCCCAAATCTGAGGAGATATTCTTGAATAACTTTTTTTGTGAAGGTCGGAGAGACTTGCAAGTAGGCTCTACCCCCACTAAATGGGGTAGCGCGCATCGATCGGTACCATCCTTGAGCTTCTCCGACTTTCGGAAGGGTTAGGGATGAAAGCACATAGGAGAAAGAGATATTCTTGAATAACTTTTTTTGTGAAGGTCGGAGAGACTTGGAAAGTGGTTGCATCTGGACTAATTTGGGTCCTGCGGATCGATTGGTACCATCCCCGAGCTTGTACGACCTTCGGAAGAGGTCGACCGACGAAATTCCCCCAAATCTGAGGGGATATTCTTGAATAACTTTTTTTGTGAAGGTCGGAGAGACTTGCAAGTAGGCTCTACCCCCACTAAATGGGGTTGCGCGCATCGATCGGTACCATCCTTGAGCTTCTCCGACTTTCGGAAGGGTTAGGGTTAGGGTTAGGGATGAAAGCACATAGGAGAAAGAGATATTCTTGAATAACTTTTTTTGTGAAGGTCGGAGAGACTTGGAAAGTGGTTGCATCTGGACTAATTTGGGTCCTGCGGATCGATTGGTACCATCCCCGAGCTTGTACGACCTTCGGAAGAGGTCGACCGACGAAATACCCCCAAATCTGAGGAGATATTCTTGAATAACTTTTTTTGTGAAGGTCGGAGAGACTTGCAAGTAGGCTCTACCCCCACTAAATGGGGTAGCGCGCATCGATCGGTACCATCCTTGAGCTTCTCCGACTTTCGGAAGGGTTAGGGTTAGGGTTAGGGATGAAAGCACATAGGAGAAAGAGATATTCTTGAATAACTTTTTTTGTGAAGGTCGGAGAGACTTGCAAGTAGGCTCTACCCCCACTAAATGGGGTAGCGCGCATCGATCGGTACCATCCTTGAGCTTCTCCGACTTTCGGAAGGGTTAGGGTTAGGGTTAGGGATGAAAGCACATAGGAGAAAGAGATATTCTTGAATAACTTTTTTTGTGAAGGTCGGAGAGACTTGGAAAGTGGTTGCATCTGGACTAATTTGGGTCCTGCGGATCGATTGGTACCATCCCCGAGCTTGTACGACCTTCGGAAGAGGTCGACCGACGAAATTCCCCCAAATCTGAGGAGATATTCTTGAATAACTTTTTTTGTGAAGGTCGGAGAGACTTGCAAGTAGGCTCTACCCCCACTAAATGGGGTTACGCGCATCGATCGGTACCATCCTTGAGCTTCTCCGACTTTCGGAAGGGTTAGGGTTAGGGTTAGGGATGAAAGCACATAGGAGAAAGAGATATTCTTGAATAACTTTTTTTGTGAAGGTCGGAGAGACTTGCAAGTAGGCTCTACCCCCACTAAATGGGGTAGCGCGCATCGATCGGTACCATCCTTGAGCTTCTCCGACTTTCGGAAGGGTTAGGGTTAGGGTTAGGGATGAAAGCACATAGGAGAAAGAGATATTCTTGAATAACTTTTTTTGTGAAGGTCGGAGAGACTTGGAAAGTGGTTGCATCTGGACTAATTTGGGTCCTGCGGATCGATTGGTACCATCCCCGAGCTTGTACGACCTTCGGAGGAGGTCGACCGACGAAATTCCCCCAAATCTGAGGAGATATTCTTGAATAACTTTTTTTGTGAAGGTCGGAGAGACTTGCAAGTAGGCTCTACCCCCACTAAATGGGGTTGCGCGCATCGATCAGTACCATCCTTGAGCTTCTCCGACTTTCGGAAGGGTTAGGGTTAGGGTTAGGGATGAAAGCACATAGGAGAAAGAGATATTCTTGAATAACTTTTTTTGTGAAGGTCGGAGAGACTTGGAAAGTGGTTGCATCTGGACTAATTTGGGTCCTGCGGATCGATTGGTACCATCCCCGAGCTTGTACGACCTTCGGAAGAGGTCGACCGACGAAATTCCCCCAAATCTGAGGAGATATTCTTGAATAACTTTTTTTGTGAAGGTCGGAGAGACTTGCAAGTAGGCTCTACCCCCACTAAATGGGGTTGCGCGCATCGATCAGTACCATCCTTGAGCTTCTCCGACTTTCGGAAGGGTTAGGGTTAGGGTTAGGGATGAAAGCACATAGGAGAAAGAGATATTCTTGAATAACTTTTTTTTTGAAGGTCGGAGAGACTTGCAAGTAGGCTCTACCCCCACTAAATGGGGTAGCGCGCATCGATCGGTACCATCTTTGAGCTTCTCCGACTTTCGGAAGGGTTAGGGTTAGGGTTAGGGATGAAAGCACATAGGAGAAAGAGATATTCTTGAATAACTTTTTTTGTGAAGGTCGGAGAGACTTGCAAGTAGGCTCTACCCCCACTAAATGGGGTAGCGCGCATCGATCGGTACCATCCTTGAGCTTCTCCGACTTTCGGAAGGGTTAGGGTTAGGGTTAGGGATGAAAGCACATAGGAGAAAGAGATATTCTTGAATAACTTTTTTTGTGAAGGTCGGAGAGACTTGCAAGTAGGCTCTACCCCCACTAAATGGGGTAGCGCGCATCGATCGGTACCATCCTTGAGCTTCTCCGACTTTCGGAAGGGTTAGGGTTAGGGTTAGGGATGAAAGCACATAGGAGAAAGAGATATTCTTGAATAACTTTTTTTGTGAAGGTCGGAGAGACTTGGAAAGTGGTTGCATCTGGACTAATTTGGGTCCTGCGGATCGATTGGTACCATCCCCGAGCTTGTACGACCTTCGGAAGAGGTCGACCGACGAAATTCCCCCAAATCTGAGGAGATATTCTTGAATAACTTTTTTTGTGAAGGTCGGAGAGACTTGCAAGTAGGCTCTACCCCCACTAAATGGGGTAGCGCGCATCGATCGGTACCATCCTTGAGCTTCTCCGACTTTCGGAAGGGTTAGGGTTAGGGATGAAAGCACATAGGAGAAAGAGATATTCTTGAATAACTTTTTTTGTGAAGGTCGGAGAGACTTGGAAAGTGGTTGCATCTGGACTAATTTGGGTCCTGCGGATCGATTGGTACCATCCCCGAGCTTGTACGACCTTCGGAAGAGGTCGACCGACGAAATTCCCCCAAATCTGAGGAGATATTCTTGAATAACTTTTTTTGTGAAGGTCGGAGAGACTTGCAAGTAGGCTCTACCCCCACTAAATGGGGTTGCGCGCATCGATCGGTACCATCCTTGAGCTTCTCCGACTTTCGGAAGGGTTAGGGTTAGGGTTAGGGATGAAAGCACATAGGAGAAAGAGATATTCTTGAATAACTTTTTTTGTGAAGGTCGGAGAGACTTGCAAGTAGGCTTTACCCCCACTAAATGGGGTAGCGCGCATCGATCGGTACCATCCTTGAGCTTCTCCGACTTTCGGAAGGGTTAGGGTTAGGGTTAGGGATGAAAGCACATAGGAGAAAGAGATATTCTTGAATAACTTTTTTTGTGAAGGTCGGAGAGACTTGGAAAGTGGTTGCATCTGGACTAATTTGGGTCCTGCGGATCGATTGGTACCATCCCCGAGCTTGTACGACCTTCGGAAGAGGTCGACCGACGAAATTCCCCCAAATCTGAGGAGATATTCTTGAATAACTTTTTTTGTGAAGGTCGGAGAGACTTGCAAGTAGGCTCTACCCCCACTAAATGGGGTTGCGCGCATCGATCAGTACCATCCTTGAGCTTCTCCGACTTTCGGAAGGGTTAGGGTTAGGGTTAGGGATGAAAGCACATAGGAGAAAGAGATATTCTTGAATAACTTTTTTTGTGAAGGTCGGAGAGACTTGCAAGTAGGCTCTACCCCCACTAAATGGGGTAGCGCGCATCGATCGGTACCATCCTTGAGCTTCTCCGACTTTCGGAAGGGTTAGGGTTAGGGTTAGGGATGAAAGCACATAGAAGAAAGAGATATTCTTGAATAACTATTTTTGTGAAGGTCGGAGAGACTTGGAAAGTGGTTGCATCTGGACTAATTTGGGTCCTGCGGATCGATTGGTACCATCCCCGAGCTTGTACGACCTTCGAAAGAGGTCGACCGACGAAATTCCCCCAAATCTGAGGAGATATTCTTGAATAACTTTTTTTGTGAAGGTCGGAGAGACTTGCAAGTAGGCTCTACCCCCACTAAATGGGGTAGCGCGCATCGATCGGTACCATCCTTGAGCTTCTCCGACTTTCGGAAGGGTTAGGGTTAGGGATGAAAGCACATAGGAGAAAGAGATATTCTTGAATAACTTTTTTTGTGAAGGTCGGAGAGACTTGGAAAGTGGTTGCATCTGGACTAATTTGGGTCCTGCGGATCGATTGGTACCATCCCCGAGCTTGTACGACCTTCGAAAGAGGTCGACCGACGAAATTCCCCCAAATCTGAGGAGATATTCTTACATAACTTTTTTTGTGAAGGTCGGAGAGACTTGCAAGTAGGCTCTACCCCCACTAAATGGGGTAGCGCGCATCGATCGGTACCATCCTTGAGCTTCTCCAACTTTCGGAAGGGTTAGGGTTAGGGTTAGGGATGAAAGCACATAGGAGAAAGAGATATTCTTGAATAACTTTTTTTGTGAAGGTCGGAGAGACTTGCAAGTAGGCTCTACCCCCACTAAATGGGGTAGCGCGCATCGATCGGTACCATCCTTGAGCTTCTCCGACTTTCGGAAGGGTTAGGGTTAGGGTTAGGGATGAAAGCACATAGGAGAAAGAGATATTCTTGAATAACTTTTTTTGTGAAGGTCGGAGAGACTTGGAAAGTGGTTGCATCTGGACTAATTTGGGTCCTGCGGATCGATTGGTACCATCCCCGAGCTTGTACGACCTTCGGAAGAGGTCGACCGACGAAATTCCCCCAAATCTGAGGAGATATTCTTGAATAACTTTTTTTGTGAAGGTCGGAGAGACTTGCAAGTAGGCTCTACCCCCACTAAATGGGGTTGCGCGCATCGATCGGTACCATCCTTGAGCTTCTCCGACTTTCGGAAGGGTTAGGGTTAGGGTTAGGGATGAAAGCACATAGGAGAAAGAGATATTCTTGAATAACTTTTTTTGTGAAGGTCGGAGAGACTTGCAAGTAGGCTCTACCCCCACTAAATGGGGTTACGCGCATCGATCGGTACCATCCTTGAGCTTCTCCGACTTTCGGAAGGGTTAGGGTTAGGGTTAGGGATGAAAGCACATAGGAGAAAGAGATATTCTTGAATAACTTTTTTTGTGAAGGTCGGAGAGACTTGCAAGTAGGCTCTACCCCCACTAAATGGGGTAGCGCGCATCGATCGGTACCATCCTTGAGCTTCTCCGACTTTCGGAAGGGTTAGGGTTAGGGTTAGGGATGAAAGCACATAGGAGAAAGAGATATTCTTGAATAACTTTTTTTGTGAAGGTCGGAGAGACTTGGAAAGTGGTTGCATCTGGACTAATTTGGGTCCTGCGGATCGATTGGTACCATCCCCGAGCTTGTACGACCTTCGGAGGAGGTCGACCGACGAAATTCCCCCAAATCTGAGGAGATATTCTTGAATAACTTTTTTTGTGAAGGTCGGAGAGACTTGCAAGTAGGCTCTACCCCCACTAAATGGGGTTGCGCGCATCGATCGGTACCATCCTTGAGCTTCTCCGACTTTCGGAAGGGTTAGGGTTAGGGTTAGGGATGAAAGCACATAGGAGAAAGAGATATTCTTGAATAACTTTTTTTGTGAAGGTCGGAGAGACTTGCAAGTAGGCTTTACCCCCACTAAATGGGGTAGCGCGCATCGATCGGTACCATCCTTGAGCTTCTCCGACTTTCGGAAGGGTTAGGGTTAGGGTTAGGGATGAAAGCACATAGGAGAAAGAGATATTCTTGAATAACTTTTTTTGTGAAGGTCGGAGAGACTTGCAAGTAGGCTCTACCCCCACTAAATGGGGTAGCGCGCATCGATCGGTACCATCCTTGAGCTTCTCCGACTTTCGGAAGGGTTAGGGTTAGGGTTAGGGATGAAAGCACATAGGAGAAAGAGATATTCTTGAATAACTTTTTTTGTGAAGGTCGGAGAGACTTGCAAGTAGGCTCTACCCCCACTAAATGGGGTAGCGCGCATCGATCGGTACCATCCTTGAGCTTCTCCGACTTTCGGAAGGGTTAGGGTTAGGGTTAGGGATGAAAGCACATAGGAGAAAGAGATATTCTTGAATAACTTTTTTTGTGAAGGTCGGAGAGACTTGGAAAGTGGTTGCATCTGGACTAATTTGGGTCCTGCGGATCGATTGGTACCATCCCCGAGCTTGTACGACCTTCGGAAGAGGTCGACCGACGAAATTCCCCCAAATCTGAGGAGATATTCTTGAATAACTTTTTTTGTGAAGGTCGGAGAGACTTGCAAGTAGGCTCTACCCCCACTAAATGGGGTAGCGCGCATCGATCGGTACCATCCTTGAGCTTCTCCGACTTTCGGAAGGGTTAGGGTTAGGGATGAAAGCACATAGGAGAAAGAGATATTCTTGAATAACTTTTTTTGTGAAGGTCGGAGAGACTTGGAAAGTGGTTGCATCTGGACTAATTTGGGTCCTGCGGATCGATTGGTACCATCCCCGAGCTTGTACGACCTTCGGAAGAGGTCGACCGACGAAATTCCCCCAAATCTGAGGAGATATTCTTGAATAACTTTTTTTGTGAAGGTCGGAGAGACTTGCAAGTAGGCTCTACCCCCACTAAATGGGGTTGCGCGCATCGATCGGTACCATCCTTGAGCTTCTCCGACTTTCGGAAGGGTTAGGGTTAGGGTTAGGGATGAAAGCACATAGGAGAAAGAGATATTCTTGAATAACTTTTTTTGTGAAGGTCGGAGAGACTTGCAAGTAGGCTTTACCCCCACTAAATGGGGTAGCGCGCATCGATCGGTACCATCCTTGAGCTTCTCCGACTTTCGGAAGGGTTAGGGTTAGGGTTAGGGATGAAAGCACATAGGAGAAAGAGATATTCTTGAATAACTTTTTTTGTGAAGGTCGGAGAGACTTGGAAAGTGGTTGCATCTGGACTAATTTGGGTCCTGCGGATCGATTGGTACCATCCCCGAGCTTGTACGACCTTCGGAAGAGGTCGACCGACGAAATTCCCCCAAATCTGAGGAGATATTCTTGAATAACTTTTTTTGTGAAGGTCGGAGAGACTTGCAAGTAGGCTCTACCCCCACTAAATGGGGTTGCGCGCATCGATCAGTACCATCCTTGAGCTTCTCCGACTTTCGGAAGGGTTAGGGTTAGGGTTAGGGATGAAAGCACATAGGAGAAAGAGATATTCTTGAATAACTTTTTTTGTGAAGGTCGGAGAGACTTGCAAGTAGGCTCTACCCCCACTAAATGGGGTAGCGCGCATCGATCGGTACCATCCTTGAGCTTCTCCGACTTTCGGAAGGGTTAGGGTTAGGGATGAAAGCACATAGAAGAAAGAGATATTCTTGAATAACTATTTTTGTGAAGGTCGGAGAGACTTGGAAAGTGGTTGCATCTGGACTAATTTGGGTCCTGCGGATCGATTGGTACCATCCCCGAGCTTGTACGACCTTCGAAAGAGGTCGACCGACGAAATTCCCCCAAATCTGAGGAGATATTCTTGAATAACTTTTTTTGTGAAGGTCGGAGAGACTTGCAAGTAGGCTCTACCCCCACTAAATGGGGTAGCGCGCATCGATCGGTACCATCCTTGAGCTTCTCCGACTTTCGGAAGGGTTAGGGTTAGGGATGAAAGCACATAGGAGAAAGAGATATTCTTGAATAACTTTTTTTGTGAAGGTCGGAGAGACTTGGAAAGTGGTTGCATCTGGACTAATTTGGGTCCTGCGGATCGATTGGTACCATCCCCGAGCTTGTACGACCTTCGAAAGAGGTCGACCGACGAAATTCCCCCAAATCTGAGGAGATATTCTTACATAACTTTTTTTGTGAAGGTCGGAGAGACTTGCAAGTAGGCTCTACCCCCACTAAATGGGGTAGCGCGCATCGATCGGTACCATCCTTGAGCTTCTCCGACTTTCGGAAGGGTTAGGGTTAGGGTTAGGGATGAAAGCACATAGGAGAAAGAGATATTCTTGAATAACTTTTTTTGTGAAGGTCGGAGAGACTTGCAAGTAGGCTCTACCCCCACTAAATGGGGTAGCGCGCATCGATCGGTACCATCCTTGAGCTTCTCCGACTTTCGGAAGGGTTAGGGTTAGGGTTAGGGATGAAAGCACATAGGAGAAAGAGATATTCTTGAATAACTTTTTTTGTGAAGGTCGGAGAGACTTGGAAAGTGGTTGCATCTGGACTAATTTGGGTCCTGCGGATCGATTGGTACCATCCCCGAGCTTGTACGACCTTCGGAAGAGGTCGACCGACGAAATTCCCCCAAATCTGAGGAGATATTCTTGAATAACTTTTTTTGTGAAGGTCGGAGAGACTTGCAAGTAGGCTCTACCCCCACTAAATGGGGTTGCGCGCATCGATCGGTACCATCCTTGAGCTTCTCCGACTTTCGGAAGGGTTAGGGTTAGGGTTAGGGATGAAAGCACATAGGAGAAAGAGATATTCTTGAATAACTTTTTTTGTGAAGGTCGGAGAGACTTGCAAGTAGGCTCTACCCCCACTAAATGGGGTTACGCGCATCGATCGGTACCATCCTTGAGCTTCTCCGACTTTCGGAAGGGTTAGGGTTAGGGTTAGGGATGAAAGCACATAGGAGAAAGAGATATTCTTGAATAACTTTTTTTGTGAAGGTCGGAGAGACTTGCAAGTAGGCTCTACCCCCACTAAATGGGGTAGCGCGCATCGATCGGTACCATCCTTGAGCTTCTCCGACTTTCGGAAGGGTTAGGGTTAGGGTTAGGGATGAAAGCACATAGGAGAAAGAGATATTCTTGAATAACTTTTTTTGTGAAGGTCGGAGAGACTTGGAAAGTGGTTGCATCTGGACTAATTTGGGTCCTGCGGATCGATTGGTACCATCCCCGAGCTTGTACGACCTTCGGAGGAGGTCGACCGACGAAATTCCCCCAAATCTGAGGAGATATTCTTGAATAACTTTTTTTGTGAAGGTCGGAGAGACTTGCAAGTAGGCTCTACCCCCACTAAATGGGGTTGCGCGCATCGATCAGTACCATCCTTGAGCTTCTCCGACTTTCGGAAGGGTTAGGGTTAGGGTTAGGGATGAAAGCACATAGGAGAAAGAGATATTCTTGAATAACTTTTTTTGTGAAGGTCGGAGAGACTTGGAAAGTGGTTGCATCTGGACTAATTTGGGTCCTGCGGATCGATTGGTACCATCCCCGAGCTTGTACGACCTTCGGAAGAGGTCGACCGACGAAATTCCCCCAAATCTGAGGAGATATTCTTGAATAACTTTTTTTGTGAAGGTCGGAGAGACTTGCAAGTAGGCTCTACCCCCACTAAATGGGGTTGCGCGCATCGATCAGTACCATCCTTGAGCTTCTCCGACTTTCGGAAGGGTTAGGGTTAGGGTTAGGGATGAAAGCACATAGGAGAAAGAGATATTCTTGAATAACTTTTTTTTTGAAGGTCGGAGAGACTTGCAAGTAGGCTCTACCCCCACTAAATGGGGTAGCGCGCATCGATCGGTACCATCTTTGAGCTTCTCCGACTTTCGGAAGGGTTAGGGTTAGGGTTAGGGATGAAAGCACATAGGAGAAAGAGATATTCTTGAATAACTTTTTTTGTGAAGGTCGGAGAGACTTGCAAGTAGGCTCTACCCCCACTAAATGGGGTAGCGCGCATCGATCGGTACCATCCTTGAGCTTCTCCGACTTTCGGAAGGGTTAGGGTTAGGGTTAGGGATGAAAGCACATAGGAGAAAGAGATATTCTTGAATAACTTTTTTTGTGAAGGTCGGAGAGACTTGCAAGTAGGCTCTACCCCCACTAAATGGGGTAGCGCGCATCGATCGGTACCATCCTTGAGCTTCTCCGACTTTCGGAAGGGTTAGGGTTAGGGTTAGGGATGAAAGCACATAGGAGAAAGAGATATTCTTGAATAACTTTTTTTGTGAAGGTCGGAGAGACTTGGAAAGTGGTTGCATCTGGACTAATTTGGGTCCTGCGGATCGATTGGTACCATCCCCGAGCTTGTACGACCTTCGGAAGAGGTCGACCGACGAAATTCCCCCAAATCTGAGGAGATATTCTTGAATAACTTTTTTTGTGAAGGTCGGAGAGACTTGCAAGTAGGCTCTACCCCCACTAAATGGGGTAGCGCGCATCGATCGGTACCATCCTTGAGCTTCTCCGACTTTCGGAAGGGTTAGGGTTAGGGATGAAAGCACATAGGAGAAAGAGATATTCTTGAATAACTTTTTTTGTGAAGGTCGGAGAGACTTGGAAAGTGGTTGCATCTGGACTAATTTGGGTCCTGCAGATCGATTGGTACCATCCCCGAGCTTGTACGACCTTCGGAAGAGGTCGACCGACGAAATTCCCCCAAATCTGAGGAGATATTCTTGAATAACTTTTTTTGTGAAGGTCGGAGAGACTTGCAAGTAGGCTCTACCCCCACTAAATGGGGTTGCGCGCATCGATCGGTACCATCCTTGAGCTTCTCCGACTTTCGGAAGGGTTAGGGTTAGGGTTAGGGATGAAAGCACATAGGAGAAAGAGATATTCTTGAATAACTTTTTTTGTGAAGGTCGGAGAGACTTGCAAGTAGGCTTTACCCCCACTAAATGGGGTAGCGCGCATCGATCGGTACCATCCTTGAGCTTCTCCGACTTTCGGAAGGGTTAGGGTTAGGGTTAGGGATGAAAGCACATAGGAGAAAGAGATATTCTTGAATAACTTTTTTTGTGAAGGTCGGAGAGACTTGCAAGTAGGCTCTACCCCCACTAAATGGGGTAGCGCGCATCGATCGGTACCATCCTTGAGCTTCTCCGACTTTCGGAAGGGTTAGGGTTAGGGTTAGGGATGAAAGCACATAGGAGAAAGAGATATTCTTGAATAACTTTTTTTGTGAAGGTCGGAGAGACTTGCAAGTAGGCTCTACCCCCACTAAATGGGGTAGCGCGCATCGATCGGTACCATCCTTGAGCTTCTCCGACTTTCGGAAGGGTTAGGGTTAGGGTTAGGGATGAAAGCACATAGGAGAAAGAGATATTCTTGAATAACTTTTTTTGTGAAGGTCGGAGAGACTTGGAAAGTGGTTGCATCTGGACTAATTTGGGTCCTGCGGATCGATTGGTACCATCCCCGAGCTTGTACGACCTTCGGAAGAGGTCGACCGACGAAATTCCCCCAAATCTGAGGAGATATTCTTGAATAACTTTTTTTGTGAAGGTCGGAGAGACTTGCAAGTAGGCTCTACCCCCACTAAATGGGGTAGCGCGCATCGATCGGTACCATCCTTGAGCTTCTCCGACTTTCGGAAGGGTTAGGGTTAGGGATGAAAGCACATAGGAGAAAGAGATATTCTTGAATAACTTTTTTTGTGAAGGTCGGAGAGACTTGGAAAGTGGTTGCATCTGGACTAATTTGGGTCCTGCGGATCGATTGGTACCATCCCCGAGCTTGTACGACCTTCGGAAGAGGTCGACCGACGAAATTCCCCCAAATCTGAGGAGATATTCTTGAATAACTTTTTTTGTGAAGGTCGGAGAGACTTGCAAGTAGGCTCTACCCCCACTAAATGGGGTTGCGCGCATCGATCGGTACCATCCTTGAGCTTCTCCGACTTTCGGAAGGGTTAGGGTTAGGGTTAGGGATGAAAGCACATAGGAGAAAGAGATATTCTTGAATAACTTTTTTTGTGAAGGTCGGAGAGACTTGCAAGTAGGCTTTACCCCCACTAAATGGGGTAGCGCGCATCGATCGGTACCATCCTTGAGCTTCTCCGACTTTCGGAAGGGTTAGGGTTAGGGTTAGGGATGAAAGCACATAGGAGAAAGAGATATTCTTGAATAACTTTTTTTGTGAAGGTCGGAGAGACTTGCAAGTAGGCTCTACCCCCACTAAATGGGGTAGCGCGCATCGATCGGTACCATTCTTGAGCTTCTCCGACTTTCGGAAGGGTTAGGGTTAGGGTTAGGGATGAAAGCACATAGGAGAAAGAGATATTCTTGAATAACTTTTTTTGTGAAGGTCGGAGAGACTTGGAAAGTGGTTGCATCTGGACTAATTTGGGTTCTGCGGATCGATTGGTACCATCCCCGAGCTTGTACGACCTTCGAAAGAGGTCGACCGACGAAATTCCCCCAAATCTGAGGAGATATTCTTGAATAACTTTTTTTGTGAAGGTCGGAGAGACTTGCAAGTAGGCTCTACCCCCACTAAATGGGGTTACGCGCATCGATCGGTACCATCCTTGAGCTTCTCCGACTTTCGGAAGGGTTAGGGTTAGGGTTAGGGATGAAAGCACATAGGAGAAAGAGATATTCTTGAATAACTTTTTTTGTGAAGGTCGGAGAGACTTGCAAGTAGGCTCTACCCCCACTAAATGGGGTAGCGCGCATCGATCGGTACCATCCTTGAGCTTCTCCGACTTTCTGAAGGGTTAGGGTTAGGGTTAGGGATGAAAGCACATAGGAGAAAGAGATATTCTTGAATAACTTTTTTTGTGAAGGTCGGAGAGACTTGCAAGTAGGCTCTACCCCCACTAAATGGGGTAGCGCGCATCGATCGGTACCATCCTTGAGCTTCTCCGACTTTCGGAAGGGTTAGGGTTAGGGTTAGGGATGAAAGCACATAGGAGAAAGAGATATTCTTGAATAACTTTTTTTGTGAAGGTCGGAGAGACTTGGAAAGTGGTTGCATCTGGACTAATTTGGGTCCTGCGGATCGATTGGTACCATCCCCGAGCTTGTACGACCTTCGGAAGAGGTCGACCGACGAAATTCCCCCAAATCTGAGGAGATATTCTTGAATAACTTTTTTTGTGAAGGTCGGAGAGACTTGCAAGTAGGCTCTACCCCCACTAAATGGGGTTGCGCGCATCGATCGGTACCATCCTTGAGCTTCTCCGACTTTCGGAAGGGTTAGGGTTAGGGTTAGGGATGAAAGCACATAGGAGAAAGAGATATTCTTGAATAACTTTTTTTGTGAAGGTCGGAGAGACTTGCAAGTAGGCTCTACCCCCACTAAATGGGGTAGCGCGCATCGATCGGTACCATCCTTGAGCTTCTCCGACTTTCGGAAGGGTTAGGGTTAGGGTTAGGGATGAAAGCACATAGGAGAAAGAGATATTCTTGAATAACTTTTTTTGTGAAGGTCGGAGAGACTTGGAAAGTGGTTGCATCTGGACTAATTTGGGTCCTGCGGATCGATTGGTACCATCCCCGAGCTTGTACGACCTTCGGAAGAGGTCGACCGACGAAATTCCCCCAAATCTGAGGAGATATTCTTGAATAACTTTTTTTGTGAAGGTCGGAGAGACTTGCAAGTAGGCTCTACCCCCACTAAATGGGGTTGCGCGCATCGATCAGTACCATCCTTGAGCTTCTCCGACTTTCGGAAGGGTTAGGGTTAGGGTTAGGGATGAAAGCACATAGGAGAAAGAGATATTCTTGAATAACTTTTTTTGTGAAGGTCGGAGAGACTTGCAAGTAGGCTCTACCCCCACTAAATGGGGTAGCGCGCATCGATCGGTACCATCCTTGAGCTTCTCCGACTTTCGGAAGGGTTAGGGTTAGGGTTAGGGATGAAAGCACATAGAAGAAAGAGATATTCTTGAATAACTATTTTTGTGAAGGTCGGAGAGACTTGGAAAGTGGTTGCATCTGGACTAATTTGGGTCCTGCGGATCGATTGGTACCATCCCCGAGCTTGTACGACCTTCGAAAGAGGTCGACCGACGAAATTCCCCCAAATCTGAGGAGATATTCTTGAATAACTTTTTTTGTGAAGGTCGGAGAGACTTGCAAGTAGGCTCTACCCCCACTAAATGGGGTAGCGCGCATCGATCGGTACCATCCTTGAGCTTCTCCGACTTTCGGAAGGGTTAGGGTTAGGGATGAAAGCACATAGGAGAAAGAGATATTCTTGAATAACTTTTTTTGTGAAGGTCGGAGAGACTTGGAAAGTGGTTGCATCTGGACTAATTTGGGTCCTGCGGATCGATTGGTACCATCCCCGAGCTTGTACGACCTTCGAAAGAGGTCGACCGACGAAATTCCCCCAAATCTGAGGAGATATTCTTACATAACTTTTTTTGTGAAGGTCGGAGAGACTTGCAAGTAGGCTCTACCCCCACTAAATGGGGTAGCGCGCATCGATCGGTACCATCCTTGAGCTTCTCCGACTTTCGGAAGGGTTAGGGTTAGGGATGAAAGCACATAGGAGAAAGAGATATTCTTGAATAACTTTTTTTGTGAAGGTCGGAGAGACTTGCAAGTAGGCTCTACCCCCACTAAATGGGGTAGCGCGCATCGATCGGTACCATCCTTGAGCTTCTCCGACTTTCGGAAGGGTTAGGGTTAGGGTTAGGGATGAAAGCACATAGGAGAAAGAGATATTCTTGAATAACTTTTTTTGTGAAGGTCGGAGAGACTTGGAAAGTGGTTGCATCTGGACTAATTTGGGTCCTGCGGATCGATTGGTACCATCCCCGAGCTTGTACGACCTTCGGAAGAGGTCGACCGACGAAATTCCCCCAAATCTGAGGAGATATTCTTGAATAACTTTTTTTGTGAAGGTCGGAGAGACTTGCAAGTAGGCTCTACCCCCACTAAATGGGGTTGCGCGCATCGATCGGTACCATCCTTGAGCTTCTCCGACTTTCGGAAGGGTTAGGGTTAGGGTTAGGGATGAAAGCACATAGGAGAAAGAGATATTCTTGAATAACTTTTTTTGTGAAGGTCGGAGAGACTTGCAAGTAGGCTCTACCCCCACTAAATGGGGTAGCGCGCATCGATCGGTACCATCTTTGAGCTTCTCCGACTTTCGGAAGGGTTAGGGTTAGGGTTAGGGATGAAAGCACATAGGAGAAAGAGATATTCTTGAATAACTTTTTTTGTGAAGGTCGGAGAGACTTGGAAAGTGGTTGCATCTGGACTAATTTGGGTCCTGCGGATCGATTGGTACCATCCCCGAGCTTGTACGACCTTCGGAAGAGGTCGACCGACGAAATTCCCCCAAATCTGAGGAGATATTCTTGAATAACTTTTTTTGTGAAGGTCGGAGAGACTTGCAAGTAGGCTCTACCCCCACTAAATGGGGTTGCGCGCATCGATCAGTACCATCTTTGAGCTTCTCCGACTTTCGGAAGGGTTAGGGTTAGGGTTAGGGATGAAAGCACATAGGAGAAAGAGATATTCTTGAATAACTTTTTTTGTGAAGGTCGGAGAGACTTGGAAAGTGGTTGCATCTGGACTAATTTGGGTCCTGCGGATCGATTGGTACCATCCCCGAGCTTGTACGACCTTCGGAAGAGGTCGACCGACGAAATTCCCCCAAATCTGAGGAGATATTCTTGAATAACTTTTTTTGTGAAGGTCGGAGAGACTTGCAAGTAGGCTCTACCCCCACTAAATGGGGTTGCGCGCATCGATCAGTACCATATTTGAGCTTCTCCGACTTTCGGAAGGGTTAGGGTTAGGGTTAGGGATGAAAGCACATAGGAGAAAGAGATATTCTTGAATAACTTTTTTTGTGAAGGTCGGAGAGACTTGCAAGTAGGCTCTACCCCCACTAAATGGGGTAGCGCGCATCGATCGGTACCATCCTTGAGCTTCTCCGACTTTCGGAAGGGTTAGGGTTAGGGTTAGGGATGAAAGCACATAGGAGAAAGAGATATTCTTGAATAACTTTTTTTGTGAAGGTCGGAGAGACTTGCAAGTAGGCTCTACCCCCACTAAATGGGGTAGCGCGCATCGATCGGTAGCATCCTTGAGCTTCTCCGACTTTTGGAAGGGTTAGGGTTAGGGTTAGGGATGAAAGCACATAGGAGAAAGAGATATTCTTGAATAACTTTTTTTGTGAAGGTCGGAGAGACTTGCAAGTAGGCTCTACCCCCACTAAATGGGGTAGCGCGCATCGATCGGTACCATCCTTGAGCTTCTCCGACTTTCGGAAGGGTTAGGGTTAGGGTTAGGGATGAAAGCACATAGGAGAAAGAGATATTCTTGAATAACTTTTTTTGTGAAGGTCGGAGAGACTTGGAAAGTGGTTGCATCTGGACTAATTTGGGTCCTGCGGATCGATTGGTACCATCCCCGAGCTTGTACGACCTTCGGAAGAGGTCGACCGACGAAATTCCCCCAAATCTGAGGAGATATTCTTGAATAACTTTTTTTGTGAAGGTCGGAGAGACTTGCAAGTAGGCTCTACCCCCACTAAATGGGGTTGCGCGCATCGATCAGTACCATATTTGAGCTTCTCCGACTTTCGGAAGGGTTAGGGTTAGGGTTAGGGATGAAAGCACATAGGAGAAAGAGATATTCTTGAATAACTTTTTTTGTGAAGGTCGGAGAGACTTGAAAAGTGGTTGCATCTGGACTAATTTGGGTCCTGCGGATCGATTGGTACCATCCACGAGCTTGTACGACCTTCGGAAGAGGTCGACCGACGAAATTCCCCCAAATCTGAGGAGATATTCTTGAATAACTTTTTTTGTGAAGGTCGGAGAGACTTGCAAGTAGGCTCTACCCCCACTAAATGGGGTTGCGCGCATCGATCAGTACCATATTTGAGCTTCTCCGACTTTCGGAAGGGTTAGGGTTAGGGTTAGGGATGAAAGCACATAGGAGAAAGAGATATTCTTGAATAACTTTTTTTGTGAAGGTCGGAGAGACTTGCAAGTAGGCTCTACCCCCACTAAATGGGGTAGCGCGCATCGATCGGTACCATCCTTGAGCTTCTCCGACTTTCGGAAGGGTTAGGGTTAGGGTTAGGGATGAAAGCACATAGGAGAAAGAGATATTCTTGAATAACTTTTTTTGTGAAGGTCGGAGAGACTTGCAAGTAGGCTCTACCCCCACTAAATGGGGTAGCACGCATCGATCGGTACCATCCTTGAGCTTCTCCGACTTTTGGAAGGGTTAGGGTTAGGGTTAGGGATGAAAGCACATAGGAGAAAGAGATATTCTTGAATAACTTTTTTTGTGAAGGTCGGGGAGACTTGCAAGTAGGCTCTACCCCCACTAAATGGGGTAGCGCGCATCGATCGGTACCATCTTTGAGCTTCTCCGACTTTCGGAAGGGTTAGGGTTAGGGTTAGGGATGAAAGCACATAGGAGAAAGAGATATTCTTGAATAACTTTTTTTGTGAAGGTCGGAGAGACTTGGAAAGTGGTTGCATCTGGACTAATTTGGGTCCTGCGGATCGATTGGTACCATCCCCGAGCTTGTACGACCTTCGGAAGAGGTCGACCGACGAAATTCCCCCAAATCTGAGGAGATATTCTTGAATAACTTTTTTTGTGAAGGTCGGAGAGACTTGCAAGTAGGCTCTACCCCCACTAAATGGGGTTGCGCGCATCGATCAGTACCATATTTGAGCTTCTCCGACTTTCGGAAGGGTTAGGGTTAGGGTTAGGGATGAAAGCACATAGGAGAAAGAGATATTCTTGAATAACTTTTTTTGTGAAGGTCGGAGAGACTTGCAAGTAGGCTCTACCCCCACTAAATGGGGTAGCGTGCATCGATCGGTACCATCCTTGAGCTTCTCCGACTTTCGGAAGGGTTAGGGTTAGGGTTAGGGATGAAAGCACATAGGAGAAAGAGATATTCTTGAATAACTTTTTTTGTGAAGGTCGGAGAGACTTGCAAGTAGGCTCTACCCCCACTAAATGGGGTAGCGCGCATCGATCGGTACCATCCTTGAGCTTCTCCGACTTTCGGAAGGGTTAGGGTTAGGGTTAGGGATGAAAGCACATAGGAGAAAGAGATATTCTTGAATAACTTTTTTTGTGAAGGTCGGGGAGACTTGCAAGTAGGCTCTACCCCCACTAAATGGGGTAGCGCGCATCGATCGGTACCATCCTTGAGCTTCTCCGACTTTCGGAAGGGTTAGGGTTAGGGTTAGGGATGAAAGCACATAGGAGAAAGAGATATTCTTGAATAACTTTTTTTGTGAAGGTCGGAGAGACTTGGAAAGTGGTTGCATCTGGACTAATTTGGGTCCTGCGGATCGATTGGTACCATCCCCGAGCTTGTACGACCTTCGGAAGAGGTCGACCGACGAAATTCCCCCAAATCTGAGGAGATATTCTTACATAACTTTTTTTGTGAAGGTCGGAGAGACTTGCAAGTAGGCTCTACCCCCACTAAATGGGGTAGCGCGCATCGATCGGTACCATCCTTGAGCTTCTCCGACTTTCGGAAGGGTTAGGGTTAGGGTTAGGGATGAAAGCACATAGGAGAAAGAGATATTCTTGAATAACTTTTTTTGTGAAGGTCGGAGAGACTTGCAAGTAGGCTCTACCCCCACTAAATGGGGTAGCGCGCATCGATCGGTACCATCCTTGAGCTTCTCCGACTTTCGGAAGGGTTAGGGTTAGGGTTAGGGATGAAAGCACATAGGAGAAAGAGATATTCTTGAATAACTTTTTTTGTGAAGGTCGGAGAGACTTGGAAAGTGGTTGCATCTGGACTAATTTGGGTCCTGCGGATCGATTGGTACCATCCCCGAGCTTGTACGACCTTCGGAAGAGGTCGACCGACGAAATTCCCCCAAATCTGAGGAGATATTCTTGAATAACTTTTTTTGTGAAGGTCGGAGAGACTTGCAAGTAGGCTCTACCCCCACTAAATGGGGTTGCGCGCATCGATCGGTACCATCCTTGAGCTTCTCCGACTTTCGGAAGGGTTAGGGTTAGGGTTAGGGATGAAAGCACATAGGAGAAAGAGATATTCTTGAATAACTTTTTTTGTGAAGGTCGGAGAGACTTGCAAGTAGGCTCTACCCCCACTAAATGGGGTAGCGCACATCGATCGGTACCATCTTTGAGCTTCTCCGACTTTCGGAAGGGTTAGGGTTAGGGTTAGGGATGAAAGCACATAGGAGAAAGAGATATTCTTGAATAACTTTTTTTGTGAAGGTCGGAGAGACTTGGAAAGTGGTTGCATCTGGACTAATTTGGGTCCTGCGGATCGATTGGTACCATCCCCGAGCTTGTACGACCTTCGGAAGAGGTCGACCGACGAAATTCCCCCAAATCTGAGGAGATATTCTTGAATAACTTTTTTTGTGAAGGTCGGAGAGACTTGCAAGTAGGCTCTACCCCCACTAAATTGGGTTGCGCGCATCGATCAGTACCATCCTTGAGCTTCTCCGACTTTCGGAAGGGTTAGGGTTAGGGTTAGGGATGAAAGCACATAGGAGAAAGAGATATTCTTGAATAACTTTTTTTGTGAAGGTCGGAGAGACTTGCAAGTAGGCTCTACCCCCACTAAATGGGGTAGCGCGCATCGATCGGTACCATCCTTGAGCTTCTCCGACTTTCGGAAGGGTTAGGGTTAGGGTTAGGGATGAAAGCACATAGGAGAAAGAGATATTCTTGAATAACTTTTTTTGTGAAGGTCGGAGAGACTTGCAAGTAGGCTCTACCCCTACTAAATGGGGTAGCGCGCATCGATCGGTACCATCCTTGAGCTTCTCCGACTTTCGGAAGGGTTAGGGTTAGGGTTAGGGATGAAAGCACATAGGAGAAAGAGATATTCTTGAATAACTTTTTTTGTGAAGGTCGGAGAGACTTGCAAGTAGGCTCTACCCCCACTAAATGGGGTAGCGCGCATCGATCGGTACCATCTTTGAGCTTCTCCGACTTTCGGAAGGGTTAGGGTTAGGGTTAGGGATGAAAGCACATAGGAGAAAGAGATATTCTTGAATAACTTTTTTTGTGAAGGTCGGAGAGACTTGCAAGTAGGCTCTACCCCCACTAAATGGGGTAGCGCGCATCGATCGGTACCATCCTTGAGCTTCTCCGACTTTCGGAAGGGTTAGGGTTAGGGTTAGGGATGAAAGCACATAGGAGAAAGAGATATTCTTGAATAACTTTTTTTGTGAAGGTCGGAGAGACTTGCAAGTAGGCTCTACCCCCACTAAATGGGGTAGCGCGCATCGATCGGTACCATCCTTGAGCTTCTCCGACTTTTGGAAGGGTTAGGGTTAGGGATGAAAGCACATAGGAGAAAGAGATATTCTTGAATAACTTTTTTTGTGAAGGTCGGGGAGACTTGCAAGTAGGCTCTACCCCCACTAAATGGGGTAGCGCGCATCAATCGGTACCATCTTTGAGCTTCTCCGACTTTCGGAAGGGTTAGGGTTAGGGTTAGGGATGAAAGCACATAGGAGAAAGAGATATTCTTGAATAACTTTTTTTGTGAAGGTCGGAGAGACTTGGAAAGTGGTTGCATCTGGACTAATTTGGGTCCTGCGGATCGATTGGTACCATCCCCGAGCTTGTACGACCTTCGGAAGAGGTCGACCGACGAAATTCCCCCAAATCTGAGGAGATATTCTTGAATAACTTTTTTTTGAAGGTCGGAGAGACTTGCAAGTAGGCTCTACCCCCACTAAATGGGGTTGCGCGCATCGATCAGTACCATATTTGAGCTTCTCCGACTTTCGGAAGGGTTAGGGTTAGGGTTAGGGATGAAAGCACATAGGAGAAAGAGATATTCTTGAATAACTTTTTTTGTGAAGGTCGGAGAGACTTGCAAGTAGGCTCTACCCCCACTAAATGGGGTAGCGCGCATCGATCGGTACCATCCTTGAGCTTCTCCGACTTTCGGAAGGGTTAGGGTTAGGGTTAGGGATGAAAGCACATAGGAGAAAGAGATATTCTTGAATAACTTTTTTTGTGAAGGTCGGAGAGACTTGGAAAGTGGTTGCATCTGGACTAATTTGGGTCCTGCGGATCGATTGGTACCATCCCCGAGCTTGTACGACCTTCGGAAGAGGTCGACCGACGAAATTCCCCCAAATCTGAGGAGATATTCTTGAATAACTTTTTTTGTGAAGGTCGGAGAGACTTGCAAGTAGGCTCTACCCCCACTAAATGGGGTTGCGCGCATCGATCGGTACCATCCTTGAGCTTCTCCGACTTTCGGAAGGGTTAGGGTTAGGGTTAGGGATGAAAGCACATAGGAGAAAGAGATATTCTTGAATAACTTTTTTTGTGAAGGTCGGAGAGACTTGCAAGTAGGCTCTACCCCCACTAAATGGGGTAGCGCACATCGATCGGTACCATCTTTGAGCTTCTCCGACTTTCGGAAGGGTTAGGGTTAGGGTTAGGGATGAAAGCACATAGGAGAAAGAGATATTCTTGAATAACTTTTTTTGTGAAGGTCGGAGAGACTTGGAAAGTGGTTGCATCTGGACTAATTTGGGTCCTGCGGATCGATTGGTACCATCCCCGAGCTTGTACGACCTTCGGAAGAGGTCGACCGACGAAATTCCCCCAAATCTGAGGAGATATTCTTGAATAACTTTTTTTGTGAAGGTCGGAGAGACTTGCAAGTAGGCTCTACCCCCACTAAATTGGGTTGCGCGCATCGATCAGTACCATCCTTGAGCTTCTCCGACTTTCGGAAGGGTTAGGGTTAGGGTTAGGGATGAAAGCACATAGGAGAAAGAGATATTCTTGAATAACTTTTTTTGTGAAGGTCGGAGAGACTTGCAAGTAGGCTCTACCCCCACTAAATGGGGTAGCGCGCATCGATCGGTACCATCCTTGAGCTTCTCCGACTTTCGGAAGGGTTAGGGTTAGGGTTAGGGATGAAAGCACATAGGAGAAAGAGATATTCTTGAATAACTTTTTTTGTGAAGGTCGGAGAGACTTGCAAGTAGGCTCTACCCCTACTAAATGGGGTAGCGCGCATCGATCGGTACCATCCTTGAGCTTCTCCGACTTTCGGAAGGGTTAGGGTTAGGGTTAGGGATGAAAGCACATAGGAGAAAGAGATATTCTTGAATAACTTTTTTTGTGAAGGTCGGAGAGACTTGCAAGTAGGCTCTACCCCCACTAAATGGGGTAGCGCGCATCGATCGGTACCATCTTTGAGCTTCTCCGACTTTCGGAAGGGTTAGGGTTAGGGTTAGGGATGAAAGCACATAGGAGAAAGAGATATTCTTGAATAACTTTTTTTGTGAAGGTCGGAGAGACTTGGAAAGTGGTTGCATCTGGACTAATTTGGGTCCTGCGGATCGATTGGTACCATCCCCGAGCTTGTACGACCTTCGGAAGAGGTCGACCGACGAAATTCCCCCAAATCTGAGGAGATATTCTTGAATAACTTTTTTTGTGAAGGTCGGAGAGACTTGCAAGTAGGCTCTACCCCCACTAAATGGGGTTGCGCGCATCGATCAGTACCATCTTTGAGCTTCTCCGACTTTCGGAAGGGTTAGGGTTAGGGTTAGGGATGAAAGCACATAGGAGAAAGAGATATTCTTGAATAACTTTTTTTGTGAAGGTCGGAGAGACTTGGAAAGTGGTTGCATCTGGACTAATTTGGGTCCTGCGGATCGATTGGTACCATCCCCGAGCTTGTACGACCTTCGGAAGAGGTCGACCGACGAAATTCCCCCAAATCTGAGGAGATATTCTTGAATAACTTTTTTTGTGAAGGTCGGAGAGACTTGCAAGTAGGCTCTACCCCCACTAAATGGGGTTGCGCGCATCGATCAGTACCATATTTGAGCTTCTCCGACTTTCGGAAGGGTTAGGGTTAGGGTTAGGGATGAAAGCACATAGGAGAAAGAGATATTCTTGAATAACTTTTTTTGTGAAGGTCGGAGAGACTTGCAAGTAGGCTCTACCCCCACTAAATGGGGTAGCACGCATCGATCGGTACCATCCTTGAGCTTCTCCGACTTTCGGAAGGGTTAGGGTTAGGGTTAGGGATGAAAGCACATAGGAGAAAGAGATATTCTTGAATAACTTTTTTTGTGAAGGTCGGAGAGACTTGCAAGTAGGCTCTACCCCCACTAAATGGGGTAGCGCGCATCGATCGGTACCATCCTTGAGCTTCTCCGACTTTTGGAAGGGTTAGGGTTAGGGTTAGGGATGAAAGCACATAGGAGAAAGAGATATTCTTGAATAACTTTTTTTGTGAAGGTCGGGGAGACTTGCAAGTAGGCTCTACCCCCACTAAATGGGGTAGCGCGCATCGATCGGTACCATCCTTGAGCTTCTCCGACTTTCGGAAGGGTTAGGGTTAGGGTTAGGGATGAAAGCACATAGGAGAAAGAGATATTCTTGAATAACTTTTTTTGTGAAGGTCGGAGAGACTTGGAAAGTGGTTGCATCTGGACTAATTTGGGTCCTGCGGATCGATTGGTACCATCCCCGAGCTTGTACGACCTTCGGAAGAGGTCGACCGACGAAATTCCCCCAAATCTGAGGAGATATTCTTGAATAACTTTTTTTGTGAAGGTCGGAGAGACTTGCAAGTAGGCTCTACCCCCACTAAATGGGGTAGCGCACATCGATCGGTACCATCTTTGAGCTTCTCCGACTTTCGGAAGGGTTAGGGTTAGGGTTAGGGATGAAAGCACATAGGAGAAAGAGATATTCTTGAATAACTTTTTTTGTGAAGGTCGGAGAGACTTGGAAAGTGGTTGCATCTGGACTAATTTGGGTCCTGCGGATCGATTGGTACCATCCCCGAGCTTGTACGACCTTCGGAAGAGGTCGACCGACGAAATTCCCCCAAATCTGAGGAGATATTCTTGAATAACTTTTTTTGTGAAGGTCGGAGAGACTTGCAAGTAGGCTCTACCCCCACTAAATGGGGTTGCGCGCATCGATCAGTACCATCTTTGAGCTTCTCCGACTTTCGGAAGGGTTAGGGTTAGGGTTAGGGATGAAAGCACATAGGAGAAAGAGATATTCTTGAATAACTTTTTTTGTGAAGGTCGGAGAGACTTGGAAAGTGGTTGCATCTGGACTAATTTGGGTCCTGCGGATCGATTGGTACCATCCCCGAGCTTGTACGACCTTCGGAAGAGGTCGACCGACGAAATTCCCCCAAATCTGAGGAGATATTCTTGAATAACTTTTTTTGTGAAGGTCGGAGAGACTTGCAAGTAGGCTCTACCCCCACTAAATGGGGTTGCGCGCATCGATCAGTACCATATTTGAGCTTCTCCGACTTTCGGAAGGGTTAGGGTTAGGGTTAGGGATGAAAGCACATAGGAGAAAGAGATATTCTTGAATAACTTTTTTTGTGAAGGTCGGAGAGACTTGCAAGTAGGCTCTACCCCCACTAAATGGGGTAGCGCGCATCGATCGGTACCATCCTTGAGCTTCTCCGACTTTCGGAAGGGTTAGGGTTAGGGTTAGGGATGAAAGCACATAGGAGAAAGAGATATTCTTGAATAACTTTTTTTGTGAAGGTCGGGGAGACTTGCAAGTAGGCTCTACCCCCACTAAATGGGGTAGCGCGCATCGATCGGTACCATCCTTGAGCTTCTCCGACTTTCGGAAGGGTTAGGGTTAGGGTTAGGGATGAAAGCACATAGGAGAAAGAGATATTCTTGAATAACTTTTTTTGTGAAGGTCGGAGAGACTTGGAAAGTGGTTGCATCTGGACTAATTTGGGTCCTGCGGATCGATTGGTACCATCCCCGAGCTTGTACGACCTTCGGAAGAGGTCGACCGACGAAATTCCCCCAAATCTGAGGAGATATTCTTACATAACTTTTTTTGTGAAGGTCGGAGAGACTTGCAAGTAGGCTCTACCCCCACTAAATGGGGTAGCGCGCATCGATCGGTACCATCCTTGAGCTTCTCCGACTTTCGGAAGGGTTAGGGTTAGGGTTAGGGATGAAAGCACATAGGAGAAAGAGATATTCTTGAATAACTTTTTTTGTGAAGATCGGAGAGACTTGCAAGTAGGCTCTACCCCCACTAAATGGGGTAGCGCGCATCGATCGGTACCATCCTTGAGCTTCTCCGACTTTCGGAAGGGTTAGGGTTAGGGTTAGGGATGAAAGCACATAGGAGAAAGAGATATTCTTGAATAACTTTTTTTGTGAAGGTCGGAGAGACTTGGAAAGTGGTTGCATCTGGACTAATTTGGGTCCTGCGGATCGATTGGTACCATCCCCGAGCTTGTACGACCTTCGGAAGAGGTCGACCGACGAAATTCCCCCAAATCTGAGGAGATATTCTTGAATAACTTTTTTTGTGAAGGTCGGAGAGACTTGCAAGTAGGCTCTACCCCCACTAAATGGGGTTGCGCGCATCGATCGGTACCATCCTTGAGCTTCTCCGACTTTCGGAAGGGTTAGGGTTAGGGTTAGGGATGAAAGCACATAGGAGAAAGAGATATTCTTGAATAACTTTTTTTGTGAAGGTCGGAGAGACTTGCAAGTAGGCTCTACCCCCACTAAATGGGGTAGCGCACATCGATCGGTACCATCTTTGAGCTTCTCCGACTTTCGGAAGGGTTAGGGTTAGGGTTAGGGATGAAAGCACATAGGAGAAAGAGATATTCTTGAATAACTTTTTTTGTGAAGGTCGGAGAGACTTGGAAAGTGGTTGCATCTGGACTAATTTGGGTCCTGCGGATCGATTGGTACCATCCCCGAGCTTGTACGACCTTCGGAAGAGGTCGACCGACGAAATTCCCCCAAATCTGAGGAGATATTCTTGAATAACTTTTTTTGTGAAGGTCGGAGAGACTTGCAAGTAGGCTCTACCCCCACTAAATGGGGTTGCGCGCATCGATCAGTACCATCCTTGAGCTTCTCCGACTTTCGGAAGGGTTAGGGTTAGGGTTAGGGATGAAAGCACATAGGAGAAAGAGATATTCTTGAATAACTTTTTTTGTGAAGGTCGGAGAGACTTGCAAGTAGGCTCTACCCCCACTAAATGGGGTAGCGCGCATCGATCGGTACCATCCTTGAGCTTCTCCGACTTTCGGAAGGGTTAGGGTTAGGGTTAGGGATGAAAGCACATAGGAGAAAGAGATATTCTTGAATAACTTTTTTTGTGAAGGTCGGAGAGACTTGCAAGTAGGCTCTACCCCTACTAAATGGGGTAGCGCGCATCGATCGGTACCATCCTTGAGCTTCTCCGACTTTCGGAAGGGTTAGGGTTAGGGTTAGGGATGAAAGCACATAGGAGAAAGAGATATTCTTGAATAACTTTTTTTGTGAAGGTCGGAGAGACTTGCAAGTAGGCTCTACCCCCACTAAATGGGGTAGCGCGCATCGATCGGTACCATCTTTGAGCTTCTCCGACTTTCGGAAGGGTTAGGGTTAGGGTTAGGGATGAAAGCACATAGGAGAAAGAGATATTCTTGAATAACTTTTTTTGTGAAGGTCGGAGAGACTTGGAAAGTGGTTGCATCTGGACTAATTTGGGTCCTGCGGATCGATTGGTACCATCCCCGAGCTTGTACGACCTTCGGAAGAGGTCGACCGACGAAATTCCCCCAAATCTGAGGAGATATTCTTGAATAACTTTTTATGTGAAGGTCGGAGAGACTTGCAAGTAGGCTCTACCCCCACTAAATGGGGTTGCGCGCATCGATCAGTACCATCTTTGAGCTTCTCCGACTTTCGGAAGGGTTAGGGTTAGGGTTAGGGATGAAAGCACATAGGAGAAAGAGATATTCTTGAATAACTTTTTTTGTGAAGGTCGGAGAGACTTGGAAAGTGGTTGCATCTGGACTAATTTGGGTCCTGCGGATCGATTGGTACCATCCCCGAGCTTGTACGACCTTCGGAAGAGGTCGACCGACGAAATTCCCCCAAATCTGAGGAGATATTCTTGAATAACTTTTTTTGTGAAGGTCGGAGAGACTTGCAAGTAGGCTCTACCCCCACTAAATGGGGTTGCGCGCATCGATCAGTACCATATTTGAGCTTCTCCGACTTTCGGAAGGGTTAGGGTTAGGGTTAGGGATGAAAGCACATAGGAGAAAGAGATATTCTTGAATAACTTTTTTTGTGAAGGTCGGAGAGACTTGCAAGTAGGCTCTACCCCCACTAAATGGGGTAGCGCGCATCGATCGGTACCATCCTTGAGCTTCTCCGACTTTCGGAAGGGTTAGGGTTAGGGTTAGGGATGAAAGCACATAGGAGAAAGAGATATTCTTGAATAACTTTTTTTGTGAAGGTCGGAGAGACTTGCAAGTAGGCTCTACCCCCACTAAATGGGGTAGCGCGCATCGATCGGTACCATCCTTGAGCTTCTCCGACTTTTGGAAGGGTTAGGGTTAGGGTTAGGGATGAAAGCACATAGGAGAAAGAGATATTCTTGAATAACTTTTTTTGTGAAGGTCGGGGAGACTTGCAAGTAGGCTCTACCCCCACTAAATGGGGTAGCGCGCATCGATCGGTACCATCCTTGAGCTTCTCCGACTTTCGGAAGGGTTAGGGTTAGGGTTAGGGATGAAAGCACATAGGAGAAAGAGATATTCTTGAATAACTTTTTTTGTGAAGGTCGGAGAGACTTGGAAAGTGGTTGCATCTGGACTAATTTGGGTCCTGCGGATCGATTGGTACCATCCCCGAGCTTGTACGACCTTCGGAAGAGGTCGACCGACGAAATTCCCCCAAATCTGAGGAGATATTCTTGAATAACTTTTTTTGTGAAGGTCGGAGAGACTTGCAAGTAGGCTCTACCCCCACTAAATGGGGTAGCGCACATCGATCGGTACCATCTTTGAGCTTCTCCGACTTTCGGAAGGGTTAGGGTTAGGGTTAGGGATGAAAGCACATAGGAGAAAGAGATATTCTTGAATAACTTTTTTTGTGAAGGTCGGAGAGACTTGGAAAGTGGTTGCATCTGGACTAATTTGGGTCCTGCGGATCGATTGGTACCATCCCCGAGCTTGTACGACCTTCGGAAGAGGTCGACCGACGAAATTCCCCCAAATCTGAGGAGATATTCTTGAATAACTTTTTTTGTGAAGGTCGGAGAGACTTGCAAGTAGGCTCTACCCCCACTAAATGGGGTTGCGCGCATCGATCAGTACCATCTTTGAGCTTCTCCGACTTTCGGAAGGGTTAGGGTTAGGGTTAGGGATGAAAGCACATAGGAGAAAGAGATATTCTTGAATAACTTTTTTTGTGAAGGTCGGAGAGACTTGGAAAGTGGTTGCATCTGGACTAATTTGGGTCCTGCGGATCGATTGGTACCATCCCCGAGCTTGTACGACCTTCGAAAGAGGTCGACCGACGAAATTCCCCCAAATCTGAGGAGATATTCTTGAATAACTTTTTTTGTGAAGGTCGGAGAGACTTGCAAGTAGGCTCTACCCCCACTAAATGGGGTTGCGCGCATCGATCAGTACCATATTTGAGCTTCTCCGACTTTCGGAAGGGTTAGGGTTAGGGATGAAAGCACATAGGAGAAAGAGATATTCTTGAATAACTTTTTTTGTGAAGGTCGGAGAGACTTGCAAGTAGGCTCTACCCCCACTAAATGGGGTAGCGCGCATCGATCGGTACCATCCTTGAGCTTCTCCGACTTTCGGAAGGGTTAGGGTTAGGGTTAGGGATGAAAGCACATAGGAGAAAGAGATATTCTTGAATAACTTTTTTTGTGAAGGTCGGGGAGACTTGCAAGTAGGCTCTACCCCCACTAAATGGGGTAGCGCGCATCGATCGGTACCATCCTTGAGCTTCTCCGACTTTCGGAAGGGTTAGGGTTAGGGTTAGGGATGAAAGCACATAGGAGAAAGAGATATTCTTGAATAACTTTTTTTGTGAAGGTCGGAGAGACTTGGAAAGTGGTTGCATCTGGACTAATTTGGGTCCTGCGGATCGATTGGTACCATCCCCGAGCTTGTACGACCTTCGGAAGAGGTCGACCGACGAAATTCCCCCAAATCTGAGGAGATATTCTTACATAACTTTTTTTGTGAAGGTCGGAGAGACTTGCAAGTAGGCTCTACCCCCACTAAATGGGGTAGCGCGCATCGATCGGTACCATCCTTGAGCTTCTCCGACTTTCGGAAGGGTTAGGGTTAGGGTTAGGGATGAAAGCACATAGGAGAAAGAGATATTCTTGAATAACTTTTTTTGTGAAGATCGGAGAGACTTGCAAGTAGGCTCTACCCCCACTAAATGGGGTAGCGCGCATCGATCGGTACCATCCTTGAGCTTCTCCGACTTTCGGAAGGGTTAGGGTTAGGGTTAGGGATGAAAGCACATAGGAGAAAGAGATATTCTTGAATAACTTTTTTTGTGAAGGTCGGAGAGACTTGGAAAGTGGTTGCATCTGGACTAATTTGGGTCCTGCGGATCGATTGGTACCATCCCCGAGCTTGTACGACCTTCGGAAGAGGTCGACCGACGAAATTCCCCCAAATCTGAGGAGATATTCTTGAATAACTTTTTTTGTGAAGGTCGGAGAGACTTGCAAGTAGGCTCTACCCCCACTAAATGGGGTTGCGCGCATCGATCGGTACCATCCTTGAGCTTCTCCGACTTTCGGAAGGGTTAGGGTTAGGGTTAGGGATGAAAGCACATAGGAGAAAGAGATATTCTTGAATAACTTTTTTTGTGAAGGTCGGAGAGACTTGCAAGTAGGCTCTACCCCCACTAAATGGGGTAGCGCACATCGATCGGTACCATCTTTGAGCTTCTCCGACTTTCGGAAGGGTTAGGGTTAGGGTTAGGGATGAAAGCACATAGGAGAAAGAGATATTCTTGAATAACTTTTTTTGTGAAGGTCGGAGAGACTTGGAAAGTGGTTGCATCTGGACTAATTTGGGTCCTGCGGATCGATTGGTACCATCCCCGAGCTTGTACGACCTTCGGAAGAGGTCGACCGACGAAATTCCCCCAAATCTGAGGAGATATTCTTGAATAACTTTTTTTGTGAAGGTCGGAGAGACTTGCAAGTAGGCTCTACCCCCACTAAATGGGGTTGCGCGCATCGATCAGTACCATCCTTGAGCTTCTCCGACTTTCGGAAGGGTTAGGGTTAGGGTTAGGGATGAAAGCACATAGGAGAAAGAGATATTCTTGAATAACTTTTTTTGTGAAGGTCGGAGAGACTTGCAAGTAGGCTCTACCCCCACTAAATGGGGTAGCGCGCATCGATCGGTACCATCCTTGAGCTTCTCCGACTTTCGGAAGGGTTAGGGTTAGGGTTAGGGATGAAAGCACATAGGAGAAAGAGATATTCTTGAATAACTTTTTTTGTGAAGGTCGGAGAGACTTGCAAGTAGGCTCTACCCCTACTAAATGGGGTAGCGCGCATCGATCGGTACCATCCTTGAGCTTCTCCGACTTTCGGAAGGGTTAGGGTTAGGGTTAGGGATGAAAGCACATAGGAGAAAGAGATATTCTTGAATAACTTTTTTTGTGAAGGTCGGAGAGACTTGCAAGTAGGCTCTACCCCCACTAAATGGGGTAGCGCGCATCGATCGGTACCATCTTTGAGCTTCTCCGACTTTCGGAAGGGTTAGGGTTAGGGTTAGGGATGAAAGCACATAGGAGAAAGAGATATTCTTGAATAACTTTTTTTGTGAAGGTCGGAGAGACTTGGAAAGTGGTTGCATCTGGACTAATTTGGGTCCTGCGGATCGATTGGTACCATCCCCGAGCTTGTACGACCTTCGGAAGAGGTCGACCGACGAAATTCCCCCAAATCTGAGGAGATATTCTTGAATAACTTTTTATGTGAAGGTCGGAGAGACTTGCAAGTAGGCTCTACCCCCACTAAATGGGGTTGCGCGCATCGATCAGTACCATCTTTGAGCTTCTCCGACTTTCGGAAGGGTTAGGGTTAGGGTTAGGGATGAAAGCACATAGGAGAAAGAGATATTCTTGAATAACTTTTTTTGTGAAGGTCGGAGAGACTTGGAAAGTGGTTGCATCTGGACTAATTTGGGTCCTGCGGATCGATTGGTACCATCCCCGAGCTTGTACGACCTTCGGAAGAGGTCGACCGACGAAATTCCCCCAAATCTGAGGAGATATTCTTGAATAACTTTTTTTGTGAAGGTCGGAGAGACTTGCAAGTAGGCTCTACCCCCACTAAATGGGGTTGCGCGCATCGATCAGTACCATATTTGAGCTTCTCCGACTTTCGGAAGGGTTAGGGTTAGGGTTAGGGATGAAAGCACATAGGAGAAAGAGATATTCTTGAATAACTTTTTTTGTGAAGGTCGGAGAGACTTGCAAGTAGGCTCTACCCCCACTAAATGGGGTAGCGCGCATCGATCGGTACCATCCTTGAGCTTCTCCGACTTTCGGAAGGGTTAGGGTTAGGGTTAGGGATGAAAGCACATAGGAGAAAGAGATATTCTTGAATAACTTTTTTTGTGAAGGTCGGAGAGACTTGCAAGTAGGCTCTACCCCCACTAAATGGGGTAGCGCGCATCGATCGGTACCATCCTTGAGCTTCTCCGACTTTTGGAAGGGTTAGGGTTAGGGTTAGGGATGAAAGCACATAGGAGAAAGAGATATTCTTGAATAACTTTTTTTGTGAAGGTCGGGGAGACTTGCAAGTAGGCTCTACCCCCACTAAATGGGGTAGCGCGCATCGATCGGTACCATCCTTGAGCTTCTCCGACTTTCGGAAGGGTTAGGGTTAGGGTTAGGGATGAAAGCACATAGGAGAAAGAGATATTCTTGAATAACTTTTTTTGTGAAGGTCGGAGAGACTTGGAAAGTGGTTGCATCTGGACTAATTTGGGTCCTGCGGATCGATTGGTACCATCCCCGAGCTTGTACGACCTTCGGAAGAGGTCGACCGACGAAATTCCCCCAAATCTGAGGAGATATTCTTGAATAACTTTTTTTGTGAAGGTCGGAGAGACTTGCAAGTAGGCTCTACCCCCACTAAATGGGGTAGCGCACATCGATCGGTACCATCTTTGAGCTTCTCCGACTTTCGGAAGGGTTAGGGTTAGGGTTAGGGATGAAAGCACATAGGAGAAAGAGATATTCTTGAATAACTTTTTTTGTGAAGGTCGGAGAGACTTGTAAAGTGGTTGCATCTGGACTAATTTGGGTCCTGCGGATCGATTGGTACCATCCCCGAGCTTGTACGACCTTCGGAAGAGGTCGACCGACGAAATTCCCCCAAATCTGAGGAGATATTCTTGAATAACTTTTTTTGTGAAGGTCGGAGAGACTTGCAAGTAGGCTCTACCCCCACTAAATGGGGTTGCGCGCATCGATCAGTACCATCCTTGAGCTTCTCCGACTTTCGGAAGGGTTAGGGTTAGGGTTAGGGATGAAAGCACATAGGAGAAAGAGATATTCTTGAATAACTTTTTTTGTGAAGGTCGGAGAGACTTGCAAGTAGGCTCTACCCCCACTAAATGGGGTAGCGTGCATCGATCGGTACCATCCTTGAGCTTCTCCGACTTTCGGAAGGGTTAGGGTTAGGGTTAGGGATGAAAGCACATAGGAGAAAGAGATATTCTTGAATAACTTTTTTTGTGAAGGTCGGAGAGACTTGCAAGTAGGCTCTACCCCTACTAAATGGGGTAGCGCACATCGATCGGTACCATCCTTGAGCTTCTCCGACTTTCGGAAGGGTTAGGGTTAGGGTTAGGGATGAAAGCACATAGGAGAAAGAGATATTCTTGAATAACTTTTTTTGTGAAGGTCGGAGAGACTTGGAAAGTGGTTGCATCTGGACTAATTTGGGTCCTGCGGATCGATTGGTACCATCCCCGAGCTTGTACGACCTTCGGAAGAGGTCGACCGACGAAATTCCCCCAAATCTGAGGAGATATTCTTGAATAACTTTTTTTGTGAAGGTCGGAGAGACTTGCAAGTAGGCTCTACCCCCACTAAATGGGGTTGCGCGCATCGATCAGTACCATCCTTGAGCTTCTCCGACTTTCGGAAGGGTTAGGGTTAGGGTTAGGGATGAAAGCACATAGGAGAAAGAGATATTCTTGAATAACTTTTTTTGTGAAGGTCGGAGAGACTTGCAAGTAGGCTCTACCCCCACTAAATGGGGTAGCGCGCATCGATCGGTACCATCCTTGAGCTTCTCCGACTTTCGGAAGGGTTAGGGTTAGGGTTAGGGATGAAAGCACATAGGAGAAAGAGATATTCTTGAATAACTTTTTTTGTGAAGGTCGGAGAGACTTGCAAGTAGGCTCTACCCCTACTAAATGGGGTAGCGCGCATCGATCGGTACCATCCTTGAGCTTCTCCGACTTTCGGAAGGGTTAGGGTTAGGGTTAGGGATGAAAGCACATAGGAGAAAGAGATATTCTTGAATAACTTTTTTTGTGAAGGTCGGAGAGACTTGGAAAGTGGTTGCATCTGGACTAATTTGGGTCCTGCGGATCGATTGGTACCATCCCCGAGCTTGTACGACCTTCGGAAGAGGTCGACCGACGAAATTCCCCCAAATCTGAGGAGATATTCTTGAATAACTTTTTTTGTGAAGGTCGGAGAGACTTGCAAGTAGGCTCTACCCCCACTAAATGGGGTAGCGCACATCGATCGGTACCATCTTTGAGCTTCTCCGACTTTCGGAAGGGTTAGGGTTAGGGTTAGGGATGAAAGCACATAGGAGAAAGAGATATTCTTGAATAACTTTTTTTGTGAAGGTCGGAGAGACTTGGAAAGTGGTTGCATCTGGACTAATTTGGGTCCTGCGGATCGATTGGTACCATCCCCGAGCTTGTACGACCTTCGGAAGAGGTCGACCGACGAAATTCCCCCAAATCTGAGGAGATATTCTTGAATAACTTTTTTTGTGAAGGTCGGAGAGACTTGCAAGTAGGCTCTACCCCCACTAAATGGGGTTGCGCGCATCGATCAGTACCATCCTTGAGCTTCTCCGACTTTCGGAAGGGTTAGGGTTAGGGTTAGGGATGAAAGCACATAGGAGAAAGAGATATTCTTGAATAACTTTTTTTGTGAAGGTCGGAGAGACTTGCAAGTAGGCTCTACCCCCACTAAATGGGGTAGCGCGCATCGATCGGTACCATCCTTGAGCTTCTCCGACTTTCGGAAGGGTTAGGGTTAGGGTTAGGGATGAAAGCACATAGGAGAAAGAGATATTCTTGAATAACTTTTTTTGTGAAGGTCGGAGAGACTTGCAAGTAGGCTCTACCCCTACAAAATGGGGTAGCGCGCATCGATCGGTACCATCCTTGAGCTTCTCCGACTTTCGGAAGGGTTAGGGTTAGGGTTAGGGATGAAAGCACATAGGAGAAAGAGATATTCTTGAATAACTTTTTTTGTGAAGGTCGGAGAGACTTGCAAGTAGGCTCTACCCCCACTAAATGGGGTAGCGCGCATCGATCGGTACCATCTTTGAGCTTCTCCGACTTTCGGAAGGGTTAGGGTTAGGGTTAGGGATGAAAGCACATAGGAGAAAGAGATATTCTTGAATAACTTTTTTTGTGAAGGTCGGAGAGACTTGGAAAGTGGTTGCATCTGGACTAATTTGGGTCCTGCGGATCGATTGGTACCATCCCCGAGCTTGTACGACCTTCGGAAGAGGTCGACCGACGAAATTCCCCCAAATCTGAGGAGATATTCTTGAATAACTTTTTTTGTGAAGGTCGGAGAGACTTGCAAGTAGGCTCTACCCCCACTAAATGGGGTTGCGCGCATCGATCAGTACCATCTTTGAGCTTCTCCGACTTTCGGAAGGGTTAGGGTTAGGGTTAGGGATGAAAGCACATAGGAGAAAGAGATATTCTTGAATAACTTTTTTTGTGAAGGTCGGAGAGACTTGGAAAGTGGTTGCATCTGGACTAATTTGGGTCCTGCGGATCGATTGGTACCATCCCCGAGCTTGTACGACCTTCGGAAGAGGTCGACCGACGAAATTCCCCCAAATCTGAGGAGATATTCTTGAATAACTTTTTTTGTGAAGGTCGGAGAGACTTGCAAGTAGGCTCTACCCCCACTAAATGGGGTAGCGCACATCGATCGGTACCATCTTTGAGCTTCTCCGACTTTCGGAAGGGTTAGGGTTAGGGTTAGGGATGAAAGCACATAGGAGAAAGAGATATTCTTGAATAACTTTTTTTGTGAAGGTCGGAGAGACTTGGAAAGTGGTTGCATCTGGACTAATTTGGGTCCTGCGGATCGATTGGTACCATCCCCGAGCTTGTACGACCTTCGGAAGAGGTCGACCGACGAAATTCCCCCAAATCTGAGGAGATATTCTTGAATAACTTTTTTTGTGAAGGTCGGAGAGACTTGCAAGTAGGCTCTACCCCCACTAAATGGGGTTGCGCGCATCGATCAGTACCATCCTTGAGCTTCTCCGACTTTCGGAAGGGTTAGGGTTAGGGTTAGGGATGAAAGCACATAGGAGAAAGAGATATTCTTGAATAACTTTTTTTGTGAAGGTCGGAGAGACTTGCAAGTAGGCTCTACCCCCACTAAATGGGGTAGCGCGCATCGATCGGTACCATCCTTGAGCTTCTCCGACTTTCGGAAGGGTTAGGGTTAGGGTTAGGGATGAAAGCACATAGGAGAAAGAGATATTCTTGAATAACTTTTTTTGTGAAGGTCGGAGAGACTTGCAAGTAGGCTCTACCCCCACTAAATGGGGTAGCGCGCATCGATCGGTACCATCCTTGAGCTTCTCCGACTTTCGGAAGGGTTAGGGTTAGGGTTAGGGATGAAAGCACATAGGAGAAAGAGATATTCTTGAATAACTTTTTTTGTGAAGGTCGGAGAGACTTGCAAGTAGGCTCTACCCCTACTAAATGGGGTAGCGCACATCGATCGGTACCATCCTTGAGCTTCTCCGACTTTCGGAAGGGTTAGGGTTAGGGTTAGGGATGAAAGCACATAGGAGAAAGAGATATTCTTGAATAACTTTTTTTGTGAAGGTCGGAGAGACTTGGAAAGTGGTTGCATCTGGACTAATTTGGGTCCTGCGGATCGATTGGTACCATCCCCGAGCTTGTACGACCTTCGGAAGAGGTCGACCGACGAAATTCCCCCAAATCTGAGGAGATATTCTTGAATAACTTTTTTTGTGAAGGTCGGAGAGACTTGCAAGTAGGCTCTACCCCCACTAAATGGGGTTGCGCGCATCGATCAGTACCATCCTTGAGCTTCTCCGACTTTCGGAAGGGTTAGGGTTAGGGTTAGGGATGAAAGCACATAGGAGAAAGAGATATTCTTGAATAACTTTTTTTGTGAAGGTCGGAGAGACTTGCAAGTAGGCTCTACCCCCACTAAATGGGGTTGCGCGCATCGATCAGTACCATCCTTGAGCTTCTCCGACTTTCGGAAGGGTTAGGGTTAGGGTTAGGGATGAAAGCACATAGGAGAAAGAGATATTCTTGAATAACTTTTTTTGTGAAGGTCGGAGAGACTTGCAAGTAGGCTCTACCCCCACTAAATGGGGTAGCGCGCATCGATCGGTACCATCCTTGAGCTTCTCCGACTTTCGGAAGGGTTAGGGTTAGGGTTAGGGATGAAAGCACATAGGAGAAAGAGATATTCTTGAATAACTTTTTTTGTGAAGGTCGGAGAGACTTGCAAGTAGGCTCTACCCCTACTAAATGGGGTAGCGCACATCGATCGGTACCATCCTTGAGCTTCTCCGACTTTCGGAAGGGTTAGGGTTAGGGTTAGGGATGAAAGCACATAGGAGAAAGAGATATTCTTGAATAACTTTTTTTGTGAAGGTCGGAGAGACTTGGAAAGTGGTTGCATCTGGACTAATTTGGGTCCTGCGGATCGATTGGTACCATCCCCGAGCTTGTACGACCTTCGGAAGAGGTCGACCGACGAAATTCCCCCAAATCTGAGGAGATATTCTTGAATAACTTTTTTTGTGAAGGTCGGAGAGACTTGCAAGTAGGCTCTACCCCCACTAAATGGGGTTGCGCGCATCGATCAGTACCATCCTTGAGCTTCTCCGACTTTCGGAAGGGTTAGGGTTAGGGTTAGGGATGAAAGCACATAGGAGAAAGAGATATTCTTGAATAACTTTTTTTGTGAAGGTCGGAGAGACTTGCAAGTAGGCTCTACCCCCACTAAATGGGGTAGCGCGCATCGATCGGTACCATCCTTGAGCTTCTCCGACTTTCGGAAGGGTTAGGGTTAGGGTTAGGGATGAAAGCACATAGGAGAAAGAGATATTCTTGAATAACTTTTTTTGTGAAGGTCGGAGAGACTTGCAAGTAGGCTCTACCCCTACTAAATGGGGTAGCGCGCATCGATCGGTACCATCCTTGAGCTTCTCCGACTTTCGGAAGGGTTAGGGTTAGGGTTAGGGATGAAAGCACATAGGAGAAAGAGATATTCTTGAATAACTTTTTTTGTGAAGGTCGGAGAGACTTGGAAAGTGGTTGCATCTGGACTAATTTGGGTCCTGCGGATCGATTGGTACCATCCCCGAGCTTGTACGACCTTCGGAAGAGGTCGACCGACGAAATTCCCCCAAATCTGAGGAGATATTCTTGAATAACTTTTTTTGTGAAGGTCGGAGAGACTTGCAAGTAGGCTCTACCCCCACTAAATGGGGTAGCGCACATCGATCGGTACCATCTTTGAGCTTCTCCGACTTTCGGAAGGGTTAGGGTTAGGGTTAGGGATGAAAGCACATAGGAGAAAGAGATATTCTTGAATAACTTTTTTTGTGAAGGTCGGAGAGACTTGGAAAGTGGTTGCATCTGGACTAATTTGGGTCCTGCGGATCGATTGGTACCATCCCCGAGCTTGTACGACCTTCGGAAGAGGTCGACCGACGAAATTCCCCCAAATCTGAGGAGATATTCTTGAATAACTTTTTTTGTGAAGGTCGGAGAGACTTGCAAGTAGGCTCTACCCCCACTAAATGGGGTTGCGCGCATCGATCAGTACCATCCTTGAGCTTCTCCGACTTTCGGAAGGGTTAGGGTTAGGGTTAGGGATGAAAGCACATAGGAGAAAGAGATATTCTTGAATAACTTTTTTTGTGAAGGTCGGAGAGACTTGCAAGTAGGCTCTACCCCCACTAAATGGGGTAGCGCGCATCGATCGGTACCATCCTTGAGCTTCTCCGACTTTCGGAAGGGTTAGGGTTAGGGTTAGGGATGAAAGCACATAGGAGAAAGAGATATTCTTGAATAACTTTTTTTGTGAAGGTCGGAGAGACTTGCAAGTAGGCTCTACCCCTACTAAATGGGGTAGCGCGCATCGATCGGTACCATCCTTGAGCTTCTCCGACTTTCGGAAGGGTTAGGGTTAGGGTTAGGGATGAAAGCACATAGGAGAAAGAGATATTCTTGAATAACTTTTTTTGTGAAGGTCGGAGAGACTTGCAAGTAGGCTCTACCCCCACTAAATGGGGTAGCGCGCATCGATCGGTACCATCTTTGAGCTTCTCCGACTTTCGGAAGGGTTAGGGTTAGGGTTAGGGATGAAAGCACATAGGAGAAAGAGATATTCTTGAATAACTTTTTTTGTGAAGGTCGGAGAGACTTGGAAAGTGGTTGCATCTGGACTAATTTGGGTCCTGCGGATCGATTGGTACCATCCCCGAGCTTGTACGACCTTCGGAAGAGGTCGACCGACGAAATTCCCCCAAATCTGAGGAGATATTCTTGAATAACTTTTTTTGTGAAGGTCGGAGAGACTTGCAAGTAGGCTCTACCCCCACTAAATGGGGTTGCGCGCATCGATCAGTACCATCCTTGAGCTTCTCCGACTTTCGGAAGGGTTAGGGTTAGGGTTAGGGATGAAAGCACATAGGAGAAAGAGATATTCTTGAATAACTTTTTTTGTGAAGGTCGGAGAGACTTGCAAGTAGGCTCTACCCCCACTAAATGGGGTTGCGCGCATCGATCAGTACCATCCTTGAGCTTCTCCGACTTTCGGAAGGGTTAGGGTTAGGGTTAGGGATGAAAGCACATAGGAGAAAGAGATATTCTTGAATAACTTTTTTTGTGAAGGTCGGAGAGACTTGCAAGTAGGCTCTACCCCCACTAAATGGGGTAGCGCGCATCGATCGGTACCATCCTTGAGCTTCTCCGACTTTCGGAAGGGTTAGGGTTAGGGTTAGGGATGAAAGCACATAGGAGAAAGAGATATTCTTGAATAACTTTTTTTGTGAAGGTCGGAGAGACTTGCAAGTAGGCTCTACCCCTACTAAATGGGGTAGCGCACATCGATCGGTACCATCCTTGAGCTTCTCCGACTTTCGGAAGGGTTAGGGTTAGGGTTAGGGATGAAAGCACATAGGAGAAAGAGATATTCTTGAATAACTTTTTTTGTGAAGGTCGGAGAGACTTGGAAAGTGGTTGCATCTGGACTAATTTGGGTCCTGCGGATCGATTGGTACCATCCCCGAGCTTGTACGACCTTCGGAAGAGGTCGACCGACGAAATTCCCCCAAATCTGAGGAGATATTCTTGAATAACTTTTTTTGTGAAGGTCGGAGAGACTTGCAAGTAGGCTCTACCCCCACTAAATGGGGTTGCGCGCATCGATCAGTACCATCCTTGAGCTTCTCCGACTTTCGGAAGGGTTAGGGTTAGGGTTAGGGATGAAAGCACATAGGAGAAAGAGATATTCTTGAATAACTTTTTTTGTGAAGGTCGGAGAGACTTGCAAGTAGGCTCTACCCCCACTAAATGGGGTAGCGCGCATCGATCGGTACCATCCTTGAGCTTCTCCGACTTTCGGAAGGGTTAGGGTTAGGGTTAGGGATGAAAGCACATAGGAGAAAGAGATATTCTTGAATAACTTTTTTTGTGAAGGTCGGAGAGACTTGCAAGTAGGCTCTACCCCTACTAAATGGGGTAGCGCGCATCGATCGGTACCATCCTTGAGCTTCTCCGACTTTCGGAAGGGTTAGGGTTAGGGTTAGGGATGAAAGCACATAGGAGAAAGAGATATTCTTGAATAACTTTTTTTGTGAAGGTCGGAGAGACTTGGAAAGTGGTTGCATCTGGACTAATTTGGGTCCTGCGGATCGATTGGTACCATCCCCGAGCTTGTACGACCTTCGGAAGAGGTCGACCGACGAAATTCCCCCAAATCTGAGGAGATATTCTTGAATAACTTTTTTTGTGAAGGTCGGAGAGACTTGCAAGTAGGCTCTACCCCCACTAAATGGGGTAGCGCACATCGATCGGTACCATCTTTGAGCTTCTCCGACTTTCGGAAGGGTTAGGGTTAGGGTTAGGGATGAAAGCACATAGGAGAAAGAGATATTCTTGAATAACTTTTTTTGTGAAGGTCGGAGAGACTTGGAAAGTGGTTGCATCTGGACTAATTTGGGTCCTGCGGATCGATTGGTACCATCCCCGAGCTTGTACGACCTTCGGAAGAGGTCGACCGACGAAATTCCCCCAAATCTGAGGAGATATTCTTGAATAACTTTTTTTGTGAAGGTCGGAGAGACTTGCAAGTAGGCTCTACCCCCACTAAATGGGGTTGCGCGCATCGATCAGTACCATCCTTGAGCTTCTCCGACTTTCGGAAGGGTTAGGGTTAGGGTTAGGGATGAAAGCACATAGGAGAAAGAGATATTCTTGAATAACTTTTTTTGTGAAGGTCGGAGAGACTTGCAAGTAGGCTCTACCCCCACTAAATGGGGTAGCGCGCATCGATCGGTACCATCCTTGAGCTTCTCCGACTTTCGGAAGGGTTAGGGTTAGGGTTAGGGATGAAAGCACATAGGAGAAAGAGATATTCTTGAATAACTTTTTTTGTGAAGGTCGGAGAGACTTGCAAGTAGGCTCTACCCCTACTAAATGGGGTAGCGCGCATCGATCGGTACCATCCTTGAGCTTCTCCGACTTTCGGAAGGGTTAGGGTTAGGGTTAGGGATGAAAGCACATAGGAGAAAGAGATATTCTTGAATAACTTTTTTTGTGAAGGTCGGAGAGACTTGCAAGTAGGCTCTACCCCCACTAAATGGGGTAGCGCGCATCGATCGGTACCATCTTTGAGCTTCTCCGACTTTCGGAAGGGTTAGGGTTAGGGTTAGGGATGAAAGCACATAGGAGAAAGAGATATTCTTGAATAACTTTTTTTGTGAAGGTCGGAGAGACTTGGAAAGTGGTTGCATCTGGACTATTTTGGGTCCTGCGGATCGATTGGTACCATCCCCGAGCTTGTACGACCTTCGGAAGAGGTCGACCGACGAAATTCCCCCAAATCTGAGGAGATATTCTTGAATAACTTTTTTTGTGAAGGTCGGAGAGACTTGCAAGTAGGCTCTACCCCCACTAAATGGGGTTGCGCGCATCGATCAGTACCATCTTTGAGCTTCTCCGACTTTCGGAAGGGTTAGGGTTAGGGTTAGGGATGAAAGCACATAGGAGAAAGAGATATTCTTGAATAACTTTTTTTGTGAAGGTCGGAGAGACTTGGAAAGTGGTTGCATCTGGACTAATTTGGGTCCTGCGGATCGATTGGTACCATCCCCGAGCTTGTACGACCTTCGGAAGAGGTCGACCGACGAAATTCCCCCAAATCTGAGGAGATATTCTTGAATAACTTTTTTTGTGAAGGTCGGAGAGACTTGCAAGTAGGCTCTACCCCCACTAAATGGGGTAGCGCACATCGATCGGTACCATCTTTGAGCTTCTCCGACTTTCGGAAGGGTTAGGGTTAGGGTTAGGGATGAAAGCACATAGGAGAAAGAGATATTCTTGAATAACTTTTTTTGTGAAGGTCTGAGAGACTTGGAAAGTGGTTGCATCTGGACTAATTTGGGTCCTGCGGATCGATTGGTACCATCCCCGAGCTTGTACGACCTTCGGAAGAGGTCGACCGACGAAATTCCCCCAAATCTGAGGAGATATTCTTGAATAACTTTTTTTGTGAAGGTCGGAGAGACTTGCAAGTAGGCTCTACCCCCACTAAATGGGGTTGCGCGCATCGATCAGTACCATCCTTGAGCTTCTCCGACTTTCGGAAGGGTTAGGGTTAGGGTTAGGGATGAAAGCACATAGGAGAAAGAGATATTCTTGAATAACTTTTTTTGTGAAGGTCGGAGAGACTTGCAAGTAGGCTCTACCCCCACTAAATGGGGTAGCGCGCATCGATCGGTACCATCCTTGAGCTTCTCCGACTTTCGGAAGGGTTAGGGTTAGGGTTAGGGATGAAAGCACATAGGAGAAAGAGATATTCTTGAATAACTTTTTTTGTGAAGGTCGGAGAGACTTGCAAGTAGGCTCTACCCCTACTAAATGGGGTAGCGCACATCGATCGGTACCATCCTTGAGCTTCTCCGACTTTCGGAAGGGTTAGGGTTAGGGTTAGGGATGAAAGCACATAGGAGAAAGAGATATTCTTGAATAACTTTTTTTGTGAAGGTCGGAGAGACTTGGAAAGTGGTTGCATCTGGACTAATTTGGGTCCTGCGGATCGATTGGTACCATCCCCGAGCTTGTACGACCTTCGGAAGAGGTCGACCGACGAAATTCCCCCAAATCTGAGGAGATATTCTTGAATAACTTTTTTTGTGAAGGTCGGAGAGACTTGCAAGTAGGCTCTACCCCCACTAAATGGGGTTGCGCGCATCGATCAGTACCATCCTTGAGCTTCTCCGACTTTCGGAAGGGTTAGGGTTAGGGTTAGGGATGAAAGCACATAGGAGAAAGAGATATTCTTGAATAACTTTTTTTGTGAAGGTCGGAGAGACTTGCAAGTAGGCTCTACCCCCACTAAATGGGGTAGCGCGCATCGATCGGTACCATCCTTGAGCTTCTCCGACTTTCGGAAGGGTTAGGGTTAGGGTTAGGGATGAAAGCACATAGGAGAAAGAGATATTCTTGAATAACTTTTTTTGTGAAGGTCGGAGAGACTTGCAAGTAGGCTCTACCCCTACTAAATGGGGTAGCGCGCATCGATCGGTACCATCCTTGAGCTTCTCCGACTTTCGGAAGGGTTAGGGTTAGGGTTAGGGATGAAAGCACATAGGAGAAAGAGATATTCTTGAATAACTTTTTTTGTGAAGGTCGGAGAGACTTGGAAAGTGGTTGCATCTGGACTAATTTGGGTCCTGCGGATCGATTGGTACCATCCCCGAGCTTGTACGACCTTCGGAAGAGGTCGACCGACGAAATTCCCCCAAATCTGAGGAGATATTCTTGAATAACTTTTTTTGTGAAGGTCGGAGAGACTTGCAAGTAGGCTCTACCCCCACTAAATGGGGTAGCGCACATCGATCGGTACCATCTTTGAGCTTCTCCGACTTTCGGAAGGGTTAGGGTTAGGGTTAGGGATGAAAGCACATAGGAGAAAGAGATATTCTTGAATAACTTTTTTTGTGAAGGTCGGAGAGACTTGGAAAGTGGTTGCATCTGGACTAATTTGGGTCCTGCAGATCGATTGGTACCATCCCCGAGCTTGTACGACCTTCGGAAGAGGTCGACCGACGAAATTCCCCCAAATCTGAGGAGATATTCTTGAATAACTTTTTTTGTGAAGGTCGGAGAGACTTGCAAGTAGGCTCTACCCCCACTAAATGGGGTTGCGCGCATCGATCAGTACCATCCTTGAGCTTCTCCGACTTTCGGAAGGGTTAGGGTTAGGGTTAGGGATGAAAGCACATAGGAGAAAGAGATATTCTTGAATAACTTTTTTTGTGAAGGTCGGAGAGACTTGCAAGTAGGCTCTACCCCCACTAAATGGGGTAGCGCGCATCGATCGGTACCATCCTTGAGCTTCTCCGACTTTCGGAAGGGTTAGGGTTAGGGTTAGGGATGAAAGCACATAGGAGAAAGAGATATTCTTGAATAACTTTTTTTGTGAAGGTCGGAGAGACTTGCAAGTAGGCTCTACCCCTACTAAATGGGGTAGCGCGCATCGATCGGTACCATCCTTGAGCTTCTCCGACTTTCGGAAGGGTTAGGGTTAGGGTTAGGGATGAAAGCACATAGGAGAAAGAGATATTCTTGAATAACTTTTTTTGTGAAGGTCGGAGAGACTTGCAAGTAGGCTCTACCCCCACTAAATGGGGTAGCGCGCATCGATCGGTACCATCTTTGAGCTTCTCCGACTTTCGGAAGGGTTAGGGTTAGGGTTAGGGATGAAAGCACATAGGAGAAAGAGATATTCTTGAATAACTTTTTTTGTGAAGGTCGGAGAGACTTGGAAAGTGGTTGCATCTGGACTAATTTGGGTCCTGCGGATCGATTGGTACCATCCCCGAGCTTGTACGACCTTCGGAAGAGGTCGACCGACGAAATTCCCCCAAATCTGAGGAGATATTCTTGAATAACTTTTTTTGTGAAGGTCGGAGAGACTTGCAAGTAGGCTCTACCCCCACTAAATGGGGTTGCGCGCATCGATCAGTACCATCTTTGAGCTTCTCCGACTTTCGGAAGGGTTAGGGTTAGGGTTAGGGATGAAAGCACATAGGAGAAAGAGATATTCTTGAATAACTTTTTTTGTGAAGGTCGGAGAGACTTGGAAAGTGGTTGCATCTGGACTAATTTGGGTCCTGCGGATCGATTGGTACCATCCCCGAGCTTGTACGACCTTCGGAAGAGGTCGACCGACGAAATTCCCCCAAATCTGAGGAGATATTCTTGAATAACTTTTTTTGTGAAGGTCGGAGAGACTTGCAAGTAGGCTCTACCCCCACTAAATGGGGTTGCGCGCATCGATCAGTACCATATTTGAGCTTCTCCGACTTTCGGAAGGGTTAGGGTTAGGGTTAGGGATGAAAGCACATAGGAGAAAGAGATATTCTTGAATAACTTTTTTTGTGAAGGTCGGAGAGACTTGCAAGTAGGCTCTACCCCCACTAAATGGGGTAGCGCGCATCGATCGGTACCATCCTTGAGCTTCTCCGACTTTCGGAAGGGTTAGGGTTAGGGTTAGGGATGAAAGCACATAGGAGAAAGAGATATTCTTGAATAACTTTTTTTGTGAAGGTCGGAGAGACTTGCAAGTAGGCTCTACCCCCACTAAATGGGGTAGCGCGCATCGATCGGTACCATCCTTGAGCTTCTCCGACTTTTGGAAGGGTTAGGGTTAGGGTTAGGGATGAAAGCACATAGGAGAAAGAGATATTCTTGAATAACTTTTTTTGTGAAGGTCGGGGAGACTTGCAAGTAGGCTCTACCCCCACTAAATGGGGTAGCGCGCATCGATCGGTACCATCGTTGAGCTTCTCCGACTTTCGGAAGGGTTAGGGTTAGGGATGAAAGCACATAGGAGAAAGAGATATTCTTGAATAACTTTTTTTGTGAAGGTCGGAGAGACTTGGAAAGTGGTTGCATCTGGACTAATTTGGGTCCTGCGGATCGATTGGTACCATCCCCGAGCTTGTACGACCTTCGGAAGAGGTCGACCGACGAAATTCCCCCAAATCTGAGGAGATATTCTTGAATAACTTTTTTTGTGAAGGTCGGAGAGACTTGCAAGTAGGCTCTACCCCCACTAAATGGGGTTGCGCGCATCGATCAGTACCATATTTGAGCTTCTCCGACTTTCGGAAGGGTTAGGGTTAGGGATGAAAGCACATAGGAGAAAGAGATATTCTTGAATAACTTTTTTTGTGAAGGTCGGAGAGACTTGAAAAGTGGTTGCATCTGGACTAATTTGGGTCCTGCGGATCGATTGGTACCATCCCCGAGCTTGTACGACCTTCGGAAGAGGTCGACCGACGAAATTCCCCCAAATCTGAGGAGATATTCTTGAATAACTTTTTTTGTGAAGGTCGGAGAGACTTGCAAGTAGGCTCTACCCCCACTAAATGGGGTTGCGCGCATCGATCAGTACCATATTTGAGCTTCTCCGACTTTCGGAAGGGTTAGGGTTAGGGTTAGGGATGAAAGCACATAGGAGAAAGAGATATTCTTGAATAACTTTTTTTGTGAAGGTCGGAGAGACTTGCAAGTAGGCTCTACCCCCACTAAATGGGGTAGCGCGCATCGATCGGTACCATCCTTGAGCTTCTCCGACTTTCGGAAGGGTTAGGGTTAGGGTTAGGGATGAAAGCACATAGGAGAAAGAGATATTCTTGAATAACTTTTTTTGTGAAGGTCGGAGAGACTTGCAAGTAGGCTCTACCCCCACTAAATGGGGTAGCGCGCATCGATCGGTACCATCCTTGAGCTTCTCCGACTTTTGGAAGGGTTAGGGTTAGGGTTAGGGATGAAAGCACATAGGAGAAAGAGATATTCTTGAATAACTTTTTTTGTGAAGGTCGGGGAGACTTGCAAGTAGGCTCTACCCCCACTAAATGGGGTAGCGCGCATCGATCGGTACCATCTTTGAGCTTCTCCGACTTTCGGAAGGGTTAGGGTTAGGGTTAGGGATGAAAGCACATAGGAGAAAGAGATATTCTTGAATAATTTTTTTGTGAAGGTCGGAGAGACTTGGAAAGTGGTTGCATCTGGACTAATTTGGGTCCTGCAGATCGATTGGTACCATCCCCGAGCTTGTACGACCTTCGGAAGAGGTCGACCGACGAAATTCCCCCAAATCTGAGGAGATATTCTTGAATAACTTTTTTTGTGAAGGTCGGAGAGACTTGCAAGTAGGCTCTACCCCCACTAAATGGGGTTGCACGCATCGATCAGTACCATATTTGAGCTTCTCCGACTTTCGGAAGGGTTAGGGTTAGGGTTAGGGATGAAAGCACATAGGAGAAAGAGATATTCTTGAATAACTTTTTTTGTGAAGGTCGGAGAGACTTGCAAGTAGGCTCTACCCCCACTAAATGGGGTAGCGTGCATCGATCGGTACCATCCTTGAGCTTCTCCGACTTTCGGAAGGGTTAGGGTTAGGGTTAGGGATGAAAGCACATAGGAGAAAGAGATATTCTTGAATAACTTTTTTTGTGAAGGTCGGAGAGACTTGCAAGTAGGCTCTACCCCCACTAAATGGGGTAGCGCGCATCGATCGGTACCATCCTTGAGCTTCTCCGACTTTCGGAAGGGTTAGGGTTAGGGTTAGGGATGAAAGCACATAGGAGAAAGAGATATTCTTGAATAACTTTTTTTGTGAAGGTCGGGGAGACTTGCAAGTAGGCTCTACCCCCACTAAATGGGGTAGCGCGCATCGATCGGTACCATCCTTGAGCTTCTCCGACTTTCGGAAGGGTTAGGGTTAGGGTTAGGGATGAAAGCACATAGGAGAAAGAGATATTCTTGAATAACTTTTTTTGTGAAGGTCGGAGAGACTTGGAAAGTGGTTGCATCTGGACTAATTTGGGTCCTGCGGATCGATTGGTACCATCCCCGAGCTTGTACGACCTTCGGAAGAGGTCGACCGACGAAATTCCCCCAAATCTGAGGAGATATTCTTACATAACTTTTTTTGTGAAGGTCGGAGAGACTTGCAAGTAGGCTCTACCCCCACTAAATGGGGTAGCGCGCATCGATCGGTACCATCCTTGAGCTTCTCCGACTTTCGGAAGGGTTAGGGTTAGGGTTAGGGATGAAAGCACATAGGAGAAAGAGATATTCTTGAATAACTTTTTTTGTGAAGGTCGGAGAGACTTGGAAAGTGGTTGCATCTGGACTAATTTGGGTCCTGCGGATCGATTGGTACCATCCCCGAGCTTGTACGACCTTCGGAAGAGGTCGACCGACGAAATTCCCCCAAATCTGAGGAGATATTCTTACATAACTTTTTTTGTGAAGGTCGGAGAGACTTGCAAGTAGGCTCTACCCCCACTAAATGGGGTAGCGCGCATCGATCGGTACCATCCTTGAGCTTCTCCGACTTTCGGAAGGGTTAGGGTTAGGGTTAGGGATGAAAGCACATAGGAGAAAGAGATATTCTTGAATAACTTTTTTTGTGAAGGTCGGAGAGACTTGCAAGTAGGCTCTACCCCCACTAAATGGGGTAGCGCGCATCGATCGGTACCATCCTTGAGCTTCTCCGACTTTCGGAAGGGTTAGGGTTAGGGTTAGGGATGAAAGCACATAGGAGAAAGAGATATTCTTGAATAACTTTTTTTGTGAAGGTCGGAGAGACTTGGAAAGTGGTTGCATCTGGACTAATTTGGGTCCTGCAGATCGATTGGTACCATCCCCGAGCTTGTACGACCTTCGGAAGAGGTCGACCGACGAAATTCCCCCAAATCTGAGGAGATATTCTTGAATAACTTTTTTTGTGAAGGTCGGAGAGACTTGCAAGTAGGCTCTACCCCCACTAAATGGGGTTGCGCGCATCGATCGGTACCATCCTTGAGCTTCTCCGACTTTCGGAAGGGTTAGGGTTAGGGTTAGGGATGAAAGCACATAGGAGAAAGAGATATTCTTGAATAACTTTTTTTGTGAAGGTCGGAGAGACTTGCAAGTAGGCTCTACCCCCACTAAATGGGGTAGCGCACATCGATCGGTACCATCTTTGAGCTTCTCCGACTTTCGGAAGGGTTAGGGTTAGGGTTAGGGATGAAAGCACATAGGAGAAAGAGATATTCTTGAATAACTTTTTTTGTGAAGGTCGGAGAGACTTGGAAAGTGGTTGCATCTGGACTAATTTGGGTCCTGCGGATCGATTGGTACCATCCCCGAGCTTGTACGACCTTCGGAAGAGGTCGACCGACGAAATTCCCCCAAATCTGAGGAGATATTCTTGAATAACTTTTTTTGTGAAGGTCGGAGAGACTTGCAAGTAGGCTCTACCCCCACTAAATGGGGTTGCGCGCATCGATCAGTACCATCCTTGAGCTTCTCCGACTTTCGGAAGGGTTAGGGTTAGGGTTAGGGATGAAAGCACATAGGAGAAAGAGATATTCTTGAATAACTTTTTTTGTGAAGGTCGGAGAGACTTGCAAGTAGGCTCTACCCCCACTAAATGGGGTAGCGCGCATCGATCGGTACCATCCTTGAGCTTCTCCGACTTTCGGAAGGGTTAGGGTTAGGGTTAGGGATGAAAGCACATAGGAGAAAGAGATATTCTTGAATAACTTTTTTTGTGAAGGTTGGAGAGACTTGCAAGTAGGCTCTACCCCTACTAAATGGGGTAGCGCGCATCGATCGGTACCATCCTTGAGCTTCTCCGACTTTCGGAAGGGTTAGGGTTAGGGTTAGGGATGAAAGCACATAGGAGAAAGAGATATTCTTGAATAACTTTTTTTGTGAAGGTCGGAGAGACTTGCAAGTAGGCTCTACCCCCACTAAATGGGGTAGCGCGCATCGATCGGTACCATCCTTGAGCTTCTCCGACTTTCGGAAGGGTTAGGGTTAGGGTTAGGGATGAAAGCACATAGGAGAAAGAGATATTCTTGAATAACTTTTTTTGTGAAGGTCGGAGAGACTTGGAAAGTGGTTGCATCTGGACTAATTTGGGTCCTGCGGATCGATTGGTACCATCCCCGAGCTTGTACGACCTTCGAAAGAGGTCGACCGACGAAATTCCCCCAAATCTGAGGAGATATTCTTGAATAACTTTTTTTGTGAAGGTCGGAGAGACTTGCAAGTAGGCTTTACCCCCACTAAATGGGGTAGCGCGCATCGATCGGTACCATCCTTGAGCTTCTCCGACTTTCGGAAGGGTTAGGGTTAGGGATGAAAGCACATAGGAGAAAGAGATATTCTTGAATAACTTTTTTTGTGAAGGTCGGAGAGACTTGGAAAGTGGTTGCATCTGGACTAATTTGGGTCCTGCGGATCGATTGGTACCATCCCCGAGCTTGTACGACCTTCGGAAGAGGTCGACCGACGAAATTCCCCCAAATCTGAGGAGATATTCTTACATAACTTTTTTTGTGAAGGTCGGAGAGACTTGCAAGTAGGCTCTACCCCCACTAAATGGGGTAGCGCGCATCGATCGGTACCATCCTTGAGCTTCTCCGACTTTCGGAAGGGTTAGGGTTAGGGTTAGGGATGAAAGCACATAGGAGAAAGAGATATTCTTGAATAACTTTTTTTGTGAAGGTCGGAGAGACTTGCAAGTAGGCTCTACCCCCACTAAATGGGGTAGCGCGCATCGATCGGTACCATCCTTGAGCTTCTCCGACTTTCGGAAGGGTTAGGGTTAGGGTTAGGGATGAAAGCACATAGGAGAAAGAGATATTCTTGAATAACTTTTTTTGTGAAGGTCGGAGAGACTTGGAAAGTGGTTGCATCTGGACTAATTTGGGTCCTGCGGATCGATTGGTACCATCCCCGAGCTTTTACGACCTTCGGAAGAGGTCGACCGACGAAATTCCCCCAAATCTGAGGAGATATTCTTGAATAACTTTTTTTGTGAAGGTCGGAGAGACTTGCAAGTAGGCTCTACCCCCACTAAATGGGGTTGCGCGCATCGATCGGTACCATCCTTGAGCTTCTCCGACTTTCGGAAGGGTTAGGGTTAGGGTTAGGGATGAAAGCACATAGGAGAAAGAGATATTCTTGAATAACTTTTTTTGTGAAGGTCGGAGAGACTTGCAAGTAGGCTCTACCCCCACTAAATGGGGTAGCACGCATCGATCGGTACCATCTTTGAGCTTCTCCGACTTTCGGAAGGGTTAGGGTTAGGGTTAGGGATGAAAGCACATAGGAGAAAGAGATATTCTTGAATAACTTTTTTTGTGAAGGTCGGAGAGACTTGGAAAGTGGTTGCATCTGGACTAATTTGGGTCCTGCGGATCGATTGGTACCATCCCCGAGCTTGTACGACCTTCGGAAGAGGTCGACCGACGAAATTCCCCCAAATCTGAGGAGATATTCTTGAATAACTTTTTTTGTGAAGGTCGGAGAGACTTGCAAGTAGGCTCTACCCCCACTAAATGGGGTTGCGCGCATCGATCAGTACCATCTTTGAGCTTCTCCGACTTTCGGAAGGGTTAGGGTTAGGGTTAGGGATGAAAGCACATAGGAGAAAGAGATATTCTTGAATAACTTTTTTTGTGAAGGTCGGAGAGACTTGGAAAGTGGTTGCATCTGGACTAATTTGGGTCCTGCGGATCGATTGGTACCATCCCCGAGCTTGTACGACCTTCGGAAGAGGTCGTCCGACGAAATTCCCCCAAATCTGAGGAGATATTCTTGAATAACTTTTTTTGTGAAGGTCGGAGAGACTTGCAAGTAGGCTCTACCCCCACTAAATGGGGTTGCGCGCATCGATCAGTACCATATTTGAGCTTCTCCGACTTTCGGAAGGGTTAGGGTTAGGGTTAGGGATGAAAGCACATAGGAGAAAGAGATATTCTTGAATAACTTTTTTTGTGAAGGTCGGAGAGACTTGCAAGTAGGCTCTACCCCCACTAAATGGGGTAGCGCGCATCGATCGGTACCATCCTTGAGCTTCTCCGACTTTCGGAAGGGTTAGGGTTAGGGTTAGGGATGAAAGCACATAGGAGAAAGAGATATTCTTGAATAACTTTTTTTGTGAAGGTCGGAGAGACTTGCAAGTAGGCTCTACCCCCACTAAATGGGGTAGCGCGCATCGATCGGTACCATCCTTGAGCTTCTCCGACTTTTGGAAGGGTTAGGGTTAGGGTTAGGGATGAAAGCACATAGGAGAAAGAGATATTCTTGAATAACTTTTTTTGTGAAGGTCGGGGAGACTTGCAAGTAGGCTCTACCCCCACTAAATGGGGTAGCGCGCATCGATCGGTACCATCCTTGAGCTTCTCCGACTTTCGGAAGGGTTAGGGTTAGGGTTAGGGATGAAAGCACATAGGAGAAAGAGATATTCTTGAATAACTTTTTTTGTGAAGGTCGGAGAGACTTGGAAAGTGGTTGCATCTGGACTAATTTGGGTCCTGCGGATCGATTGGTACCATCCCCGAGCTTGTACGACCTTCGGAAGAGGTCGACCGACGAAATTCCCCCAAATCTGAGGAGATATTCTTGAATAACTTTTTTTGTGAAGGTCGGAGAGACTTGCAAGTAGGCTCTACCCCCACTAAATGGGGTTGCGCGCATCGATCAGTACCATATTTGAGCTTCTCCGACTTTCGGAAGGGTTAGGGTTAGGGTTAGGGATGAAAGCACATAGGAGAAAGAGATATTCTTGAATAACTTTTTTTGTGAAGGTCGGAGAGACTTGCAAGTAGGCTCTACCCCCACTAAATGGGGTAGCGCGCATCGATCGGTACCATCCTTGAGCTTCTCCGACTTTCGGAAGGGTTAGGGTTAGGGTTAGGGATGAAAGCACATAGGAGAAAGAGATATTCTTGAATAACTTTTTTTGTGAAGGTCGGAAAGACTTGCAAGTAGGCTCTACCCCCACTAAATGGGGTAGCGCGCATCGATCGGTACCATCCTTGAGCTTCTCCGACTTTCGGAAGGGTTAGGGTTAGGGTTAGGGATGAAAGCACATAGGAGAAAGAGATATTCTTGAATAACTTTTTTTGTGAAGGTCGGGGAGACTTGCAAGTAGGCTCTACCCCCACTAAATGGGGTAGCGCGCATCGATCGGTACCATCCTTGAGCTTCTCCGACTTTCGGAAGGGTTAGGGTTAGGGTTAGGGATGAAAGCACATAGGAGAAAGAGATATTCTTGAATAACTTTTTTTGTGAAGGTCGGAGAGACTTGGAAAGTGGTTGCATCTGGACTAATTTGGGTCCTGCGGATCGATTGGTACCATCCCCGAGCTTGTACGACCTTCGGAAGAGGTCGACCGACGAAATTCCCCCAAATCTGAGGAGATATTCTTACATAACTTTTTTTGTGAAGGTCGGAGAGACTTGCAAGTAGGCTCTACCCCCACTAAATGGGGTAGCGCGCATCGATCGGTACCATCCTTGAGCTTCTCCGACTTTCGGAAGGGTTAGGGTTAGGGTTAGGGATGAAAGCACATAGGAGAAAGAGATATTCTTGAATAACTTTTTTTGTGAAGGTCGGAGAGACTTGCAAGTAGGCTCTACCCCCACTAAATGGGGTAGCGCGCATCGATCGGTACCATCCTTGAGCTTCTCCGACTTTAGGAAGGGTTAGGGTTAGGGTTAGGGATGAAAGCACATAGGAGAAAGAGATATTCTTGAATAACTTTTTTTGTGAAGGTCGGAGAGACTTGCAAGTAGGCTCTACCCCTACTAAATGGGGTAGCGCGCATCGATCGGTACCATCCTTGAGCTTCTCCGACTTTCGGAAGGGTTAGGGTTAGGGTTAGGGATGAAAGCACATAGGAGAAAGAGATATTCTTGAATAACTTTTTTTGTGAAGGTCGGAGAGACTTGCAAGTAGGCTCTACCCCCACTAAATGGGGTAGCGCGCATCGATCGGTACCATCCTTGAGCTTCTCCGACTTTCGGAAGTGTTAGGGTTAGGGTTAGGGATGAAAGCACATAGGAGAAAGAGATATTCTTGAATAACTTTTTTTGTGAAGGTCGGAGAGACTTGGAAAGTGGTTGCATCTGGACTAATTTGGGTCCTGCGGATCGATTGGTACCATCCCCGAGCTTGTACGACCTTCGAAAGAGGTCGACCGACGAAATTCCCCCAAATCTGAGGAGATATTCTTGAATAACTTTTTTTGTGAAGGTCGGAGAGACTTGCAAGTAGGCTCTACCCCCACTAAATGGGGTAGCGCGCATCGATCGGTACCATCCTTGAGCTTCTCCGACTTTCGGAAGGGTTAGGGTTAGGGTTAGGGATGAAAGCACATAGGAGAAAGAGATATTCTTGAATAACTTTTTTTGTGAAGGTCGGGGAGACTTGCAAGTAGGCTCTACCCCCACTAAATGGGGTAGCGCGCATCGATCGGTACCATCCTTGAGCTTCTCCGACTTTCGGAAGGGTTAGGGTTAGGGTTAGGGATGAAAGCACATAGGAGAAAGAGATATTCTTGAATAACTTTTTTTGTGAAGGTCGGAGAGACTTGGAAAGTGGTTGCATCTGGACTAATTTGGGTCCTGCGGATCGATTGGTACCATCCCCGAGCTTGTACGACCTTCGGAAGAGGTCGACCGACGAAATTCCCCCAAATCTGAGGAGATATTCTTACATAACTTTTTTTGTGAAGGTCGGAGAGACTTGCAAGTAGGCTCTACCCCCACTAAATGGGGTAGCGCGCATCGATCGGTACCATCCTTTAGCTTCTCCGACTTTCGGAAGGGTTAGGGTTAGGGTTAGGGATGAAAGCACATAGGAGAAAGAGATATTCTTGAATAACTTTTTTTGTGAAGGTCGGAGAGACTTGCAAGTAGGCTCTACCCCCACTAAATGGGGTAGCGCGCATCGATCGGTACCATCCTTGAGCTTCTCCGACTTTCGGAAGGGTTAGGGTTAGGGTTAGGGATGAAAGCACATAGGAGAAAGAGATATTCTTGAATAACTTTTTTTGTGAAGGTCGGAGAGACTTGCAAGTAGGCTCTACCCCTACTAAATGGGGTAGCGCGCATCGATCGGTACCATCCTTGAGCTTCTCCGACTTTCGGAAGGGTTAGGGTTAGGGTTAGGGATGAAAGCACATAGGAGAAAGAGATATTCTTGAATAACTTTTTTTGTGAAGGTCGGAGAGACTTGCAAGTAGGCTCTACCCCCACTAAATGGGGTAGCGCGCATCGATCGGTACCATCCTTGAGCTTCTCCGACTTTCGGAAGGGTTAGGGTTAGGGATGAAAGCACATAGGAGAAAGAGATATTCTTGAATAACTTTTTTTGTGAAGGTCGGAGAGACTTGGAAAGTGGTTGCATCTGGACTAATTTGGGTCCTGCGGATCGATTGGTACCATCCCCGAGCTTGTACGACCTTCGAAAGAGGTCGACCGACGAAATTCCCCCAAATCTGAGGAGATATTCTTGAATAACTTTTTTTGTGAAGGTCGGAGAGACTTGCAAGTAGGCTCTACCCCCACTAAATGGGGTAGCGCGCATCGATCGGTACCATCCTTGAGCTTCTCCGACTTTCGGAAGGGTTAGGGTTAGGGATGAAAGCACATAGGAGAAAGAGATATTCTTGAATAACTTTTTTTGTGAAGGTCGGAGAGACTTGGAAAGTGGTTGCATCTGGACTAATTTGGGTCCTGCGGATCGATTGGTACCATCCCCGAGCTTGTACGACCTTCGGAAGAGGTCGACCGATGAAATTCCCCCAAATCTGAGGAGATATTCTTACATAACTTTTTTTGTGAAGGTCGGAGAGACTTGCAAGTAGGCTCTACCCCCACTAAATGGGGTAGCGCGCATCGATCGGTACCATCCTTGAGCTTCTCCGACTTTCGGAAGGGTTAGGGTTAGGGTTAGGGATGAAAGCACATAGGAGAAAGAGATATTCTTGAATAACTTTTTTTGTGAAGGTCGGAGAGACTTGCAAGTAGGCTCTACCCCCACTAAATGGGGTAGCGCGCATCGATCGGTACCATCCTTGAGCTTCTCCGACTTTCGGAAGGGTTAGGGTTAGGGTTAGGGATGAAAGCACATAGGAGAAAGAGATATTCTTGAATAACTTTTTTTGTGAAGGTCGGAGAGACTTGCAAGTAGGCTCTACCCCTACTAAATGGGGTAGCGCGCATCGATCGGTACCATCCTTGAGCTTCTCCGACTTTCGGAAGGGTTAGGGTTAGGGTTAGGGATGAAAGCACATAGGAGAAAGAGATATTCTTGAATAACTTTTTTTGTGAAGGTCGGAGAGACTTGCAAGTAGGCTCTACCCCCACTAAATGGGGTAGCGCGCATCGATCGGTACCATCCTTGAGCTTCTCCGACTTTCGGAAGGGTTAGGGTTAGGGTTAGGGATGAAAGCACATAGGAGAAAGAGATATTCTTGAATAACTTTTTTTGTGAAGGTCGGAGAGACTTGGAAAGTGGTTGCATCTGGACTAATTTGGGTCCTGCGGATCGATTGGTACCATCCCCGAGCTTGTACGACCTTCGAAAGAGGTCGACCGACGAAATTCCCCCAAATCTGAGGAGATATTCTTGAATAACTTTTTTTGTGAAGGTCGGAGAGACTTGCAAGTAGGCTCTACCCCCACTAAATGGGGTAGCGCGCATCGATCGGTACCATCCTTGAGCTTCTCCGACTTTCGGAAGGGTTAGGGTTAGGGATGAAAGCACATAGGAGAAAGAGATATTCTTGAATAACTTTTTTTGTGAAGGTCGGAGAGACTTGGAAAGTGGTTGCATCTGGACTAATTTGGGTCCTGCGGATCGATTGGTACCATCCCCGAGCTTGTACGACCTTCGGAAGAGGTCGACCGACGAAATTCCCCCAAATCTGAGGAGATATTCTTACATAACTTTTTTTGTGAAGGTCGGAGAGACTTGCAAGTAGGCTCTACCCCCACTAAATGGGGTAGCGCGCATCGATCGGTACCATCCTTGAGCTTCTCCGACTTTCGGAAGGGTTAGGGTTAGGGTTAGGGATGAAAGCACATAGGAGAAAGAGATATTCTTGAATAACTTTTTTTGTGAAGGTCGGAGAGACTTGCAAGTAGGCTCTACCCCCACTAAATGGGGTAGCGCGCATCGATCGGTACCATCCTTGAGCTTCTCCGACTTTCGGAAGGGTTAGGGTTAGGGTTAGGGATGAAAGCACATAGGAGAAAGAGATATTCTTGAATAACTTTTTTTGTGAAGGTCGGAGAGACTTGGAAAGTGGTTGCATCTGGACTAATTTGGGTCCTGCGGATCGATTGGTACCATCCCCGAGCTTTTACGACCTTCGGAAGAGGTCGACCGACGAAATTCCCCCAAATCTGAGGAGATATTCTTGAATAACTTTTTTTGTGAAGGTCGGAGAGACTTGCAAGTAGGCTCTACCCCCACTAAATGGGGTTGCGCGCATCGATCGGTACCATCCTTGAGCTTCTCCGACTTTCGGAAGGGTTAGGGTTAGGGTTAGGGATGAAAGCACATAGGAGAAAGAGATATTCTTGAATAACTTTTTTTGTGAAGGTCGGAGAGACTTGCAAGTAGGCTCTACCCCCACTAAATGGGGTAGCGCGCATCGATCGGTACCATCTTTGAGCTTCTCCGACTTTCGGAAGGGTTAGGGTTAGGGTTAGGGATGAAAGCACATAGGAGAAAGAGATATTCTTGAATAACTTTTTTTGTGAAGGTCGGAGAGACTTGGAAAGTGGTTGCATCTGGACTAATTTGGGTCCTGCGGATCGATTGGTACCATCCCCGAGCTTGTACGACCTTCGGAAGAGGTCGACCGACGAAATTCCCCCAAATCTGAGGAGATATTCTTGAATAACTTTTTTTGTGAAGGTCGGAGAGACTTGCAAGTAGGCTCTACCCCCACTAAATGGGGTTGCGCGCATCGATCAGTACCATCTTTGAGCTTCTCCGACTTTCGGAAGGGTTAGGGTTAGGGTTAGGGATGAAAGCACATAGGAGAAAGAGATATTCTTGAATAACTTTTTTTGTGAAGGTCGGAGAGACTTGGAAAGTGGTTGCATCTGGACTAATTTGGGTCCTGCGGATCGATTGGTACCATCCCCGAGCTTGTACGACCTTCGGAAGAGGTCGACCGACGAAATTCCCCCAAATCTGAGGAGATATTCTTGAATAACTTTTTTTGTGAAGGTCGGAGAGACTTGCAAGTAGGCTCTACCCCCACTAAATGGGGTTGCGCGCATCGATCAGTACCATATTTGAGCTTCTCCGACTTTCGGAAGGGTTAGGGTTAGGGTTAGGGATGAAAGCACATAGGAGAAAGAGATATTCTTGAATAACTTTTTTTGTGAAGGTCGGAGAGACTTGCAAGTAGGCTCTACCCCCACTAAATGGGGTAGCGCGCATCGATCGGTACCATCCTTGAGCTTCTCCGACTTTCGGAAGGGTTAGGGTTAGGGTTAGGGATGAAAGCACATAGGAGAAAGAGATATTCTTGAATAACTTTTTTTGTGAAGGTCGGAGAGACTTGCAAGTAGGCTCTACCCCCACTAAATGGGGTAGCGCGCATCGATCGGTACCATCCTTGAGCTTCTCCGACTTTTGGAAGGGTTAGGGTTAGGGTTAGGGATGAAAGCACATAGGAGAAAGAGATATTCTTGAATAACTTTTTTTGTGAAGGTCGGGGAGACTTGCAAGTAGGCTCTACCCCCACTAAATGGGGTAGCGCGCATCGATCGGTACCATCCTTGAGCTTCTCCGACTTTCGGAAGGGTTAGGGTTAGGGTTAGGGATGAAAGCACATAGGAGAAAGAGATATTCTTGAATAACTTTTTTTGTGAAGGTCGGAGAGACTTGGAAAGTGGTTGCATCTGGACTAATTTGGGTCCTGCGGATCGATTGGTACCATCCCCGAGCTTGTACGACCTTCGGAAGAGGTCGACCGACGAAATTCCCCCAAATCTGAGGAGATATTCTTGAATAACTTTTTTTGTGAAGGTCGGAGAGACTTGCAAGTAGGGTCTACCCCCACTAAATGGGGTTGCGCGCATCGATCAGTACCATATTTGAGCTTCTCCGACTTTCGGAAGGGTTAGGGTTAGGGTTAGGGATGAAAGCACATAGGAGAAAGAGATATTCTTGAATAACTTTTTTTGTGAAGGTCGGAGAGACTTGCAAGTAGGCTCTACCCCCACTAAATGGGGTAGCGCGCATCGATCGGTACCATCCTTGAGCTTCTCCGACTTTCGGAAGGGTTAGGGTTAGGGTTAGGGATGAAAGCACATAGGAGAAAGAGATATTCTTGAATAACTTTTTTTGTGAAGGTCGGAGAGACTTGCAAGTAGGCTCTACCCCCACTAAATGGGGTAGCGCGCATCGATCGGTACCATCCTTGAGCTTCTCCGACTTTTGGAAGGGTTAGGGTTAGGGTTAGGGATGAAAGCACATAGGAGAAAGAGATATTCTTGAATAACTTTTTTTGTGAAGGTCGGGGAGACTTGCAAGTAGGCTCTACCCCCACTAAATGGGGTAGCGCGCATCGATCGGTACCATCCTTGAGCTTCTCCGACTTTCGGAAGGGTTAGGGTTAGGGTTAGGGATGAAAGCACATAGGAGAAAGAGATATTCTTGAATAACTTTTTTTGTGAAGGTCGGAGAGACTTGGAAAGTGGTTGCATCTGGACTAATTTGGGTCCTGCGGATCGATTGGTACCATCCCCGAGCTTGTACGACCTTCGGAAGAGGTCGACCGACGAAATTCCCCCAAATCTGAGGAGATATTCTTGAATAACTTTTTTTGTGAAGGTCGGAGAGACTTGCAAGTAGGCTCTACCCCCACTAAATGGGGTTGCGCGCATCGATCAGTACCATATTTGAGCTTCTCCGACTTTCGGAAGGGTTAGGGTTAGGGATGAAAGCACATAGGAGAAAGAGATATTCTTGAATAACTTTTTTTGTGAAGGTCGGAGAGACTTGCAAGTAGGCTCTACCCCCACTAAATGGGGTAGCGCGCATCGATCGGTACCATCCTTGAGCTTCTCCGACTTTCGGAAGGGTTAGGGTTAGGGTTAGGGATGAAAGCACATAGGAGAAAGAGATATTCTTGAATAACTTTTTTTGTGAAGGTCGGAGAGACTTGCAAGTAGGCTCTACCCCCACTAAATGGGGTAGCGCGCATCGATCGGTACCATCCTTGAGCTTCTCCGACTTTCGGAAGGGTTAGGGTTAGGGTTAGGGATGAAAGCACATAGGAGAAAGAGATATTCTTGAATAACTTTTTTTGTGAAGGTCGGGGAGACTTGCAAGTAGGCTCTACCCCCACTAAATGGGGTAGCGCGCATCGATCGGTACCATCCTTGAGCTTCTCCGACTTTCGGAAGGGTTAGGGTTAGGGTTAGGGATGAAAGCACATAGGAGAAAGAGATATTCTTGAATAACTTTTTTTGTGAAGGTCGGAGAGACTTGGAAAGTGGTTGCATCTGGACTAATTTGGGTCCTGCGGATCGATTGGTACCATCCCCGAGCTTGTACGACCTTCGGAAGAGGTCGACCGACGAAATTCCCCCAAATCTGAGGAGATATTCTTACATAACTTTTTTTGTGAAGGTCGGAGAGACTTGCAAGTAGGCTCTACCCCCACTAAATGGGGTAGCGCGCATCGATCGGTACCATCCTTGAGCTTCTCCGACTTTCGGAAGGGTTAGGGTTAGGGTTAGGGATGAAAGCACATAGGAGAAAGAGATATTCTTGAATAACTTTTTTTGTGAAGGTCGGAGAGACTTGCAAGTAGGCTCTACCCCCACTAAATGGGGTAGCGCGCATCGATCGGTACCATCCTTGAGCTTCTCCGACTTTCGGAAGGGTTAGGGTTAGGGTTAGGGATGAAAGCACATAGGAGAAAGAGATATTCTTGAATAACTTTTTTTGTGAAGGTCGGAGAGACTTGCAAGTAGGCTCTACTCCCACTAAATGGGGTAGCGCGCATCGATCGGTACCATCCTTGAGCTTCTCCGACTTTTGGAAGGGTTAGGGTTAGGGTTAGGGATGAAAGCACATAGGAGAAAGAGATATTCTTGAATAACTTTTTTTGTGAAGGTCGGGGAGACTTGCAAGTAGGCTCTACCCCCACTAAATGGGGTAGCGCGCATCGATCGGTACCATCCTTGAGCTTCTCCGACTTTCGGAAGGGTTAGGGTTAGGGTTAGGGATGAAAGCACATAGGAGAAAGAGATATTCTTGAATAACTTTTTTTGTGAAGGTCGGAGAGACTTGGAAAGTGGTTGCATCTGGACTAATTTGGGTCCTGCGGATCGATTGGTACCATCCCCGAGCTTGTACGACCTTCGGAAGAGGTCGACCGACGAAATTCCCCCAAATCTGAGGAGATATTCTTGAATAACTTTTTTTGTGAAGGTCGGAGAGACTTGCAAGTAGGCTTTACCCCCACTAAATTGGGTTGCGCGCATCGATCAGTACCATATTTGAGCTTCTCCGACTTTCGGAAGGGTTAGGGTTAGGGTTAGGGATGAAAGCACATAGGAGAAAGAGATATTCTTGAATAACTTTTTTTGTGAAGGTCGGAGAGACTTGCAAGTAGGCTCTACCCCCACTAAATGGGGTAGCGCGCATCGATCGGTACCATCCTTGAGCTTCTCCGACTTTCGGAAGGGTTAGGGTTAGGGTTAGGGATGAAAGCACATAGGAGAAAGAGATATTCTTGAATAACTTTTTTTGTGAAGGTCGGAGAGACTTGCAAGTAGGCTCTACCCCCACTAAATGGGGTAGCGCGCATCGATCGGTACCATCCTTGAGCTTCTCCGACTTTCGGAAGGGTTAGGGTTAGGGTTAGGGATGAAAGCACATAGGAGAAAGAGATATTCTTGAATAACTTTTTTTGTGAAGGTCGGGGAGACTTGCAAGTAGGCTCTACCCCCACTAAATGGGGTAGCGCGCATCAATCGGTACCATCCTTGAGCTTCTCCGACTTTCGGAAGGGTTAGGGTTAGGGTTAGGGATGAAAGCACATAGGAGAAAGAGATATTCTTGAATAACTTTTTTTGTGAAGGTCGGAGAGACTTGGAAAGTGGTTGCATCTGGACTAATTTGGGTCCTGCGGATCGATTGGTACCATCCCCGAGCTTGTACGACCTTCGGAAGAGGTCTACCGACGAAATTCCCCCAAATCTGAGGAGATATTCTTACATAACTTTTTTTGTGAAGGTCGGAGAGACTTGCAAGTAGGCTCTACCCCCACTAAATGGGGTAGCGCGCATCGATCGGTACCATCCTTGAGCTTCTCCGACTTTCGGAAGGGTTAGGGTTAGGGTTAGGGATGAAAGCACATAGGAGAAAGAGATATTCTTGAATAACTTTTTTTGTGAAGGTCGGAGAGACTTGCAAGTAGGCTCTACCCCCACTAAATGGGGTAGCGCGCATCGATCGGTACCATCCTTGAGCTTCTCCGACTTTCGGAAGGGTTAGGGTTAGGGTTAGGGATGAAAGCACATAGGAGAAAGAGATATTCTTGAATAACTTTTTTTGTGAAGGTCGGAGAGACTTGGAAAGTGGTTGCATCTGGACTAATTTGGGTCCTGCGGATCGATTGGTACCATCCCCGAGCTTGTACGACCTTCGGAAGAGGTCGACCGACGAAATTCCCCCAAATCTGAGGAGATATTCTTGAATAACTTTTTTTGTGAAGGTCGGAGAGACTTGCAAGTAGGCTCTACCCCCACTAAATGGGGTTGCGCGCATCGATCGGTACCATCCTTGAGCTTCTCCGACTTTCGGAAGGGTTAGGGTTAGGGTTAGGGATGAAAGCACATAGGAGAAAGAGATATTCTTGAATAACTTTTTTTGTGAAGGTCGGAGAGACTTGCAAGTAGGCTCTACCCCCACTAAATGGGGTAGCGCGCATCGATCGGTACCATCTTTGAGCTTCTCCGACTTTCGGAAGGGTTAGGGTTAGGGTTAGGGATGAAAGCACATAGGAGAAAGAGATATTCTTGAATAACTTTTTTTGTGAAGGTCGGAGAGACTTGCAAGTAGGCTCTACCCCCACTAAATGGGGTAGCGCGCATCGATCGGTACCATCCTTGAGCTTCTCCGACTTTCGGAAGGGTTAGGGTTAGGGTTAGGGATGAAAGCACATAGGAGAAAGAGATATTCTTGAATAACTTTTTTTGTGAAGGTCGGAAAGACTTGCAAGTAGGCTCTACCCCCACTAAATGGGGTAGCGCGCATCGATCGGTACCATCCTTGAGCTTCTCCGACTTTCGGAAGGGTTAGGGTTAGGGTTAGGGATGAAAGCACATAGGAGAAAGAGATATTCTTGAATAACTTTTTTTGTGAAGGTCGGGGAGACTTGCAAGTAGGCTCTACCCCCACTAAATGGGGTAGCGCGCATCGATCGGTACCATCCTTGAGCTTCTCCGACTTTCGGAAGGGTTAGGGTTAGGGTTAGGGATGAAAGCACATAGGAGAAAGAGATATTCTTGAATAACTTTTTTTGTGAAGGTCGGAGAGACTTGGAAAGTGGTTGCATCTGGACTAATTTGGGTCCTGCGGATCGATTGGTACCATCCCCGAGCTTGTACGACCTTCGGAAGAGGTCGACCGACGAAATTCCCCCAAATCTGAGGAGATATTCTTACATAACTTTTTTTGTGAAGGTCGGAGAGACTTGCAAGTAGGCTCTACCCCCACTAAATGGGGTAGCGCGCATCGATCGGTACCATCCTTGAGCTTCTCCGACTTTCGGAAGGGTTAGGGTTAGGGTTAGGGATGAAAGCACATAGGAGAAAGAGATATTCTTGAATAACTTTTTTTGTGAAGGTCGGAGAGACTTGCAAGTAGGCTCTACCCCCACTAAATGGGGTAGCGCGCATCGATCGGTACCATCCTTGAGCTTCTCCGACTTTAGGAAGGGTTAGGGTTAGGGTTAGGGATGAAAGCACATAGGAGAAAGAGATATTCTTGAATAACTTTTTTTGTGAAGGTCGGAGAGACTTGCAAGTAGGCTCTACCCCTACTAAATGGGGTAGCGCGCATCGATCGGTACCATCCTTGAGCTTCTCCGACTTTCGGAAGGGTTAGGGTTAGGGTTAGGGATGAAAGCACATAGGAGAAAGAGATATTCTTGAATAACTTTTTTTGTGAAGGTCGGAGAGACTTGCAAGTAGGCTCTACCCCCACTAAATGGGGTAGCGCGCATCGATCGGTACCATCCTTGAGCTTCTCCGACTTTCGGAAGTGTTAGGGTTAGGGTTAGGGATGAAAGCACATAGGAGAAAGAGATATTCTTGAATAACTTTTTTTGTGAAGGTCGGAGAGACTTGGAAAGTGGTTGCATCTGGACTAATTTGGGTCCTGCGGATCGATTGGTACCATCCCCGAGCTTGTACGACCTTCGAAAGAGGTCGACCGACGAAATTCCCCCAAATCTGAGGAGATATTCTTGAATAACTTTTTTTGTGAAGGTCGGAGAGACTTGCAAGTAGGCTCTACCCCCACTAAATGGGGTAGCGCGCATCGATCGGTACCATCCTTGAGCTTCTCCGACTTTCGGAAGGGTTAGGGTTAGGGTTAGGGATGAAAGCACATAGGAGAAAGAGATATTCTTGAATAACTTTTTTTGTGAAGGTCGGGGAGACTTGCAAGTAGGCTCTACCCCCACTAAATGGGGTAGCGCGCATCGATCGGTACCATCCTTGAGCTTCTCCGACTTTCGGAAGGGTTAGGGTTAGGGTTAGGGATGAAAGCACATAGGAGAAAGAGATATTCTTGAATAACTTTTTTTGTGAAGGTCGGAGAGACTTGGAAAGTGGTTGCATCTGGACTAATTTGGGTCCTGCGGATCGATTGGTACCATCCCCGAGCTTGTACGACCTTCGGAAGAGGTCGACCGACGAAATTCCCCCAAATCTGAGGAGATATTCTTACATAACTTTTTTTGTGAAGGTCGGAGAGACTTGCAAGTAGGCTCTACCCCCACTAAATGGGGTAGCGCGCATCGATCGGTACCATCCTTTAGCTTCTCCGACTTTCGGAAGGGTTAGGGTTAGGGTTAGGGATGAAAGCACATAGGAGAAAGAGATATTCTTGAATAACTTTTTTTGTGAAGGTCGGAGAGACTTGCAAGTAGGCTCTACCCCCACTAAATGGGGTAGCGCGCATCGATCGGTACCATCCTTGAGCTTCTCCGACTTTCGGAAGGGTTAGGGTTAGGGTTAGGGATGAAAGCACATAGGAGAAAGAGATATTCTTGAATAACTTTTTTTGTGAAGGTCGGAGAGACTTGCAAGTAGGCTCTACCCCTACTAAATGGGGTAGCGCGCATCGATCGGTACCATCCTTGAGCTTCTCCGACTTTCGGAAGGGTTAGGGTTAGGGTTAGGGATGAAAGCACATAGGAGAAAGAGATATTCTTGAATAACTTTTTTTGTGAAGGTCGGAGAGACTTGCAAGTAGGCTCTACCCCCACTAAATGGGGTAGCGCGCATCGATCGGTACCATCCTTGAGCTTCTCCGACTTTCGGAAGGGTTAGGGTTAGGGATGAAAGCACATAGGAGAAAGAGATATTCTTGAATAACTTTTTTTGTGAAGGTCGGAGAGACTTGGAAAGTGGTTGCATCTGGACTAATTTGGGTCCTGCGGATCGATTGGTACCATCCCCGAGCTTGTACGACCTTCGAAAGAGGTCGACCGACGAAATTCCCCCAAATCTGAGGAGATATTCTTGAATAACTTTTTTTGTGAAGGTCGGAGAGACTTGCAAGTAGGCTCTACCCCCACTAAATGGGGTAGCGCGCATCGATCGGTACCATCCTTGAGCTTCTCCGACTTTCGGAAGGGTTAGGGTTAGGGATGAAAGCACATAGGAGAAAGAGATATTCTTGAATAACTTTTTTTGTGAAGGTCGGAGAGACTTGGAAAGTGGTTGCATCTGGACTAATTTGGGTCCTGCGGATCGATTGGTACCATCCCCGAGCTTGTACGACCTTCGGAAGAGGTCGACCGATGAAATTCCCCCAAATCTGAGGAGATATTCTTACATAACTTTTTTTGTGAAGGTCGGAGAGACTTGCAAGTAGGCTCTACCCCCACTAAATGGGGTAGCGCGCATCGATCGGTACCATCCTTGAGCTTCTCCGACTTTCGGAAGGGTTAGGGTTAGGGTTAGGGATGAAAGCACATAGGAGAAAGAGATATTCTTGAATAACTTTTTTTGTGAAGGTCGGAGAGACTTGCAAGTAGGCTCTACCCCCACTAAATGGGGTAGCGCGCATCGATCGGTACCATCCTTGAGCTTCTCCGACTTTCGGAAGGGTTAGGGTTAGGGTTAGGGATGAAAGCACATAGGAGAAAGAGATATTCTTGAATAACTTTTTTTGTGAAGGTCGGAGAGACTTGCAAGTAGGCTCTACCCCTACTAAATGGGGTAGCGCGCATCGATCGGTACCATCCTTGAGCTTCTCCGACTTTCGGAAGGGTTAGGGTTAGGGTTAGGGATGAAAGCACATAGGAGAAAGAGATATTCTTGAATAACTTTTTTTGTGAAGGTCGGAGAGACTTGCAAGTAGGCTCTACCCCCACTAAATGGGGTAGCGCGCATCGATCGGTACCATCCTTGAGCTTCTCCGACTTTCGGAAGGGTTAGGGTTAGGGTTAGGGATGAAAGCACATAGGAGAAAGAGATATTCTTGAATAACTTTTTTTGTGAAGGTCGGAGAGACTTGGAAAGTGGTTGCATCTGGACTAATTTGGGTCCTGCGGATCGATTGGTACCATCCCCGAGCTTGTACGACCTTCGAAAGAGGTCGACCGACGAAATTCCCCCAAATCTGAGGAGATATTCTTGAATAACTTTTTTTGTGAAGGTCGGAGAGACTTGCAAGTAGGCTCTACCCCCACTAAATGGGGTAGCGCGCATCGATCGGTACCATCCTTGAGCTTCTCCGACTTTCGGAAGGGTTAGGGTTAGGGATGAAAGCACATAGGAGAAAGAGATATTCTTGAATAACTTTTTTTGTGAAGGTCGGAGAGACTTGGAAAGTGGTTGCATCTGGACTAATTTGGGTCCTGCGGATCGATTGGTACCATCCCCGAGCTTGTACGACCTTCGGAAGAGGTCGACCGACGAAATTCCCCCAAATCTGAGGAGATATTCTTACATAACTTTTTTTGTGAAGGTCGGAGAGACTTGCAAGTAGGCTCTACCCCCACTAAATGGGGTAGCGCGCATCGATCGGTACCATCCTTGAGCTTCTCCGACTTTCGGAAGGGTTAGGGTTAGGGTTAGGGATGAAAGCACATAGGAGAAAGAGATATTCTTGAATAACTTTTTTTGTGAAGGTCGGAGAGACTTGCAAGTAGGCTCTACCCCCACTAAATGGGGTAGCGCGCATCGATCGGTACCATCCTTGAGCTTCTCCGACTTTCGGAAGGGTTAGGGTTAGGGTTAGGGATGAAAGCACATAGGAGAAAGAGATATTCTTGAATAACTTTTTTTGTGAAGGTCGGAGAGACTTGGAAAGTGGTTGCATCTGGACTAATTTGGGTCCTGCGGATCGATTGGTACCATCCCCGAGCTTTTACGACCTTCGGAAGAGGTCGACCGACGAAATTCCCCCAAATCTGAGGAGATATTCTTGAATAACTTTTTTTGTGAAGGTCGGAGAGACTTGCAAGTAGGCTCTACCCCCACTAAATGGGGTTGCGCGCATCGATCGGTACCATCCTTGAGCTTCTCCGACTTTCGGAAGGGTTAGGGTTAGGGTTAGGGATGAAAGCACATAGGAGAAAGAGATATTCTTGAATAACTTTTTTTGTGAAGGTCGGAGAGACTTGCAAGTAGGCTCTACCCCCACTAAATGGGGTAGCGCGCATCGATCGGTACCATCTTTGAGCTTCTCCGACTTTCGGAAGGGTTAGGGTTAGGGTTAGGGATGAAAGCACATAGGAGAAAGAGATATTCTTGAATAACTTTTTTTGTGAAGGTCGGAGAGACTTGGAAAGTGGTTGCATCTGGACTAATTTGGGTCCTGCGGATCGATTGGTACCATCCCCGAGCTTGTACGACCTTCGGAAGAGGTCGACCGACGAAATTCCCCCAAATCTGAGGAGATATTCTTGAATAACTTTTTTTGTGAAGGTCGGAGAGACTTGCAAGTAGGCTCTACCCCCACTAAATGGGGTTGCGCGCATCGATCAGTACCATCTTTGAGCTTCTCCGACTTTCGGAAGGGTTAGGGTTAGGGTTAGGGATGAAAGCACATAGGAGAAAGAGATATTCTTGAATAACTTTTTTTGTGAAGGTCGGAGAGACTTGGAAAGTGGTTGCATCTGGACTAATTTGGGTCCTGCGGATCGATTGGTACCATCCCCGAGCTTGTACGACCTTCGGAAGAGGTCGACCGACGAAATTCCCCCAAATCTGAGGAGATATTCTTGAATAACTTTTTTTGTGAAGGTCGGAGAGACTTGCAAGTAGGCTCTACCCCCACTAAATGGGGTTGCGCGCATCGATCAGTACCATATTTGAGCTTCTCCGACTTTCGGAAGGGTTAGGGTTAGGGTTAGGGATGAAAGCACATAGGAGAAAGAGATATTCTTGAATAACTTTTTTTGTGAAGGTCGGAGAGACTTGCAAGTAGGCTCTACCCCCACTAAATGGGGTAGCGCGCATCGATCGGTACCATCCTTGAGCTTCTCCGACTTTCGGAAGGGTTAGGGTTAGGGTTAGGGATGAAAGCACATAGGAGAAAGAGATATTCTTGAATAACTTTTTTTGTGAAGGTCGGAGAGACTTGCAAGTAGGCTCTACCCCCACTAAATGGGGTAGCGCGCATCGATCGGTACCATCCTTGAGCTTCTCCGACTTTTGGAAGGGTTAGGGTTAGGGTTAGGGATGAAAGCACATAGGAGAAAGAGATATTCTTGAATAACTTTTTTTGTGAAGGTCGGGGAGACTTGCAAGTAGGCTCTACCCCCACTAAATGGGGTAGCGCGCATCGATCGGTACCATCCTTGAGCTTCTCCGACTTTCGGAAGGGTTAGGGTTAGGGTTAGGGATGAAAGCACATAGGAGAAAGAGATATTCTTGAATAACTTTTTTTGTGAAGGTCGGAGAGACTTGGAAAGTGGTTGCATCTGGACTAATTTGGGTCCTGCGGATCGATTGGTACCATCCCCGAGCTTGTACGACCTTCGGAAGAGGTCGACCGACGAAATTCCCCCAAATCTGAGGAGATATTCTTGAATAACTTTTTTTGTGAAGGTCGGAGAGACTTGCAAGTAGGGTCTACCCCCACTAAATGGGGTTGCGCGCATCGATCAGTACCATATTTGAGCTTCTCCGACTTTCGGAAGGGTTAGGGTTAGGGTTAGGGATGAAAGCACATAGGAGAAAGAGATATTCTTGAATAACTTTTTTTGTGAAGGTCGGAGAGACTTGCAAGTAGGCTCTACCCCCACTAAATGGGGTAGCGCGCATCGATCGGTACCATCCTTGAGCTTCTCCGACTTTCGGAAGGGTTAGGGTTAGGGTTAGGGATGAAAGCACATAGGAGAAAGAGATATTCTTGAATAACTTTTTTTGTGAAGGTCGGAGAGACTTGCAAGTAGGCTCTACCCCCACTAAATGGGGTAGCGCGCATCGATCGGTACCATCCTTGAGCTTCTCCGACTTTTGGAAGGGTTAGGGTTAGGGTTAGGGATGAAAGCACATAGGAGAAAGAGATATTCTTGAATAACTTTTTTTGTGAAGGTCGGGGAGACTTGCAAGTAGGCTCTACCCCCACTAAATGGGGTAGCGCGCATCGATCGGTACCATCCTTGAGCTTCTCCGACTTTCGGAAGGGTTAGGGTTAGGGTTAGGGATGAAAGCACATAGGAGAAAGAGATATTCTTGAATAACTTTTTTTGTGAAGGTCGGAGAGACTTGGAAAGTGGTTGCATCTGGACTAATTTGGGTCCTGCGGATCGATTGGTACCATCCCCGAGCTTGTACGACCTTCGGAAGAGGTCGACCGACGAAATTCCCCCAAATCTGAGGAGATATTCTTGAATAACTTTTTTTGTGAAGGTCGGAGAGACTTGCAAGTAGGCTCTACCCCCACTAAATGGGGTTGCGCGCATCGATCAGTACCATATTTGAGCTTCTCCGACTTTCGGAAGGGTTAGGGTTAGGGATGAAAGCACATAGGAGAAAGAGATATTCTTGAATAACTTTTTTTGTGAAGGTCGGAGAGACTTGCAAGTAGGCTCTACCCCCACTAAATGGGGTAGCGCGCATCGATCGGTACCATCCTTGAGCTTCTCCGACTTTCGGAAGGGTTAGGGTTAGGGTTAGGGATGAAAGCACATAGGAGAAAGAGATATTCTTGAATAACTTTTTTTGTGAAGGTCGGAGAGACTTGCAAGTAGGCTCTACCCCCACTAAATGGGGTAGCGCGCATCGATCGGTACCATCCTTGAGCTTCTCCGACTTTCGGAAGGGTTAGGGTTAGGGTTAGGGATGAAAGCACATAGGAGAAAGAGATATTCTTGAATAACTTTTTTTGTGAAGGTCGGGGAGACTTGCAAGTAGGCTCTACCCCCACTAAATGGGGTAGCGCGCATCGATCGGTACCATCCTTGAGCTTCTCCGACTTTCGGAAGGGTTAGGGTTAGGGTTAGGGATGAAAGCACATAGGAGAAAGAGATATTCTTGAATAACTTTTTTTGTGAAGGTCGGAGAGACTTGGAAAGTGGTTGCATCTGGACTAATTTGGGTCCTGCGGATCGATTGGTACCATCCCCGAGCTTGTACGACCTTCGGAAGAGGTCGACCGACGAAATTCCCCCAAATCTGAGGAGATATTCTTACATAACTTTTTTTGTGAAGGTCGGAGAGACTTGCAAGTAGGCTCTACCCCCACTAAATGGGGTAGCGCGCATCGATCGGTACCATCCTTGAGCTTCTCCGACTTTCGGAAGGGTTAGGGTTAGGGTTAGGGATGAAAGCACATAGGAGAAAGAGATATTCTTGAATAACTTTTTTTGTGAAGGTCGGAGAGACTTGCAAGTAGGCTCTACCCCCACTAAATGGGGTAGCGCGCATCGATCGGTACCATCCTTGAGCTTCTCCGACTTTCGGAAGGGTTAGGGTTAGGGTTAGGGATGAAAGCACATAGGAGAAAGAGATATTCTTGAATAACTTTTTTTGTGAAGGTCGGAGAGACTTGCAAGTAGGCTCTACTCCCACTAAATGGGGTAGCGCGCATCGATCGGTACCATCCTTGAGCTTCTCCGACTTTTGGAAGGGTTAGGGTTAGGGTTAGGGATGAAAGCACATAGGAGAAAGAGATATTCTTGAATAACTTTTTTTGTGAAGGTCGGGGAGACTTGCAAGTAGGCTCTACCCCCACTAAATGGGGTAGCGCGCATCGATCGGTACCATCCTTGAGCTTCTCCGACTTTCGGAAGGGTTAGGGTTAGGGTTAGGGATGAAAGCACATAGGAGAAAGAGATATTCTTGAATAACTTTTTTTGTGAAGGTCGGAGAGACTTGGAAAGTGGTTGCATCTGGACTAATTTGGGTCCTGCGGATCGATTGGTACCATCCCCGAGCTTGTACGACCTTCGGAAGAGGTCGACCGACGAAATTCCCCCAAATCTGAGGAGATATTCTTGAATAACTTTTTTTGTGAAGGTCGGAGAGACTTGCAAGTAGGCTTTACCCCCACTAAATTGGGTTGCGCGCATCGATCAGTACCATATTTGAGCTTCTCCGACTTTCGGAAGGGTTAGGGTTAGGGTTAGGGATGAAAGCACATAGGAGAAAGAGATATTCTTGAATAACTTTTTTTGTGAAGGTCGGAGAGACTTGCAAGTAGGCTCTACCCCCACTAAATGGGGTAGCGCGCATCGATCGGTACCATCCTTGAGCTTCTCCGACTTTCGGAAGGGTTAGGGTTAGGGTTAGGGATGAAAGCACATAGGAGAAAGAGATATTCTTGAATAACTTTTTTTGTGAAGGTCGGAGAGACTTGCAAGTAGGCTCTACCCCCACTAAATGGGGTAGCGCGCATCGATCGGTACCATCCTTGAGCTTCTCCGACTTTCGGAAGGGTTAGGGTTAGGGTTAGGGATGAAAGCACATAGGAGAAAGAGATATTCTTGAATAACTTTTTTTGTGAAGGTCGGGGAGACTTGCAAGTAGGCTCTACCCCCACTAAATGGGGTAGCGCGCATCAATCGGTACCATCCTTGAGCTTCTCCGACTTTCGGAAGGGTTAGGGTTAGGGTTAGGGATGAAAGCACATAGGAGAAAGAGATATTCTTGAATAACTTTTTTTGTGAAGGTCGGAGAGACTTGGAAAGTGGTTGCATCTGGACTAATTTGGGTCCTGCGGATCGATTGGTACCATCCCCGAGCTTGTACGACCTTCGGAAGAGGTCTACCGACGAAATTCCCCCAAATCTGAGGAGATATTCTTACATAACTTTTTTTGTGAAGGTCGGAGAGACTTGCAAGTAGGCTCTACCCCCACTAAATGGGGTAGCGCGCATCGATCGGTACCATCCTTGAGCTTCTCCGACTTTCGGAAGGGTTAGGGTTAGGGTTAGGGATGAAAGCACATAGGAGAAAGAGATATTCTTGAATAACTTTTTTTGTGAAGGTCGGAGAGACTTGCAAGTAGGCTCTACCCCCACTAAATGGGGTAGCGCGCATCGATCGGTACCATCCTTGAGCTTCTCCGACTTTCGGAAGGGTTAGGGTTAGGGTTAGGGATGAAAGCACATAGGAGAAAGAGATATTCTTGAATAACTTTTTTTGTGAAGGTCGGAGAGACTTGGAAAGTGGTTGCATCTGGACTAATTTGGGTCCTGCGGATCGATTGGTACTATCCCCGAGCTTGTACGACCTTCGGAAGAGGTCGACCGACGAAATTCCCCCAAATCTGAGGAGATATTCTTGAATAACTTTTTTTGTGAAGGTCGGAGAGACTTGCAAGTAGGCTCTACCCCCACTAAATGGGGTTGCGCGCATCGATCGGTACCATCCTTGAGCTTCTCCGACTTTCGGAAGGGTTAGGGTTAGGGTTAGGGATGAAAGCACATAGGAGAAAGAGATATTCTTGAATAACTTTTTTTGTGAAGGTCGGAGAGACTTGCAAGTAGGCTCTACCCCCACTAAATGGGGTAGCGCGCATCGATCGGTACCATCTTTGAGCTTCTCCGACTTTCGGAAGGGTTAGGGTTAGGGATGAAAGCACATAGGAGAAAGAGATATTCTTGAATAACTTTTTTTGTGAAGGTCGGAGAGACTTGGAAAGTGGTTGCATCTGGACTAATTTGGGTCCTGCGGATCGATTGGTACCATCCCCGAGCTTGTACGACCTTCGGAAGAGGTCGACCGACGAAATTCCCCCAAATCTGAGGAGATATTCTTGAATAACTTTTTTTGTGAAGGTCGGAGAGACTTGCAAGTAGGCTCTACCCCCACTAAATGGGGTTGCGCGCATCGATCAGTACCATCTTTGAGCTTCTCCGACTTTCGGAAGGGTTAGGGTTAGGGTTAGGGATGAAAGCACATAGGAGAAAGAGATATTCTTGAATAACTTTTTTTGTGAAGGTCGGAGAGACTTGGAAAGTGGTTGCATCTGGACTAATTTGGGTCCTGCGGATCGATTGGTACCATCCCCGAGCTTGTACGACCTTCGGAAGAGGTCGACCGACGAAATTCCCCCAAATCTGAGGAGATATTCTTGAATAACTTTTTTTGTGAAGGTCGGAGAGACTTGCAAGTAGGCTCTACCCCCACTAAATGGGGTTGCGCGCATCGATCAGTACCATATTTGAGCTTCTCCGACTTTCGGAAGGGTTAGGGTTAGGGTTAGGGATGAAAGCACATAGGAGAAAGAGATATTCTTGAATAACTTTTTTTGTGAAGGTCGGAGAGACTTGCAAGTAGGCTCTACCCCCACTAAATGGGGTAGCGCGCATCGATCGGTACCATCCTTGAGCTTCTCCGACTTTCGGAAGGGTTAGGGTTAGGGTTAGGGATGAAAGCACATAGGAGAAAGAGATATTCTTGAATACCTTTTTTTGTGAAGGTCGGAGAGACTTGCAAGTAGGCTCTACCCCCACTAAATGGGGTAGCGCGCATCGATCGGTACCATCCTTGAGCTTCTCCGACTTTTGGAAGGGTTAGGGTTAGGGTTAGGGATGAAAGCACATAGGAGAAAGAGATATTCTTGAATAACTTTTTTTGTGAAGGTCGGGGAGACTTGCAAGTAGGCTCTACCCCCACTAAATGGGGTAGCGCGCATCGATCGGTACCATCCTTGAGCTTCTCCGACTTTCGGAAGGGTTAGGGTTAGGGTTAGGGATGAAAGCACATAGGAGAAAGAGATATTCTTGAATAACTTTTTTTGTGAAGGTCGGAGAGACTTGGAAAGTGGTTGCATCTGGACTAATTTGGGTCCTGCGGATCGATTGGTACCATCCCCGAGCTTGTACGACCTTCGGAAGAGGTCGACCGACGAAATTCCCCCAAATCTGAGGAGATATTCTTGAATAACTTTTTTTGTGAAGGTCGGAGAGACTTGCAAGTAGGGTCTACCCCCACTAAATGGGGTTGCGCGCATCGATCAGTACCATATTTGAGCTTCTCCGACTTTCGGAAGGGTTAGGGTTAGGGTTAGGGATGAAAGCACATAGGAGAAAGAGATATTCTTGAATAACTTTTTTTGTGAAGGTCGGAGAGACTTGCAAGTAGGCTCTACCCCCACTAAATGGGGTAGCGCGCATCGATCGGTACCATCCTTGAGCTTCTCCGACTTTCGGAAGGGTTAGGGTTAGGGTTAGGGATGAAAGCACATAGGAGAAAGAGATATTCTTGAATAACTTTTTTTGTGAAGGTCGGAGAGACTTGCAAGTAGGCTCTACCCCCACTAAATGGGGTAGCGCGCATCGATCGGTACCATCCTTGAGCTTCTCCGACTTTTGGAAGGGTTAGGGTTAGGGTTAGGGATGAAAGCACATAGGAGAAAGAGATATTCTTGAATAACTTTTTTTGTGAAGGTCGGGGAGACTTGCAAGTAGGCTCTACCCCCACTAAATGGGGTAGCGCGCATCGATCGGTACCATCCTTGAGCTTCTCCGACTTTCGGAAGGGTTAGGGTTAGGGTTAGGGATGAAAGCACATAGGAGAAAGAGATATTCTTGAATAACTTTTTTTGTGAAGGTCGGAGAGACTTGGAAAGTGGTTGCATCTGGACTAATTTGGGTCCTGCGGATCGATTGGTACCATCCCCGAGCTTGTACGACCTTCGGAAGAGGTCGACCGACGAAATTCCCCCAAATCTGAGGAGATATTCTTGAATAACTTTTTTTGTGAAGGTCGGAGAGACTTGCAAGTAGGCTCTACCCCCACTAAATGGGGTTGCGCGCATCGATCAGTACCATATTTGAGCTTCTCCGACTTTCGGAAGGGTTAGGGTTAGGGTTAGGGATGAAAGCACATAGGAGAAAGAGATATTCTTGAATAACTTTTTTTGTGAAGGTCGGAGAGACTTGCAAGTAGGCTCTACCCCCACTAAATGGGGTAGCGCGCATCGATCGGTACCATCCTTGAGCTTCTCCGACTTTCGGAAGGGTTAGGGTTAGGGTTAGGGATGAAAGCACATAGGAGAAAGAGATATTCTTGAATAACTTTTTTTGTGAAGGTCGGAGAGACTTGCAAGTAGGCTCTACCCCCACTAAATGGGGTAGCGCGCATCGATCGGTACCATCCTTGAGCTTCTCCGACTTTCGGAAGGGTTAGGGTTAGGGTTAGGGATGAAAGCACATAGGAGAAAGAGATATTCTTGAATAACTTTTTTTGTGAAGGTCGGGGAGACTTGCAAGTAGGCTCTACCCCCACTAAATGGGGTAGCGCGCATCGATCGGTACCATCCTTGAGCTTCTCCGACTTTCGGAAGGGTTAGGGTTAGGGTTAGGGATGAAAGCACATAGGAGAAAGAGATATTCTTGAATAACTTTTTTTGTGAAGGTCGGAGAGACTTGGAAAGTGGTTGCATCTGGACTAATTTGGGTCCTGCGGATCGATTGGTACCATCCCCGAGCTTGTACGACCTTCGGAAGAGGTCGACCGACGAAATTCCCCCAAATCTGAGGAGATATTCTTACATAACTTTTTTTGTGAAGGTCGGAGAGACTTGCAAGTAGGCTCTACCCCCACTAAATGGGGTAGCGCGCATCGATCGGTACCATCCTTGAGCTTCTCCGACTTTCGGAAGGGTTAGGGTTAGGGTTAGGGATGAAAGCACATAGGAGAAAGAGATATTCTTGAATAACTTTTTTTGTGAAGGTCGGAGAGACTTGCAAGTAGGCTCTACCCCCACTAAATGGGGTAGCGCGCATCGATCGGTACCATCCTTGAGCTTCTCCGACTTTCGGAAGGGTTAGGGTTAGGGTTAGGGATGAAAGCACATAGGAGAAAGAGATATTCTTGAATAACTTTTTTTGTGAAGGTCGGAGAGACTTGCAAGTAGGCTCTACTCCCACTAAATGGGGTAGCGCGCATCGATCGGTACCATCCTTGAGCTTCTCCGACTTTTGGAAGGGTTAGGGTTAGGGTTAGGGATGAAAGCACATAGGAGAAAGAGATATTCTTGAATAACTTTTTTTGTGAAGGTCGGGGAGACTTGCAAGTAGGCTCTACCCCCACTAAATGGGGTAGCGCGCATCGATCGGTACCATCCTTGAGCTTCTCCGACTTTCGGAAGGGTTAGGGTTAGGGTTAGGGATGAAAGCACATAGGAGAAAGAGATATTCTTGAATAACTTTTTTTGTGAAGGTCGGAGAGACTTGGAAAGTGGTTGCATCTGGACTAATTTGGGTCCTGCGGATCGATTGGTACCATCCCCGAGCTTGTACGACCTTCGGAAGAGGTCGACCGACGAAATTCCCCCAAATCTGAGGAGATATTCTTGAATAACTTTTTTTGTGAAGGTCGGAGAGACTTGCAAGTAGGCTTTACCCCCACTAAATTGGGTTGCGCGCATCGATCAGTACCATATTTGAGCTTCTCCGACTTTCGGAAGGGTTAGGGTTAGGGTTAGGGATGAAAGCACATAGGAGAAAGAGATATTCTTGAATAACTTTTTTTGTGAAGGTCGGAGAGACTTGCAAGTAGGCTCTACCCCCACTAAATGGGGTAGCGCGCATCGATCGGTACCATCCTTGAGCTTCTCCGACTTTCGGAAGGGTTAGGGTTAGGGTTAGGGATGAAAGCACATAGGAGAAAGAGATATTCTTGAATAACTTTTTTTGTGAAGGTCGGAGAGACTTGCAAGTAGGCTCTACCCCCACTAAATGGGGTAGCGCGCATCGATCGGTACCATCCTTGAGCTTCTCCGACTTTCGGAAGGGTTAGGGTTAGGGTTAGGGATGAAAGCACATAGGAGAAAGAGATATTCTTGAATAACTTTTTTTGTGAAGGTCGGGGAGACTTGCAAGTAGGCTCTACCCCCACTAAATGGGGTAGCGCGCATCGATCGGTACCATCCTTGAGCTTCTCCGACTTTCGGAAGGGTTAGGGTTAGGGTTAGGGATGAAAGCACATAGGAGAAAGAGATATTCTTGAATAACTTTTTTTGTGAAGGTCGGAGAGACTTGGAAAGTGGTTGCATCTGGACTAATTTGGGTCCTGCGGATCGATTGGTACCATCCCCGAGCTTGTACGACCTTCGGAAGAGGTCTACCGACGAAATTCCCCCAAATCTGAGGAGATATTCTTACATAACTTTTTTTGTGAAGGTCGGAGAGACTTGCAAGTAGGCTCTACCCCCACTAAATGGGGTAGCGCGCATCGATCGGTACCATCCTTGAGCTTCTCCGACTTTCGGAAGGGTTAGGGTTAGGGTTAGGGATGAAAGCACATAGGAGAAAGAGATATTCTTGAATAACTTTTTTTGTGAAGGTCGGAGAGACTTGCAAGTAGGCTCTACCCCCACTAAATGGGGTAGCGCGCATCGATCGGTACCATCCTTGAGCTTCTCCGACTTTCGGAAGGGTTAGGGTTAGGGTTAGGGATGAAAGCACATAGGAGAAAGAGATATTCTTGAATAACTTTTTTTGTGAAGGTCGGAGAGACTTGGAAAGTGGTTGCATCTGGACTAATTTGGGTCCTGCGGATCGATTGGTACCATCCCCGAGCTTGTACGACCTTCGGAAGAGGTCGACCGACGAAATTCCCCCAAATCTGAGGAGATATTCTTGAATAACTTTTTTTGTGAAGGTCGGAGAGACTTGCAAGTAGGCTCTACCCCCACTAAATGGGGTTGCGCGCATCGATCGGTACCATCCTTGAGCTTCTCCGACTTTCGGAAGGGTTAGGGTTAGGGTTAGGGATGAAAGCACATAGGAGAAAGAGATATTCTTGAATAACTTTTTTTGTGAAGGTCGGAGAGACTTGCAAGTAGGCTCTACCCCCACTAAATGGGGTAGCGCGCATCGATCAGTACCATCTTTGAGCTTCTCCGACTTTCGGAAGGGTTAGGGTTAGGGTTAGGGATGAAAGCACATAGGAGAAAGAGATATTCTTGAATAACTTTTTTTGTGAAGGTCGGAGAGACTTGGAAAGTGGTTGCATCTGGACTAATTTGGGTCCTGCGGATCGATTGGTCCCATCCCCGAGCTTGTACGACCTTCGGAAGAGGTCGACCGACGAAATTCCCCCAAATCTGAGGAGATATTCTTGAATAACTTTTTTTGTGAAGGTCGGAGAGACTTGCAAGTAGGCTCTACCCCCACTAAATGGGGTTGCGCGCATCGATCAGTACCATCTTTGAGCTTCTCCGACTTTCGGAAGGGTTAGGGTTAGGGTTAGGGATGAAAGCACATAGGAGAAAGAGATATTCTTGAATAACTTTTTTTGTGAAGGTCGGAGAGACTTGGAAAGTGGTTGCATCTGGACTAATTTGGGTCCTGCGGATCGATTGGTACCATCCCCGAGCTTGTACGACCTTCGGAAGAGGTCGACCGACGAAATTCCCCCAAATCTGAGGAGATATTCTTGAATAACTTTTTTTGTGAAGGTCGGAGAGACTTGCAAGTAGGCTCTACCCCCACTAAATGGGGTTGCGCGCATCGATCAGTACCATATTTGAGCTTCTCCGACTTTCGGAAGGGTTAGGGTTAGGGTTAGGGATGAAAGCACATAGGAGAAAGAGATATTCTTGAATAACTTTTTTTGTGAAGGTCGGAGAGACTTGCAAGTAGGCTCTACCCCCACTAAATGGAGTAGCGCGCATCGATCGGTACCATCCTTGAGCTTCTCCGACTTTCGGAAGGGTTAGGGTTAGGGTTAGGGATGAAAGCACATAGGAGAAAGAGATATTCTTGAATAACTTTTTTTGTGAAGGTCGGAGAGACTTGCAAGTAGGCTCTACCCCCACTAAATGGGGTAGCGCGAATCGATCGGTACCATCCTTGAGCTTCTCCGACTTTTGGAAGGGTTAGGGTTAGGGTTAGGGATGAAAGCACATAGGAGAAAGAGATATTCTTGAATAACTTTTTTTGTGAAGGTCGGGGAGACTTGCAAGTAGGCTCTACCCCCACTAAATGGGGTAGCGCGCATCGATCGGTACCATCCTTGAGCTTCTCCGACTTTCGGAAGGGTTAGGGTTAGGGTTAGGGATGAAAGCACATAGGAGAAAGAGATATTCTTGAATAACTTTTTTTGTGAAGGTCGGAGAGACTTGGAAAGTGGTTGCATCTGGACTAATTTGGGTCCTGCGGATCGATTGGTACCATCCCCGAGCTTGTACGACCTTCGGAAGAGGTCGACCGACGAAATTCCCCCAAATCTGAGGAGATATTCTTGAATAACTTTTTTTGTGAAGGTCGGAGAGACTTGCAAGTAGGCTCTACCCCCACTAAATGGAGTAGCGCGCATCGATCGGTACCATCCTTGAGCTTCTCCGACTTTCGGAAGGGTTAGGGTTAGGGTTAGGGATGAAAGCACATAGGAGAAAGAGATATTCTTGAATAACTTTTTTTGTGAAGGTCGGAGAGACTTGCAAGTAGGCTCTACCCCCACTAAATGGGGTAGCGCGAATCGATCGGTACCATCCTTGAGCTTCTCCGACTTTTGGAAGGGTTAGGGTTAGGGTTAGGGATGAAAGCACATAGGAGAAAGAGATATTCTTGAATAACTTTTTTTGTGAAGGTCGGGGAGACTTGCAAGTAGGCTCTACCCCCACTAAATGGGGTAGCGCGCATCGATCGGTACCATCCTTGAGCTTCTCCGACTTTCGGAAGGGTTAGGGTTAGGGTTAGGGATGAAAGCACATAGGAGAAAGAGATATTCTTGAATAACTTTTTTTGTGAAGGTCGGAGAGACTTGGAAAGTGGTTGCATCTGGACTAATTTGGGTCCTGCGGATCGATTGGTACCATCCCCGAGCTTGTACGACCTTCGGAAGAGGTCGACCGACGAAATTCCCCCAAATCTGAGGAGATATTCTTGAATAACTTTTTTTGTGAAGGTCGGAGAGACTTGCAAGTAGGCTCTACCCCCACTAAATGGAGTAGCGCGCATCGATCGGTACCATCCTTGAGCTTCTCCGACTTTCGGAAGGGTTAGGGTTAGGGTTAGGGATGAAAGCACATAGGAGAAAGAGATATTCTTGAATAACTTTTTTTGTGAAGGTCGGAGAGACTTGCAAGTAGGCTCTACCCCCACTAAATGGGGTAGCGCGAATCGATCGGTACCATCCTTGAGCTTCTCCGACTTTTGGAAGGGTTAGGGTTAGGGTTAGGGATGAAAGCACATAGGAGAAAGAGATATTCTTGAATAACTTTTTTTGTGAAGGTCGGGGAGACTTGCAAGTAGGCTCTACCCCCACTAAATGGGGTAGCGCGCATCGATCGGTACCATCCTTGAGCTTCTCCGACTTTCGGAAGGGTTAGGGTTAGGGTTAGGGATGAAAGCACATAGGAGAAAGAGATATTCTTGAATAACTTTTTTTGTGAAGGTCGGAGAGACTTGGAAAGTGGTTGCATCTGGACTAATTTGGGTCCTGCGGATCGATTGGTACCATCCCCGAGCTTGTACGACCTTCGGAAGAGGTCGACCGACGAAATTCCCCCAAATCTGAGGAGATATTCTTACATAACTTTTTTTGTGAAGGTCGGAGAGACTTGCAAGTAGGCTCTACCCCCACTAAATGGGGTAGCGCGCATCGATCGGTACCATCCTTGAGCTTCTCCGACTTTCGGAAGGGTTAGGGTTAGGGTTAGGGATGAAAGCACATAGGAGAAAGAGATATTCTTGAATAACTTTTTTTGTGAAGGTCGGAGAGACTTGCAAGTAGGCTCTACCCCCACTAAATGGGGTAGCGCGCATCGATCGGTACCATCCTTGAGCTTCTCCGACTTTCGGAAGGGTTAGGGTTAGGGTTAGGGATGAAAGCACATAGGAGAAAGAGATATTCTTGAATAACTTTTTTTGTGAAGGTCGGAGAGACTTGGAAAGTGGTTGCATCTGGACTAATTTGGGTCCTGCGGATCGATTGGTACCATCCCCGAGCTTGTACGACCTTCGGAAGAGGTCGACCGACGAAATTCCCCCAAATCTGAGGAGATATTCTTGAATAACTTTTTTTGTGAAGGTCGGAGAGACTTGCAAGTAGGCTCTACCCCCACTAAATGGGGTTGCGCGCATCGATCGGTACCATCCTTGAGCTTCTCCGACTTTCGGAAGGGTTAGGGTTAGGGTTAGGGATGAAAGCACATAGGAGAAAGAGATATTCTTGAATAACTTTTTTTGTGAAGGTCGGAGAGACTTGCAAGTAGGCTCTACCCCCACTAAATGGGGTAGCGCGCATCGATCGGTACCATCTTTGAGCTTCTCCGACTTTCGGAAGGGTTAGGGTTAGGGTTAGGGATGAAAGCACATAGGAGAAAGAGATATTCTTGAATAACTTTTTTTGTGAAGGTCGGAGAGACTTGGAAAGTGGTTGCATCTGGACTAATTTGGGTCCTGCGGATCGATTGGTCCCATCCCCGAGCTTGTACGACCTTCGGAAGAGGTCGACCGACGAAATTCCCCCAAATCTGAGGAGATATTCTTGAATAACTTTTTTTGTGAAGGTCGGAGAGACTTGCAAGTAGGCTCTACCCCCACTAAATGGGGTTGCGCGCATCGATCAGTACCATCTTTGAGCTTCTCCGACTTTCGGAAGGGTTAGGGTTAGGGTTAGGGATGAAAGCACATAGGAGAAAGAGATATTCTTGAATAACTTTTTTTGTGAAGGTCGGAGAGACTTGCAAGTAGGCTCTACCCCCACTAAATGGGGTAGCGCGCATCGATCGGTACCATCCTTGAGCTTCTCCGACTTTCGGAAGGGTTAGGGTTAGGGTTAGGGATGAAAGCACATAGGAGAAAGAGATATTCTTGAATAACTTTTTTTGTGAAGGTCGGAGAGACTTGCAAGTAGGCTCTACCCCCACTAAATGGGGTAGCGCGCATCGATCGGTACCATCCTTGAGCTTCTCCGACTTTTGGAAGGGTTAGGGTTAGGGTTAGGGATGAAAGCACATAGGAGAAAGAGATATTCTTGAATAACTTTTTTTGTGAAGGTCGGGGAGACTTGCAAGTAGGCTCTACCCCCACTAAATGGGGTAGCGCGCATCGATCGGTACCATCCTTGAGCTTCTCCGACTTTCGGAAGGGTTAGGGTTAGGGTTAGGGATGAAAGCACATAGGAGAAAGAGATATTCTTGAATAACTTTTTTTGTGAAGGTCGGAGAGACTTGGAAAGTGGTTGCATCTGGACTAATTTGGGTCCTGCGGATCGATTGGTACCATCCCCGAGCTTGTACGACCTTCGGAAGAGGTCGACCGACGAAATTCCCCCAAATCTGAGGAGATATTCTTGAATAACTTTTTTTGTGAAGGTCGGAGAGACTTGCAAGTAGGCTCTACCCCCACTAAATGGGGTTGCGCGCATCGATCAGTACCATATTTGAGCTTCTCCGACTTTCGGAAGGGTTAGGGTTAGGGTTAGGGATGAAAGCACATAGGAGAAAGAGATATTCTTGAATAACTTTTTTTGTGAAGGTCGGAGAGACTTGCAAGTAGGCTCTACCCCCACTAAATGGGGTAGCGCGCATCGATCGGTACCATCCTTGAGCTTCTCCGACTTTCGGAAGGGTTAGGGTTAGGGTTAGGGATGAAAGCACATAGGAGAAAGAGATATTCTTGAATAACTTTTTTTGTGAAGGTCGGAGAGACTTGCAAGTAGGCTCTACCCCCACTAAATGGGGTAGCGCGCATCGATCGGTACCATCCTTGAGCTTCTCCGACTTTCGGAAGGGTTAGGGTTAGGGTTAGGGATGAAAGCACATAGGAGAAAGAGATATTCTTGAATAACTTTTTTTGTGAAGGTCGGGGAGACTTGCAAGTAGGCTCTACCCCCACTAAATGGGGTAGCGCGCATCGATCGGTACCATCCTTGAGCTTCTCCGACTTTCGGAAGGGTTAGGGTTAGGGTTAGGGATGAAAGCACATAGGAGAAAGAGATATTCTTGAATAACTTTTTTTGTGAAGGTCGGAGAGACTTGGAAAGTGGTTGCATCTGGACTAATTTGGGTCCTGCGGATCGATTGGTACCATCCCCGAGCTTGTACGACCTTCGGAAGAGGTCGACCGACGAAATTCCCCCAAATCTGAGGAGATATTCTTACATAACTTTTTTTGTGAAGGTCGGAGAGACTTGCAAGTAGGCTCTACCCCCACTAAATGGGGTAGCGCGCATCGATCGGTACCATCCTTGAGCTTCTCCGACTTTCGGAAGGGTTAGGGTTAGGGTTAGGGATGAAAGCACATAGGAGAAAGAGATATTCTTGAATAACTTTTTTTGTGAAGGTCGGAGAGACTTGCAAGTAGGCTCTACCCCCACTAAATGGGGTAGCGCGCATCGATCGGTACCATCCTTGAGCTTCTCCGACTTTCGGAAGGGTTAGGGTTAGGGTTAGGGATGAAAGCACATAGGAGAAAGAGATATTCTTGAATAACTTTTTTTGTGAAGGTCGGAGAGACTTGCAAGTAGGCTCTACTCCCACTAAATGGGGTAGCGCGCATCGATCGGTACCATCCTTGAGCTTCTCCGACTTTTGGAAGGGTTAGGGTTAGGGTTAGGGATGAAAGCACATAGGAGAAAGAGATATTCTTGAATAACTTTTTTTGTGAAGGTCGGGGAGACTTGCAAGTAGGCTCTACCCCCACTAAATGGGGTAGCGCGCATCGATCGGTACCATCCTTGAGCTTCTCCGACTTTCGGAAGGGTTAGGGTTAGGGTTAGGGATGAAAGCACATAGGAGAAAGAGATATTCTTGAATAACTTTTTTTGTGAAGGTCGGAGAGACTTGGAAAGTGGTTGCATCTGGACTAATTTGGGTCCTGCGGATCGATTGGTACCATCCCCGAGCTTGTACGACCTTCGGAAGAGGTCGACCGACGAAATTCCCCCAAATCTGAGGAGATATTCTTGAATAACTTTTTTTGTGAAGGTCGGAGAGACTTGCAAGTAGGCTTTACCCCCACTAAATTGGGTTGCGCGCATCGATCAGTACCATATTTGAGCTTCTCCGACTTTCGGAAGGGTTAGGGTTAGGGTTAGGGATGAAAGCACATAGGAGAAAGAGATATTCTTGAATAACTTTTTTTGTGAAGGTCGGAGAGACTTGCAAGTAGGCTCTACCCCCACTAAATGGGGTAGCGCGCATCGATCGGTACCATCCTTGAGCTTCTCCGACTTTCGGAAGGGTTAGGGTTAGGGTTAGGGATGAAAGCACATAGGAGAAAGAGATATTCTTGAATAACTTTTTTTGTGAAGGTCGGAGAGACTTGCAAGTAGGCTCTACCCCCACTAAATGGGGTAGCGCGCATCGATCGGTACCATCCTTGAGCTTCTCCGACTTTCGGAAGGGTTAGGGTTAGGGTTAGGGATGAAAGCACATAGGAGAAAGAGATATTCTTGAATAACTTTTTTTGTGAAGGTCGGGGAGACTTGCAAGTAGGCTCTACCCCCACTAAATGGGGTAGCGCGCATCGATCGGTACCATCCTTGAGCTTCTCCGACTTTCGGAAGGGTTAGGGTTAGGGTTAGGGATGAAAGCACATAGGAGAAAGAGATATTCTTGAATAACTTTTTTTGTGAAGGTCGGAGAGACTTGGAAAGTGGTTGCATCTGGACTAATTTGGGTCCTGCGGATCGATTGGTACCATCCCCGAGCTTGTACGACCTTCGGAAGAGGTCTACCGACGAAATTCCCCCAAATCTGAGGAGATATTCTTACATAACTTTTTTTGTGAAGGTCGGAGAGACTTGCAAGTAGGCTCTACCCCCACTAAATGGGGTAGCGCGCATCGATCGGTACCATCCTTGAGCTTCTCCGACTTTCGGAAGGGTTAGGGTTAGGGTTAGGGATGAAAGCACATAGGAGAAAGAGATATTCTTGAATAACTTTTTTTGTGAAGGTCGGAGAGACTTGCAAGTAGGCTCTACCCCCACTAAATGGGGTAGCGCGCATCGATCGGTACCATCCTTGAGCTTCTCCGACTTTCGGAAGGGTTAGGGTTAGGGTTAGGGATGAAAGCACATAGGAGAAAGAGATATTCTTGAATAACTTTTTTTGTGAAGGTCGGAGAGACTTGGAAAGTGGTTGCATCTGGACTAATTTGGGTCCTGCGGATCGATTGGTACCATCCCCGAGCTTGTACGACCTTCGGAAGAGGTCGACCGACGAAATTCCCCCAAATCTGAGGAGATATTCTTGAATAACTTTTTTTGTGAAGGTCGGAGAGACTTGCAAGTAGGCTCTACCCCCACTAAATGGGGTTGCGCGCATCGATCGGTACCATCCTTGAGCTTCTCCGACTTTCGGAAGGGTTAGGGTTAGGGTTAGGGATGAAAGCACATAGGAGAAAGAGATATTCTTGAATAACTTTTTTTGTGAAGGTCGGAGAGACTTGCAAGTAGGCTCTACCCCCACTAAATGGGGTAGCGCGCATCGATCAGTACCATCTTTGAGCTTCTCCGACTTTCGGAAGGGTTAGGGTTAGGGTTAGGGATGAAAGCACATAGGAGAAAGAGATATTCTTGAATAACTTTTTTTGTGAAGGTCGGAGAGACTTGGAAAGTGGTTGCATCTGGACTAATTTGGGTCCTGCGGATCGATTGGTCCCATCCCCGAGCTTGTACGACCTTCGGAAGAGGTCGACCGACGAAATTCCCCCAAATCTGAGGAGATATTCTTGAATAACTTTTTTTGTGAAGGTCGGAGAGACTTGCAAGTAGGCTCTACCCCCACTAAATGGGGTTGCGCGCATCGATCAGTACCATCTTTGAGCTTCTCCGACTTTCGGAAGGGTTAGGGTTAGGGTTAGGGATGAAAGCACATAGGAGAAAGAGATATTCTTGAATAACTTTTTTTGTGAAGGTCGGAGAGACTTGGAAAGTGGTTGCATCTGGACTAATTTGGGTCCTGCGGATCGATTGGTACCATCCCCGAGCTTGTACGACCTTCGGAAGAGGTCGACCGACGAAATTCCCCCAAATCTGAGGAGATATTCTTGAATAACTTTTTTTGTGAAGGTCGGAGAGACTTGCAAGTAGGCTCTACCCCCACTAAATGGGGTTGCGCGCATCGATCAGTACCATATTTGAGCTTCTCCGACTTTCGGAAGGGTTAGGGTTAGGGTTAGGGATGAAAGCACATAGGAGAAAGAGATATTCTTGAATAACTTTTTTTGTGAAGGTCGGAGAGACTTGCAAGTAGGCTCTACCCCCACTAAATGGAGTAGCGCGCATCGATCGGTACCATCCTTGAGCTTCTCCGACTTTCGGAAGGGTTAGGGTTAGGGTTAGGGATGAAAGCACATAGGAGAAAGAGATATTCTTGAATAACTTTTTTTGTGAAGGTCGGAGAGACTTGCAAGTAGGCTCTACCCCCACTAAATGGGGTAGCGCGAATCGATCGGTACCATCCTTGAGCTTCTCCGACTTTTGGAAGGGTTAGGGTTAGGGTTAGGGATGAAAGCACATAGGAGAAAGAGATATTCTTGAATAACTTTTTTTGTGAAGGTCGGGGAGACTTGCAAGTAGGCTCTACCCCCACTAAATGGGGTAGCGCGCATCGATCGGTACCATCCTTGAGCTTCTCCGACTTTCGGAAGGGTTAGGGTTAGGGTTAGGGATGAAAGCACATAGGAGAAAGAGATATTCTTGAATAACTTTTTTTGTGAAGGTCGGAGAGACTTGGAAAGTGGTTGCATCTGGACTAATTTGGGTCCTGCGGATCGATTGGTACCATCCCCGAGCTTGTACGACCTTCGGAAGAGGTCGACCGACGAAATTCCCCCAAATCTGAGGAGATATTCTTACATAACTTTTTTTGTGAAGGTCGGAGAGACTTGCAAGTAGGCTCTACCCCCACTAAATGGGGTAGCGCGCATCGATCGGTACCATCCTTGAGCTTCTCCGACTTTCGGAAGGGTTAGGGTTAGGGTTAGGGATGAAAGCACATAGGAGAAAGAGATATTCTTGAATAACTTTTTTTGTGAAGGTCGGAGAGACTTGCAAGTAGGCTCTACCCCCACTAAATGGGGTAGCGCGCATCGATCGGTACCATCCTTGAGCTTCTCCGACTTTCGGAAGGGTTAGGGTTAGGGTTAGGGATGAAAGCACATAGGAGAAAGAGATATTCTTGAATAACTTTTTTTGTGAAGGTCGGAGAGACTTGGAAAGTGGTTGCATCTGGACTAATTTGGGTCCTGCGGATCGATTGGTACCATCCCCGAGCTTGTACGACCTTCGGAAGAGGTCGACCGACGAAATTCCCCCAAATCTGAGGAGATATTCTTGAATAACTTTTTTTGTGAAGGTCGGAGAGACTTGCAAGTAGGCTCTACCCCCACTAAATGGGGTTGCGCGCATCGATCGGTACCATCCTTGAGCTTCTCCGACTTTCGGAAGGGTTAGGGTTAGGGTTAGGGATGAAAGCACATAGGAGAAAGAGATATTCTTGAATAACTTTTTTTGTGAAGGTCGGAGAGACTTGCAAGTAGGCTCTACCCCCACTAAATGGGGTAGCGCGCATCGATCGGTACCATCTTTGAGCTTCTCCGACTTTCGGAAGGGTTAGGGTTAGGGTTAGGGATGAAAGCACATAGGAGAAAGAGATATTCTTGAATAACTTTTTTTGTGAAGGTCGGAGAGACTTGGAAAGTGGTTGCATCTGGACTAATTTGGGTCCTGCGGATCGATTGGTCCCATCCCCGAGCTTGTACGACCTTCGGAAGAGGTCGACCGACGAAATTCCCCCAAATCTGAGGAGATATTCTTGAATAACTTTTTTTGTGAAGGTCGGAGAGACTTGCAAGTAGGCTCTACCCCCACTAAATGGGGTTGCGCGCATCGATCAGTACCATCTTTGAGCTTCTCCGACTTTCGGAAGGGTTAGGGTTAGGGTTAGGGATGAAAGCACATAGGAGAAAGAGATATTCTTGAATAACTTTTTTTGTGAAGGTCGGAGAGACTTGGAAAGTGGTTGCATCTGGACTAATTTGGGTCCTGCGGATCGATTGGTACCATCCCCGAGCTTGTACGACCTTCGGAAGAGGTCGACCGACGAAATTCCCCCAAATCTGAGGAGATATTCTTGAATAACTTTTTTTGTGAAGGTCGGAGAGACTTGCAAGTAGGCTCTACCCCCACTAAATGGGGTTGCGCGCATCGATCAGTACCATATTTGAGCTTCTCCGACTTTCGGAAGGGTTAGGGTTAGGGTTAGGGATGAAAGCACATAGGAGAAAGAGATATTCTTGAATAACTTTTTTTGTGAAGGTCGGAGAGACTTGCAAGTAGGCTCTACCCCCACTAAATGGGGTAGCGCGCATCGATCGGTACCATCCTTGAGCTTCTCCGACTTTCGGAAGGGTTAGGGTTAGGGTTAGGGATGAAAGCACATAGGAGAAAGAGATATTCTTGAATAACTTTTTTTGTGAAGGTCGGAGAGACTTGCAAGTAGGCTCTACTCCCACTAAATGGGGTAGCGCGCATCGATCGGTACCATCCTTGAGCTTCTCCGACTTTTGGAAGGGTTAGGGTTAGGGTTAGGGATGAAAGCACATAGGAGAAAGAGATATTCTTGAATAACTTTTTTTGTGAAGGTCGGGGAGACTTGCAAGTAGGCTCTACCCCCACTAAATGGGGTAGCGCGCATCGATCGGTACCATCCTTGAGCTTCTCCGACTTTCGGAAGGGTTAGGGTTAGGGTTAGGGATGAAAGCACATAGGAGAAAGAGATATTCTTGAATAACTTTTTTTGTGAAGGTCGGAGAGACTTGGAAAGTGGTTGCATCTGGACTAATTTGGGTCCTGCGGATCGATTGGTACCATCCCCGAGCTTGTACGACCTTCGGAAGAGGTCGACCGACGAAATTCCCCCAAATCTGAGGAGATATTCTTGAATAACTTTTTTTGTGAAGGTCGGAGAGACTTGCAAGTAGGCTTTACCCCCACTAAATTGGGTTGCGCGCATCGATCAGTACCATATTTGAGCTTCTCCGACTTTCGGAAGGGTTAGGGTTAGGGTTAGGGATGAAAGCACATAGGAGAAAGAGATATTCTTGAATAACTTTTTTTGTGAAGGTCGGAGAGACTTGCAAGTAGGCTCTACCCCCACTAAATGGGGTAGCGCGCATCGATCGGTACCATCCTTGAGCTTCTCCGACTTTCGGAAGGGTTAGGGTTAGGGTTAGGGATGAAAGCACATAGGAGAAAGAGATATTCTTGAATAACTTTTTTTGTGAAGGTCGGAGAGACTTGCAAGTAGGCTCTACCCCCACTAAATGGGGTAGCGCGCATCGATCGGTACCATCCTTGAGCTTCTCCGACTTTCGGAAGGGTTAGGGTTAGGGTTAGGGATGAAAGCACATAGGAGAAAGAGATATTCTTGAATAACTTTTTTTGTGAAGGTCGGAGAGACTTGCAAGTAGGCTCTACTCCCACTAAATGGGGTAGCGCGCATCGATCGGTACCATCCTTGAGCTTCTCCGACTTTTGGAAGGGTTAGGGTTAGGGTTAGGGATGAAAGCACATAGGAGAAAGAGATATTCTTGAATAACTTTTTTTGTGAAGGTCGGGGAGACTTGCAAGTAGGCTCTACCCCCACTAAATGGGGTAGCGCGCATCGATCGGTACCATCCTTGAGCTTCTCCGACTTTCGGAAGGGTTAGGGTTAGGGTTAGGGATGAAAGCACATAGGAGAAAGAGATATTCTTGAATAACTTTTTTTGTGAAGGTCGGAGAGACTTGGAAAGTGGTTGCATCTGGACTAATTTGGGTCCTGCGGATCGATTGGTACCATCCCCGAGCTTGTACGACCTTCGGAAGAGGTCGACCGACGAAATTCCCCCAAATCTGAGGAGATATTCTTGAATAACTTTTTTTGTGAAGGTCGGAGAGACTTGCAAGTAGGCTCTACCCCCACTAAATGGGGTTGCGCGCATCGATCAGTACCATATTTGAGCTTCTCCGACTTTCGGAAGGGTTAGGGTTAGGGTTAGGGATGAAAGCACATAGGAGAAAGAGATATTCTTGAATAACTTTTTTTGTGAAGGTCGGAGAGACTTGCAAGTAGGCTCTACCCCCACTAAATGGGGTAGCGCGCATCGATCGGTACCATCCTTGAGCTTCTCCGACTTTCGGAAGGGTTAGGGTTAGGGTTAGGGATGAAAGCACATAGGAGAAAGAGATATTCTTGAATAACTTTTTTTGTGAAGGTCGGAGAGACTTGCAAGTAGGCTCTACCCCCACTAAATGGGGTAGCGCGCATCGATCGGTACCATCCTTGAGCTTCTCCGACTTTTGGAAGGGTTAGGGTTAGGGATGAAAGCACATAGGAGAAAGAGATATTCTTGAATAACTTTTTTTGTGAAGGTCGGGGAGACTTGCAAGTAGGCTCTACCCCCACTAAATGGGGTAGCGCGCATCGATCGGTACCATCCTTGAGCTTCTCCGACTTTCGGAAGGGTTAGGGTAAGGGTTAGGGATGAAAGCACATAGGAGAAAGAGATATTCTTGAATAACTTTTTTTGTGAAGGTCGGAGAGACTTGCAAGTAGGCTCTACCCCCACTAAATGGGGTTGCGTGCATCGATCGGTACCATCCTTGAGCTTCTCCGACTTTCGGAAGGGTTAGGGTTAGGGTTAGGGATGAAAGCACATAGGAGAAAGAGATATTCTTGAATAACTTTTTTTGTGAAGGTCGGAGAGACTTGCAAGTAGGCTCTACCCCCACTAAATGGGGTAGCGCGCATCGATCGGTACCATCTTTGAGCTTCTCCGACTTTCGGAAGGGTTAGGGTTAGGGTTAGGGATGAAAGCACATAGGAGAAAGAGATATTCTTGAATAACTTTTTTTGTGAAGGTCGGAGAGACTTGGAAAGTGGTTGCATCTGGACTAATTTGGGTCCTGCGGATCGATTGGTACCATCCCCGAGCTTGTACGACCTTCGGAAGAGGTCGACCGACGAAATTCCCCCAAATCTGAGGAGATATTCTTGAATAACTTTTTTTGTGAAGGTCGGAGAGACTTGCAAGTAGGCTCTACCCCCACTAAATGGGGTTGCGCGCATCGATCAGTACCATCTTTGAGCTTCTCCGACTTTCGGAAGGGTTAGGGTTAGGGTTAGGGATGAAAGCACATAGGAGAAAGAGATATTCTTGAATAACTTTTTTTGTGAAGGTCGGAGAGACTTGGAAAGTGGTTGCATCTGGACTAATTTGGGTCCTGCGGATCGATTGGTACCATCCCCGAGCTTGTACGACCTTCGGAAGAGGTCGACCGACGAAATTCCCCCAAATCTGAGGAGATATTCTTGAATAACTTTTTTTGTGAAGGTCGGAGAGACTTGCAAGTAGGCTCTACCCCCACTAAATGGGGTTGCGCGCATCGATCAGTACCATATTTGAGCTTCTCCGACTTTCGGAAGGGTTAGGGTTAGGGTTAGGGATGAAAGCACATAGGAGAAAGAGATATTCTTGAATAACTTTTTTTGTGAAGGTCGGAGAGACTTGCAAGTAGGCTCTACCCCCACTAAATGGGGTAGCGCGCATAGATCGGTACCATCCTTGAGCTTCTCCGACTTTCGGAAGGGTTAGGGTTAGGGTTAGGGATGAAAGCACATAGGAGAAAGAGATATTCTTGAATAACTTTTTTTGTGAAGGTCGGAGAGACTTGCAAGTAGGCTCTACCCCCACTAAATGGGGTAGCGCGCATCGATCGGTACCATCCTTGAGCTTCTCCGACTTTTGGAAGGGTTAGGGTTAGGGATGAAAGCACATAGGAGAAAGAGATATTCTTGAATAACTTTTTTTGTGAAGGTCGGGGAGACTTGCAAGTAGGCTCTACCCCCACTAAATGGGGTAGCGCGCATCGATCGGTACCATCCTTGAGCTTCTCCGACTTTCGGAAGGGTTAGGGTTAGGGTTAGGGATGAAAGCACATAGGAGAAAGAGATATTCTTGAATAACTTTTTTTGTGAAGGTCGGAGAGACTTGGAAAGTGGTTGCATCTGGACTAATTTGGGTCCTGCAGATCGATTGGTACCATCCCCGAGCTTGTACGACCTTCGGAAGAGGTCGACCGACGAAATTCCCCCAAATCTGAGGAGATATTCTTGAATAACTTTTTTTGTGAAGGTCGGAGAGACTTGCAAGTAGGCTCTACCCCCACTAAATGGGGTTGCGCGCATCGATCAGTACCATATTTGAGCTTCTCCGACTTTCGGAAGGGTTAGGGTTAGGGTTAGGGATGAAAGCACATAGGAGAAAGAGATATTCTTGAATAACTTTTTTTGTGAAGGTCGGAGAGACTTGCAAGTAGGCTCTACCCCCACTAAATGGGGTAGCGCGCATCGATCGGTACCATCCTTGAGCTTCTCCGACTTTCGGAAGGGTTAGGGTTAGGGTTAGGGATGAAAGCACATAGGAGAAAGAGATATTCTTGAATAACTTTTTTGTGAAGGTCGGAGAGACTTGCAAGTAGGCTCTACCCCCACTAAATGGGGTAACGCGCATCGATCGGTACCATCCTTGAGCTTCTCCGACTTTCGGAAGGGTTAGGGTTAGGGTTAGGGATGAAAGCACATAGGAGAAAGAGATATTCTTGAATAACTTTTTTTGTGAAGGTCGGGGAGACTTGCAAGTAGGCTCTACCCCCACTAAATGGGGTAGCGCGCATCGATCGGTACCATCCTTGAGCTTCTCCGACTTTCGGAAGGGTTAGGGTTAGGGTTAGGGATGAAAGCACATAGGAGAAAGAGATATTCTTGAATAACTTTTTTTGTGAAGGTCGGAGAGACTTGGAAAGTGGTTGCATCTGGACTAATTTGGGTCCTGCGGATCGATTGGTACCATCCCCGAGCTTGTACGACCTTCGGAAGAGGTCGACCGACGAAATTCCCCCAAATCTGAGGAGATATTCTTGAATAACTTTTTTTGTGAAGGTCGGAGAGACTTGCAAGTAGGCTCTACCCCCACTAAATGGGGTTGCGCGCATCGATCAGTACCATCTTTGAGCTTCTCCGACTTTCGGAAGGGTTAGGGTTAGGGTTAGGGATGAAAGCACATAGGAGAAAGAGATATTCTTGAATAACTTTTTTTGTGAAGGTCGGAGAGACTTACAAGTAGGCTCTACCCCCACTAAATGGGGTAGCGCGCATCGATCGGTACCATCCTTGAGCTTCTCCGACTTTCGGAAGGGTTAGGGTTAGGGTTAGGGATGAAAGCACATAGGAGAAAGAGATATTATTGAATAACTTTTTTTGTGAAGGTCGGAGAGACTTGCAAGTAGGCTCTACCCCCACTAAATGGGGTAGCGCGCATCGATCGGTACCATCCTTGAGCTTCTCCGACTTTTGGAAGGGTTAGGGTTAGGGTTAGGGATGAAAGCACATAGGAGAAAGAGATATTCTTGAATAACTTTTTTTGTGAAGGTCGGGGAGACTTGCAAGTAGGCTCTACCCCCACTAAATGGGGTAGCGCGCATCGATCGGTACCATCCTTGAGCTTCTCCGACTTTCGGAAGGGTTAGGGTTAGGGTTAGGGATGAAAGCACATAGGAGAAAGAGATATTCTTGAATAACTTTTTTTGTGAAGGTCGGAGAGACTTGGAAAGTGGTTGCATCTGGACTAATTTGGGTCCTGCGGATCGATTGGTACCATCCCCGAGCTTGTACGACCTTCGGAAGAGGTCGACCGACGAAATTCCCCCAAATCTGAGGAGATATTCTTGAATAACTTTTTTTGTGAAGGTCGGAGAGACTTGCAAGTAGGCTCTACCCCCACTAAATGGGGTTGCGCGCATCGATCAGTACCATATTTGAGCTTCTCCGACTTTCGGAAGGGTTAGGGTTAGGGTTAGGGATGAAAGCACATAGGAGAAAGAGATATTCTTGAATAACTTTTTTTGTGAAGGTCGGAGAGACTTGCAAGTAGGCTCTACCCCCACTAAATGGGGTAGCGCGCATCGATCGGTACCATCCTTGAGCTTCTCCGACTTTCGGAAGGGTTAGGGTTAGGGTTAGGGATGAAAGCACATAGGAGAAAGAGATATTCTTGAATAACTTTTTTTGTGAAGGTCGGAGAGACTTGCAAGTAGGCTCTACCCCCACTAAATGGGGTAACGCGCATCGATCGGTACCATCCTTGAGCTTCTCCGACTTTCGGAAGGGTTAGGGTTAGGGTTAGGGATGAAAGCACATAGGAGAAAGAGATATTCTTGAATAACTTTTTTTGTGAAGGTCGGGGAGACTTGCAAGTAGGCTCTACCCCCACTAAATGGGGTAGCGCGCATCGATCGGTACCATCCTTGAGCTTCTCCGACTTTCGGCAGGGTTAGGGTTAGGGTTAGGGATGAAAGCACATAGGAGAAAGAGATATTCTTGAATAACTTTTTTTGTGAAGGTCGGAGAGACTTGGAAAGTGGTTGCATCTGGACTAATTTGGGTCCTGCGGATCGATTGGTACCATCCCCGAGCTTGTACGACCTTCGGAAGAGGTCGACCGACGAAATTCCCCCAAATCTGAGGAGATATTCTTACATAACTTTTTTTGTGAAGGTCGGAGAGACTTGCAAGTAGGCTCTACCCCCACTAAATGGGGTAGCGCGCATCGATCGGTACCATCTTTGAGCTTCTCCGACTTTCGGAAGGGTTAGGGTTAGGGTTAGGGATGAAAGCACATAGGAGAAAGAGATATTCTTGAATAACTTTTTTTGTGAAGGTCGGAGAGACTTGCAAGTAGGCTCTACCCCCACTAAATGGGGTAGCGCGCATCGATCGGTACCATCCTTGAGCTTCTCCGACTTTCGGAAGGGTTAGGGTTAGGGTTAGGGATGAAAGCACATAGGAGAAAGAGATATTCTTGAATAACTTTTTTTGTGAAGGTCGGAGAGACTTGGAAAGTGGTTGCATCTGGACTAATTTGGGTCCTGCGGATCGATTGGTACCATCCCCGAGCTTGTACGACCTTCGGAAGAGGTCGACCGACGAAATTCCCCCAAATCTGAGGAGATATTCTTGAATAACTTTTTTTGTGAAGGTCGGAGAGACTTGCAAGTAGGCTCTACCCCCACTAAATGGGGTTGCGCGCATCGATCGGTACCATCCTTGAGCTTCTCCGACTTTCGGAAGGGTTAGGGTTAGGGTTAGGGATGAAAGCACATAGGAGAAAGAGATATTCTTGAATAACTTTTTTTGTGAAGGTCGGAGAGACTTGCAAGTAGGCTCTACCCCCACTAAATGGGGTAGCGCGCATCGATCGGTACCATCTTTGAGCTTCTCCGACTTTCGGAAGGGTTAGGGTTAGGGTTAGGGATGAAAGCACATAGGAGAAAGAGATATTCTTGAATAACTTTTTTTGTGAAGGTCGGAGAGACTTGGAAAGTGGTTGCATCTGGACTAATTTGGGTCCTGCAGATCGATTGGTACCATCCCCGAGCTTGTACGACCTTCGGAAGAGGTCGACCGACGAAATTCCCCCAAATCTGAGGAGATATTCTTGAATAACTTTTTTTGTGAAGGTCGGAGAGACTTGCAAGTAGGCTCTACCCCCACTAAATGGGGTTGCGCGCATCGATCGGTACCATCCTTGAGCTTCTCCGACTTTCGGAAGGGTTAGGGTTAGGGTTAGGGATGAAAGCACATAGGAGAAAGAGATATTCTTGAATAACTTTTTTTGTGAAGGTCGGAGAGACTTGCAAGTAGGCTCTACCCCCACTAAATGGGGTAGCGCGCATCGATCGGTACCATCCTTGAGCTTCTCCGACTTTCGGAAGGGTTAGGGTTAGGGTTAGGGATGAAAGCACATAGGAGAAAGAGATATTCTTGAATAACTTTTTTTGTGAAGGTCGGAGAGACTTGCAAGTAGGCTCTACCCCCACTAAATGGGGTAGCGCGCATGGATCGGTACCATCCTTGAGCTTCTCCGACTTTTGGAAGGGTTAGGGTTAGGGTTAGGGATGAAAGCACATAGGAGAAAGAGATATTCTTGAATAACTTTTTTTGTGAAGGTCGGGGAGACTTGCAAGTAGGCTCTACCCCCACTAAATGGGGTAGCGCGCATCGATCGGTACCATCTTTGAGCTTCTCCGACTTTCGGAAGGGTTAGGGTTAGGGTTAGGGATGAAAGCACATAGGAGAAAGAGATATTCTTGAATAACTTTTTTTGTGAAGGTCGGAGAGACTTGGAAAGTGGTTGCATCTGGACTAATTTGGGTCCTGCGGATCGATTGGTACCATCCCCGAGCTTGTACGACCTTCGGAAGAGGTCGACCGACGAAATTCCCCCAAATCTGAGGAGATATTCTTGAATAACTTTTTTTGTGAAGGTCGGAGAGACTTGCAAGTAGGCTCTACCCCCACTAAATGGGGTTGCGCGCATCGATCAGTACCATATTTGAGCTTCTCCGACTTTCGGAAGGGTTAGGGTTAGGGTTAGGGATGAAAGCACATAGGAGAAAGAGATATTCTTGAATAACTTTTTTTGTGAAGGTCGGAGAGACTTGCAAGTAGGCTCTACCCCCACTAAATGGGGTAGCGCGCATCGATCGGTACCATCCTTGAGCTTCTCCGACTTTCGGAAGGGTTAGGGTTAGGGTTAGGGATGAAAGCACATAGGAGAAAGAGATATTCTTGAATAACTTTTTTTGTGAAGGTCGGAGAGACTTGCAAGTAGGCTCTACCCCCACTAAATGGGGTAGCGCGCATCGATCGGTACCATCCTTGAGCTTCTCCGACTTTCGGAAGGGTTAGGGTTAGGGTTAGGGATGAAAGCACATAGGAGAAAGAGATATTCTTGAATAACTTTTTTTGTGAAGGTCGGGGAGACTTGCAAGTAGGCTCTACCCCCACTAAATGGGGTAGCGCGCATCGATCGGTACCATCCTTGAGCTTCTCCGACTTTCGGAAGGGTTAGGGTTAGGGTTAGGGATGAAAGCACATAGGAGAAAGAGATATTCTTGAATAACTTTTTTTGTGAAGGTCGGAGAGACTTGGAAAGTGGTTGCATCTGGACTAATTTGGGTCCTGCGGATCGATTGGTACCATCCCCGAGCTTGTACGACCTTCGGAAGAGGTCGACCGACGAAATTCCCCCAAATCTGAGGAGATATTCTTGAATAACTTTTTTTGTGAAGGTCGGAGAGACTTGCAAGTAGGCTCTACCCCCACTAAATGGGGTAGCGCGCATCGATCGGTACCATCCTTGAGCTTCTCCGACTTTCGGAAGGGTTAGGGTTAGGGATGAAAGCACATAGGAGAAAGAGATATTCTTGAATAACTTTTTTTGTGAAGGTCGGAGAGACTTGGAAAGTGGTTGCATCTGGACTAATTTGGGTCCTGCGGATCGATTGGTACCATCCCCGAGCTTGTACGACCTTCGGAAGAGGTCGACCGACGAAATTCCCCCAAATCTGAGGAGATATTCTTGAATAACTTTTTTTGTGAAGGTCGGAGAGACTTGCAAGTAGGCTCTACCCCCACTAAATGGGGTTGCGCGCATCGATCGGTACCATCCTTGAGCTTCTCCGACTTTCGGAAGGGTTAGGGTTAGGGTTAGGGATGAAAGCACATAGGAGAAAGAGATATTCTTGAATAACTTTTTTTGTGAAGGTCGGAGAGACTTGCAAGTAGGCTTTACCCCCACTAAATGGGGTAGCGCGCATCGATCGGTACCATCCTTGAGCTTCTCCGACTTTCGGAAGGGTTAGGGTTAGGGTTAGGGATGAAAGCACATAGGAGAAAGAGATATTCTTGAATAACTTTTTTTGTGAAGGTCGGAGAGACTTGGAAAGTGGTTGCATCTGGACTAATTAGGGTCCTGCGGATCGATTGGTACCATCCCCGAGCTTGTACGACCTTCGGAAGAGGTCGACCGACGAAATTCCCCCAAATCTGAGGAGATATTCTTGAATAACTTTTTTTGTGAAGGTCGGAGAGACTTGCAAGTAGGCTCTACCCCCACTAAATGGGGTAGCGCGCATCGATCGGTACCATCCTTGAGCTTCTCCGACTTTCGGAAGGGTTAGGGTTAGGGTTAGGGATGAAAGCACATAGGAGAAAGAGATATTCTTGAATAACTTTTTTTGTGAAGGTCGGAGAGACTTGCAAGTAGGCTCTACCCCCACTAAATGGGGTAGCGCGCATCGATCAGTACCATCCTTGAGCTTCTCCGACTTTCGGAAGGGTTAGGGTTAGGGTTAGGGATGAAAGCACATAGGAGAAAGAGATATTCTTGAATAACTTTTTTTGTGAAGGTCGGAGAGACTTGGAAAGTGGTTGCATCTGGACTAATTTGGGTCCTGCGGATCGATTGGTACCATCCCCGAGCTTGTACGACCTTCGGAAGAGGTCGACCGACGAAATTCCCCCAAATCTGAGGAGATATTCTTTAATAACTTTTTTTGTGAAGGTCGGAGAGACTTGCAAGTAGGCTCTACCCCCACTAAATGGGGTTGCGCGCATCGATCAGTACCATCCTTGAGCTTCTCCGACTTTCGGAAGGGTTAGGGTTAGGGTTAGGGATGAAAGCACATAGGAGAAAGAGATATTCTTGAATAACTTTTTTTGTGAAGGTCGGAGAGACTTGCAAGTAGGCTCTACCCCCACTAAATGGGGTAGCGCGCATCGATCAGTACCATCCTTGAGCTTCTCCGACTTTCGGAAGGGTTAGGGTTAGGGTTAGGGATGAAAGCACATAGGAGAAAGAGATATTCTTGAATAACTTTTTTTGTGAAGGTCGGAGAGACTTGCAAGTAGGCTCTACCCCCACTAAATGGGGTAGCGCACATCGATCGGTACCATCCTTGAGCTTCTCCGACTTTCGGAAGGGTTAGGGTTAGGGTTAGGGATGAAAGCACATAGGAGAAAGAGATATTCTTGAATAACTTTTTTTGTGAAGGTCGGAGAGACTTGCAAGTAGGCTCTACCCCCACTAAATGGGGTAGCGCGCATCGATCGGTACCATCCTTGAGCTTCTCCGACTTTCGGAAGGGTTAGGGTTAGGGTTAGGGATGAAAGCACATAGGAGAAAGAGATATTCTTGAATAACTTTTTTTGTGAAGGTCGGAGAGACTTGAAAAGTGGTTGCATCTGGACTAATTTGGGTCCTGCGGATCGATTGGTACCATCCCCGAGCTTGTACGACCTTCGGAAGAGGTCGACCGACGAAATTCCCCCAAATCTGAGGAGATATTCTTGAATAACTTTTTTTGTGAAGGTCGGAGAGACTTGCAAGTAGGCTCTACCCCCACTAAATGGGGTTGCGCGCATCGATCGGTACCATCCTTGAGCTTCTCCGACTTTCGGAAGGGTTAGGGTTAGGGTTAGGGATGAAAGCACATAGGAGAAAGAGATATTCTTGAATAACTTTTTTTGTGAAGGTCGGAGAGACTTGCAAGTAGGCTTTACCCCCACTAAATGGGGTAGCGCGCATCGATCGGTACCATCCTTGAGCTTCTCCGACTTTCGGAAGGGTTAGGGTTAGGGTTAGGGATGAAAGCACATAGGAGAAAGAGATATTCTTGAATAACTTTTTTTGTGAAGGTCGGAGAGACTTGGAAAGTGGTTGCATCTGGACTAATTTGGGTCCTGCGGATCGATTGGTACCATCCCCGAGCTTGTACGACCTTCGGAAGAGGTCTACCGACGAAATTCCCCCAAATCTGAGGAGATATTCTTGAATAACTTTTTTTGTGAAGGTCGGAGAGACTTGCAAGTAGGCTCTACCCCCACTAAATGGGGTTGCGCGCATCGATCAGTACCATCTTTGAGCTTCTCCGACTTTCGGAAGGGTTAGGGTTAGGGTTAGGGATGAAAGCACATAGGAGAAAGAGATATTCTTGAATAACTTTTTTTGTGAAGGTCGGAGAGACTTACAAGTAGGCTCTACCCCCACTAAATGGGGTAGCGCGCATCGATCGGTACCATCCTTGAGCTTCTCCGACTTTCGGAAGGGTTAGGGTTAGGGTTAGGGATGAAAGCACATAGGAAAAAGAGATATTCTTGAATAACTTTTTTTGTGAAGGTCGGAGAGACTTGCAAGTAGGCTCTACCCCCACTAAATGGGGTAGCGCGCATCGATCGGTACCATCCTTGAGCTTCTCCGACTTTTGGAAGGGTTAGGGTTAGGGTTAGGGATGAAAGCACATAGGAGAAAGAGATATTCTTGAATAACTTTTTTTGTGAAGGTCGGGGAGACTTGCAAGTAGGCTCTACCCCCACTAAATGGGGTAGCGCGCATCGATCGGTACCATCCTTGAGCTTCTCCGACTTTCGGAAGGGTTAGGGTTAGGGTTAGGGATGAAAGCACATAGGAGAAAGAGATATTCTTGAATAACTTTTTTTGTGAAGGTCGGAGAGACTTGGAAAGTGGTTGCATCTGGACTAATTTGGGTCCTGCGGATCGATTGGTACCATCCCCGAGCTTGTACGACCTTCGGAAGAGGTCGACCGACGAAATTCCCCCAAATCTGAGGAGATATTCTTGAATAACTTTTTTTGTGAAGGTCGGAGAGACTTGCAAGTAGGCTCTACCCCCACTAAATGGGGTTGCGCGCATCGATCAGTACCATATTTGAGCTTCTCCGACTTTCGGAAGGGTTAGGGTTAGGGTTAGGGATGAAAGCACATAGGAGAAAGAGATATTCTTGAATAACTTTTTTTGTGAAGGTCGGAGAGACTTGCAAGTAGGCTCTACCCCCACTAAATGGGGTAGCGCGCATCGATCGGTACCATCCTTGAGCTTCTCCGACTTTCGGAAGGGTTAGGGTTAGGGTTAGGGATGAAAGCACATAGGAGAAAGAGATATTCTTGAATAACTTTTTTTGTGAAGGTCGGAGAGACTTGCAAGTAGGCTCTACCCCCACTAAATGGGGTAACGCGCATCGATCGGTACCATCCTTGAGCTTCTCCGACTTTCGGAAGGGTTAGGGTTAGGGTTAGGGATGAAAGCACATAGGAGAAAGAGATATTCTTGAATAACTTTTTTTGTGAAGGTCGGGGAGACTTGCAAGTAGGCTCTACCCCCACTAAATGGGGTAGCGCGCATCGATCGGTACCATCCTTGAGCTTCTCCGACTTTCGGAAGGGTTAGGGTTAGGGTTAGGGATGAAAGCACATAGGAGAAAGAGATATTCTTGAATAACTTTTTTTGTGAAGGTCGGAGAGACTTGGAAAGTGGTTGCATCTGGACTAATTTGGGTCCTGCGGATCGATTGGTACCATCCCCGAGCTTGTACGACCTTCGGAAGAGGTCGACCGACGAAATTCCCCCAAATCTGAGGAGATATTCTTACATAACTTTTTTTGTGAAGGTCGGAGAGACTTGCAAGTAGGCTCTACCCCCACTAAATGGGGTAGCGCGCATCGATCGGTACCATCCTTGAGCTTCTCCGACTTTCGGAAGGGTTAGGGTTAGGGTTAGGGATGAAAGCACATAGGAGAAAGAGATATTCTTGAATAACTTTTTTTGTGAAGGTCGGAGAGACTTGCAAGTAGGCTCTACCCCCACTAAATGGGGTAGCGCGCATCGATCGGTACCATCCTTGAGCTTCTCCGACTTTCGGAAGGGTTAGGGTTAGGGTTAGGGATGAAAGCACATAGGAGAAAGAGATATTCTTGAATAACTTTTTTTGTGAAGGTCGGAGAGACTTGGAAAGTGGTTGCATCTGGACTAATTTGGGTCCTGCGGATCGATTGGTACCATCCCCGAGCTTGTACGACCTTCGGAAGAGGTCGACCGACGAAATTCCCCCAAATCTGAGGAGATATTCTTGAATAACTTTTTTTGTGAAGGTCGGAGAGACTTGCAAGTAGGCTCTACCCCCACTAAATGGGGTTGCGCGCATCGATCGGTACCATCCTTGAGCTTCTCCGACTTTCGGAAGGGTTAGGGTTAGGGTTAGGGATGAAAGCACATAGGAGAAAGAGATATTCTTGAATAACTTTTTTTGTGAAGGTCGGAGAGACTTGCAAGTAGGCTCTACCCCCACTAAATGGGGTAGCGCGCATCGATCGGTACCATCTTTGAGCTTCTCCGACTTTCGGAAGGGTTAGGGTTAGGGTTAGGGATGAAAGCACATAGGAGAAAGAGATATTCTTGAATAACTTTTTTTGTGAAGGTCGGAGAGACTTGGAAAGTGGTTGCATCTGGACTAATTTGGGTCCTGCGGATCGATTGGTACCATCCCCGAGCTTGTACGACCTTCGGAAGAGGTCGACCGACGAAATTCCCCCAAATCTGAGGAGATATTCTTGAATAACTTTTTTTGTGAAGGTCGGAGAGACTTGCAAGTAGGCTCTACCCCCACTAAATGGGGTTGCGCGCATCGATCAGTACCATCTTTGAGCTTCTCCGACTTTCGGAAGGGTTAGGGTTAGGGTTAGGGATGAAAGCACATAGGAGAAAGAGATATTCTTGAATAACTTTTTTTGTGAAGGTCGGAGAGACTTGGAAAGTGGTTGCATCTGGACTAATTTGGGTCCTGCGGATCGATTGGTACCATCCCCGAGCTTGTACGACCTTCGGAAGAGGTCGACCGACGAAATTCCCCCAAATCTGAGGAGATATTCTTGAATAACTTTTTTTGTGAAGGTCGGAGAGACTTGCAAGTAGGCTCTACCCCCACTAAATGGGGTTGCGCGCATTGATCAGTACCATATTTGAGCTTCTCCGACTTTCGGAAGGGTTAGGGTTAGGGTTAGGGATGAAAGCACATAGGAGAAAGAGATATTCTTGAATAACTTTTTTTGTGAAGGTCGGAGAGACTTGCAAGTAGGCTCTACCCCCACTAAATGGGGTAGCGCGCATCGATCGGTACCATCCTTGAGCTTCTCCGACTTTCGGAAGGGTTAGGGTTAGGGTTAGGGATGAAAGCACATAGGAGAAAGAGATATTCTTGAATAACTTTTTTTGTGAAGGTCGGAGAGACTTGCAAGTAGGCTCTACCCCCACTAAATGGGGTAACGCGCATCGATCGGTACCATCCTTGAGCTTCTCCGACTTTCGGAAGGGTTAGGGTTAGGGTTAGGGATGAAAGCACATAGGAGAAAGAGATATTCTTGAATAACTTTTTTTGTGAAGGTCGGGGAGACTTGCAAGTAGGCTCTACCCCCACTAAATGGGGTAGCGCGCATCGATCGGTACCATCCTTGAGCTTCTCCGACTTTCGGAAGGGTTAGGGTTAGGGTTAGGGATGAAAGCACATAGGAGAAAGAGATATTCTTGAATAACTTTTTTTGTGAAGGTCGGAGAGACTTGGAAAGTGGTTGCATCTGGACTAATTTGGGTCCTGCGGATCGATTGGTACCATCCCCGAGCTTGTACGACCTTCGGAAGAGGTCGACCGACGAAATTCCCCCAAATCTGAGGAGATATTCTTACATAACTTTTTTTGTGAAGGTCGGAGAGACTTGCAAGTAGGCTCTACCCCCACTAAATGGGGTAGCGCGCATCGATCGGTACCATCCTTGAGCTTCTCCGACTTTCGGAAGGGTTAGGGTTAGGGTTAGGGATGAAAGCACATAGGAGAAAGAGATATTCTTGAATAACTTTTTTTGTGAAGGTCGGAGAGACTTGCAAGTAGGCTCTACCCCCACTAAATGGGGTAGCGCGCATCGATCGGTACCATCCTTGAGCTTCTCCGACTTTCGGAAGGGTTAGGGTTAGGGTTAGGGATGAAAGCACATAGGAGAAAGAGATATTCTTGAATAACTTTTTTTGTGAAGGTCGGAGAGACTTGGAAAGTGGTTGCATCTGGACTAATTTGGGTCCTGCGGATCGATTGGTACCATCCCCGAGCTTGTACGACCTTCGGAAGAGGTCGACCGACGAAATTCCCCCAAATCTGAGGAGATATTCTTGAATAACTTTTTTTGTGAAGGTCGGAGAGACTTGCAAGTAGGCTCTACCCCCACTAAATGGGGTTGCGCGCATCGATCGGTACCATCCTTGAGCTTCTCCGACTTTCGGAAGGGTTAGGGTTAGGGTTAGGGATGAAAGCACATAGGAGAAAGAGATATTCTTGAATAACTTTTTTTGTGAAGGTCGGAGAGACTTGCAAGTAGGCTCTACCCCCACTAAATGGGGTAGCGCGCATCGATCGGTACCATCTTTGAGCTTCTCCGACTTTCGGAAGGGTTAGGGTTAGGGTTAGGGATGAAAGCACATAGGAGAAAGAGATATTCTTGAATAACTTTTTTTGTGAAGGTCGGAGAGACTTGGAAAGTGGTTGCATCTGGACTAATTTGGGTCCTGCGGATCGATTGGTACCATCCCCGAGCTTGTACGACCTTCGGAAGAGGTCGACCGACGAAATTCCCCCAAATCTGAGGAGATATTCTTGAATAACTTTTTTTGTGAAGGTCGGAGAGACTTGCAAGTAGGCTCTACCCCCACTAAATGGGGTTGCGCGCATCGATCAGTACCATCTTTGAGCTTCTCCGACTTTCGGAAGGGTTAGGGTTAGGGTTAGGGATGAAAGCACATAGGAGAAAGAGATATTCTTGAATAACTTTTTTTGTGAAGGTCGGAGAGACTTGGAAAGTGGTTGCATCTGGACTAATTTGGGTCCTGCGGATCGATTGGTACCATCCCCGAGCTTGTACGACCTTCGGAAGAGGTCGACCGACGAAATTCCCCCAAATCTGAGGAGATATTCTTGAATAACTTTTTTTGTGAAGGTCGGAGAGACTTGCAAGTAGGCTCTACCCCCACTAAATGGGGTTGCGCGCATTGATCAGTACCATATTTGAGCTTCTCCGACTTTCGGAAGGGTTAGGGTTAGGGTTAGGGATGAAAGCACATAGGAGAAAGAGATATTCTTGAATAACTTTTTTTGTGAAGGTCGGAGAGACTTGCAAGTAGGCTCTACCCCCACTAAATGGGGTAGCGCGCATCGATCGGTACCATCCTTGAGCTTCTCCGACTTTCGGAAGGGTTAGGGTTAGGGTTAGGGATGAAAGCACATAGGAGAAAGAGATATTCTTGAATAACTTTTTTTGTGAAGGTCGGAGAGACTTGCAAGTAGGCTCTACCCCCACTAAATGGGGTAGCGCGCATCGATCGGTACCATCCTTGAGCTTCTCCGACTTTTGGAAGGGTTAGGGTTAGGGTTAGGGATGAAAGCACATAGGAGAAAGAGATATTCTTGAATAACTTTTTTTGTGAAGGTCGGGGAGACTTGCAAGTAGGCTCTACCCCCACTAAATGGGGTAGCGCGCATCGATCGGTACCATCTTTGAGCTTCTCCGACTTTCGGAAGGGTTAGGGTTAGGGTTAGGGATGAAAGCACATAGGAGAAAGAGATATTCTTGAATAACTTTTTTTGTGAAGGTCGGAGAGACTTGGAAAGTGGTTGCATCTGGACTAATTTGGGTCCTGCGGATCGATTGGTACCATCCCCGAGCTTGTACGACCTTCGGAAGAGGTCGACCGACGAAATTCCCCCAAATCTGAGGAGATATTCTTGAATAACTTTTTTTGTGAAGGTCGGAGAGACTTGCAAGTAGGCTCTACCCCCACTAAATGGGGTTGCGCGCATCGATCAGTACCATATTTGAGCTTCTCCGACTTTCGGAAGGGTTAGGGTTAGGGTTAGGGATGAAAGCACATAGGAGAAAGAGATATTCTTGAATAACTTTTTTTGTGAAGGTCGGAGAGACTTGGAAAGTGGTTGCATCTGGACTAATTTGGGTCCTGCGGATCGATTGGTACCATCCCCGAGCTTGTACGACCTTCGGAAGAGGTCGACCGACGAAATTCCCCCAAATCTGAGGAGATATTCTTACATAACTTTTTTTGTGAAGGTCGGAGAGACTTGCAAGTAGGCTCTACCCCCACTAAATGGGGTAGCGCGCATCGATCGGTACCATCTTTGAGCTTCTCCGACTTTCGGAAGGGTTAGGGTTAGGGTTAGGGATGAAAGCACATAGGAGAAAGAGATATTCTTGAATAACTTTTTTTGTGAAGGTCGGAGAGACTTGCAAGTAGGCTCTACCCCCACTAAATGGGGTAGCGCGCATCGATCGGTACCATCCTTGAGCTTCTCCGACTTTCGGAAGGGTTAGGGTTAGGGTTAGGGATGAAAGCACATAGGAGAAAGAGATATTCTTGAATAACTTTTTTTGTGAAGGTCGGAGAGACTTGGAAAGTGGTTGCATCTGGACTAATTTGGGTCCTGCGGATCGATTGGTACCATCCCCGAGCTTGTACGACCTTCGGAAGAGGTCGACCGACGAAATTCCCCCAAATCTGAGGAGATATTCTTGAATAACTTTTTTTGTGAAGGTCGGAGAGACTTGCAAGTAGGCTCTACCCCCACTAAATGGGGTTGCGCGCATCGATCGGTACCATCCTTGAGCTTCTCCGACTTTCGGAAGGGTTAGGGTTAGGGTTAGGGATGAAAGCACATAGGAGAAAGAGATATTCTTGAATAACTTTTTTTGTGAAGGTCGGAGAGACTTGCAAGTAGGCTCTACCCCCACTAAATGGGGTAGCGCGCATCGATCGGTACCATCTTTGAGCTTCTCCGACTTTCGGAAGGGTTAGGGTTAGGGTTAGGGATGAAAGCACATAGGAGAAAGAGATATTCTTGAATAACTTTTTTTGTGAAGGTCGGAGAGACTTGGAAAGTGGTTGCATCTGGACTAATTTGGGTCCTGCGGATCGATTGGTACCATCCCCGAGCTTGTACGACCTTCGGAAGAGGTCGACCGACGAAATTCCCCCAAATCTGAGGAGATATTCTTGAATAACTTTTTTTGTGAAGGTCGGAGAGACTTGCAAGTAGGCTCTACCCCCACTAAATGGGGTTGCGCGCATCGATCGGTACCATCCTTGAGCTTCTCCGACTTTCGGAAGGGTTAGGGTTAGGGTTAGGGATGAAAGCACATAGGAGAAAGAGATATTCTTGAATAACTTTTTTTGTGAAGGTCGGAGAGACTTGCAAGTAGGCTCTACCCCCACTAAATGGGGTAGCGCGCATCGATCGGTACCATCCTTGAGCTTCTCCGACTTTCGGAAGGGTTAGGGTTAGGGTTAGGGATGAAAGCACATAGGAGAAAGAGATATTCTTGAATAACTTTTTTTGTGAAGGTCGGAGAGACTTGCAAGTAGGCTCTACCCCCACTAAATGGGGTAGCGCGCATCGATCGGTACCATCCTTGAGCTTCTCCGACTTTTGGAAGGGTTAGGGTTAGGGTTAGGGATGAAAGCACATAGGAGAAAGAGATATTCTTGAATAACTTTTTTTGTGAAGGTCGGGGAGACTTGCAAGTAGGCTCTACCCCCACTAAATGGGGTAGCGCGCATCGATCGGTACCATCTTTGAGCTTCTCCGACTTTCGGAAGGGTTAGGGTTAGGGTTAGGGATGAAAGCACATAGGAGAAAGAGATATTCTTGAATAACTTTTTTTGTGAAGGTCGGAGAGACTTGGAAAGTGGTTGCATCTGGACTAATTTGGGTCCTGCGGATCGATTGGTACCATCCCCGAGCTTGTACGACCTTCGGAAGAGGTCGACCGACGAAATTCCCCCAAATCTGAGGAGATATTCTTGAATAACTTTTTTTGTGAAGGTCGGAGAGACTTGCAAGTAGGCTCTACCCCCACTAAATGGGGTTGCGCGCATCGATCAGTACAATATTTGAGCTTCTCCGACTTTCGGAAGGGTTAGGGTTAGGGTTAGGGATGAAAGCACATAGGAGAAAGAGATATTCTTGAATAACTTTTTTTGTGAAGGTCGGAGAGACTTGCAAGTAGGCTCTACCCCCACTAAATGGGGTAGCGCGCATCGATCGGTACCATCCTTGAGCTTCTCCGACTTTCGGAAGGGTTAGGGTTAGGGTTAGGGATGAAAGCACATAGGAGAAAGAGATATTCTTGAATAACTTTTTTTGTGAAGGTCGGAGAGACTTGCAAGTAGGCTCTACCCCCACTAAATGGGGTAGCGCGCATCGATCGGTACCATCCTTGAGCTTCTCCGACTTTCGGAAGGGTTAGGGTTAGGGTTAGGGATGAAAGCACATAGGAGAAAGAGATATTCTTGAATAACTTTTTTTGTGAAGGTCGGGGAGACTTGCAAGTAGGCTCTACCCCCACTAAATGGGGTAGCGCGCATCGATCGGTACCATCCTTGAGCTTCTCCGACTTTCGGAAGGGTTAGGGTTAGGGTTAGGGATGAAAGCACATAGGAGAAAGAGATATTCTTGAATAACTTTTTTTGTGAAGGTCGGAGAGACTTGGAAAGTGGTTGCATCTGGACTAATTTGGGTCCTGCGGATCGATTGGTACCATCCCCGAGCTTGTACGACCTTCGGAAGAGGTCGACCGACGAAATTCCCCCAAATCTGAGGAGATATTCTTGAATAACTTTTTTTGTGAAGGTCGGAGAGACTTGCAAGTAGGCTCTACCCCCACTAAATGGGGTAGCGCGCATCGATCGGTACCATCCTTGAGCTTCTCCGACTTTCGGAAGGGTTAGGGTTAGGGATGAAAGCACATAGGAGAAAGAGATATTCTTGAATAACTTTTTTTGTGAAGGTCGGAGAGACTTGGAAAGTGGTTGCATCTGGACTAATTTGGGTCCTGCGGATCGATTGGTACCATCCCCGAGCTTGTACGACCTTCGGAAGAGGTCGACCGACGAAATTCCCCCAAATCTGAGGAGATATTCTTGAATAACTTTTTTTGTGAAGGTCGGAGAGACTTGCAAGTAGGCTCTACCCCCACTAAATGGGGTTGCGCGCATCGATCGGTACCATCCTTGAGCTTCTCCGACTTTCGGAAGGGTTAGGGTTAGGGTTAGGGATGAAAGCACATAGGAGAAAGAGATATTCTTGAATAACTTTTTTTGTGAAGGTCGGAGAGACTTGCAAGTAGGCTTTACCCCCACTAAATGGGGTAGCGCGCATCGATCGGTACCATCCTTGAGCTTCTCCGACTTTCGGAAGGGTTAGGGTTAGGGTTAGGGATGAAAGCACATAGGAGAAAGAGATATTCTTGAATAACTTTTTTTGTGAAGGTCGGAGAGACTTGGAAAGTGGTTGCATCTGGACTAATTAGGGTCCTGCGGATCGATTGGTACCATCCCCGAGCTTGTACGACCTTCGGAAGAGGTCGACCGACGAAATTCCCCCAAATCTGAGGAGATATTCTTGAATAACTTTTTTTGTGAAGGTCGGAGAGACTTGCAAGTAGGCTCTACCCCCACTAAATGGGGTAGCGCGCATCGATCGGTACCATCCTTGAGCTTCTCCGACTTTCGGAAGGGTTAGGGTTAGGGTTAGGGATGAAAGCACATAGGAGAAAGAGATATTCTTGAATAACTTTTTTTGTGAAGGTCGGAGAGACTTGCAAGTAGGCTCTACCCCCACTAAATGGGGTAGCGCGCATCGATCAGTACCATCCTTGAGCTTCTCCGACTTTCGGAAGGGTTAGGGTTAGGGTTAGGGATGAAAGCACATAGGAGAAAGAGATATTCTTGAATAACTTTTTTTGTGAAGGTCGGAGAGACTTGGAAAGTGGTTGCATCTGGACTAATTTGGGTCCTGCGGATCGATTGGTACCATCCCCGAGCTTGTACGACCTTCGGAAGAGGTCGACCGACGAAATTCCCCCAAATCTGAGGAGATATTCTTTAATAACTTTTTTTGTGAAGGTCGGAGAGACTTGCAAGTAGGCTCTACCCCCACTAAATGGGGTTGCGCGCATCGATCAGTACCATCCTTGAGCTTCTCCGACTTTCGGAAGGGTTAGGGTTAGGGTTAGGGATGAAAGCACATAGGAGAAAGAGATATTCTTGAATAACTTTTTTTGTGAAGGTCGGAGAGACTTGCAAGTAGGCTCTACCCCCACTAAATGGGGTAGCGCGCATCGATCAGTACCATCCTTGAGCTTCTCCGACTTTCGGAAGGGTTAGGGTTAGGGTTAGGGATGAAAGCACATAGGAGAAAGAGATATTCTTGAATAACTTTTTTTGTGAAGGTCGGAGAGACTTGCAAGTAGGCTCTACCCCCACTAAATGGGGTAGCGCGCATCGATCGGTACCATCCTTGAGCTTCTCCGACTTTCGGAAGGGTTAGGGTTAGGGTTAGGGATGAAAGCACATAGGAGAAAGAGATATTCTTGAATAACTTTTTTTGTGAAGGTCGGAGAGACTTGAAAAGTGGTTGCATCTGGACTAATTTGGGTCCTGCGGATCGATTGGTACCATCCCCGAGCTTGTACGACCTTCGGAAGAGGTCGACCGACGAAATTCCCCCAAATCTGAGGAGATATTCTTGAATAACTTTTTTTGTGAAGGTCGGAGAGACTTGCAAGTAGGCTCTACCCCCACTAAATGGGGTTGCGCGCATCGATCGGTACCATCCTTGAGCTTCTCCGACTTTCGGAAGGGTTAGGGTTAGGGTTAGGGATGAAAGCACATAGGAGAAAGAGATATTCTTGAATAACTTTTTTTGTGAAGGTCGGAGAGACTTGCAAGTAGGCTTTACCCCCACTAAATGGGGTAGCGCGCATCGATCGGTACCATCCTTGAGCTTCTCCGACTTTCGGAAGGGTTAGGGTTAGGGTTAGGGATGAAAGCACATAGGAGAAAGAGATATTCTTGAATAACTTTTTTTGTGAAGGTCGGAGAGACTTGGAAAGTGGTTGCATCTGGACTAATTTGGGTCCTGCGGATCGATTGGTACCATCCCCGAGCTTGTACGACCTTCGGAAGAGGTCTACCGACGAAATTCCCCCAAATCTGAGGAGATATTCTTGAATAACTTTTTTTGTGAAGGTCGGAGAGACTTGCAAGTAGGCTCTACCCCCACTAAATGGGGTTGCACGCATCGATCAGTACCATCTTTGAGCTTCTCCGACTTTCGGAAGGGTTAGGGTTAGGGTTAGGGATGAAAGCACATAGGAGAAAGAGATATTCTTGAATAACTTTTTTTGTGAAGGTCGGAGAGACTTACAAGTAGGCTCTACCCCCACTAAATGGGGTAGCGCGCATCGATCGGTACCATCCTTGAGCTTCTCCGACTTTCGGAAGGGTTAGGGTTAGGGTTAGGGATGAAAGCACATAGGAAAAAGAGATATTCTTGAATAACTTTTTTTGTGAAGGTCGGAGAGACTTGCAAGTAGGCTCTACCCCCACTAAATGGGGTAGCGCGCATCGATCGGTACCATCCTTGAGCTTCTCCGACTTTTGGAAGGGTTAGGGTTAGGGTTAGGGATGAAAGCACATAGGAGAAAGAGATATTCTTGAATAACTTTTTTTGTGAAGGTCGGGGAGACTTGCAAGTAGGCTCTACCCCCACTAAATGGGGTAGCGCGCATCGATCGGTACCATCCTTGAGCTTCTCCGACTTTCGGAAGGGTTAGGGTTAGGGTTAGGGATGAAAGCACATAGGAGAAAGAGATATTCTTGAATAACTTTTTTTGTGAAGGTCGGAGAGACTTGGAAAGTGGTTGCATCTGGACTAATTTGGGTCCTGCGGATCGATTGGTACCATCCCCGAGCTTGTACGACCTTCGGAAGAGGTCGACCGACGAAATTCCCCCAAATCTGAGGAGATATTCTTGAATAACTTTTTTTGTGAAGGTCGGAGAGACTTGCAAGTAGGCTCTACCCCCACTAAATGGGGTTGCGCGCATCGATCAGTACCATATTTGAGCTTCTCCGACTTTCGGAAGGGTTAGGGTTAGGGTTAGGGATGAAAGCACATAGGAGAAAGAGATATTCTTGAATAACTTTTTTTGTGAAGGTCGGAGAGACTTGAAAAGTGGTTGCATCTGGACTAATTTGGGTCCTGCGGATCGATTGGTACCATCCCCGAGCTTGTACGACCTTCGGAAGAGGTCGACCGACGAAATTCCCCCAAATCTGAGGAGATATTCTTGAATAACTTTTTTTGTGAAGGTCGGAGAGACTTGCAAGTAGGCTCTACCCCCACTAAATGGGGTTGCGCGCATCGATCGGTACCATCCTTGAGCTTCTCCGACTTTCGGAAGGGTTAGGGTTAGGGTTAGGGATGAAAGCACATAGGAGAAAGAGATATTCTTGAATAACTTTTTTTGTGAAGGTCGGAGAGACTTGCAAGTAGGCTTTACCCCCACTAAATGGGGTAGCGCGCATCGATCGGTACCATCCTTGAGCTTCTCCGACTTTCGGAAGGGTTAGGGTTAGGGTTAGGGATGAAAGCACATAGGAGAAAGAGATATTCTTGAATAACTTTTTTTGTGAAGGTCGGAGAGACTTGGAAAGTGGTTGCATCTGGACTAATTTGGGTCCTGCGGATCGATTGGTACCATCCCCGAGCTTGTACGACCTTCGGAAGAGGTCTACCGACGAAATTCCCCCAAATCTGAGGAGATATTCTTGAATAACTTTTTTTGTGAAGGTCGGAGAGACTTGCAAGTAGGCTCTACCCCCACTAAATGGGGTTGCACGCATCGATCAGTACCATCTTTGAGCTTCTCCGACTTTCGGAAGGGTTAGGGTTAGGGTTAGGGATGAAAGCACATAGGAGAAAGAGATATTCTTGAATAACTTTTTTTGTGAAGGTCGGAGAGACTTACAAGTAGGCTCTACCCCCACTAAATGGGGTAGCGCGCATCGATCGGTACCATCCTTGAGCTTCTCCGACTTTCGGAAGGGTTAGGGTTAGGGTTAGGGATGAAAGCACATAGGAAAAAGAGATATTCTTGAATAACTTTTTTTGTGAAGGTCGGAGAGACTTGCAAGTAGGCTCTACCCCCACTAAATGGGGTAGCGCGCATCGATCGGTACCATCCTTGAGCTTCTCCGACTTTTGGAAGGGTTAGGGTTAGGGTTAGGGATGAAAGCACATAGGAGAAAGAGATATTCTTGAATAACTTTTTTTGTGAAGGTCGGGGAGACTTGCAAGTAGGCTCTACCCCCACTAAATGGGGTAGCGCGCATCGATCGGTACCATCCTTGAGCTTCTCCGACTTTCGGAAGGGTTAGGGTTAGGGTTAGGGATGAAAGCACATAGGAGAAAGAGATATTCTTGAATAACTTTTTTTGTGAAGGTCGGAGAGACTTGGAAAGTGGTTGCATCTGGACTAATTTGGGTCCTGCGGATCGATTGGTACCATCCCCGAGCTTGTACGACCTTCGGAAGAGGTCGACCGACGAAATTCCCCCAAATCTGAGGAGATATTCTTGAATAACTTTTTTTGTGAAGGTCGGAGAGACTTGCAAGTAGGCTCTACCCCCACTAAATGGGGTTGCGCGCATCGATCAGTACCATATTTGAGCTTCTCCGACTTTCGGAAGGGTTAGGGTTAGGGTTAGGGATGAAAGCACATAGGAGAAAGAGATATTCTTGAATAACTTTTTTTGTGAAGGTCGGAGAGACTTGCAAGTAGGCTCTACCCCCACTAAATGGGGTAGCGCGCATCGATCGGTACCATCCTTGAGCTTCTCCGACTTTCGGAAGGGTTAGGGTTAGGGTTAGGGATGAAAGCACATAGGAGAAAGAGATATTCTTGAATAACTTTTTTTGTGAAGGTCGGAGAGACTTGCAAGTAGGCTCTACCCCCACTAAATGGGGTAACGCGCATCGATCGGTACCATCCTTGAGCTTCTCCGACTTTCGGAAGGGTTAGGGTTAGGGTTAGGGATGAAAGCACATAGGAGAAAGAGATATTCTTGAATAACTTTTTTTGTGAAGGTCGGGGAGACTTGCAAGTAGGCTCTACCCCCACTAAATGGGGTAGCGCGCATCGATCGGTACCATCCTTGAGCTTCTCCGACTTTCGGAAGGGTTAGGGTTAGGGTTAGGGATGAAAGCACATAGGAGAAAGAGATATTCTTGAATAACTTTTTTTGTGAAGGTCGGAGAGACTTGGAAAGTGGTTGCATCTGGACTAATTTGGGTCCTGCGGATCGATTGGTACCATCCCCGAGCTTGTACGACCTTCGGAAGAGGTCGACCGACGAAATTCCCCCAAATCTGAGGAGATATTCTTACATAACTTTTTTTGTGAAGGTCGGAGAGACTTGCAAGTAGGCTCTACCCCCACTAAATGGGGTAGCGCGCATCGATCGGTACCATCCTTGAGCTTCTCCGACTTTCGGAAGGGTTAGGGTTAGGGTTAGGGATGAAAGCACATAGGAGAAAGAGATATTCTTGAATAACTTTTTTTGTGAAGGTCGGAGAGACTTGCAAGTAGGCTCTACCCCCACTAAATGGGGTAGCGCGCATCGATCGGTACCATCCTTGAGCTTCTCCGACTTTCGGAAGGGTTAGGGTTAGGGTTAGGGATGAAAGCACATAGGAGAAAGAGATATTCTTGAATAACTTTTTTTGTGAAGGTCGGAGAGACTTGGAAAGTGGTTGCATCTGGACTAATTTGGGTCCTGCGGATCGATTGGTACCATCCCCGAGCTTGTACGACCTTCGGAAGAGGTCGACCGACGAAATTCCCCCAAATCTGAGGAGATATTCTTGAATAACTTTTTTTGTGAAGGTCGGAGAGACTTGCAAGTAGGCTCTACCCCCACTAAATGGGGTTGCGCGCATCGATCGGTACCATCCTTGAGCTTCTCCGACTTTCGGAAGGGTTAGGGTTAGGGTTAGGGATGAAAGCACATAGGAGAAAGAGATATTCTTGAATAACTTTTTTTGTGAAGGTCGGAGAGACTTGCAAGTAGGCTCTACCCCCACTAAATGGGGTAGCGCACATCGATCGGTACCATCTTTGAGCTTCTCCGACTTTCGGAAGGGTTAGGGTTAGGGTTAGGGATGAAAGCACATAGGAGAAAGAGATATTCTTGAATAACTTTTTTTGTGAAGGTCGGAGAGACTTGGAAAGTGGTTGCATCTGGACTAATTTGGGTCCTGCGGATCGATTGGTACCATCCCCGAGCTTGTACGACCTTCGGAAGAGGTCGACCGACGAAATTCCCCCAAATCTGAGGAGATATTCTTGAATAACTTTTTTTGTGAAGGTCGGAGAGACTTGCAAGTAGGCTCTACCCCCACTAAATGGGGTTGCGCGCATCGATCAGTACCATCTTTGAGCTTCTCCGACTTTCGGAAGGGTTAGGGTTAGGGTTAGGGATGAAAGCACATAGGAGAAAGAGATATTCTTGAATAACTTTTTTTGTGAAGGTCGGAGAGACTTGGAAAGTGGTTGCATCTGGACTAATTTGGGTCCTGCGGATCGATTGGTACCATCCCCGAGCTTGTACGACCTTCGGAAGAGGTCGACCGACGAAATTCCCCCAAATCTGAGGAGATATTCTTGAATAACTTTTTTTGTGAAGGTCGGAGAGACTTGCAAGTAGGCTCTACCCCCACTAAATGGGGTTGCGCGCATTGATCAGTACCATATTTGAGCTTCTCCGACTTTCGGAAGGGTTAGGGTTAGGGTTAGGGATGAAAGCACATAGGAGAAAGAGATATTCTTGAATAACTTTTTTTGTGAAGGTCGGAGAGACTTGCAAGTAGGCTCTACCCCCACTAAATGGGGTAGCGCGCATCGATCGGTACCATCCTTGAGCTTCTCCGACTTTCGGAAGGGTTAGGGTTAGGGTTAGGGATGAAAGCACATAGGAGAAAGAGATATTCTTGAATAACTTTTTTTGTGAAGGTCGGAGAGACTTGCAAGTAGGCTCTACCCCCACTAAATGGGGTAGCGCGCATCGATCGGTACCATCCTTGAGCTTCTCCGACTTTTGGAAGGGTTAGGGTTAGGGTTAGGGATGAAAGCACATAGGAGAAAGAGATATTCTTGAATAACTTTTTTTGTGAAGGTCGGGGAGACTTGCAAGTAGGCTCTACCCCCACTAAATGGGGTAGCGCGCATCGATCGGTACCATCTTTGAGCTTCTCCGACTTTCGGAAGGGTTAGGGTTAGGGTTAGGGATGAAAGCACATAGGAGAAAGAGATATTCTTGAATAACTTTTTTTGTGAAGGTCGGAGAGACTTGGAAAGTGGTTGCATCTGGACTAATTTGGGTCCTGCGGATCGATTGGTACCATCCCCGAGCTTGTACGACCTTCGGAAGAGGTCGACCGACGAAATTCCCCCAAATCTGAGGAGATATTCTTGAATAACTTTTTTTGTGAAGGTCGGAGAGACTTGCAAGTAGGCTCTACCCCCACTAAATGGGGTTGCGCGCATCGATCAGTACCATATTTGAGCTTCTCCGACTTTCGGAAGGGTTAGGGTTAGGGTTAGGGATGAAAGCACATAGGAGAAAGAGATATTCTTGAATAACTTTTTTTGTGAAGGTCGGAGAGACTTGCAAGTAGGCTCTACCCCCACTAAATGGGGTAGCGCGCATCGATCGGTACCATCCTTGAGCTTCTCCGACTTTCGGAAGGGTTAGGGTTAGGGTTAGGGATGAAAGCACATAGGAGAAAGAGATATTCTTGAATAACTTTTTTTGTGAAGGTCGGAGAGACTTGCAAGTAGGCTCTACCCCCACTAAATGGGGTAGCGCGCATCGATCGGTACCATCCTTGAGCTTCTCCGACTTTCGGAAGGGTTAGGGTTAGGGTTAGGGATGAAAGCACATAGGAGAAAGAGATATTCTTGAATAACTTTTTTTGTGAAGGTCGGGGAGACTTGCAAGTAGGCTCTACCCCCACTAAATGGGGTAGCGCGCATCGATCGGTACCATCTTTGAGCTTCTCCGACTTTCGGAAGGGTTAGGGTTAGGGTTAGGGATGAAAGCACATAGGAGAAAGAGATATTCTTGAATAACTTTTTTTGTGAAGGTCGGAGAGACTTGAAAAGTGGTTGCATCTGGACTAATTTGGGTCCTGCGGATCGATTGGTACCATCCCCGAGCTTGTACGACCTTCGGAAGAGGTCGACCGACGAAATTCCCCCAAATCTGAGGAGATATTCTTGAATAACTTTTTTTGTGAAGGTCGGAGAGACTTGCAAGTAGGCTCTACCCCCACTAAATGGGGTAGCGCGCATCGATCGGTAGCATCCTTGAGCTTCTCCGACTTTCGGAAGGGTTAGGGTTAGGGATGAAAGCACATAGGAGAAAGAGATATTCTTGAATAACTTTTTTTGTGAAGGTCGGAGAGACTTGGAAAGTGGTTGCATCTGGACTAATTTGGGTCCTGCGGATCGATTGGTACCATCCCCGAGCTTGTACGACCTTCGGAAGAGGTCGACCGACGAAATTCCCCCAAATCTGAGGAGATATTCTTGAATAACTTTTTTTGTGAAGGTCGGAGAGACTTGCAAGTAGGCTCTACCCCCACTAAATGGGGTTGCGCGCATCGATCGGTACCATCCTTGAGCTTCTCCGACTTTCGGAAGGGTTAGGGTTAGGGTTAGGGATGAAAGCACATAGGAGAAAGAGATATTCTTGAATAACTTTTTTTGTGAAGGTCGGAGAGACTTGCAAGTAGGCTTTACCCCCACTAAATGGGGTAGCGCGCATCGATCGGTACCATCCTTGAGCTTCTCCGACTTTCGGAAGGGTTAGGGTTAGGGTTAGGGATGAAAGCACATAGGAGAAAGAGATATTCTTGAATAACTTTTTTTGTGAAGGTCGGAGAGACTTGGAAAGTGGTTGCATCTGGACTAATTAGGGTCCTGCGGATCGATTGGTACCATCCCCGAGCTTGTACGACCTTCGGAAGAGGTCGACCGACGAAATTCCCCCAAATCTGAGGAGATATTCTTGAATAACTTTTTTTGTGAAGGTCGGAGAGACTTGCAAGTAGGCTCTACCCCCACTAAATGGGGTTGCGCGCATTGATCAGTACCATATTTGAGCTTCTCCGACTTTCGGAAGGGTTAGGGTTAGGGTTAGGGATGAAAGCACATAGGAGAAAGAGATATTCTTGAATAACTTTTTTTGTGAAGGTCGGAGAGACTTGCAAGTAGGCTCTACCCCCACTAAATGGGGTAGCGCGCATCGATCGGTACCATCCTTGAGCTTCTCCGACTTTCGGAAGGGTTAGGGTTAGGGTTAGGGATGAAAGCACATAGGAGAAAGAGATATTCTTGAATAACTTTTTTTGTGAAGGTCGGAGAGACTTGCAAGTAGGCTCTACCCCCACTAAATGGGGTAGCGCGCATCGATCGGTACCATCCTTGAGCTTCTCCGACTTTTGGAAGGGTTAGGGTTAGGGTTAGGGATGAAAGCACATAGGAGAAAGAGATATTCTTGAATAACTTTTTTTGTGAAGGTCGGGGAGACTTGCAAGTAGGCTCTACCCCCACTAAATGGGGTAGCGCGCATCGATCGGTACCATCTTTGAGCTTCTCCGACTTTCGGAAGGGTTAGGGTTAGGGTTAGGGATGAAAGCACATAGGAGAAAGAGATATTCTTGAATAACTTTTTTTGTGAAGGTCGGAGAGACTTGGAAAGTGGTTGCATCTGGACTAATTTGGGTCCTGCGGATCGATTGGTACCATCCCCGAGCTTGTACGACCTTCGGAAGAGGTCGACCGACGAAATTCCCCCAAATCTGAGGAGATATTCTTGAATAACTTTTTTTGTGAAGGTCGGAGAGACTTGCAAGTAGGCTCTACCCCCACTAAATGGGGTTGCGCGCATCGATCAGTACCATATTTGAGCTTCTCCGACTTTCGGAAGGGTTAGGGTTAGGGTTAGGGATGAAAGCACATAGGAGAAAGAGATATTCTTGAATAACTTTTTTTGTGAAGGTCGGAGAGACTTGCAAGTAGGCTCTACCCCCACTAAATGGGGTAGCGCGCATCGATCGGTACCATCCTTGAGCTTCTCCGACTTTCGGAAGGGTTAGGGTTAGGGTTAGGGATGAAAGCACATAGGAGAAAGAGATATTCTTGAATAACTTTTTTTGTGAAGGTCGGAGAGACTTGCAAGTAGGCTCTACCCCCACTAAATGGGGTAGCGCGCATCGATCGGTACCATCCTTGAGCTTCTCCGACTTTCGGAAGGGTTAGGGTTAGGGTTAGGGATGAAAGCACATAGGAGAAAGAGATATTCTTGAATAACTTTTTTTGTGAAGGTCGGGGAGACTTGCAAGTAGGCTCTACCCCCACTAAATGGGGTAGCGCGCATCGATCGGTACCATCTTTGAGCTTCTCCGACTTTCGGAAGGGTTAGGGTTAGGGTTAGGGATGAAAGCACATAGGAGAAAGAGATATTCTTGAATAACTTTTTTTGTGAAGGTCGGAGAGACTTGAAAAGTGGTTGCATCTGGACTAATTTGGGTCCTGCGGATCGATTGGTACCATCCCCGAGCTTGTACGACCTTCGGAAGAGGTCGACCGACGAAATTCCCCCAAATCTGAGGAGATATTCTTGAATAACTTTTTTTGTGAAGGTCGGAGAGACTTGCAAGTAGGCTCTACCCCCACTAAATGGGGTAGCGCGCATCGATCGGTACCATCCTTGAGCTTCTCCGACTTTCGGAAGGGTTAGGGTTAGGGATGAAAGCACATAGGAGAAAGAGATATTCTTGAATAACTTTTTTTGTGAAGGTCGGAGAGACTTGGAAAGTGGTTGCATCTGGACTAATTTGGGTCCTGCGGATCGATTGGTACCATCCCCGAGCTTGTACGACCTTCGGAAGAGGTCGACCGACGAAATTCCCCCAAATCTGAGGAGATATTCTTGAATAACTTTTTTTGTGAAGGTCGGAGAGACTTGCAAGTAGGCTCTACCCCCACTAAATGGGGTTGCGCGCATCGATCGGTACCATCCTTGAGCTTCTCCGACTTTCGGAAGGGTTAGGGTTAGGGTTAGGGATGAAAGCACATAGGAGAAAGAGATATTCTTGAATAACTTTTTTTGTGAAGGTCGGAGAGACTTGCAAGTAGGCTTTACCCCCACTAAATGGGGTAGCGCGCATCGATCGGTACCATCCTTGAGCTTCTCCGACTTTCGGAAGGGTTAGGGTTAGGGTTAGGGATGAAAGCACATAGGAGAAAGAGATATTCTTGAATAACTTTTTTTGTGAAGGTCGGAGAGACTTGGAAAGTGGTTGCATCTGGACTAATTTGGGTCCTGCGGATCGATTGGTACCATCCCCGAGCTTGTACGACCTTCGGAAGAGGTCGACCGACGAAATTCCCCCAAATCTGAGGAGATATTCTTTAATAACTTTTTTTGTGAAGGTCGGAGAGACTTGCAAGTAGGCTCTACCCCCACTAAATGGGGTTGCGCGCATCGATCAGTACCATCCTTGAGCTTCTCCGACTTTCGGAAGGGTTAGGGTTAGGGTTAGGGATGAAAGCACATAGGAGAAAGAGATATTCTTGAATAACTTTTTTTGTGAAGGTCGGAGAGACTTGCAAGTAGGCTCTACCCCCACTAAATGGGGTAGCGCGCATCGATCAGTACCATCCTTGAGCTTCTCCGACTTTCGGAAGGGTTAGGGTTAGGGTTAGGGATGAAAGCACATAGGAGAAAGAGATATTCTTGAATAACTTTTTTTGTGAAGGTCGGAGAGACTTGCAAGTAGGCTCTACCCCCACTAAATGGGGTAGCGCACATCGATCGGTACCATCCTTGAGCTTCTCCGACTTTCGGAAGGGTTAGGGTTAGGGTTAGGGATGAAAGCACATAGGAGAAAGAGATATTCTTGAATAACTTTTTTTGTGAAGGTCGGAGAGACTTGCAAGTAGGCTTTACCCCCACTAAATGGGGTAGCGCGCATCGATCGGTACCATCCTTGAGCTTCTCCGACTTTCGGAAGGGTTAGGGTTAGGGTTAGGGATGAAAGCACATAGGAGAAAGAGATATTCTTGAATAACTTTTTTTGTGAAGGTCGGAGAGACTTGGAAAGTGGTTGCATCTGGACTAATTTGGGTCCTGCGGATCGATTGGTACCATCCCCGAGCTTGTACGACCTTCGGAAGAGGTCGACCGACGAAATTCCCCCAAATCTGAGGAGATATTCTTGAATAACTTTTTTTGTGAAGGTCGGAGAGACTTGCAAGTAGGCTCTACCCCCACTAAATGGGGTTGCGCGCATCGATCGGTACCATCCTTGAGCTTCTCCGACTTTCGGAAGGGTTAGGGTTAGGGTTAGGGATGAAAGCACATAGGAGAAAGAGATATTCTTGAATAACTTTTTTTGTGAAGGTCGGAGAGACTTGCAAGTAGGCTTTACCCCCACTAAATGGGGTAGCGCGCATCGATCGGTACCATCCTTGAGCTTCTCCGACTTTCGGAAGGGTTAGGGTTAGGGTTAGGGATGAAAGCACATAGGAGAAAGAGATATTCTTGAATAACTTTTTTTGTGAAGGTCGGAGAGACTTGGAAAGTGGTTGCATCTGGACTAATTTGGGTCCTGCGGATCGATTGGTACCATCCCCGAGCTTGTACGACCTTCGGAAGAGGTCGACCGACGAAATTCCCCCAAATCTGAGGAGATATTCTTGAATAACTTTTTTTGTGAAGGTCGGAGAGACTTGCAAGTAGGCTCTACCCCCACTAAATGGGGTAGCGCGCATCGATCGGTACCATCCTTGAGCTTCTCCGACTTTCGGAAGGGTTAGGGTTAGGGTTAGGGATGAAAGCACATAGGAGAAAGAGATATTCTTGAATAACTTTTTTTGTGAAGGTCGGAGAGACTTGCAAGTAGGCTCTACTCTTACCCCACTAAATGGGGTAGGCGCGCATCGATCGGTACCATCCTTGAGCTTCTCCGACTTTCGGAAGGGTTAGGGTTAGGGTTAGGGATGAAAGCACATAGGAGAAAGAGATATTCTTGAATAACTTTTTTTGTGAAGGTCGGAGAGACTTGGAAAGTGGTTGCATCTGGACTAATTTGGGTCCTGCGGATCGATTGGTACCATCCCCGAGCTGTACGACCTTCGGAAGAGGTCGACCGACGAAATTCCCCCAAATCTGAGGAGATATTCTTTAATAACTTTTTTTGTGAAGGTCGGAGAGACTTGCAAGTAGGCTCTACCCCCACTAAATGGGTTGCGCGCATCGATCAGTACCATCCTTGAGCTTCTCCGACTTTCGGAAGGGTTAGGGTTAGGGTTAGGGATGAAAGCACATAGGAGAAAGAGATATTCTTGAATAACTTTTTTTGTGAAGGTCGGAGAGACTTGCAAGTAGGCCTCTACCCCCACTAAATGGGGTAGCGCGCATCGATCAGTACATCCTTGAGCTTCTCCGACTTTCGGAAGGGTTAGGGTTAGGGTTAAGGGATGAAAGCACATAGGAGAAAGAGATATTCTTGAATAACTTTTTTTGTGAAGGTCGGAGAGACTTGCAAGTAGGCTCTACCCCACTAAATGGGGTAGCGCACATCGATCGGTACCATCCTTGAGCTTCTCCGACTTTCGGAAGGGTTAGGGTTAGGGTTAGGGATGAAAGCACATAGGAGAAAGAGATATTCTTGAATAACTTTTTTTGTGAAGGTCGGAGAGACTTGCAAGTAGGCTTTACCCCCACTAAATGGGGTAGCGCGCATCGATCGGTACCATCCTTGAGCTTCTCCGACTTTCGAAGGGTTAGGGTTAGGGTTAGGGATGAAAGCACATAGGAGAAAGAGATATTCTTGAATAACTTTTTTGTGAAGGTCGGAGAGACTTGGAAAGTGGTTGCATCTGGACTAATTTGGGTCCTGCGGATCGATTGGTACCATCCCCGAGCTTGTACGACCTTCGGGAAGAGGTCGACCGACGAAATTCCCCCAAATCTGAGGAGATATTCCTTGAATAACTTTTTGTGAAGGTCGGAGAGACTTGCAAGTAGGCTCTACCCCCACTAAATGGGGTTGCGCGCATCGATCAGTACCATATTTGAGCTTCTCCGACTTTCGGAAGGGTTAGGGTTAGGGTTAGGGATGAAAGCACATAGGAGAAAGAGATATTCTTGAATAACTTTTTTTGTGAAGGTCGGAGAGACTTGGAAAGTGTTGCATCTGGACTAATTTGGGTCCTGCCGGATCGATTGGTACCATCCCGAGCTTGTACGACCTTCGGAAGAGGTCGACCGTCGAAATTCCCCCAAATCTGAGGAGATATTCTTACATAACTTTTTTGTGAAGGTCGGAGAGACTTGCAAGTAGGCTCTACCCCCACTAAATGGGGTAGCGCGCATCGATCGGTACCATCTTTGAGCTTCTCCGACTTTCGGAAGGGTTAGGGTTAGGGTTAGGGATGAAAGCACATAGGAGAAAGAGATATTCTTGAATAACTTTTTTTGTGAAGGTCGGAGAGACTTGCAAGTAGGCTCTACCCCCACTAAATGGGGTAGCGCGCATCGATCGGTACCATCCTTGAGCTTCTCCGACTTTCGGAAGGGTTAGGGTTAGGGTTAGGGATGAAAGCACATAGGAGAAAGAGATATTCTTGAATAACTTTTTTTGTGAAGGTCGGAGAGACTTGGAAAAGTGGTTGCATCTGGACTAATTTGGGTCCTGCGGATCGATTGGTACCATCCCCGAGCTTGTACGACCTTCGGAAGAGGTCGACCGACGAAATTCCCCCAAATCTGAGGAGATATTCTTGAATAACTTTTTTTTTGAAGGTCGGAGAGACTTGCAAGTAGGCTCTACCCCCACTAAATGGGGTAGCGCACATCGATCGGTACCATCCTTGAGCTTCTCCGACTTTCGGAAGGGTTAGGGTTAGGGTTAGGGATGAAAGCACATAGGAGAAAGAGATATTCTTGAATAACTTTTTTTGTGAAGGTCGGAGAGACTTGCAAGTAGGCTCTATCCCCACTAAATGGGGTAGCGCGCATCGATCGGTACCATCTTTGAGCTTCTCCGACTTTCGGAAGGGTTAGGGTTAGGGTTAGGGATGAAAGCACATAGGAGAAAGAGATATTCTTGAATAACTTTTTTTGTGAAGGTCGGAGAGACTTGGAAAGTGGTTGCATCTGACTAATTTGGGTCCTGCGGATCGATTGGTACCATCCCCGAGCTTGTACGACCTTCGGAAGAGGTCGACCGACGAAATTCCCCCAAATCTGAGGAGATATTCTTGAATAACTTTTTTTGTGAAGGTCGGAGAGACTTGCAAGTAGGCTCTACCCCCACTAAATGGGGTTGCGCGCATTGATCAGTACCATATTTGAGCTTCTCCGACTTTCGGAAGGGTTAGGGTTAGGGTTAGGGATGAAAGCACATAGGAGAAAGAGATATTCTTGAATAACTTTTTTTGTGAAGGTCGGAGAGACTTGCAAGTAGGCTCTACCCCCACTAAATGGGGTAGCGCGCATCGATCGGTACCATCCTTGAGCTTCTCCGACTTTCGGAAGGGTTAGGGTTAGGGTTAGGGATGAAAGCACATAGGAGAAAGAGATATTCTTGAATAACTTTTTTTGTGAAGGTCGGAGAGACTTGCAAGTAGGCTCTACCCCCACTAAATGGGGTAGCGCGCATCGATCGGTACCATCCTTGAGCTTCTCCGACTTTTGGAAGGGTTAGGGTTAGGGTTAGGGATGAAAGCACATAGGAGAAAGAGATATTCTTGAATAACTTTTTTTGTGAAGGTCGGGGAGACTTGCAAGTAGGCTCTACCCCCACTAAATGGGGTAGCGCGCATCGATCGGTACCATCTTGAGCTTCTCCGACTTTCGGAAGGGTTAGGGTTAGGGTTAGGATGAAAGCACATAGGAGAAAGAGATATTCTTGAATAACTTTTTTTGTGAAGGTCGGAGAGACTTGGAAAGTGGTTGCATCTGGACTAATTTGGGTCCTGCGGATCGATTGGTACCATCCCCGAGCTTGTACGACCTTCGGAAGAGGTCGACCGACGAAATTCCCCCAAATCTGAGGAGATATTCTTGAATAACTTTTTTGTGAAGGTCGGAGAGACTTGCAAGTAGGCTCTACCCCCACTAAATGGGGTTGCGCGCATCGATCAGTACCATATTTGAGCTTCTCCGACTTTCGGAAGGGTTAGGGTTAGGGTTAGGGATGAAAGCACATAGGAGAAAGAGATATTCTTGAATAACTTTTTTTGTGAAGGTCGGAGAGACTTGCAAGTAGGCTCTACCCCCACTAAATGGGGTAGCGCGCATCGATCGGTACCATCCTTGAGCTTCTCCGACTTTCGGAAGGGTTAGGGTTAGGGTTAGGGATGAAAGCACATAGGAGAAAGAGATATTCTTGAATAACTTTTTTTGTGAAGGTCGGAGAGACTTGCAAGTAGGCTCTACCCCCACTAAATGGGGTAGCGCGCATCGATCGGTACCATCCTTGAGCTTCTCCGACTTTCGGAAGGGTTAGGGTTAGGGTTAGGGATGAAAGCACATAGGGAGAAAGAGATATTCTTGAATAACTTTTTTTGTGAAGGTCGGGGAGACTTGCAAGTAGGCTCTACCCCCACTAAATGGGGTAGCGCGCATCGATCGGTACCATCTTTGAGCTTCTCCGACTTTCGGAAGGGTTAGGGTTAGGGTTAGGGATGAAAGCACATAGGAGAAAGAGATATTCTTGAATAACTTTTTTTGTGAAGGTCGGAGAGACTTGAAAAGTGGTTGCATCTGGACTAATTTGGGTCCTGCGGATCGATTGGTACCATCCCCGAGCTTGTACGACCTTCGGAAGAGGTCGACCGACGAAATTCCCCCAAATCTGAGGAGATATTCTTGAATAACTTTTTTTGTGAAGGTCGGAGAGACTTGCAAGTAGGCTCTACCCCCACTAAATGGGGTAGCGCGCATCGATCGGTACCATCCTTGAGCTTCTCCGACTTTCGGAAGGGTTAGGGTTAGGGATGAAAGCACATAGGAGAAAGAGATATTCTTGAATAACTTTTTTTGTGAAGGTCGGAGAGACTTGGAAAGTGGTTGCATCTGGACTAATTTGGGTCCTGCGGATCGATTGGTACCATCCCCGAGCTTGTACGACCTTCGGAAGAGGTCGACCGACGAAATTCCCCCAAATCTGAGGAGATATTCTTGAATAACTTTTTTTGTGAAGGTCGGAGAGACTTGCAAGTAGGCTCTACCCCCACTAAATGGGGTTGCGCGCATCGATCGGTACCATCCTTGAGCTTCTCCGACTTTCGGAAGGGTTAGGGTTAGGGTTAGGGATGAAAGCACATAGGAGAAAGAGATATTCTTGAATAACTTTTTTTGTGAAGGTCGGAGAGACTTGCAAGTAGGCTTTACCCCCACTAAATGGGGTAGCGCGCATCGATCGGTACCATCCTTGAGCTTCTCCGACTTTCGGAAGGGTTAGGGTTAGGGTTAGGGATGAAAGCACATAGGAGAAAGAGATATTCTTGAATAACTTTTTTTGTGAAGGTCGGAGAGACTTGGAAAGTGGTTGCATCTGGACTAATTTGGGTCCTGCGGATCGATTGGTACCATCCCCGAGCTTGTACGACCTTCGGAAGAGGTCGACCGACGAAATTCCCCCAAATCTGAGGAGATATTCTTTAATAACTTTTTTTGTGAAGGTCGGAGAGACTTGCAAGTAGGCTCTACCCCCACTAAATGGGGTTGCGCGCATCGATCAGTACCATCCTTGAGCTTCTCCGACTTTCGGAAGGGTTAGGGTTAGGGTTAGGGATGAAAGCACATAGGAGAAAGAGATATTCTTGAATAACTTTTTTTGTGAAGGTCGGAGAGACTTGCAAGTAGGCTCTACCCCCACTAAATGGGGTAGCGCGCATCGATCAGTACCATCCTTGAGCTTCTCCGACTTTCGGAAGGGTTAGGGTTAGGGTTAGGGATGAAAGCACATAGGAGAAAGAGATATTCTTGAATAACTTTTTTTGTGAAGGTCGGAGAGACTTGCAAGTAGGCTCTACCCCCACTAAATGGGGTAGCGCACATCGATCGGTACCATCCTTGAGCTTCTCCGACTTTCGGAAGGGTTAGGGTTAGGGTTAGGGATGAAAGCACATAGGAGAAAGAGATATTCTTGAATAACTTTTTTTGTGAAGGTCGGAGAGACTTGCAAGTAGGCTTTACCCCCACTAAATGGGGTAGCGCGCATCGATCGGTACCATCCTTGAGCTTCTCCGACTTTCGGAAGGGTTAGGGTTAGGGTTAGGGATGAAAGCACATAGGAGAAAGAGATATTCTTGAATAACTTTTTTTGTGAAGGTCGGAGAGACTTGGAAAGTGGTTGCATCTGGACTAATTTGGGTCCTGCGGATCGATTGGTACCATCCCCGAGCTTGTACGACCTTCGGAAGAGGTCGACCGACGAAATTCCCCCAAATCTGAGGAGATATTCTTGAATAACTTTTTTTGTGAAGGTCGGAGAGACTTGCAAGTAGGCTCTACCCCCACTAAATGGGGTTGCGCGCATCGATCGGTACCATCCTTGAGCTTCTCCGACTTTCGGAAGGGTTAGGGTTAGGGTTAGGGATGAAAGCACATAGGAGAAAGAGATATTCTTGAATAACTTTTTTTGTGAAGGTCGGAGAGACTTGCAAGTAGGCTTTACCCCCACTAAATGGGGTAGCGCGCATCGATCGGTACCATCCTTGAGCTTCTCCGACTTTCGGAAGGGTTAGGGTTAGGGTTAGGGATGAAAGCACATAGGAGAAAGAGATATTCTTGAATAACTTTTTTTGTGAAGGTCGGAGAGACTTGGAAAGTGGTTGCATCTGGACTAATTTGGGTCCTGCGGATCGATTGGTACCATCCCCGAGCTTGTACGACCTTCGGAAGAGGTCGACCGACGAAATTCCCCCAAATCTGAGGAGATATTCTTGAATAACTTTTTTTGTGAAGGTCGGAGAGACTTGCAAGTAGGCTCTACCCCCACTAAATGGGGTAGCGCGCATCGATCGGTACCATCCTTGAGCTTCTCCGACTTTCGGAAGGGTTAGGGTTAGGGTTAGGGATGAAAGCACATAGGAGAAAGAGATATTCTTGAATAACTTTTTTTGTGAAGGTCGGAGAGACTTGCAAGTAGGCTCTACCCCCACTAAATGGGGTAGCGCGCATCGATCGGTACCATCCTTGAGCTTCTCCGACTTTCGGAAGGGTTAGGGTTAGGGTTAGGGATGAAAGCACATAGGAGAAAGAGATATTCTTGAATAACTTTTTTTGTGAAGGTCGGAGAGACTTGGAAAGTGGTTGCATCTGGACTAATTTGGGTCCTGCGGATCGATTGGTACCATCCCCGAGCTTGTACGACCTTCGGAAGAGGTCGACCGACGAAATTCCCCCAAATCTGAGGAGATATTCTTTAATAACTTTTTTTGTGAAGGTCGGAGAGACTTGCAAGTAGGCTCTACCCCCACTAAATGGGGTTGCGCGCATCGATCAGTACCATCCTTGAGCTTCTCCGACTTTCGGAAGGGTTAGGGTTAGGGTTAGGGATGAAAGCACATAGGAGAAAGAGATATTCTTGAATAACTTTTTTTGTGAAGGTCGGAGAGACTTGCAAGTAGGCTCTACCCCCACTAAATGGGGTAGCGCGCATCGATCAGTACCATCCTTGAGCTTCTCCGACTTTCGGAAGGGTTAGGGTTAGGGTTAGGGATGAAAGCACATAGGAGAAAGAGATATTCTTGAATAACTTTTTTTGTGAAGGTCGGAGAGACTTGCAAGTAGGCTCTACCCCCACTAAATGGGGTAGCGCACATCGATCGGTACCATCCTTGAGCTTCTCCGACTTTCGGAAGGGTTAGGGTTAGGGTTAGGGATGAAAGCACATAGGAGAAAGAGATATTCTTGAATAACTTTTTTTGTGAAGGTCGGAGAGACTTGCAAGTAGGCTTTACCCCCACTAAATGGGGTAGCGCGCATCGATCGGTACCATCCTTGAGCTTCTCCGACTTTCGGAAGGGTTAGGGTTAGGGTTAGGGATGAAAGCACATAGGAGAAAGAGATATTCTTGAATAACTTTTTTTGTGAAGGTCGGAGAGACTTGGAAAGTGGTTGCATCTGGACTAATTTGGGTCCTGCGGATCGATTGGTACCATCCCCGAGCTTGTACGACCTTCGGAAGAGGTCGACCGACGAAATTCCCCCAAATCTGAGGAGATATTCTTGAATAACTTTTTTTGTGAAGGTCGGAGAGACTTGCAAGTAGGCTCTACCCCCACTAAATGGGGTTGCGCGCATCGATCAGTACCATATTTGAGCTTCTCCGACTTTCGGAAGGGTTAGGGTTAGGGTTAGGGATGAAAGCACATAGGAGAAAGAGATATTCTTGAATAACTTTTTTTGTGAAGGTCGGAGAGACTTGGAAAGTGGTTGCATCTGGACTAATTTGGGTCCTGCGGATCGATTGGTACCATCCCCGAGCTTGTACGACCTTCGGAAGAGGTCGACCGACGAAATTCCCCCAAATCTGAGGAGATATTCTTACATAACTTTTTTTGTGAAGGTCGGAGAGACTTGCAAGTAGGCTCTACCCCCACTAAATGGGGTAGCGCGCATCGATCGGTACCATCTTTGAGCTTCTCCGACTTTCGGAAGGGTTAGGGTTAGGGTTAGGGATGAAAGCACATAGGAGAAAGAGATATTCTTGAATAACTTTTTTTGTGAAGGTCGGAGAGACTTGCAAGTAGGCTCTACCCCCACTAAATGGGGTAGCGCGCATCGATCGGTACCATCCTTGAGCTTCTCCGACTTTCGGAAGGGTTAGGGTTAGGGTTAGGGATGAAAGCACATAGGAGAAAGAGATATTCTTGAATAACTTTTTTTGTGAAGGTCGGAGAGACTTGGAAAGTGGTTGCATCTGGACTAATTTGGGTCCTGCGGATCGATTGGTACCATCCCCGAGCTTGTACGACCTTCGGAAGAGGTCGACCGACGAAATTCCCCCAAATCTGAGGAGATATTCTTGAATAACTTTTTTTGTGAAGGTCGGAGAGACTTGCAAGTAGGCTCTACCCCCACTAAATGGGGTTGCGCGCATCGATCGGTACCATCCTTGAGCTTCTCCGACTTTCGGAAGGGTTAGGGTTAGGGTTAGGGATGAAAGCACATAGGAGAAAGAGATATTCTTGAATAACTTTTTTTGTGAAGGTCGGAGAGACTTGCAAGTAGGCTCTACCCCCACTAAATGGGGTAGCGCGCATCGATCGGTACCATCTTTGAGCTTCTCCGACTTTCGGAAGGGTTAGGGTTAGGGTTAGGGATGAAAGCACATAGGAGAAAGAGATATTCTTGAATAACTTTTTTTGTGAAGGTCGGAGAGACTTGGAAAGTGGTTGCATCTGGACTAATTTGGGTCCTGCGGATCGATTGGTACCATCCCCGAGCTTGTACGACCTTCGGAAGAGGTCGACCGACGAAATTCCCCCAAATCTGAGGAGATATTCTTGAATAACTTTTTTTGTGAAGGTCGGAGAGACTTGCAAGTAGGCTCTACCCCCACTAAATGGGGTTGCGCGCATCGATCGGTACCATCCTTGAGCTTCTCCGACTTTCGGAAGGGTTAGGGTTAGGGTTAGGGATGAAAGCACATAGGAGAAAGAGATATTCTTGAATAACTTTTTTTGTGAAGGTCGGAGAGACTTGCAAGTAGGCTCTACCCCCACTAAATGGGGTAGCGCGCATCGATCGGTACCATCCTTGAGCTTCTCCGACTTTCGGAAGGGTTAGGGTTAGGGTTAGGGATGAAAGCACATAGGAGAAAGAGATATTCTTGAATAACTTTTTTTGTGAAGGTCGGAGAGACTTGCAAGTAGGCTCTACCCCCACTAAATGGGGTAGCGCGCATCGATCGGTACCATCCTTGAGCTTCTCCGACTTTTGGAAGGGTTAGGGTTAGGGTTAGGGATGAAAGCACATAGGAGAAAGAGATATTCTTGAATAACTTTTTTTGTGAAGGTCGGGGAGACTTGCAAGTAGGCTCTACCCCCACTAAATGGGGTAGCGCGCATCGATCGGTACCATCTTTGAGCTTCTCCGACTTTCGGAAGGGTTAGGGTTAGGGTTAGGGATGAAAGCACATAGGAGAAAGAGATATTCTTGAATAACTTTTTTTGTGAAGGTCGGAGAGACTTGGAAAGTGGTTGCATCTGGACTAATTTGGGTCCTGCGGATCGATTGGTACCATCCCCGAGCTTGTACGACCTTCGGAAGAGGTCGACCGACGAAATTCCCCCAAATCTGAGGAGATATTCTTGAATAACTTTTTTTGTGAAGGTCGGAGAGACTTGCAAGTAGGCTCTACCCCCACTAAATGGGGTTGCGCGCATCGATCAGTACAATATTTGAGCTTCTCCGACTTTCGGAAGGGTTAGGGTTAGGGTTAGGGATGAAAGCACATAGGAGAAAGAGATATTCTTGAATAACTTTTTTTGTGAAGGTCGGAGAGACTTGCAAGTAGGCTCTACCCCCACTAAATGGGGTAGCGCGCATCGATCGGTACCATCCTTGAGCTTCTCCGACTTTCGGAAGGGTTAGGGTTAGGGTTAGGGATGAAAGCACATAGGAGAAAGAGATATTCTTGAATAACTTTTTTTGTGAAGGTCGGAGAGACTTGCAAGTAGGCTCTACCCCCACTAAATGGGGTAGCGCGCATCGATCGGTACCATCCTTGAGCTTCTCCGACTTTCGGAAGGGTTAGGGTTAGGGTTAGGGATGAAAGCACATAGGAGAAAGAGATATTCTTGAATAACTTTTTTTGTGAAGGTCGGGGAGACTTGCAAGTAGGCTCTACCCCCACTAAATGGGGTAGCGCGCATCGATCGGTACCATCCTTGAGCTTCTCCGACTTTCGGAAGGGTTAGGGTTAGGGTTAGGGATGAAAGCACATAGGAGAAAGAGATATTCTTGAATAACTTTTTTTGTGAAGGTCGGAGAGACTTGGAAAGTGGTTGCATCTGGACTAATTTGGGTCCTGCGGATCGATTGGTACCATCCCCGAGCTTGTACGACCTTCGGAAGAGGTCGACCGACGAAATTCCCCCAAATCTGAGGAGATATTCTTGAATAACTTTTTTTGTGAAGGTCGGAGAGACTTGCAAGTAGGCTCTACCCCCACTAAATGGGGTTGCGCGCATCGATCGGTACCATCCTTGAGCTTCTCCGACTTTCGGAAGGGTTAGGGTTAGGGTTAGGGATGAAAGCACATAGGAGAAAGAGATATTCTTGAATAACTTTTTTTGTGAAGGTCGGAGAGACTTGCAAGTAGGCTTTACCCCCACTAAATGGGGTAGCGCGCATCGATCGGTACCATCCTTGAGCTTCTCCGACTTTCGGAAGGGTTAGGGTTAGGGTTAGGGATGAAAGCACATAGGAGAAAGAGATATTCTTGAATAACTTTTTTTGTGAAGGTCGGAGAGACTTGGAAAGTGGTTGCATCTGGACTAATTAGGGTCCTGCGGATCGATTGGTACCATCCCCGAGCTTGTACGACCTTCGGAAGAGGTCGACCGACGAAATTCCCCCAAATCTGAGGAGATATTCTTGAATAACTTTTTTTGTGAAGGTCGGAGAGACTTGCAAGTAGGCTCTACCCCCACTAAATGGGGTAGCGCGCATCGATCGGTACCATCCTTGAGCTTCTCCGACTTTCGGAAGGGTTAGGGTTAGGGTTAGGGATGAAAGCACATAGGAGAAAGAGATATTCTTGAATAACTTTTTTTGTGAAGGTCGGAGAGACTTGCAAGTAGGCTCTACCCCCACTAAATGGGGTAGCGCGCATCGATCAGTACCATCCTTGAGCTTCTCCGACTTTCGGAAGGGTTAGGGTTAGGGTTAGGGATGAAAGCACATAGGAGAAAGAGATATTCTTGAATAACTTTTTTTGTGAAGGTCGGAGAGACTTGGAAAGTGGTTGCATCTGGACTAATTTGGGTCCTGCGGATCGATTGGTACCATCCCCGAGCTTGTACGACCTTCGGAAGAGGTCGACCGACGAAATTCCCCCAAATCTGAGGAGATATTCTTTAATAACTTTTTTTGTGAAGGTCGGAGAGACTTGCAAGTAGGCTCTACCCCCACTAAATGGGGTTGCGCGCATCGATCAGTACCATCCTTGAGCTTCTCCGACTTTCGGAAGGGTTAGGGTTAGGGTTAGGGATGAAAGCACATAGGAGAAAGAGATATTCTTGAATAACTTTTTTTGTGAAGGTCGGAGAGACTTGCAAGTAGGCTCTACCCCCACTAAATGGGGTAGCGCGCATCGATCAGTACCATCCTTGAGCTTCTCCGACTTTCGGAAGGGTTAGGGTTAGGGTTAGGGATGAAAGCACATAGGAGAAAGAGATATTCTTGAATAACTTTTTTTGTGAAGGTCGGAGAGACTTGCAAGTAGGCTCTACCCCCACTAAATGGGGTAGCGCACATCGATCGGTACCATCCTTGAGCTTCTCCGACTTTCGGAAGGGTTAGGGTTAGGGTTAGGGATGAAAGCACATAGGAGAAAGAGATATTCTTGAATAACTTTTTTTGTGAAGGTCGGAGAGACTTGCAAGTAGGCTCTACCCCCACTAAATGGGGTAGCGCGCATCGATCGGTACCATCCTTGAGCTTCTCCGACTTTCGGAAGGGTTAGGGTTAGGGTTAGGGATGAAAGCACATAGGAGAAAGAGATATTCTTGAATAACTTTTTTTGTGAAGGTCGGAGAGACTTGAAAAGTGGTTGCATCTGGACTAATTTGGGTCCTGCGGATCGATTGGTACCATCCCCGAGCTTGTACGACCTTCGGAAGAGGTCGACCGACGAAATTCCCCCAAATCTGAGGAGATATTCTTGAATAACTTTTTTTGTGAAGGTCGGAGAGACTTGCAAGTAGGCTCTACACCCACTAAATGGGGTTGCGCGCATCGATCGGTACCATCCTTGAGCTTCTCCGACTTTCGGAAGGGTTAGGGTTAGGGTTAGGGATGAAAGCACATAGGAGAAAGAGATATTCTTGAATAACTTTTTTTGTGAAGGTCGGAGAGACTTGCAAGTAGGCTTTACCCCCACTAAATGGGGTAGCGCGCATCGATCGGTACCATCCTTGAGCTTCTCCGACTTTCGGAAGGGTTAGGGTTAGGGTTAGGGATGAAAGCACATAGGAGAAAGAGATATTCTTGAATAACTTTTTTTGTGAAGGTCGGAGAGACTTGGAAAGTGGTTGCATCTGGACTAATTTGGGTCCTGCGGATCGATTGGTACCATCCCCGAGCTTGTACGACCTTCGGAAGAGGTCTACCGACGAAATTCCCCCAAATCTGAGGAGATATTCTTGAATAACTTTTTTTGTGAAGGTCGGAGAGACTTGCAAGTAGGCTCTACCCCCACTAAATGGGGTTGCGCGCATCGATCAGTACCATCTTTGAGCTTCTCCGACTTTCGGAAGGGTTAGGGTTAGGGTTAGGGATGAAAGCACATAGGAGAAAGAGATATTCTTGAATAACTTTTTTTGTGAAGGTCGGAGAGACTTACAAGTAGGCTCTACCCCCACTAAATGGGGTAGCGCGCATCGATCGGTACCATCCTTGAGCTTCTCCGACTTTCGGAAGGGTTAGGGTTAGGGTTAGGGATGAAAGCACATAGGAAAAAGAGATATTCTTGAATAACTTTTTTTGTGAAGGTCGGAGAGACTTGCAAGTAGGCTCTACCCCCACTAAATGGGGTAGCGCGCATCGATCGGTACCATCCTTGAGCTTCTCCGACTTTTGGAAGGGTTAGGGTTAGGGTTAGGGATGAAAGCACATAGGAGAAAGAGATATTCTTGAATAACTTTTTTTGTGAAGGTCGGGGAGACTTGCAAGTAGGCTCTACCCCCACTAAATGGGGTAGCGCGCATCGATCGGTACCATCCTTGAGCTTCTCCGACTTTCGGAAGGGTTAGGGTTAGGGTTAGGGATGAAAGCACATAGGAGAAAGAGATATTCTTGAATAACTTTTTTTGTGAAGGTCGGAGAGACTTGGAAAGTGGTTGCATCTGGACTAATTTGGGTCCTGCGGATCGATTGGTACCATCCCCGAGCTTGTACGACCTTCGGAAGAGGTCGACCGACGAAATTCCCCCAAATCTGAGGAGATATTCTTGAATAACTTTTTTTGTGAAGGTCGGAGAGACTTGCAAGTAGGCTCTACCCCCACTAAATGGGGTTGCGCGCATCGATCAGTACCATATTTGAGCTTCTCCGACTTTCGGAAGGGTTAGGGTTAGGGTTAGGGATGAAAGCACATAGGAGAAAGAGATATTCTTGAATAACTTTTTTTGTGAAGGTCGGAGAGACTTGCAAGTAGGCTCTACCCCCACTAAATGGGGTAGCGCGCATCGATCGGTACCATCCTTGAGCTTCTCCGACTTTCGGAAGGGTTAGGGTTAGGGTTAGGGATGAAAGCACATAGGAGAAAGAGATATTCTTGAATAACTTTTTTTGTGAAGGTCGGAGAGACTTGCAAGTAGGCTCTACCCCCACTAAATGGGGTAACGCGCATCGATCGGTACCATCCTTGAGCTTCTCCGACTTTCGGAAGGGTTAGGGTTAGGGTTAGGGATGAAAGCACATAGGAGAAAGAGATATTCTTGAATAACTTTTTTTGTGAAGGTCGGGGAGACTTGCAAGTAGGCTCTACCCCCACTAAATGGGGTAGCGCGCATCGATCGGTACCATCCTTGAGCTTCTCCGACTTTCGGAAGGGTTAGGGTTAGGGTTAGGGATGAAAGCACATAGGAGAAAGAGATATTCTTGAATAACTTTTTTTGTGAAGGTCGGAGAGACTTGGAAAGTGGTTGCATCTGGACTAATTTGGGTCCTGCGGATCGATTGGTACCATCCCCGAGCTTGTACGACCTTCGGAAGAGGTCGACCGACGAAATTCCCCCAAATCTGAGGAGATATTCTTACATAACTTTTTTTGTGAAGGTCGGAGAGACTTGCAAGTAGGCTCTACCCCCACTAAATGGGGTAGCGCGCATCGATCGGTACCATCCTTGAGCTTCTCCGACTTTCGGAAGGGTTAGGGTTAGGGTTAGGGATGAAAGCACATAGGAGAAAGAGATATTCTTGAATAACTTTTTTTGTGAAGGTCGGAGAGACTTGCAAGTAGGCTCTACCCCCACTAAATGGGGTAGCGCGCATCGATCGGTACCATCCTTGAGCTTCTCCGACTTTCGGAAGGGTTAGGGTTAGGGTTAGGGATGAAAGCACATAGGAGAAAGAGATATTCTTGAATAACTTTTTTTGTGAAGGTCGGAGAGACTTGGAAAGTGGTTGCATCTGGACTAATTTGGGTCCTGCGGATCGATTGGTACCATCCCCGAGCTTGTACGACCTTCGGAAGAGGTCGACCGACGAAATTCCCCCAAATCTGAGGAGATATTCTTGAATAACTTTTTTTGTGAAGGTCGGAGAGACTTGCAAGTAGGCTCTACCCCCACTAAATGGGGTTGCGCGCATCGATCGGTACCATCCTTGAGCTTCTCCGACTTTCGGAAGGGTTAGGGTTAGGGTTAGGGATGAAAGCACATAGGAGAAAGAGATATTCTTGAATAACTTTTTTTGTGAAGGTCGGAGAGACTTGCAAGTAGGCTCTACCCCCACTAAATGGGGTAGCGCACATCGATCGGTACCATCTTTGAGCTTCTCCGACTTTCGGAAGGGTTAGGGTTAGGGTTAGGGATGAAAGCACATAGGAGAAAGAGATATTCTTGAATAACTTTTTTTGTGAAGGTCGGAGAGACTTGGAAAGTGGTTGCATCTGGACTAATTTGGGTCCTGCGGATCGATTGGTACCATCCCCGAGCTTGTACGACCTTCGGAAGAGGTCGACCGACGAAATTCCCCCAAATCTGAGGAGATATTCTTGAATAACTTTTTTTGTGAAGGTCGGAGAGACTTGCAAGTAGGCTCTACCCCCACTAAATGGGGTAGCGCGCATCGATCGGTACCATCTTTGAGCTTCTCCGACTTTCGGAAGGGTTAGGGTTAGGGTTAGGGATGAAAGCACATAGGAGAAAGAGATATTCTTGAATAACTTTTTTTGTGAAGGTCGGAGAGACTTGGAAAGTGGTTGCATCTGGACTAATTTGGGTCCTGCGGATCGATTGGTACCATCCCCGAGCTTGTACGACCTTCGGAAGAGGTCGACCGACGAAATTCCCCCAAATCTGAGGAGATATTCTTGAATAACTTTTTTTGTGAAGGTCGGAGAGACTTGCAAGTAGGCTCTACCCCCACTAAATGGGGTTGCGCGCATCGATCAGTACCATATTTGAGCTTCTCCGACTTTCGGAAGGGTTAGGGTTAGGGTTAGGGATGAAAGCACATAGGAGAAAGAGATATTCTTGAATAACTTTTTTTGTGAAGGTCGGAGAGACTTGCAAGTAGGCTCTACCCCCACTAAATGGGGTAGCGCGCATCGATCGGTACCATCCTTGAGCTTCTCCGACTTTCGGAAGGGTTAGGGTTAGGGTTAGGGATGAAAGCACATAGGAGAAAGAGATATTCTTGAATAACTTTTTTTGTGAAGGTCGGAGAGACTTGCAAGTAGGCTCTACCCCCACTAAATGGGGTAGCGCGCATCGATCGGTACCATCCTTGAGCTTCTCCGACTTTCGGAAGGGTTAGGGTTAGGGATGAAAGCACATAGGAGAAAGAGATATTCTTGAATAACTTTTTTTGTGAAGGTCGGGGAGACTTGCAAGTAGGCTCTACCCCCACTAAATGGGGTAGCGCGCATCGATCGGTACCATCTTTGAGCTTCTCCGACTTTCGGAAGGGTTAGGGTTAGGGTTAGGGATGAAAGCACATAGGAGAAAGAGATATTCTTGAATAACTTTTTTTGTGAAGGTCGGAGAGACTTGAAAAGTGGTTGCATCTGGACTAATTTGGGTCCTGCGGATCGATTGGTACCATCCCCGAGCTTGTACGACCTTCGGAAGAGGTCGACCGACGAAATTCCCCCAAATCTGAGGAGATATTCTTGAATAACTTTTTTTGTGAAGGTCGGAGAGACTTGCAAGTAGGCTCTACCCCCACTAAATGGGGTAGCGCGCATCGATCGGTAGCATCCTTGAGCTTCTCCGACTTTCGGAAGGGTTAGGGTTAGGGATGAAAGCACATAGGAGAAAGAGATATTCTTGAATAACTTTTTTTGTGAAGGTCGGAGAGACTTGGAAAGTGGTTGCATCTGGACTAATTTGGGTCCTGCGGATCGATTGGTACCATCCCCGAGCTTGTACGACCTTCGGAAGAGGTCGACCGACGAAATTCCCCCAAATCTGAGGAGATATTCTTGAATAACTTTTTTTGTGAAGGTCGGAGAGACTTGCAAGTAGGCTCTACCCCCACTAAATGGGGTTGCGCGCATCGATCGGTACCATCCTTGAGCTTCTCCGACTTTCGGAAGGGTTAGGGTTAGGGTTAGGGATGAAAGCACATAGGAGAAAGAGATATTCTTGAATAACTTTTTTTGTGAAGGTCGGAGAGACTTGCAAGTAGGCTTTACCCCCACTAAATGGGGTAGCGCGCATCGATCGGTACCATCCTTGAGCTTCTCCGACTTTCGGAAGGGTTAGGGTTAGGGTTAGGGATGAAAGCACATAGGAGAAAGAGATATTCTTGAATAACTTTTTTTGTGAAGGTCGGAGAGACTTGGAAAGTGGTTGCATCTGGACTAATTAGGGTCCTGCGGATCGATTGGTACCATCCCCGAGCTTGTACGACCTTCGGAAGAGGTCGACCGACGAAATTCCCCCAAATCTGAGGAGATATTCTTGAATAACTTTTTTTGTGAAGGTCGGAGAGACTTGCAAGTAGGCTCTACCCCCACTAAATGGGGTTGCGCGCATTGATCAGTACCATATTTGAGCTTCTCCGACTTTCGGAAGGGTTAGGGTTAGGGTTAGGGATGAAAGCACATAGGAGAAAGAGATATTCTTGAATAACTTTTTTTGTGAAGGTCGGAGAGACTTGCAAGTAGGCTCTACCCCCACTAAATGGGGTAGCGCGCATCGATCGGTACCATCCTTGAGCTTCTCCGACTTTCGGAAGGGTTAGGGTTAGGGTTAGGGATGAAAGCACATAGGAGAAAGAGATATTCTTGAATAACTTTTTTTGTGAAGGTCGGAGAGACTTGCAAGTAGGCTCTACCCCCACTAAATGGGGTAGCGCGCATCGATCGGTACCATCCTTGAGCTTCTCCGACTTTTGGAAGGGTTAGGGTTAGGGTTAGGGATGAAAGCACATAGGAGAAAGAGATATTCTTGAATAACTTTTTTTGTGAAGGTCGGGGAGACTTGCAAGTAGGCTCTACCCCCACTAAATGGGGTAGCGCGCATCGATCGGTACCATCTTTGAGCTTCTCCGACTTTCGGAAGGGTTAGGGTTAGGGTTAGGGATGAAAGCACATAGGAGAAAGAGATATTCTTGAATAACTTTTTTTGTGAAGGTCGGAGAGACTTGGAAAGTGGTTGCATCTGGACTAATTTGGGTCCTGCGGATCGATTGGTACCATCCCCGAGCTTGTACGACCTTCGGAAGAGGTCGACCGACGAAATTCCCCCAAATCTGAGGAGATATTCTTGAATAACTTTTTTTGTGAAGGTCGGAGAGACTTGCAAGTAGGCTCTACCCCCACTAAATGGGGTTGCGCGCATCGATCAGTACCATATTTGAGCTTCTCCGACTTTCGGAAGGGTTAGGGTTAGGGTTAGGGATGAAAGCACATAGGAGAAAGAGATATTCTTGAATAACTTTTTTTGTGAAGGTCGGAGAGACTTGCAAGTAGGCTCTACCCCCACTAAATGGGGTAGCACGCATCGATCGGTACCATCCTTGAGCTTCTCCGACTTTCGGAAGGGTTAGGGTTAGGGTTAGGGATGAAAGCACATAGGAGAAAGAGATATTCTTGAATAACTTTTTTTGTGAAGGTCGGAGAGACTTGCAAGTAGGCTCTACCCCCACTAAATGGGGTAGCGCGCATCGATCGGTACCATCCTTGAGCTTCTCCGACTTTCGGAAGGGTTAGGGTTAGGGTTAGGGATGAAAGCACATAGGAGAAAGAGATATTCTTGAATAACTTTTTTTGTGAAGGTCGGGGAGACTTGCAAGTAGGCTCTACCCCCACTAAATGGGGTAGCGCGCATCGATCGGTACCATCTTTGAGCTTCTCCGACTTTCGGAAGGGTTAGGGTTAGGGTTAGGGATGAAAGCACATAGGAGAAAGAGATATTCTTGAATAACTTTTTTTGTGAAGGTCGGAGAGACTTGAAAAGTGGTTGCATCTGGACTAATTTGGGTCCTGCGGATCGATTGGTACCATCCCCGAGCTTGTACGACCTTCGGAAGAGGTCGACCGACGAAATTCCCCCAAATCTGAGGAGATATTCTTGAATAACTTTTTTTGTGAAGGTCGGAGAGACTTGCAAGTAGGCTCTACCCCCACTAAATGGGGTAGCGCGCATCGATCGGTACCATCCTTGAGCTTCTCCGACTTTCGGAAGGGTTAGGGTTAGGGATGAAAGCACATAGGAGAAAGAGATATTCTTGAATAACTTTTTTTGTGAAGGTCGGAGAGACTTGGAAAGTGGTTGCATCTGGACTAATTTGGGTCCTGCGGATCGATTGGTACCATCCCCGAGCTTGTACGACCTTCGGAAGAGGTCGACCGACGAAATTCCCCCAAATCTGAGGAGATATTCTTGAATAACTTTTTTTGTGAAGGTCGGAGAGACTTGCAAGTAGGCTCTACCCCCACTAAATGGGGTTGCGCGCATCGATCGGTACCATCCTTGAGCTTCTCCGACTTTCGGAAGGGTTAGGGTTAGGGTTAGGGATGAAAGCACATAGGAGAAAGAGATATTCTTGAATAACTTTTTTTGTGAAGGTCGGAGAGACTTGCAAGTAGGCTTTACCCCCACTAAATGGGGTAGCGCGCATCGATCGGTACCATCCTTGAGCTTCTCCGACTTTCGGAAGGGTTAGGGTTAGGGTTAGGGATGAAAGCACATAGGAGAAAGAGATATTCTTGAATAACTTTTTTTGTGAAGGTCGGAGAGACTTGGAAAGTGGTTGCATCTGGACTAATTAGGGTCCTGCGGATCGATTGGTACCATCCCCGAGCTTGTACGACCTTCGGAAGAGGTCGACCGACGAAATTCCCCCAAATCTGAGGAGATATTCTTGAATAACTTTTTTTGTGAAGGTCGGAGAGACTTGCAAGTAGGCTCTACCCCCACTAAATGGGGTAGCGCGCATCGATCGGTACCATCCTTGAGCTTCTCCGACTTTCGGAAGGGTTAGGGTTAGGGTTAGGGATGAAAGCACATAGGAGAAAGAGATATTCTTGAATAACTTTTTTTGTGAAGGTCGGAGAGACTTGCAAGTAGGCTCTACCCCCACTAAATGGGGTAGCGCGCATCGATCAGTACCATCCTTGAGCTTCTCCGACTTTCGGAAGGGTTAGGGTTAGGGTTAGGGATGAAAGCACATAGGAGAAAGAGATATTCTTGAATAACTTTTTTTGTGAAGGTCGGAGAGACTTGGAAAGTGGTTGCATCTGGACTAATTTGGGTCCTGCGGATCGATTGGTACCATCCCCGAGCTTGTACGACCTTCGGAAGAGGTCGACCGACGAAATTCCCCCAAATCTGAGGAGATATTCTTTAATAACTTTTTTTGTGAAGGTCGGAGAGACTTGCAAGTAGGCTCTACCCCCACTAAATGGGGTTGCGCGCATCGATCAGTACCATCCTTGAGCTTCTCCGACTTTCGGAAGGGTTAGGGTTAGGGTTAGGGATGAAAGCACATAGGAGAAAGAGATATTCTTGAATAACTTTTTTTGTGAAGGTCGGAGAGACTTGCAAGTAGGCTCTACCCCCACTAAATGGGGTAGCGCGCATCGATCAGTACCATCCTTGAGCTTCTCCGACTTTCGGAAGGGTTAGGGTTAGGGTTAGGGATGAAAGCACATAGGAGAAAGAGATATTCTTGAATAACTTTTTTTGTGAAGGTCGGAGAGACTTGCAAGTAGGCTCTACCCCCACTAAATGGGGTAGCGCACATCGATCGGTACCATCCTTGAGCTTCTCCGACTTTCGGAAGGGTTAGGGTTAGGGTTAGGGATGAAAGCACATAGGAGAAAGAGATATTCTTGAATAACTTTTTTTGTGAAGGTCGGAGAGACTTGCAAGTAGGCTCTACCCCCACTAAATGGGGTAGCGCGCATCGATCGGTACCATCCTTGAGCTTCTCCGACTTTCGGAAGGGTTAGGGTTAGGGTTAGGGATGAAAGCACATAGGAGAAAGAGATATTCTTGAATAACTTTTTTTGTGAAGGTCGGAGAGACTTGAAAAGTGGTTGCATCTGGACTAATTTGGGTCCTGCGGATCGATTGGTACCATCCCCGAGCTTGTACGACCTTCGGAAGAGGTCGACCGACGAAATTCCCCCAAATCTGAGGAGATATTCTTGAATAACTTTTTTTGTGAAGGTCGGAGAGACTTGCAAGTAGGCTCTACCCCCACTAAATGGGGTTGCGCGCATCGATCGGTACCATCCTTGAGCTTCTCCGACTTTCGGAAGGGTTAGGGTTAGGGTTAGGGATGAAAGCACATAGGAGAAAGAGATATTCTTGAATAACTTTTTTTGTGAAGGTCGGAGAGACTTGCAAGTAGGCTTTACCCCCACTAAATGGGGTAGCGCGCATCGATCGGTACCATCCTTGAGCTTCTCCGACTTTCGGAAGGGTTAGGGTTAGGGTTAGGGATGAAAGCACATAGGAGAAAGAGATATTCTTGAATAACTTTTTTTGTGAAGGTCGGAGAGACTTGGAAAGTGGTTGCATCTGGACTAATTTGGGTCCTGCGGATCGATTGGTACCATCCCCGAGCTTGTACGACCTTCGGAAGAGGTCGACCGACGAAATTCCCCCAAATCTGAGGAGATATTCTTGAATAACTTTTTTTGTGAAGGTCGGAGAGACTTGCAAGTAGGCTCTACCCCCACTAAATGGGGTAGCGCGCATCGATCGGTACCATCCTTGAGCTTCTCCGACTTTCGGAAGGGTTAGGGTTAGGGTTAGGGATGAAAGCACATAGGAGAAAGAGATATTCTTGAATAACTTTTTTTGTGAAGGTCGGAGAGACTTGCAAGTAGGCTCTACCCCCACTAAATGGGGTAGCGCGCATCGATCGGTACCATCCTTGAGCTTCTCCGACTTTCGGAAGGGTTAGGGTTAGGGTTAGGGATGAAAGCACATAGGAGAAAGAGATATTCTTGAATAACTTTTTTTGTGAAGGTCGGAGAGACTTGGAAAGTGGTTGCATCTGGACTAATTTGGGTCCTGCGGATCGATTGGTACCATCCCCGAGCTTGTACGACCTTCGGAAGAGGTCGACCGACGAAATTCCCCCAAATCTGAGGAGATATTCTTTAATAACTTTTTTTGTGAAGGTCGGAGAGACTTGCAAGTAGGCTCTACCCCCACTAAATGGGGTTGCGCGCATCGATCAGTACCATCCTTGAGCTTCTCCGACTTTCGGAAGGGTTAGGGTTAGGGTTAGGGATGAAAGCACATAGGAGAAAGAGATATTCTTGAATAACTTTTTTTGTGAAGGTCGGAGAGACTTGCAAGTAGGCTCTACCCCCACTAAATGGGGTAGCGCGCATCGATCAGTACCATCCTTGAGCTTCTCCGACTTTCGGAAGGGTTAGGGTTAGGGTTAGGGATGAAAGCACATAGGAGAAAGAGATATTCTTGAATAACTTTTTTTGTGAAGGTCGGAGAGACTTGCAAGTAGGCTCTACCCCCACTAAATGGGGTAGCGCACATCGATCGGTACCATCCTTGAGCTTCTCCGACTTTCGGAAGGGTTAGGGTTAGGGTTAGGGATGAAAGCACATAGGAGAAAGAGATATTCTTGAATAACTTTTTTTGTGAAGGTCGGAGAGACTTGCAAGTAGGCTTTACCCCCACTAAATGGGGTAGCGCGCATCGATCGGTACCATCCTTGAGCTTCTCCGACTTTCGGAAGGGTTAGGGTTAGGGTTAGGGATGAAAGCACATAGGAGAAAGAGATATTCTTGAATAACTTTTTTTGTGAAGGTCGGAGAGACTTGGAAAGTGGTTGCATCTGGACTAATTTGGGTCCTGCGGATCGATTGGTACCATCCCCGAGCTTGTACGACCTTCGGAAGAGGTCGACCGACGAAATTCCCCCAAATCTGAGGAGATATTCTTGAATAACTTTTTTTGTGAAGGTCGGAGAGACTTGCAAGTAGGCTCTACCCCCACTAAATGGGGTTGCGCGCATCGATCGGTACCATCCTTGAGCTTCTCCGACTTTCGGAAGGGTTAGGGTTAGGGTTAGGGATGAAAGCACATAGGAGAAAGAGATATTCTTGAATAACTTTTTTTGTGAAGGTCGGAGAGACTTGCAAGTAGGCTTTACCCCCACTAAATGGGGTAGCGCGCATCGATCGGTACCATCCTTGAGCTTCTCCGACTTTCGGAAGGGTTAGGGTTAGGGTTAGGGATGAAAGCACATAGGAGAAAGAGATATTCTTGAATAACTTTTTTTGTGAAGGTCGGAGAGACTTGGAAAGTGGTTGCATCTGGACTAATTTGGGTCCTGCGGATCGATTGGTACCATCCCCGAGCTTGTACGACCTTCGGAAGAGGTCGACCGACGAAATTCCCCCAAATCTGAGGAGATATTCTTGAATAACTTTTTTTGTGAAGGTCGGAGAGACTTGCAAGTAGGCTCTACCCCCACTAAATGGGGTAGCGCGCATCGATCGGTACCATCCTTGAGCTTCTCCGACTTTCGGAAGGGTTAGGGTTAGGGTTAGGGATGAAAGCACATAGGAGAAAGAGATATTCTTGAATAACTTTTTTTGTGAAGGTCGGAGAGACTTGCAAGTAGGCTCTACCCCCACTAAATGGGGTAGCGCGCATCGATCGGTACCATCCTTGAGCTTCTCCGACTTTCGGAAGGGTTAGGGTTAGGGTTAGGGATGAAAGCACATAGGAGAAAGAGATATTCTTGAATAACTTTTTTTGTGAAGGTCGGAGAGACTTGGAAAGTGGTTGCATCTGGACTAATTTGGGTCCTGCGGATCGATTGGTACCATCCCCGAGCTTGTACGACCTTCGGAAGAGGTCGACCGACGAAATTCCCCCAAATCTGAGGAGATATTCTTTAATAACTTTTTTTGTGAAGGTCGGAGAGACTTGCAAGTAGGCTCTACCCCCACTAAATGGGGTTGCGCGCATCGATCAGTACCATCCTTGAGCTTCTCCGACTTTCGGAAGGGTTAGGGTTAGGGTTAGGGATGAAAGCACATAGGAGAAAGAGATATTCTTGAATAACTTTTTTTGTGAAGGTCGGAGAGACTTGCAAGTAGGCTCTACCCCCACTAAATGGGGTAGCGCGCATCGATCAGTACCATCCTTGAGCTTCTCCGACTTTCGGAAGGGTTAGGGTTAGGGTTAGGGATGAAAGCACATAGGAGAAAGAGATATTCTTGAATAACTTTTTTTGTGAAGGTCGGAGAGACTTGCAAGTAGGCTCTACCCCCACTAAATGGGGTAGCGCACATCGATCGGTACCATCCTTGAGCTTCTCCGACTTTCGGAAGGGTTAGGGTTAGGGATGAAAGCACATAGGAGAAAGAGATATTCTTGAATAACTTTTTTTGTGAAGGTCGGAGAGACTTGCAAGTAGGCTTTACCCCCACTAAATGGGGTAGCGCGCATCGATCGGTACCATCCTTGAGCTTCTCCGACTTTCGGAAGGGTTAGGGTTAGGGTTAGGGATGAAAGCACATAGGAGAAAGAGATATTCTTGAATAACTTTTTTTGTGAAGGTCGGAGAGACTTGGAAAGTGGTTGCATCTGGACTAATTTGGGTCCTGCGGATCGATTGGTACCATCCCCGAGCTTGTACGACCTTCGGAAGAGGTCGACCGACGAAATTCCCCCAAATCTGAGGAGATATTCTTGAATAACTTTTTTTGTGAAGGTCGGAGAGACTTGCAAGTAGGCTCTACCCCCACTAAATGGGGTTGCGCGCATCGATCGGTACCATCCTTGAGCTTCTCCGACTTTCGGAAGGGTTAGGGTTAGGGTTAGGGATGAAAGCACATAGGAGAAAGAGATATTCTTGAATAACTTTTTTTGTGAAGGTCGGAGAGACTTGCAAGTAGGCTTTACCCCCACTAAATGGGGTAGCGCGCATCGATCGGTACCATCCTTGAGCTTCTCCGACTTTCGGAAGGGTTAGGGTTAGGGTTAGGGATGAAAGCACATAGGAGAAAGAGATATTCTTGAATAACTTTTTTTGTGAAGGTCGGAGAGACTTGGAAAGTGGTTGCATCTGGACTAATTTGGGTCCTGCGGATCGATTGGTACCATCCCCGAGCTTGTACGACCTTCGGAAGAGGTCGACCGACGAAATTCCCCCAAATCTGAGGAGATATTCTTGAATAACTTTTTTTGTGAAGGTCGGAGAGACTTGCAAGTAGGCTCTACCCCCACTAAATGGGGTAGCGCGCATCGATCGGTACCATCCTTGAGCTTCTCCGACTTTCGGAAGGGTTAGGGTTAGGGTTAGGGATGAAAGCACATAGGAGAAAGAGATATTCTTGAATAACTTTTTTTGTGAAGGTCGGAGAGACTTGCAAGTAGGCTCTACCCCCACTAAATGGGGTAGCGCGCATCGATCGGTACCATCCTTGAGCTTCTCCGACTTTCGGAAGGGTTAGGGTTAGGGTTAGGGATGAAAGCACATAGGAGAAAGAGATATTCTTGAATAACTTTTTTTGTGAAGGTCGGAGAGACTTGCAAGTAGGCTCTACCCCCACTAAATGGGGTTGCGCGCATCGATCGGTACCATCCTTGAGCTTCTCCGACTTTCGGAAGGGTTAGGGTTAGGGATGAAAGCACATAGGAGAAAGAGATATTCTTGAATAACTTTTTTTGTGAAGGTCGGAGAGACTTGGAAAGTGGTTGCATCTGGACTAATTTGGGTCCTGCGGATCGATTGGTACCATCCCCGAGCTTGTACGACCTTCGGAAGAGGTCGACCGACGAAATTCCCCCAAATCTGAGGAGATATTCTTGAATAACTTTTTTTGTGAAGGTCGGAGAGACATGCAAGTAGGCTCTACCCCCACTAAATTGGGTAGCGCGCATCGATCGGTTCCATCCTTGAGCTTCTCCGACTTTTGGAAGGGTTAGGGTTAGGGTTAGGGATGAAAGCACATAGGAGAAAGAGATATTCTTGAATAACTTTTTTTGTGAAGGTCGGAGAGACTTGCAAGTAGGCTCTACCCCCACTAAATGGGGTTGCGCGCATCGATCAGTACCATCTTTGAGCTTCTCCGACTTTCGGAAGGGTTAGGGTTAGGGTTAGGGATGAAAGCACATAGGAGAAAGAGATATTCTTGAATAACTTTTTTTGTGAAGGTCGGAGAGACTTGGAAAGTGGTTGCATCTGGACTAATTTGGGTCCTGCGGATCGATTGGTACCATCCCCGAGCTTGTACGACCTTCGGAAGAGGTCGACCGACGAAATTCCCCCAAATCTGAGGAGATATTCTTGAATAACTTTTTTTGTGAAGGTCGGAGAGACTTGCAAGTAGGCTCTACCCCCACTAAATGGGGTTGCGCGCATTGATCAGTACCATCCTTGAGCTTCTCCGACTTTCGGAAGGGTTAGGGTTAGGGTTAGGGATGAAAGCACATAGGAGAAAGAGATATTCTTGAATAACTTTTTTTGTGAAGGTCGGAGAGACTTGCAAGTAGGCTCTACCCCCACTAAATGGGGTAGCGCGCATCGATCGGTACCATCCTTGAGCTTCTCCGACTTTCGGAAGGGTTAGGGTTAGGGTTAGGGATGAAAGCACATAGGAGAAAGAGATATTCTTGAATAACTTTTTTTGTGAAGGTCGGAGAGACTTGCAAGTAGGCTCTACCCCCACTAAATGGGGTAGCGCGCATCGATCGGTACCATCCTTGAGCTTCTCCGACTTTCGGAAGGGTTAGGGTTAGGGATGAAAGCACATAGGAGAAAGAGATATTCTTGAATAACTTTTTTTGTGAAGGTCGGAGAGACTTGCAAGTAGGCTCTACCCCCACTAAATGGGGTAGCGCGCATCGATCGGTACCATCCTTGAGCTTCTCCGACTTTCGGAAGGGTTAGGGTTAGGGTTAGGGATGAAAGCACATAGGAGAAAGAGATATTCTTGAATAACTTTTTTTGTGAAGGTCGGAGAGACTTGAAAAGTGGTTGCATCTGGACTAATTTGGGTCCTGCGGATCGATTGGTACCATCCCCGAGCTTGTACGACCTTCGGAAGAGGTCGACCGACGAAATTCCCCCAAATCTGAGGAGATATTCTTGAATAACTTTTTTTGTGAAGGTCGGAGAGACTTGCAAGTAGGCTCTACCCCCACTAAATGGGGTTGCGCGCATCGATCAGTACCATATTTGAGCTTCTCCGACTTTCGGAAGGGTTAGGGTTAGGGTTAGGGATGAAAGCACATAGGAGAAAGAGATATTCTTGAATAACTTTTTTTGTGAAGGTCGGAGAGACTTGCAAGTAGGCTCTACCCCCACTAAATGGGGTAGCGCGCATCGATCGGTACCATCCTTGAGCTTCTCCGACTTTCGGAAGGGTTAGGGTTAGGGTTAGGGATGAAAGCACATAGGAGAAAGAGATATTCTTGAATAACTTTTTTTGTGAAGGTCGGAGAGACTTGCAAGTAGGCTCTACCCCCACTAAATGGGGTAACGCGCATCGATCGGTACCATCCTTGAGCTTCTCCGACTTTCGGAAGGGTTAGGGTTAGGGTTAGGGATGAAAGCACATAGGAGAAAGAGATATTCTTGAATAACTTTTTTTGTGAAGGTCGGGGAGACTTGCAAGTAGGCTCTACCCCCACTAAATGGGGTAGCGCGCATCGATCGGTACCATCCTTGAGCTTCTCCGACTTTCGGAAGGGTTAGGGTTAGGGTTAGGGATGAAAGCACATAGGAGAAAGAGATATTCTTGAATAACTTTTTTTGTGAAGGTCGGAGAGACTTGCAAGTAGGCTCTACCCCCACTAAATGGGGTAGCGCGCATCGATCGGTACCATCCTTGAGCTTCTCCGACTTTCGGAAGGGTTAGGGTTAGGGTTAGGGATGAAAGCACATAGGAGAAAGAGATATTCTTGAATAACTTTTTTTGTGAAGGTCGGAGAGACTTGCAAGTAGGCTCTACCCCCACTAAATGGGGTAGCGCGCATCGATCGGTACCATCCTTGAGCTTCTCCGACTTTCGGAAGGGTTAGGGTTAGGGTTAGGGATGAAAGCACATAGGAGAAAGAGATATTCTTGAATAACTTTTTTTGTGAAGGTCGGAGAGACTTGGAAAGTGGTTGCATCTGGACTAATTTGGGTCCTGCGGATCGATTGGTACCATCCCCGAGCTTGTACGACCTTCGGAAGAGGTCGACCGACGAAATTCCCCCAAATCTGAGGAGATATTCTTGAATAACTTTTTTTGTGAAGGTCGGAGAGACTTGCAAGTAGGCTCTACCCCCACTAAATGGGGTTGCGCGCATCGATCGGTACCATCCTTGAGCTTCTCCGACTTTCGGAAGGGTTAGGGTTAGGGTTAGGGATGAAAGCACATAGGAGAAAGAGATATTCTTGAATAACTTTTTTTGTGAAGGTCGGAGAGACTTGCAAGTAGGCTCTACCCCCACTAAATGGGGTAGCGCGCATCGATCGGTACCATCTTTGAGCTTCTCCGACTTTCGGAAGGGTTAGGGTTAGGGTTAGGGATGAAAGCACATAGGAGAAAGAGATATTCTTGAATAACTTTTTTTGTGAAGGTCGGAGAGACTTGGAAAGTGGTTGCATCTGGACTAATTTGGGTCCTGCGGATCGATTGGTACCATCCCCGAGCTTGTACGACCTTCGGAAGAGGTCGACCGACGAAATTCCCCCAAATCTGAGGAGATATTCTTGAATAACTTTTTTTGTGAAGGTCGGAGAGACTTGCAAGTAGGCTCTACCCCCACTAAATGGGGTTGCGCGCATCGATCAGTACCATCTTTGAGCTTCTCCGACTTTCGGAAGGGTTAGGGTTAGGGTTAGGGATGAAAGCACATAGGAGAAAGAGATATTCTTGAATAACTTTTTTTGTGAAGGTCGGAGAGACTTGGAAAGTGGTTGCATCTGGACTAATTTGGGTCCTGCGGATCGATTGGTACCATCCCCGAGCTTGTACGACCTTCGGAAGAGGTCGACCGACGAAATTCCCCCAAATCTGAGGAGATATTCTTGAATAACTTTTTTTGTGAAGGTCGGAGAGACTTGCAAGTAGGCTCTACCCCCACTAAATGGGGTTGCGCGCATTGATCAGTACCATATTTGAGCTTCTCCGACTTTCGGAAGGGTTAGGGTTAGGGTTAGGGATGAAAGCACATAGGAGAAAGAGATATTCTTGAATAACTTTTTTTGTGAAGGTCGGAGAGACTTGCAAGTAGGCTCTACCCCCACTAAATGGGGTAGCGCGCATCGATCGGTACCATCCTTGAGCTTCTCCGACTTTCGGAAGGGTTAGGGTTAGGGTTAGGGATGAAAGCACATAGGAGAAAGAGATATTCTTGAATAACTTTTTTTGTGAAGGTCGGAGAGACTTGCAAGTAGGCTCTACCCCCACTAAATGGGGTAGCGCGCATCGATCGGTACCATCCTTGAGCTTCTCCGACTTTTGGAAGGGTTAGGGTTAGGGATGAAAGCACATAGGAGAAAGAGATATTCTTGAATAACTTTTTTTGTGAAGGTCGGGGAGACTTGCAAGTAGGCTCTACCCCCACTAAATGGGGTAGCGCGCATCAATCGGTACCATCTTTGAGCTTCTCCGACTTTCGGAAGGGTTAGGGTTAGGGTTAGGGATGAAAGCACATAGGAGAAAGAGATATTCTTGAATAACTTTTTTTGTGAAGGTCGGAGAGACTTGGAAAGTGGTTGCATCTGGACTAATTTGGGTCCTGCGGATCGATTGGTACCATCCCCGAGCTTGTACGACCTTCGGAAGAGGTCGACCGACGAAATTCCCCCAAATCTGAGGAGATATTCTTGAATAACTTTTTTTGTGAAGGTCGGAGAGACTTGCAAGTAGGCTCTACCCCCACTAAATGGGGTTGCGCGCATCGATCAGTACCATATTTGAGCTTCTCCGACTTTCGGAAGGGTTAGGGTTAGGGTTAGGGATGAAAGCACATAGGAGAAAGAGATATTCTTGAATAACTTTTTTTGTGAAGGTCGGAGAGACTTGCAAGTAGGCTCTACCCCCACTAAATGGGGTAGCGCGCATCGATCGGTACCATCCTTGAGCTTCTCCGACTTTCGGAAGGGTTAGGGTTAGGGTTAGGGATGAAAGCACATAGGAGAAAGAGATATTCTTGAATAACTTTTTTTGTGAAGGTCGGAGAAACTTGCAAGTAGGCTCTACCCCCACTAAATGGGGTAGCGCGCATCGATCGGTACCATCCTTGAGCTTCTCCGACTTTCGGAAGGGTTAGGGTTAGGGTTAGGGATGAAAGCACATAGGAGAAAGAGATATTCTTGAATAACTTTTTTTGTGAAGGTCGGGGAGACTTGCAAGTAGGCTCTACCCCCACTAAATGGGGTAGCGCGCATCGATCGGTACCATCCTTGAGCTTCTCCGACTTTCGGAAGGGTTAGGGTTAGGGTTAGGGATGAAAGCACATAGGAGAAAGAGATATTCTTGAATAACTTTTTTTGTGAAGGTCGGAGAGACTTGGAAAGTGGTTGCATCTGGACTAATTTGGGTCCTGCGGATCGATTGGTACCATCCCCGAGCTTGTACGACCTTCGGAAGAGGTCGACCGACGAAATTCCCCCAAATCTGAGGAGATATTCTTGAATAACTTTTTTTGTGAAGGTCGGAGAGACTTGCAAGTAGGCTCTACCCCCACTAAATGGGGTAGCGCGCATCGATCGGTACCATCCTTGAGCTTCTCCGACTTTCGGAAGGGTTAGGGTTAGGGTTAGGGATGAAAGCACATAGGAGAAAGAGATATTCTTGAATAACTTTTTTTGTGAAGGTCGGAGAGACTTGCAAGTAGGCTCTACCCCCACTAAATGGGGTAGCGCGCATCGATCGGTACCATCCTTGAGCTTCTCCGACTTTCGGAAGGGTTAGGGTTAGGGTTAGGGATGAAAGCACATAGGAGAAAGAGATATTCTTGAATAACTTTTTTTGTGAAGGTCGGAGAGACTTGCAAGTAGGCTCTACCCCCACTAAATGGGGTAGCGCGCATCGATCGGTACCATCCTTGAGCTTCTCCGACTTTCGGAAGGGTTAGGGTTAGGGTTAGGGATGAAAGCACATAGGAGAAAGAGATATTCTTGAATAACTTTTTTTGTGAAGGTCGGGGAGACTTGCAAGTAGGCTCTACCCCCACTAAATGGGGTAGCGCGCATCGATCGGTACCATCCTTGAGCTTCTCCGACTTTCGGAAGGGTTAGGGTTAGGGTTAGGGATGAAAGCACATAGGAGAAAGAGATATTCTTGAATAACTTTTTTTGTGAAGGTCGGAGAGACTTGGAAAGTGGTTGCATCTGGACTAATTTGGGTCCTGCGGATCGATTGGTACCATCCCCGAGCTTGTACGACCTTCGGAAGAGGTCGACCGACGAAATTCCCCCAAATCTGAGGAGATATTCTTGAATAACTTTTTTTGTGAAGGTCGGAGAGACTTGCAAGTAGGCTCTACCCCCACTAAATGGGGTAGCGCGCATCGATCGGTACCATCCTTGAGCTTCTCCGACTTTCGGAAGGGTTAGGGTTAGGGATGAAAGCACATAGGAGAAAGAGATATTCTTGAATAACTTTTTTTGTGAAGGTCGGAGAGACTTGGAAAGTGGTTGCATCTGGACTAATTTGGGTCCTGCGGATCGATTGGTACCATCCCCGAGCTTGTACGACCTTCGGAAGAGGTCGACCGACGAAATTCCCCCAAATCTGAGGAGATATTCTTGAATAACTTTTTTTGTGAAGGTCGGAGAGACTTGCAAGTAGGCTCTACCCCCACTAAATGGGGTTGCGCGCATCGATCGGTACCATCCTTGAGCTTCTCCGACTTTCGGAAGGGTTAGGGTTAGGGTTAGGGATGAAAGCACATAGGAGAAAGAGATATTCTTGAATAACTTTTTTTGTGAAGGTCGGAGAGACTTGCAAGTAGGCTTTACCCCCACTAAATGGGGTAGCGCGCATCGATCGGTACCATCCTTGAGCTTCTCCGACTTTCGGAAGGGTTAGGGTTAGGGTTAGGGATGAAAGCACATAGGAGAAAGAGATATTCTTGAATAACTTTTTTTGTGAAGGTCGGAGAGACTTGGAAAGTGGTTGCATCTGGACTAATTTGGGTCCTGCGGATCGATTGGTACCATCCCCGAGCTTGTACGACCTTCGGAAGAGGTCGACCGACGAAATTCCCCCAAATCTGAGGAGATATTCTTGAATAACTTTTTTTGTGAAGGTCGGAGAGACTTGCAAGTAGGCTCTACCCCCACTAAATGGGGTTGCGCGCATCGATCAGTACCATATTTGAGCTTCTCCGACTTTCGGAAGGGTTAGGGTTAGGGTTAGGGATGAAAGCACATAGGAGAAAGAGATATTCTTGAATAACTTTTTTTGTGAAGGTCGGAGAGACTTGCAAGTAGGCTCTACCCCCACTAAATGGGGTAGCGCGCATCGATCGGTACCATCCTTGAGCTTCTCCGACTTTCGGAAGGGTTAGGGTTAGGGTTAGGGATGAAAGCACATAGGAGAAAGAGATATTCTTGAATAACTTTTTTTGTGAAGGTCGGAGAGACTTGCAAGTAGGCTCTACCCCCACTAAATGGGGTAGCGCGCATCGATCGGTACCATCCTTGAGCTTCTCCGACTTTTGGAAGGGTTAGGGTTAGGGATGAAAGCACATAGGAGAAAGAGATATTCTTGAATAACTTTTTTTGTGAAGGTCGGGGAGACTTGCAAGTAGGCTCTACCCCCACTAAATGGGGTAGCGCGCATCAATCGGTACCATCTTTGAGCTTCTCCGACTTTCGGAAGGGTTAGGGTTAGGGTTAGGGATGAAAGCACATAGGAGAAAGAGATATTCTTGAATAACTTTTTTTGTGAAGGTCGGAGAGACTTGGAAAGTGGTTGCATCTGGACTAATTTGGGTCCTGCGGATCGATTGGTACCATCCCCGAGCTTGTACGACCTTCGGAAGAGGTCGACCGACGAAATTCCCCCAAATCTGAGGAGATATTCTTGAATAACTTTTTTTTGAAGGTCGGAGAGACTTGCAAGTAGGCTCTACCCCCACTAAATGGGGTTGCGCGCATCGATCAGTACCATATTTGAGCTTCTCCGACTTTCGGAAGGGTTAGGGTTAGGGTTAGGGATGAAAGCACATAGGAGAAAGAGATATTCTTGAATAACTTTTTTTGTGAAGGTCGGAGAGACTTGCAAGTAGGCTCTACCCCCACTAAATGGGGTAGCGCGCATCGATCGGTACCATCCTTGAGCTTCTCCGACTTTCGGAAGGGTTAGGGTTAGGGTTAGGGATGAAAGCACATAGGAGAAAGAGATATTCTTGAATAACTTTTTTTGTGAAGGTCGGAGAAACTTGCAAGTAGGCTCTACCCCCACTAAATGGGGTAGCGCGCATCGATCGGTACCATCCTTGAGCTTCTCCGACTTTCGGAAGGGTTAGGGTTAGGGTTAGGGATGAAAGCACATAGGAGAAAGAGATATTCTTGAATAACTTTTTTTGTGAAGGTCGGGGAGACTTGCAAGTAGGCTCTACCCCCACTAAATGGGGTAGCGCGCATCGATCGGTACCATCCTTGAGCTTCTCCGACTTTCGGAAGGGTTAGGGTTAGGGTTAGGGATGAAAGCACATAGGAGAAAGAGATATTCTTGAATAACTTTTTTTGTGAAGGTCGGAGAGACTTGGAAAGTGGTTGCATCTGGACTAATTTGGGTCCTGCGGATCGATTGGTACCATCCCCGAGCTTGTACGACCTTCGGAAGAGGTCGACCGACGAAATTCCCCCAAATCTGAGGAGATATTCTTGAATAACTTTTTTTGTGAAGGTCGGAGAGACTTGCAAGTAGGCTCTACCCCCACTAAATGGGGTAGCGCGCATCGATCGGTACCATCCTTGAGCTTCTCCGACTTTCGGAAGGGTTAGGGTTAGGGTTAGGGATGAAAGCACATAGGAGAAAGAGATATTCTTGAATAACTTTTTTTGTGAAGGTCGGAGAGACTTGCAAGTAGGCTCTACCCCCACTAAATGGGGTAGCGCGCATCGATCGGTACCATCCTTGAGCTTCTCCGACTTTCGGAAGGGTTAGGGTTAGGGTTAGGGATGAAAGCACATAGGAGAAAGAGATATTCTTGAATAACTTTTTTTGTGAAGGTCGGAGAGACTTGCAAGTAGGCTCTACCCCCACTAAATGGGGTAGCGCGCATCGATCGGTACCATCCTTGAGCTTCTCCGACTTTCGGAAGGGTTAGGGTTAGGGTTAGGGATGAAAGCACATAGGAGAAAGAGATATTCTTGAATAACTTTTTTTGTGAAGGTCGGGGAGACTTGCAAGTAGGCTCTACCCCCACTAAATGGGGTAGCGCGCATCGATCGGTACCATCCTTGAGCTTCTCCGACTTTCGGAAGGGTTAGGGTTAGGGTTAGGGATGAAAGCACATAGGAGAAAGAGATATTCTTGAATAACTTTTTTTGTGAAGGTCGGAGAGACTTGGAAAGTGGTTGCATCTGGACTAATTTGGGTCCTGCGGATCGATTGGTACCATCCCCGAGCTTGTACGACCTTCGGAAGAGGTCGACCGACGAAATTCCCCCAAATCTGAGGAGATATTCTTGAATAACTTTTTTTGTGAAGGTCGGAGAGACTTGCAAGTAGGCTCTACCCCCACTAAATGGGGTAGCGCGCATCGATCGGTACCATCCTTGAGCTTCTCCGACTTTCGGAAGGGTTAGGGTTAGGGATGAAAGCACATAGGAGAAAGAGATATTCTTGAATAACTTTTTTTGTGAAGGTCGGAGAGACTTGGAAAGTGGTTGCATCTGGACTAATTTGGGTCCTGCGGATCGATTGGTACCATCCCCGAGCTTGTACGACCTTCGGAAGAGGTCGACCGACGAAATTCCCCCAAATCTGAGGAGATATTCTTGAATAACTTTTTTTGTGAAGGTCGGAGAGACTTGCAAGTAGGCTCTACCCCCACTAAATGGGGTTGCGCGCATCGATCGGTACCATCCTTGAGCTTCTCCGACTTTCGGAAGGGTTAGGGTTAGGGTTAGGGATGAAAGCACATAGGAGAAAGAGATATTCTTGAATAACTTTTTTTGTGAAGGTCGGAGAGACTTGCAAGTAGGCTTTACCCCCACTAAATGGGGTAGCGCGCATCGATCGGTACCATCCTTGAGCTTCTCCGACTTTCGGAAGGGTTAGGGTTAGGGTTAGGGATGAAAGCACATAGGAGAAAGAGATATTCTTGAATAACTTTTTTTGTGAAGGTCGGAGAGACTTGGAAAGTGGTTGCATCTGGACTAATTAGGGTCCTGCGGATCGATTGGTACCATCCCCGAGCTTGTACGACCTTCGGAAGAGGTCGACCGACGAAATTCCCCCAAATCTGAGGAGATATTCTTGAATAACTTTTTTTGTGAAGGTCGGAGAGACTTGCAAGTAGGCTCTACCCCCACTAAATGGGGTTGCGCGCATCGATCGGTACCATCCTTGAGCTTCTCCGACTTTCGGAAGGGTTAGGGTTAGGGTTAGGGATGAAAGCACATAGGAGAAAGAGATATTCTTGAATAACTTTTTTTGTGAAGGTCGGAGAGACTTGCAAGTAGGCTCTACCCCCACTAAATGGGGTAGCGCGCATCGATCAGTACCATCCTTGAGCTTCTCCGACTTTCGGAAGGGTTAGGGTTAGGGTTAGGGATGAAAGCACATAGGAGAAAGAGATATTCTTGAATAACTTTTTTTGTGAAGGTCGGAGAGACTTGGAAAGTGGTTGCATCTGGACTAATTTGGGTCCTGCGGATCGATTGGTACCATCCCCGAGCTTGTACGACCTTCGGAAGAGGTCGACCGACGAAATTCCCCCAAATCTGAGGAGATATTCTTGAATAACTTTTTTTGTGAAGGTCGGAGAGACTTGCAAGTAGGCTCTACCCCCACTAAATGGGGTTGCGCGCATCGATCAGTACCATATTTGAGCTTCTCCGACTTTCGGAAGGGTTAGGGTTAGGGTTAGGGATGAAAGCACATAGGAGAAAGAGATATTCTTGAATAACTTTTTTTGTGAAGGTCGGAGAGACTTGGAAAGTGGTTGCATCTGGACTAATTTGGGTCCTGCGGATCGATTGGTACCATCCCCGAGCTTGTACGACCTTCGGAAGAGGTCGACCGACGAAATTCCCCCAAATCTGAGGAGATATTCTTGAATAACTTTTTTTGTGAAGGTCGGAGAGACTTGCAAGTAGGCTCTACCCCCACTAAATGGGGTTGCGCGCATCGATCGGTACCATCCTTGAGCTTCTCCGACTTTCGGAAGGGTTAGGGTTAGGGTTAGGGATGAAAGCACATAGGAGAAAGAGATATTCTTGAATAACTTTTTTTGTGAAGGTCGGAGAGACTTGCAAGTAGGCTTTACCCCCACTAAATGGGGTAGCGCGCATCGATCGGTACCATCCTTGAGCTTCTCCGACTTTCGGAAGGGTTAGGGTTAGGGTTAGGGATGAAAGCACATAGGAGAAAGAGATATTCTTGAATAACTTTTTTTGTGAAGGTCGGAGAGACTTGGAAAGTGGTTGCATCTGGACTAATTAGGGTCCTGCGGATCGATTGGTACCATCCCCGAGCTTGTACGACCTTCGGAAGAGGTCGACCGACGAAATTCCCCCAAATCTGAGGAGATATTCTTGAATAACTTTTTTTGTGAAGGTCGGAGAGACTTGCAAGTAGGCTCTACCCCCACTAAATGGGGTTGCGCGCATCGATCGGTACCATCCTTGAGCTTCTCCGACTTTCGGAAGGGTTAGGGTTAGGGTTAGGGATGAAAGCACATAGGAGAAAGAGATATTCTTGAATAACTTTTTTTGTGAAGGTCGGAGAGACTTGCAAGTAGGCTCTACCCCCACTAAATGGGGTAGCGCGCATCGATCAGTACCATCCTTGAGCTTCTCCGACTTTCGGAAGGGTTAGGGTTAGGGTTAGGGATGAAAGCACATAGGAGAAAGAGATATTCTTGAATAACTTTTTTTGTGAAGGTCGGAGAGACTTGGAAAGTGGTTGCATCTGGACTAATTTGGGTCCTGCGGATCGATTGGTACCATCCCCGAGCTTGTACGACCTTCGGAAGAGGTCGACCGACGAAATTCCCCCAAATCTGAGGAGATATTCTTGAATAACTTTTTTTGTGAAGGTCGGAGAGACTTGCAAGTAGGCTCTACCCCCACTAAATGGGGTTGCGCGCATCGATCAGTACCATATTTGAGCTTCTCCGACTTTCGGAAGGGTTAGGGTTAGGGTTAGGGATGAAAGCACATAGGAGAAAGAGATATTCTTGAATAACTTTTTTTGTGAAGGTCGGAGAGACTTGCAAGTAGGCTTTACCCCCACTAAATGGGGTAGCGCGCATCGATCGGTACCATCCTTGAGCTTCTCCGACTTTCGGAAGGGTTAGGGTTAGGGTTAGGGATGAAAGCACATAGGAGAAAGAGATATTCTTGAATAACTTTTTTTGTGAAGGTCGGAGAGACTTGGAAAGTGGTTGCATCTGGACTAATTAGGGTCCTGCGGATCGATTGGTACCATCCCCGAGCTTGTACGACCTTCGGAAGAGGTCGACCGACGAAATTCCCCCAAATCTGAGGAGATATTCTTGAATAACTTTTTTTGTGAAGGTCGGAGAGACTTGCAAGTAGGCTCTACCCCCACTAAATGGGGTTGCGCGCATCGATCGGTACCATCCTTGAGCTTCTCCGACTTTCGGAAGGGTTAGGGTTAGGGTTAGGGATGAAAGCACATAGGAGAAAGAGATATTCTTGAATAACTTTTTTTGTGAAGGTCGGAGAGACTTGCAAGTAGGCTCTACCCCCACTAAATGGGGTAGCGCGCATCGATCAGTACCATCCTTGAGCTTCTCCGACTTTCGGAAGGGTTAGGGTTAGGGTTAGGGATGAAAGCACATAGGAGAAAGAGATATTCTTGAATAACTTTTTTTGTGAAGGTCGGAGAGACTTGGAAAGTGGTTGCATCTGGACTAATTTGGGTCCTGCGGATCGATTGGTACCATCCCCGAGCTTGTACGACCTTCGGAAGAGGTCGACCGACGAAATTCCCCCAAATCTGAGGAGATATTCTTGAATAACTTTTTTTGTGAAGGTCGGAGAGACTTGCAAGTAGGCTCTACCCCCACTAAATGGGGTTGCGCGCATCGATCAGTACCATATTTGAGCTTCTCCGACTTTCGGAAGGGTTAGGGTTAGGGTTAGGGATGAAAGCACATAGGAGAAAGAGATATTCTTGAATAACTTTTTTTGTGAAGGTCGGAGAGACTTGGAAAGTGGTTGCATCTGGACTAATTTGGGTCCTGCGGATCGATTGGTACCATCCCCGAGCTTGTACGACCTTCGGAAGAGGTCGACCGACGAAATTCCCCCAAATCTGAGGAGATATTCTTGAATAACTTTTTTTGTGAAGGTCGGAGAGACTTGCAAGTAGGCTCTACCCCCACTAAATGGGGTTGCGCGCATCGATCGGTACCATCCTTGAGCTTCTCCGACTTTCGGAAGGGTTAGGGTTAGGGTTAGGGATGAAAGCACATAGGAGAAAGAGATATTCTTGAATAACTTTTTTTGTGAAGGTCGGAGAGACTTGCAAGTAGGCTTTACCCCCACTAAATGGGGTAGCGCGCATCGATCGGTACCATCCTTGAGCTTCTCCGACTTTCGGAAGGGTTAGGGTTAGGGTTAGGGATGAAAGCACATAGGAGAAAGAGATATTCTTGAATAACTTTTTTTGTGAAGGTCGGAGAGACTTGGAAAGTGGTTGCATCTGGACTAATTAGGGTCCTGCGGATCGATTGGTACCATCCCCGAGCTTGTACGACCTTCGGAAGAGGTCGACCGACGAAATTCCCCCAAATCTGAGGAGATATTCTTGAATAACTTTTTTTGTGAAGGTCGGAGAGACTTGCAAGTAGGCTCTACCCCCACTAAATGGGGTTGCGCGCATCGATCGGTACCATCCTTGAGCTTCTCCGACTTTCGGAAGGGTTAGGGTTAGGGTTAGGGATGAAAGCACATAGGAGAAAGAGATATTCTTGAATAACTTTTTTTGTGAAGGTCGGAGAGACTTGCAAGTAGGCTCTACCCCCACTAAATGGGGTAGCGCGCATCGATCAGTACCATCCTTGAGCTTCTCCGACTTTCGGAAGGGTTAGGGTTAGGGTTAGGGATGAAAGCACATAGGAGAAAGAGATATTCTTGAATAACTTTTTTTGTGAAGGTCGGAGAGACTTGCAAGTAGGCTCTACCCCCACTAAATGGGGTTGCGCGCATCGATCGGTACCATCCTTGAGCTTCTCCGACTTTCGGAAGGGTTAGGGTTAGGGTTAGGGATGAAAGCACATAGGAGAAAGAGATATTCTTGAATAACTTTTTTTGTGAAGGTCGGAGAGACTTGCAAGTAGGCTCTACCCCCACTAAATGGGGTAGCGCGCATCGATCAGTACCATCCTTGAGCTTCTCCGACTTTCGGAAGGGTTAGGGTTAGGGTTAGGGATGAAAGCACATAGGAGAAAGAGATATTCTTGAATAACTTTTTTTGTGAAGGTCGGAGAGACTTGGAAAGTGGTTGCATCTGGACTAATTTGGGTCCTGCGGATCGATTGGTACCATCCCCGAGCTTGTACGACCTTCGGAAGAGGTCGACCGACGAAATTCCCCCAAATCTGAGGAGATATTCTTTAATAACTTTTTTTGTGAAGGTCGGAGAGACTTGCAAGTAGGCTCTACCCCCACTAAATGGGGTTGCGCGCATCGATCAGTACCATCCTTGAGCTTCTCCGACTTTCGGAAGGGTTAGGGTTAGGGTTAGGGATGAAAGCACATAGGAGAAAGAGATATTCTTGAATAACTTTTTTTGTGAAGGTCGGAGAGACTTGCAAGTAGGCTCTACCCCCACTAAATGGGGTAGCGCGCATCGATCAGTACCATCCTTGAGCTTCTCCGACTTTCGGAAGGGTTAGGGTTAGGGTTAGGGATGAAAGCACATAGGAGAAAGAGATATTCTTGAATAACTTTTTTTGTGAAGGTCGGAGAGACTTGCAAGTAGGCTCTACCCCCACTAAATGGGGTAGCGCACATCGATCGGTACCATCCTTGAGCTTCTCCGACTTTCGGAAGGGTTAGGGTTAGGGTTAGGGATGAAAGCACATAGGAGAAAGAGATATTCTTGAATAACTTTTTTTGTGAAGGTCGGAGAGACTTGCAAGTAGGCTCTACCCCCACTAAATGGGGTAGCGCGCATCGATCGGTACCATCCTTGAGCTTCTCCGACTTTCGGAAGGGTTAGGGTTAGGGTTAGGGATGAAAGCACATAGGAGAAAGAGATATTCTTGAATAACTTTTTTTGTGAAGGTCGGAGAGACTTGAAAAGTGGTTGCATCTGGACTAATTTGGGTCCTGCGGATCGATTGGTACCATCCCCGAGCTTGTACGACCTTCGGAAGAGGTCGACCGACGAAATTCCCCCAAATCTGAGGAGATATTCTTGAATAACTTTTTTTGTGAAGGTCGGAGAGACTTGCAAGTAGGCTCTACCCCCACTAAATGGGGTTGCGCGCATCGATCGGTACCATCCTTGAGCTTCTCCGACTTTCGGAAGGGTTAGGGTTAGGGTTAGGGATGAAAGCACATAGGAGAAAGAGATATTCTTGAATAACTTTTTTTGTGAAGGTCGGAGAGACTTGCAAGTAGGCTTTACCCCCACTAAATGGGGTAGCGCGCATCGATCGGTACCATCCTTGAGCTTCTCCGACTTTCGGAAGGGTTAGGGTTAGGGTTAGGGATGAAAGCACATAGGAGAAAGAGATATTCTTGAATAACTTTTTTTGTGAAGGTCGGAGAGACTTGGAAAGTGGTTGCATCTGGACTAATTTGGGTCCTGCGGATCGATTGGTACCATCCCCGAGCTTGTACGACCTTCGGAAGAGGTCGACCGACGAAATTCCCCCAAATCTGAGGAGATATTCTTGAATAACTTTTTTTGTGAAGGTCGGAGAGACTTGCAAGTAGGCTCTACCCCCACTAAATGGGGTTGCGCGCATCGATCGGTACCATCCTTGAGCTTCTCCGACTTTCGGAAGGGTTAGGGTTAGGGTTAGGGATGAAAGCACATAGGAGAAAGAGATATTCTTGAATAACTTTTTTTGTGAAGGTCGGAGAGACTTGCAAGTAGGCTTTACCCCCACTAAATGGGGTAGCGCGCATCGATCGGTACCATCCTTGAGCTTCTCCGACTTTCGGAAGGGTTAGGGTTAGGGTTAGGGATGAAAGCACATAGGAGAAAGAGATATTCTTGAATAACTTTTTTTGTGAAGGTCGGAGAGACTTGGAAAGTGGTTGCATCTGGACTAATTTGGGTCCTGCGGATCGATTGGTACCATCCCCGAGCTTGTACGACCTTCGGAAGAGGTCGACCGACGAAATTCCCCCAAATCTGAGGAGATATTCTTGAATAACTTTTTTTGTGAAGGTCGGAGAGACTTGCAAGTAGGCTCTACCCCCACTAAATGGGGTAGCGCGCATCGATCGGTACCATCCTTGAGCTTCTCCGACTTTCGGAAGGGTTAGGGTTAGGGTTAGGGATGAAAGCACATAGGAGAAAGAGATATTCTTGAATAACTTTTTTTGTGAAGGTCGGAGAGACTTGCAAGTAGGCTCTACCCCCACTAAATGGGGTAGCGCGCATCGATCGGTACCATCCTTGAGCTTCTCCGACTTTCGGAAGGGTTAGGGTTAGGGTTAGGGATGAAAGCACATAGGAGAAAGAGATATTCTTGAATAACTTTTTTTGTGAAGGTCGGAGAGACTTGCAAGTAGGCTCTACCCCCACTAAATGGGGTTGCGCGCATCGATCGGTACCATCCTTGAGCTTCTCCGACTTTCGGAAGGGTTAGGGTTAGGGATGAAAGCACATAGGAGAAAGAGATATTCTTGAATAACTTTTTTTGTGAAGGTCGGAGAGACTTGGAAAAGTGGTTGCATCTGGACTAATTTGGGTCCTGCGGATCGATTGGTACCATCCCCGAGCTTGTACGACCTTCGGAAGAGGTCGACCGACGAAATTCCCCCAAATCTGAGGAGATATTCTTGAATAACTTTTTTTGTGAAGGTCGGAGAGACATGCAAGTAGGCTCTACCCCCACTAAATGGGGTAGCGCGCATCGATCGGTTCCATCCTTGAGCTTCTCCGACTTTTGGAAGGGTTAGGGTTAGGGTTAGGGATGAAAGCACATAGGAGAAAGAGATATTCTTGAATAACTTTTTTTGTGAAGGTCGGAGAGACTTGCAAGTAGGCTCTACCCCCACTAAATGGGGTTGCGCGCATCGATCAGTACCATCTTTGAGCTTCTCCGACTTTCGGAAGGGTTAGGGTTAGGGTTAGGGATGAAAGCACATAGGAGAAAGAGATATTCTTGAATAACTTTTTTTGTGAAGGTCGGAGAGACTTGGAAAGTGGTTGCATCTGGACTAATTTGGGTCCTGCGGATCGATTGGTACCATCCCCGAGCTTGTACGACCTTCGGAAGAGGTCGACCGACGAAATTCCCCCAAATCTGAGGAGATATTCTTGAATAACTTTTTTTGTGAAGGTCGGAGAGACTTGCAAGTAGGCTCTACCCCCACTAAATGGGGTTGCGCGCATTGATCAGTACCATCCTTGAGCTTCTCCGACTTTCGGAAGGGTTAGGGTTAGGGTTAGGGATGAAAGCACATAGGAGAAAGAGATATTCTTGAATAACTTTTTTTGTGAAGGTCGGAGAGACTTGCAAGTAGGCTCTACCCCCACTAAATGGGGTAGCGCGCATCGATCGGTACCATCCTTGAGCTTCTCCGACTTTCGGAAGGGTTAGGGTTAGGGTTAGGGATGAAAGCACATAGGAGAAAGAGATATTCTTGAATAACTTTTTTTGTGAAGGTCGGAGAGACTTGCAAGTAGGCTCTACCCCCACTAAATGGGGTAGCGCGCATCGATCGGTACCATCCTTGAGCTTCTCCGACTTTCGGAAGGGTTAGGGTTAGGGTTAGGGATGAAAGCACATAGGAGAAAGAGATATTCTTGAATAACTTTTTTTGTGAAGGTCGGAGAGACTTGCAAGTAGGCTCTACCCCCACTAAATGGGGTAGCGCGCATCGATCGGTACCATCCTTGAGCTTCTCCGACTTTCGGAAGGGTTAGGGTTAGGGTTAGGGATGAAAGCACATAGGAGAAAGAGATATTCTTGAATAACTTTTTTTGTGAAGGTCGGAGAGACTTGAAAAGTGGTTGCATCTGGACTAATTTGGGTCCTGCGGATCGATTGGTACCATCCCCGAGCTTGTACGACCTTCGGAAGAGGTCGACCGACGAAATTCCCCCAAATCTGAGGAGATATTCTTGAATAACTTTTTTTGTGAAGGTCGGAGAGACTTGCAAGTAGGCTCTACCCCCACTAAATGGAGTTGCGCGCATCGATCAGTACCATCCTTGAGCTTCTCCGACTTTCGGAAGGGTTAGGGTTAGGGTTAGGGATGAAAGCACATAGGAGAAAGAGATATTCTTGAATAACTTTTTTTGTGAAGGTCGGAGAGACTTGCAAGTAGGCTCTACCCCCACTAAATGGGGTAGCGCGCATCGATCGGTACCATCCTTGAGCTTCTCCGACTTTCGGAAGGGTTAGGGTTAGGGTTAGGGATGAAAGCACATAGGAGAAAGAGATATTCTTGAATAACTTTTTTTGTGAAGGTCGGAGAGACTTGCAAGTAGGCTCTACCCCCACTAAATGGGGTAGCGCGCATCGATCGGTACCATCCTTGAGCTTCTCCGACTTTCGGAAGGGTTAGGGTTAGGGTTAGGGATGAAAGCACATAGGAGAAAGAGATATTCTTGAATAACTTTTTTTGTGAAGGTCGGAGAGACTTGCAAGTAGGCTCTACCCCCACTAAATGGGGTAGCGCGCATCGATCGGTACCATCCTTGAGCTTCTCCGACTTTCGGAAGGGTTAGGGTTAGGGTTAGGGATGAAAGCACATAGGAGAAAGAGATATTCTTGAATAACTTTTTTTGTGAAGGTCGGAGAGACTTGCAAGTAGGCTCTACCCCCACTAAATGGGGTAGCGCGCATCGATCGGTACCATCCTTGAGCTTCTCCGACTTTCGGAAGGGTTAGGGTTAGGGTTAGGGATGAAAGCACATAGGAGAAAGAGATATTCTTGAATAACTTTTTTTGTGAAGGTCGGAGAGACTTGCAAGTAGGCTCTACCCCCACTAAATGGGGTAGCGCGCATCGATCGGTACCATCCTTGAGCTTCTCCGACTTTCGGAAGGGTTAGGGTTAGGGTTAGGGATGAAAGCACATAGGAGAAAGAGATATTCTTGAATAACTTTTTTTGTGAAGGTCGGAGAGACTTGAAAAGTGGTTGCATCTGGACTAATTTGGGTCCTGCGGATCGATTGGTACCATCCCCGAGCTTGTACGACCTTCGGAAGAGGTCGACCGACGAAATTCCCCCAAATCTGAGGAGATATTCTTGAATAACTTTTTTTGTGAAGGTCGGAGAGACTTGCAAGTAGGCTCTACCCCCACTAAATGGGGTTGCACGCATCGATCGGTACCATCCTTGAGCTTCTCCGACTTTCGGAAGGGTTAGGGTTAGGGTTAGGGATGAAAGCACATAGGAGAAAGAGATATTCTTGAATAACTTTTTTTGTGAAGGTCGGAGAGACTTGCAAGTAGGCTTTACCCCCACTAAATGGGGTAGCGCGCATCGATCGGTACCATCCTTGAGCTTCTCCGACTTTCGGAAGGGTTAGGGTTAGGGTTAGGGATGAAAGCACATAGGAGAAAGAGATATTCTTGAATAACTTTTTTTGTGAAGGTCGGAGAGACTTGGAAAGTGGTTGCATCTGGACTAATTTGGGTCCTGCGGATCGATTGGTACCATCCCCGAGCTTGTACGACCTTCGGAAGAGGTCGACCGACGAAATTCCCCCAAATCTGAGGAGATATTCTTGAATAACTTTTTTTGTGAAGGTCGGAGAGACTTGCAAGTAGGCTCTACCCCCACTAAATGGGGTAGCGCGCATCGATCGGTACCATCCTTGAGCTTCTCCGACTTTCGGAAGGGTTAGGGTTAGGGTTAGGGATGAAAGCACATAGGAGAAAGAGATATTCTTGAATAACTTTTTTTGTGAAGGTCGGAGAGACTTGCAAGTAGGCTCTACCCCCACTAAATGGGGTAGCGCGCATCGATCGGTACCATCCTTGAGCTTCTCCGACTTTCGGAAGGGTTAGGGTTAGGGTTAGGGATGAAAGCACATAGGAGAAAGAGATATTCTTGAATAACTTTTTTTGTGAAGGTCGGAGAGACTTGGAAAGTGGTTGCATCTGGACTAATTTGGGTCCTGCAGATCGATTGGTACCATCCCCGAGCTTGTACGACCTTTGGAAGAGGTCGACCGACGAAATTCCCCCAAATCTGAGGAGATATTCTTGAATAACTTTTTTTGTGAAGGTCGGAGAGACTTGCAAGTAGGCTCTACCCCCACTAAATGGGGTTGCGCGCATCGATCAGTACCATCCTTGAGCTTCTCCGACTTTCGGAAGGGTTAGGGTTAGGGTTAGGGATGAAAGCACATAGGAGAAAGAGATATTCTTGAATAACTTTTTTTGTGAAGGTCGGAGAGACTTGGAAAGTGGTTGCATCTGGACTAATTTGGGTCCTGCGGATCGATTGGTACCATCCCCGAGCTTGTACGACCTTCGGAAGAGGTCGACCGACGAAATTCCCCCAAATCTGAGGAGATATTCTTGAATAACTTTTTTTGTGAAGGTCGGAGAGACTTGCAAGTAGGCTCTACCCCCACTAAATGGGGTTGCGCGCATTGATCAGTACCATCCTTGAGCTTCTCCGACTTTCGGAAGGGTTAGGGTTAGGGTTAGGGATGAAAGCACATAGGAGAAAGAGATATTCTTGAATAACTTTTTTTGTGAAGGTCGGAGAGACTTGCAAGTAGGCTCTACCCCCACTAAATGGGGTAGCGCGCATCGATCGGTACCATCCTTGAGCTTCTCCGACTTTCGGAAGGGTTAGGGTTAGGGTTAGGGATGAAAGCACATAGGAGAAAGAGATATTCTTGAATAACTTTTTTTGTGAAGGTCGGAGAGACTTGCAAGTAGGCTCTACCCCCACTAAATGGGGTAGCGCGCATCGATCGGTACCATCCTTGAGCTTCTCCGACTTTCGGAAGGGTTAGGGTTAGGGTTAGGGATGAAAGCACATAGGAGAAAGAGATATTCTTGAATAACTTTTTTTGTGAAGGTCGGAGAGACTTGCAAGTAGGCTCTACCCCCACTAAATGGGGTAGCGCGCATCGATCGGTACCATCCTTGAGCTTCTCCGACTTTCGGAAGGGTTAGGGTTAGGGTTAGGGATGAAAGCACATAGGAGAAAGAGATATTCTTGAATAACTTTTTTTGTGAAGGTCGGAGAGACTTGAAAAGTGGTTGCATCTGGACTAATTTGGGTCCTGCGGATCGATTGGTACCATCCCCGAGCTTGTACGACCTTCGGAAGAGGTCGACCGACGAAATTCCCCCAAATCTGAGGAGATATTCTTGAATAACTTTTTTTGTGAAGGTCGGAGAGACTTGCAAGTAGGCTCTACCCCCACTAAATGGGGTAGCGCGCATCGATCGGTACCATCCTTGAGCTTCTCCGACTTTCGGAAGGGTTAGGGTTAGGGTTAGGGATGAAAGCACATAGGAGAAAGAGATATTCTTGAATAACTTTTTTTGTGAAGGTCGGAGAGACTTGGAAAGTGGTTGCATCTGGACTAATTTGGGTCCTGCGGATCGATTGGTACCATCCCCGAGCTTGTACGACCTTCGGAAGAGGTCGACCGACGAAATTCCCCCAAATCTGAGGAGATATTCTTGAATAACTTTTTTTGTGAAGGTCGGAGAGACTTGCAAGTAGGCTCTACCCCCACTAAATGGGGTTGCGCGCATCGATCAGTACCATCCTTGAGCTTCTCCGACTTTCGGAAGGGTTAGGGTTAGGGTTAGGGATGAAAGCACATAGGAGAAAGAGATATTCTTGAATAACTTTTTTTGTGAAGGTCGGAGAGACTTGCAAGTAGGCTCTACCCCCACTAAATGGGGTAGCGCGCATCGATCAGTACCATCCTTGAGCTTCTCCGACTTTCGGAAGGGTTAGGGTTAGGGATGAAAGCACATAGGAGAAAGAGATATTCTTGAATAACTTTTTTTGTGAAGGTCGGAGAGACTTGCAAGTAGGCTCTACCCCCACTAAATGGGGTAGCGCGCATCGATCGGTACCATCCTTGAGCTTCTCCGACTTTCGGAAGGGTTAGGGTTAGGGTTAGGGATGAAAGCACATAGGAGAAAGAGATATTCTTGAATAACTTTTTTTGTGAAGGTCGGAGAGACTTGCAAGTAGGCTCTACCCCCACTAAATGGGGTAGCGCGCATCGATCGGTACCATCCTTGAGCTTCTCCGACTTTCGGAAGGGTTAGGGTTAGGGTTAGGGATGAAAGCACATAGGAGAAAGAGATATTCTTGAATAACTTTTTTTGTGAAGGTCGGAGAGACTTGGAAAGTGGTTGCATCTGGACTAATTTGGGTCCTGCGGATCGATTGGTACCATCCCCGAGCTTGTACGACCTTCGGAAGAGGTCGACCGACGAAATTCCCCCAAATCTGAGGAGATATTCTTGAATAACTTTTTTTGTGAAGGTCGGAGAGACTTGCAAGTAGGCTCTACCCCCACTAAATGGGGTTGCGCGCATCGATCAGTACCATCCTTGAGCTTCTCCGACTTTCGGAAGGGTTAGGGTTAGGGTTAGGGATGAAAGCACATAGGAGAAAGAGATATTCTTGAATAACTTTTTTTGTGAAGGTCGGAGAGACTTGCAAGTAGGCTCTACCCCCACTAAATGGGGTAGCGCGCATCGATCAGTACCATCCTTGAGCTTCTCCGACTTTCGGAAGGGTTAGGGTTAGGGATGAAAGCACATAGGAGAAAGAGATATTCTTGAATAACTTTTTTTGTGAAGGTCGGAGAGACTTGCAAGTAGGCTCTACCCCCACTAAATGGGGTAGCGCGCATCGATCGGTACCATCCTTGAGCTTCTCCGACTTTCGGAAGGGTTAGGGTTAGGGTTAGGGATGAAAGCACATAGGAGAAAGAGATATTCTTGAATAACTTTTTTTGTGAAGGTCGGAGAGACTTGCAAGTAGGCTCTACCCCCACTAAATGGGGTAGCGCGCATCGATCGGTACCATCCTTGAGCTTCTCCGACTTTCGGAAGGGTTAGGGTTAGGGTTAGGGATGAAAGCACATAGGAGAAAGAGATATTCTTGAATAACTTTTTTTGTGAAGGTCGGAGAGACTTGGAAAGTGGTTGCATCTGGACTAATTTGGGTCCTGCGGATCGATTGGTACCATCCCCGAGCTTGTACGACCTTCGAAAGAGGTCGACCGACGAAATTCCCCCAAATCTGAGGAGATATTCTTGAATAACTTTTTTTGTGAAGGTCGGAGAGACTTGCAAGTAGGCTCTACCCCCACTAAATGGGGTAGCGCGCATCGATCGGTACCATCCTTGAGCTTCTCCGACTTTCGGAAGGGTTAGGGTTAGGGATGAAAGCACATAGGAGAAAGAGATATTCTTGAATAACTTTTTTTGTGAAGGTCGGAGAGACTTGGAAAGTGGTTGCATCTGGACTAATTTGGGTCCTGCAGATCGATTGGTACCATCCCCGAGCTTGTACGACCTTCGGAAGAGGTCGACCGACGAAATTCCCCCAAATCTGAGGAGATATTCTTGAATAACTTTTTTTGTGAAGGTCGGAGAGACTTGCAAGTAGGCTCTACCCCCACTAAATGGGGTTGCGCGCATCGATCGGTACCATCCTTGAGCTTCTCCGACTTTTGGAAGGGTTAGGGTTAGGGTTAGGGATGAAAGCACATAGGAGAAAGAGATATTCTTGAATAACTTTTTTTGTGAAGGTCGGAGAGACTTGCAAGTAGGCTTTACCCCCACTAAATGGGGTAGCGCGCATCGATCGGTACCATCCTTGAGCTTCTCCGACTTTCGGAAGGGTTAGGGTTAGGGTTAGGGATGAAAGCACATAGGAGAAAGAGATATTCTTGAATAACTTTTTTTGTGAAGGTCGGAGAGACTTGGAAAGTGGTTGCATCTGGACTAATTTGGGTCCTGCGGATCGATTGGTACCATCCCCGAGCTTGTACGACCTTCGGAAGAGGTCGACCGACGAAATTCCCCCAAATCTGAGGAGATATTCTTGAATAACTTTTTTTGTGAAGGTCGGAGAGACTTGCAAGTAGGCTCTACCCCCACTAAATGGGGTTGCGCGCATCGATCGGTACCATCCTTGAGCTTCTCCGACTTTCGGAAGGGTTAGGGTTAGGGTTAGGGATGAAAGCACATAGGAGAAAGAGATATTCTTGAATAACTTTTTTTGTGAAGGTCGGAGAGACTTGCAAGTAGGCTCTACCCCCACTAAATGGGGTAACGCGCATCGATCGGTACCATCCTTGAGCTTCTCCGACTTTCGGAAGGGTTAGGGTTAGGGTTAGGGATGAAAGCACATAGGAGAAAGAGATATTCTTGAATAACTTTTTTTGTGAAGGTCGGAGAGACTTGGAAAGTGGTTGCATCTGGACTAATTTGGGTCCTGCGGATCGATTGGTACCATCCCCGAGCTTGTACGACCTTCGGAAGAGGTCGACCGACGAAATTCCCCCAAATCTGAGGAGATATTCTTGAATAACTTTTTTTGTGAAGGTCGGAGAGACTTGCAAGTAGGCTCTACCCCCACTAAATGGGGTTGCGCGCATCGATCGGTACCATCCTTGAGCTTCTCCGACTTTCGGAAGGGTTAGGGTTAGGGTTAGGGATGAAAGCACATAGGAGAAAGAGATATTCTTGAATAACTTTTTTTGTGAAGGTCGGAGAGACTTGCAAGTAGGCTCTACCCCCACTAAATGGAGTAACGCACATCGATCGGTACCATCCTTGAGCTTCTCCGACTTTCGGAAGGGTTAGGGTTAGGGTTAGGGATGAAAGCACATAGGAGAAAGAGATATTCTTGAATAACTTTTTTTGTGAAGGTCGGAGAGACTTGGAAAGTGGTTGCATCTGGACTAATTCGGGTCCTGCAGATCGATTGGTACCATCCCCGAGCTTGTACGACCTTCGGAAGAGGTCGACCGACGAAATTCCCCCAAATCTGAGGAGATATTCTTGAATAACTTTTTTTGTGAAGGTCGGAGAGACTTGCAAGTAGGCTCTACCCCCACTAAATGGGGTTGCGCGCATCGATCAGTACCATCCTTGAGCTTCTCCGACTTTCGGAAGGGTTAGGGTTAGGGTTAGGGATGAAAGCACATAGGAGAAAGAGATATTCTTGAATAACTTTTTTTGTGAAGGTCGGAGAGACTTGAAAAGTGGTTGCATCTGGACTAATTTGGGTCCTGCGGATCGATTGGTACCATCCCCGAGCTTGTACGACCTTCGGAAGAGGTCGACCGACGAAATTCCCCCAAATCTGAGGAGATATTCTTGAATAACTTTTTTTGTGAAGGTCGGAGAGACTTGCAAGTAGGCTCTACCCCCACTAAATGGGGTTGCGCGCATCGATCAGTACCATCCTTGAGCTTCTCCGACTTTCGGAAGGGTTAGGGTTAGGGTTAGGGATGAAAGCACATAGGAGAAAGAGATATTCTTGAATAACTTTTTTTGTGAAGGTCGGAGAGACTTGGAAAGTGGTTGCATCTGGACTAATTTGGGTCCTGCGGATCGATTGGTACCATCCCCGAGCTTGTACGACCTTCGGAAGAGGTCGACCGACGAAATTCCCCCAAATCTGAGGAGATATTCTTGAATAACTTTTTTTGTGAAGGTCGGAGAGACTTGCAAGTAGGCTCTACCCCCACTAAATGGGGTTGCGCGCATCGATCAGTACCATCCTTGAGCTTCTCCGACTTTCGGAAGGGTTAGGGTTAGGGTTAGGGATGAAAGCACATAGGAGAAAGAGATATTCTTGAATAACTTTTTTTGTGAAGGTCGGAGAGACTTGCAAGTAGGCTCTACCCCCACTAAATGGGGTAGCGCGCATCGATCGGTACCATCCTTGAGCTTCTCCGACTTTCGGAAGGGTTAGGGTTAGGGTTAGGGATGAAAGCACATAGGAGAAAGAGATATTCTTGAATAACTTTTTTTGTGAAGGTCGGAGAGACTTGCAAGTAGGCTCTACCCCCACTAAATGGGGTAGCGCACATCGATCGGTACCATCCTTGAGCTTCTCCGACTTTCGGAAGGGTTAGGGTTAGGGTTAGGGATGAAAGCACATAGGAGAAAGAGATATTCTTGAATAACTTTTTTTGTGAAGGTCGGAGAGACTTGCAAGTAGGCTCTACCCCCACTAAATGGGGTAGCGCGCATCGATCGGTACCATCCTTGAGCTTCTCCGACTTTCGGAAGGGTTAGGGTTAGGGTTAGGGATGAAAGCACATAGGAGAAAGAGATATTCTTGAATAACTTTTTTTGTGAAGGTCGGAGAGACTTGCAAGTAGGCTTTACCCCCACTAAATGGGGTAGCGCGCATCGATCGGTACCATCCTTGAGCTTCTCCGACTTTCGGAAGGGTTAGGGTTAGGGTTAGGGATGAAAGCACATAGGAGAAAGAGATATTCTTGAATAACTTTTTTTGTGAAGGTCGGAGAGACTTGGAAAGTGGTTGCATCTGGACTAATTTGGGTCCTGCGGATCGATTGGTACCATCCCCGAGCTTGTACGACCTTCGGAAGAGGTCGACCGACGAAATTCCCCCAAATCTGAGGAGATATTCTTGAATAACTTTTTTTGTGAAGGTCGGAGAGACTTGCAAGTAGGCTCTACCCCCACTAAATGGGGTAGCGCGCATCGATCGGTACCATCCTTGAGCTTCTCCGACTTTCGGAAGGGTTAGGGTTAGGGTTAGGGATGAAAGCACATAGGAGAAAGAGATATTCTTGAATAACTTTTTTTGTGAAGGTCGGAGAGACTTGCAAGTAGGCTCTACCCCCACTAAATGGGGTAGCGCGCATCGATCGGTACCATCCTTGAGCTTCTCCGACTTTCGGAAGGGTTAGGGTTAGGGTTAGGGATGAAAGCACATAGGAGAAAGAGATATTCTTGAATAACTTTTTTTGTGAAGGTCGGAGAGACTTGGAAAGTGGTTGCATCTGGACTAATTTGGGTCCTGCGGATCGATTGGTACCATCCCCGAGCTTGTACGACCTTCGGAAGAGGTCGACCGACGAAATTCCCCCAAATCTGAGGAGATATTCTTGAATAACTTTTTTTGTGAAGGTCGGAGAGACTTGCAAGTAGGCTCTACCCCCACTAAATGGGGTTGCGCGCATCGATCAGTACCATCCTTGAGCTTCTCCGACTTTCGGAAGGGTTAGGGTTAGGGTTAGGGATGAAAGCACATAGGAGAAAGAGATATTCTTGAATAACTTTTTTTGTGAAGGTCGGAGAGACTTGGAAAGTGGTTGCATCTGGACTAATTTGGGTCCTGCGGATCGATTGGTACCATCCCCGAGCTTGTACGACCTTCGGAAGAGGTCGACCGACGAAATTCCCCCAAATCTGAGGAGATATTCTTGAATAACTTTTTTTGTGAAGGTCGGAGAGACTTGCAAGTAGGCTCTACCCCCACTAAATGGGGTTGCGCGCATTGATCAGTACCATCCTTGAGCTTCTCCGACTTTCGGAAGGGTTAGGGTTAGGGTTAGGGATGAAAGCACATAGGAGAAAGAGATATTCTTGAATAACTTTTTTTGTGAAGGTCGGAGAGACTTGGAAAGTGGTTGCATCTGGACTAATTTGGGTCCTGCGGATCGATTGGTACCATCCCCGAGCTTGTACGACCTTCGGAAGAGGTCGACCGACGAAATTCCCCCAAATCTGAGGAGATATTCTTGAATAACTTTTTTTGTGAAGGTCGGAGAGACTTGCAAGTAGGCTCTACCCCCACTAAATGGGGTTGCGCGCATCGATCAGTACCATCCTTGAGCTTCTCCGACTTTCGGAAGGGTTAGGGTTAGGGTTAGGGATGAAAGCACATAGGAGAAAGAGATATTCTTGAATAACTTTTTTTGTGAAGGTCGGAGAGACTTGCAAGTAGGCTCTACCCCCACTAAATGGGGTAGCGCGCATCGATCGGTACCATCCTTGAGCTTCTCCGACTTTCGGAAGGGTTAGGGTTAGGGTTAGGGATGAAAGCACATAGGAGAAAGAGATATTCTTGAATAACTTTTTTTGTGAAGGTCGGAGAGACTTGCAAGTAGGCTCTACCCCCACTAAATGGGGTAGCGCACATCGATCGGTACCATCCTTGAGCTTCTCCGACTTTCGGAAGGGTTAGGGTTAGGGTTAGGGATGAAAGCACATAGGAGAAAGAGATATTCTTGAATAACTTTTTTTGTGAAGGTCGGAGAGACTTGCAAGTAGGCTCTACCCCCACTAAATGGGGTAGCGCGCATCGATCGGTACCATCCTTGAGCTTCTCCGACTTTCGGAAGGGTTAGGGTTAGGGTTAGGGATGAAAGCACATAGGAGAAAGAGATATTCTTGAATAACTTTTTTTGTGAAGGTCGGAGAGACTTGCAAGTAGGCTTTACCCCCACTAAATGGGGTAGCGCGCATCGATCGGTACCATCCTTGAGCTTCTCCGACTTTCGGAAGGGTTAGGGTTAGGGTTAGGGATGAAAGCACATAGGAGAAAGAGATATTCTTGAATAACTTTTTTTGTGAAGGTCGGAGAGACTTGGAAAGTGGTTGCATCTGGACTAATTTGGGTCCTGCGGATCGATTGGTACCATCCCCGAGCTTGTACGACCTTCGGAAGAGGTCGACCGACGAAATTCCCCCAAATCTGAGGAGATATTCTTGAATAACTTTTTTTGTGAAGGTCGGAGAGACTTGCAAGTAGGCTCTACCCCCACTAAATGGGGTAGCGCGCATCGATCGGTACCATCCTTGAGCTTCTCCGACTTTCGGAAGGGTTAGGGTTAGGGTTAGGGATGAAAGCACATAGGAGAAAGAGATATTCTTGAATAACTTTTTTTGTGAAGGTCGGAGAGACTTGCAAGTAGGCTCTACCCCCACTAAATGGGGTAGCGCGCATCGATCGGTACCATCCTTGAGCTTCTCCGACTTTCGGAAGGGTTAGGGTTAGGGTTAGGGATGAAAGCACATAGGAGAAAGAGATATTCTTGAATAACTTTTTTTGTGAAGGTCGGAGAGACTTGGAAAGTGGTTGCATCTGGACTAATTTGGGTCCTGCAGATCGATTGGTACCATCCCCGAGCTTGTACGACCTTCGGAAGAGGTCGACCGACGAAATTCCCCCAAATCTGAGGAGATATTCTTGAATAACTTTTTTTGTGAAGGTCGGAGAGACTTGCAAGTAGGCTCTACCCCCACTAAATGGGGTTGCGCGCATCGATCAGTACCATCCTTGAGCTTCTCCGACTTTCGGAAGGGTTAGGGTTAGGGTTAGGGATGAAAGCACATAGGAGAAAGAGATATTCTTGAATAACTTTTTTTGTGAAGGTCGGAGAGACTTGGAAAGTGGTTGCATCTGGACTAATTTGGGTCCTGCGGATCGATTGGTACCATCCCCGAGCTTGTACGACCTTCGGAAGAGGTCGACCGACGAAATTCCCCCAAATCTGAGGAGATATTCTTGAATAACTTTTTTTGTGAAGGTCGGAGAGACTTGCAAGTAGGCTCTACCCCCACTAAATGGGGTTGCGCGCATTGATCAGTACCATCCTTGAGCTTCTCCGACTTTCGGAAGGGTTAGGGTTAGGGTTAGGGATGAAAGCACATAGGAGAAAGAGATATTCTTGAATAACTTTTTTTGTGAAGGTCGGAGAGACTTGCAAGTAGGCTCTACCCCCACTAAATGGGGTAGCGCGCATCGATCGGTACCATCCTTGAGCTTCTCCGACTTTCGGAAGGGTTAGGGTTAGGGTTAGGGATGAAAGCACATAGGAGAAAGAGATATTCTTGAATAACTTTTTTTGTGAAGGTCGGAGAGACTTGCAAGTAGGCTCTACCCCCACTAAATGGGGTAGCGCACATCGATCGGTACCATCCTTGAGCTTCTCCGACTTTCGGAAGGGTTAGGGTTAGGGTTAGGGATGAAAGCACATAGGAGAAAGAGATATTCTTGAATAACTTTTTTTGTGAAGGTCGGAGAGACTTGCAAGTAGGCTCTACCCCCACTAAATGGGGTAGCGCGCATCGATCGGTACCATCCTTGAGCTTGTCCGACTTTCGGAAGGGTTAGGGTTAGGGTTAGGGATGAAAGCACATAGGAGAAAGAGATATTCTTGAATAACTTTTTTTGTGAAGGTCGGAGAGACTTGAAAAGTGGTTGCATCTGGACTAATTTGGGTCCTGCGGATCGATTGGTACCATCCCCGAGCTTGTACGACCTTCGGAAGAGGTCGACCGACGAAATTCCCCCAAATCTGAGGAGATATTCTTGAATAACTTTTTTTGTGAAGGTCGGAGAGACTTGCAAGTAGGCTCTACCCCCACTAAATGGGGTTGCGCGCATCGATCAGTACCATCCTTGAGCTTCTCCGACTTTCGGAAGGGTTAGGGTTAGGGTTAGGGATGAAAGCACATAGGAGAAAGAGATATTCTTGAATAACTTTTTTTGTGAAGGTCGGAGAGACTTGCAAGTAGGCTCTACCCCCACTAAATGGGGTAGCGCGCATCGATCGGTACCATCCTTGAGCTTCTCCGACTTTCGGAAGGGTTAGGGTTAGGGTTAGGGATGAAAGCACATAGGAGAAAGAGATATTCTTGAATAACTTTTTTTGTGAAGGTCGGAGAGACTTGCAAGTAGGCTCTACCCCCACTAAATGGGGTAGCGCGCATCGATCGGTACCATCCTTGAGCTTCTCCGACTTTCGGAAGGGTTAGGGTTAGGGTTAGGGATGAAAGCACATAGGAGAAAGAGATATTCTTGAATAACTTTTTTTGTGAAGGTCGGAGAGACTTGCAAGTAGGCTCTACCCCCACTAAATGGGGTAGCGCGCATCGATCGGTACCATCCTTGAGCTTGTCCGACTTTCGGAAGGGTTAGGGTTAGGGTTAGGGATGAAAGCACATAGGAGAAAGAGATATTCTTGAATAACTTTTTTTGTGAAGGTCGGAGAGACTTGAAAAGTGGTTGCATCTGGACTAATTTGGGTCCTGCGGATCGATTGGTACCATCCCCGAGCTTGTACGACCTTCGGAAGAGGTCGACCGACGAAATTCCCCCAAATCTGAGGAGATATTCTTGAATAACTTTTTTTGTGAAGGTCGGAGAGACTTGCAAGTAGGCTCTACCCCCACTAAATGGGGTTGCGCGCATCGATCAGTACCATCCTTGAGCTTCTCCGACTTTCGGAAGGGTTAGGGTTAGGGTTAGGGATGAAAGCACATAGGAGAAAGAGATATTCTTGAATAACTTTTTTTGTGAAGGTCGGAGAGACTTGCAAGTAGGCTCTACCCCCACTAAATGGGGTAGCGCGCATCGATCGGTACCATCCTTGAGCTTCTCCGACTTTCGGAAGGGTTAGGGTTAGGGTTAGGGATGAAAGCACATAGGAGAAAGAGATATTCTTGAATAACTTTTTTTGTGAAGGTCGGAGAGACTTGCAAGTAGGCTCTACCCCCACTAAATGGGGTAGCGCGCATCGATCGGTACCATCCTTGAGCTTCTCCGACTTTCGGAAGGGTTAGGGTTAGGGTTAGGGATGAAAGCACATAGGAGAAAGAGATATTCTTGAATAACTTTTTTTGTGAAGGTCGGAGAGACTTGGAAAGTGGTTGCATCTGGACTAATTTGGGTCCTGCAGATCGATTGGTACCATCCCCGAGCTTGTACGACCTTCGGAAGAGGTCGACCGACGAAATTCCCCCAAATCTGAGGAGATATTCTTGAATAACTTTTTTTGTGAAGGTCGGAGAGACTTGCAAGTAGGCTCTACCCCCACTAAATGGGGTTGCGCGCATCGATCAGTACCATCCTTGAGCTTCTCCGACTTTCGGAAGGGTTAGGGTTAGGGTTAGGGATGAAAGCACATAGGAGAAAGAGATATTCTTGAATAACTTTTTTTGTGAAGGTCGGAGAGACTTGGAAAGTGGTTGCATCTGGACTAATTTGGGTCCTGCGGATCGATTGGTACCATCCCCGAGCTTGTACGACCTTCGGAAGAGGTCGACCGACGAAATTCCCCCAAATCTGAGGAGATATTCTTGAATAACTTTTTTTGTGAAGGTCGGAGAGACTTGCAAGTAGGCTCTACCCCCACTAAATGGGGTTGCGCGCATTGATCAGTACCATCCTTGAGCTTCTCCGACTTTCGGAAGGGTTAGGGTTAGGGTTAGGGATGAAAGCACATAGGAGAAAGAGATATTCTTGAATAACTTTTTTTGTGAAGGTCGGAGAGACTTGCAAGTAGGCTCTACCCCCACTAAATGGGGTAGCGCGCATCGATCGGTACCATCCTTGAGCTTCTCCGACTTTCGGAAGGGTTAGGGTTAGGGTTAGGGATGAAAGCACATAGGAGAAAGAGATATTCTTGAATAACTTTTTTTGTGAAGGTCGGAGAGACTTGCAAGTAGGCTCTACCCCCACTAAATGGGGTAGCGCGCATCGATCGGTACCATCCTTGAGCTTCTCCGACTTTCGGAAGGGTTAGGGTTAGGGTTAGGGATGAAAGCACATAGGAGAAAGAGATATTCTTGAATAACTTTTTTTGTGAAGGTCGGAGAGACTTGCAAGTAGGCTCTACCCCCACTAAATGGGGTAGCGCGCATCGATCGGTACCATCCTTGAGCTTCTCCGACATTCGGAAGGGTTAGGGTTAGGGTTAGGGATGAAAGCACATAGGAGAAAGAGATATTCTTGAATAACTTTTTTTGTGAAGGTCAGAGAGACTTGAAAAGTGGTTGCATCTGGACTAATTTGGGTCCTGCGGATCGATTGGTACCATCCCCGAGCTTGTACGACCTTCGGAAGAGGTCGACCGACGAAATTCCCCCAAATCTGAGGAGATATTCTTGAATAACTTTTTTTGTGAAGGTCGGAGAGACTTGCAAGTAGGCTCTACCCCCACTAAATGGGGTAGCGCGCATCGATCGGTACCATCCTTGAGCTTCTCCGACTTTCGGAAGGGTTAGGGTTAGGGTTAGGGATGAAAGCACATAGGAGAAAGAGATATTCTTGAATAACTTTTTTTGTGAAGGTCGGAGAGACTTGGACAGTGGTTGCATCTGGACTAATTTGGGTCCTGCGGATCGATTGGTACCATCCCCGAGCTTGTACGACCTTCGGAAGAGGTCGACCGACGAAATTCCCCCAAATCTGAGGAGATATTCTTGAATAACTTTTTTTGTGAAGGTCGGAGAGACTTGCAAGTAGGCTCTACCCCCACTAAATGGGGTTGCGCGCATCGATCAGTACCATCCTTGAGCTTCTCCGACTTTCGGAAGGGTTAGGGTTAGGGTTAGGGATGAAAGCACATAGGAGAAAGAGATATTCTTGAATAACTTTTTTTGTGAAGGTCGGAGAGACTTGCAAGTAGGCTCTACCCCCACTAAATGGGGTAGCGCGCATCGATCGGTACCATCCTTGAGCTTCTCCGACTTTCGGAAGGGTTAGGGTTAGGGTTAGGGATGAAAGCACATAGGAGAAAGAGATATTCTTGAATAACTTTTTTTGTGAAGGTCGGAGAGACTTGCAAGTAGGCTCTACCCCCACTAAATGGGGTAGCGCGCATCGATCGGTACCATCCTTGAGCTTCTCCGACTTTCGGAAGGGTTAGGGTTAGGGTTAGGGATGAAAGCACATAGGAGAAAGAGATATTCTTGAATAACTTTTTTTGTGAAGGTCGGAGAGACTTGGAAAGTGGTTGCATCTGGACTAATTTGGGTCCTGCAGATCGATTGGTACCATCCCCGAGCTTGTACGACCTTCGGAAGAGGTCGACCGACGAAATTCCCCCAAATCTGAGGAGATATTCTTGAATAACTTTTTTTGTGAAGGTCGGAGAGACTTGCAAGTAGGCTCTACCCCCACTAAATGGGGTTGCGCGCATCGATCAGTACCATCCTTGAGCTTCTCCGACTTTCGGAAGGGTTAGGGTTAGGGTTAGGGATGAAAGCACATAGGAGAAAGAGATATTCTTGAATAACTTTTTTTGTGAAGGTCGGAGAGACTTGGAAAGTGGTTGCATCTGGACTAATTTGGGTCCTGCGGATCGATTGGTACCATCCCCGAGCTTGTACGACCTTCGGAAGAGGTCGACCGACGAAATTCCCCCAAATCTGAGGAGATATTCTTGAATAACTTTTTTTGTGAAGGTCGGAGAGACTTGCAAGTAGGCTCTACCCCCACTAAATGGGGTTGCGCGCATTGATCAGTACCATCCTTGAGCTTCTCCGACTTTCGGAAGGGTTAGGGTTAGGGTTAGGGATGAAAGCACATAGGAGAAAGAGATATTCTTGAATAACTTTTTTTGTGAAGGTCGGAGAGACTTGCAAGTAGGCTCTAGCCCCACTAAATGGGGTAGCGCGCATCGATCGGTACCATCCTTGAGCTTCTCCGACTTTCGGAAGGGTTAGGGTTAGGGTTAGGGATGAAAGCACATAGGAGAAAGAGATATTCTTGAATAACTTTTTTTGTGAAGGTCGGAGAGACTTGCAAGTAGGCTCTACCCCCACTAAATGGGGTAGCGCGCATCGATCGGTACCATCCTTGAGCTTCTCCGACTTTCGGAAGGGTTAGGGTTAGGGTTAGGGATGAAAGCACATAGGAGAAAGAGATATTCTTGAATAACTTTTTTTGTGAAGGTCGGAGAGACTTGCAAGTAGGCTCTACCCCCACTAAATGGGGTAGCGCGCATCGATCGGTACCATCCTTGAGCTTCTCCGACTTTCGGAAGGGTTAGGGTTAGGGTTAGGGATGAAAGCACATAGGAGAAAGAGATATTCTTGAATAACTTTTTTTGTGAAGGTCGGAGAGACTTGAAAAGTGGTTGCATCTGGACTAATTTGGGTCCTGCGGATCGATTGGTACCATCCCCGAGCTTGTACGACCTTCGGAAGAGGTCGACCGACGAAATTCCCCCAAATCTGAGGAGATATTCTTGAATAACTTTTTTTGTGAAGGTCGGAGAGACTTGCAAGTAGGCTCTACCCCCACTAAATGGGGTAGCGCGCATCGATCGGTACCATCCTTGAGCTTCTCCGACTTTCGGAAGGGTTAGGGTTAGGGTTAGGGATGAAAGCACATAGGAGAAAGAGATATTCTTGAATAACTTTTTTTGTGAAGGTCGGAGAGACTTGAAAAGTGGTTGCATCTGGACTAATTTGGGTCCTGCGGATCGATTGGTACCATCCCCGAGCTTGTACGACCTTCGGAAGAGGTCGACCGACGAAATTCCCCCAAATCTGAGGAGATATTCTTGAATAACTTTTTTTGTGAAGGTCGGAGAGACTTGCAAGTAGGCTCTACCCCCACTAAATGGGGTAGCGCGCATCGATCGGTACCATCCTTGAGCTTCTCCGACTTTCGGAAGGGTTAGGGTTAGGGTTAGGGATGAAAGCACATAGGTGAAAGAGATATTCTTGAATAACTTTTTTTGTGAAGGTCGGAGAGACTTGGAAAGTGGTTGCATCTGGACTAATTTGGGTCCTGCGGATCGATTGGTACCATCCCCGAGCTTGTACGACCTTCGAAAGAGGTCGACCGACGAAATTCCCCCAAATCTGAGGAGATATTCTTGAATAACTTTTTTTGTGAAGGTCGGAGAGACTTGCAAGTAGGCTCTACCCCCACTAAATGGGGTAGCGCGCATCGATCGGTACCATCCTTGAGCTTCTCCGACTTTCGGAAGGGTTAGGGTTAGGGATGAAAGCACATAGGAGAAAGAGATATTCTTGAATAACTTTTTTTGTGAAGGTCGGAGAGACTTGGAAAGTGGTTGCATCTGGACTAATTTGGGTCCTGCGGATCGATTGGTACCATCCCCGAGCTTGTACGACCTTCGGAAGAGGTCGACCGACGAAATTCCCCCAAATCTGAGGAGATATTCTTGAATAACTTTTTTTGTGAAGGTCGGAGAGACTTGCAAGTAGGCTCTACCCCCACTAAATGGGGTTGCGCGCATCGATCGGTACCATCCTTGAGCTTCTCCGACTTTTGGAAGGGTTAGGGTTAGGGTTAGGGATGAAAGCACATAGGAGAAAGAGATATTCTTGAATAACTTTTTTTGTGAAGGTCGGAGAGACTTGCAAGTAGGCTCTACCCCCACTAAATGGGGTTGCGCGCATCGATCGGTACCATCCTTGAGCTTCTCCGACTTTCGGAAGGGTTAGGGTTAGGGTTAGGGATGAAAGCACATAGGAGAAAGAGATATTCTTGAATAACTTTTTTTGTGAAGGTCGGAGAGACTTGCAAGTAGGCTCTACCCCCACTAAATGGGGTAGCGCGCATCGATCGGTACCATCTTTGAGCTTCTCCGACTTTCGGAAGGGTTAGGGTTAGGGTTAGGGATGAAAGCACATAGGAGAAAGAGATATTCTTGAATAACTTTTTTTGTGAAGGTCGGAGAGACTTGGAAAGTGGTTGCATCTGGACTAATTTGGGTCCTGCGGATCGATTGGTACCATCCCCGAGCTTGTACGACCTTCGGAAGAGGTCGACCGACGAAATTCCCCCAAATCTGAGGAGATATTCTTGAATAACTTTTTTTGTGAAGGTCGGAGAGACTTGCAAGTAGGCTCTACCCCCACTAAATGGGGTTGCGCGCATCGATCAGTACCATCTTTGAGCTTCTCCGACTTTCGGAAGGGTTAGGGTTAGGGTTAGGGATGAAAGCACATAGGAGAAAGAGATATTCTTGAATAACTTTTTTTGTGAAGGTCGGAGAGACTTGGAAAGTGGTTGCATCTGGACTAATTTGGGTCCTGCGGATCGATTGGTACCATCCCCGAGCTTGTACGACCTTCGGAAGAGGTCGACCGACGAAATTCCCCCAAATCTGAGGAGATATTCTTGAATAACTTTTTTTGTGAAGGTCGGAGAGACTTGCAAGTAGGCTCTACCCCCACTAAATGGGGTTGCGCGCATCGATCAGTACCATATTTGAGCTTCTCCGACTTTCGGAAGGGTTAGGGTTAGGGTTAGGGATGAAAGCACATAGGAGAAAGAGATATTCTTGAATAACTTTTTTTGTGAAGGTCGGAGAGACTTGCAAGTAGGCTCTACCCCCACTAAATGGGGTAGCGCGCATCGATCGGTACCATCCTTGAGCTTCTCCGACTTTCGGAAGGGTTAGGGTTAGGGTTAGGGATGAAAGCACATAGGAGAAAGAGATATTCTTGAATAACTTTTTTTGTGAAGGTCGGAAAGACTTGCAAGTAGGCTCTACCCCCACTAAATGGGGTAGCGCGCATCGATCGGTACCATCCTTGAGCTTCTCCGACTTTTGGAAGGGTTAGGGTTAGGGTTAGGGATGAAAGCACATAGGAGAAAGAGATATTCTTGAATAACTTTTTTTGTGAAGGTCGGGGAGACTTGCAAGTAGGCTCTACCCCCACTAAATGGGGTAGCGCGCATCGATCGGTACCATCCTTGAGCTTCTCCGACTTTCGGAAGGGTTAGGGTTAGGGTTAGGGATGAAAGCACATAGGAGAAAGAGATATTCTTGAATAACTTTTTTTGTGAAGGTCGGAGAGACTTGGAAAGTGGTTGCATCTGGACTAATTTGGGTCCTGCGGATCGATTGGTACCATCCCCGAGCTTGTACGACCTTCGGAAGAGGTCGACCGACGAAATTCCCCCAAATCTGAGGAGATATTCTTGAATAACTTTTTTTGTGAAGGTCGGAGAGACTTGCAAGTAGGCTCTACCCCCACTAAATGGGGTTGCGCGCATCGATCGGTACCATCCTTGAGCTTCTCCGACTTTCGGAAGGGTTAGGGTTAGGGTTAGGGATGAAAGCACATAGGAGAAAGAGATATTCTTGAATAACATTTTTTGTGAAGGTCGGAGAGACTTGCAAGTAGGCTCTACCCCCACTAAATGGGGTAGCGCGCATCGATCGGTACCATCCTTGAGCTTCTCCGACTTTCGGAAGGGTTAGGGTTAGGGTTAGGGATGAAAGCACATAGGAGAAAGAGATATTCTTGAATAACTTTTTTTGTGAAGGTCGGAGAGACTTGCAAGTAGGCTCTACCCCCACTAAATGGGGTTGCGCGCATCGATCAGTACCATCCTTGAGCTTCTCCGACTTTCGGAAGGGTTAGGGTTAGGGTTAGGGATGAAAGCACATAGGAGAAAGAGATATTCTTGAATAACTTTTTTTGTGAAGGTCGGAGAGACTTGGAAAGTGGTTGCATCTGGACTAATTTGGGTCCTGCGGATCGATTGGTACCATCCCCGAGCTTGTACGACCTTCGGAAGAGGTCGACCGACGAAATTCCCCCAAATCTGAGGAGATATTCTTGAATAACTTTTTTTGTGAAGGTCGGAGAGACTTGCAAGTAGGCTCTACCCCCACTAAATGGGGTTGCGCGCATCGATCAGTACCATCCTTGATCTTCTCCGACTTTCGGAAGGGTTAGGGTTAGGGTTAGGGATGAAAGCACATAGGAGAAAGAGATATTCTTGAATAACTTTTTTTGTGAAGGTCGGAGAGACTTGGAAAGTGGTTGCATCTGGACTAATTTGGGTCCTGCGGATCGATTGGTACCATCCCCGAGCTTGTACGACCTTCGGAAGAGGTCGACCGACGAAATTCCCCCAAATCTGAGGAGATATTCTTGAATAACTTTTTTTGTGAAGGTCGGAGAGACTTGCAAGTAGGCTCTACCCCCACTAAATGGGGTTGCGCGCATCGATCAGTACCATCCTTGAGCTTCTCCGACTTTCGGAAGGGTTAGGGTTAGGGTTAGGGATGAAAGCACATAGGAGAAAGAGATATTCTTGAATAACTTTTTTTGTGAAGGTCGGAGAGACTTGCAAGTAGGCTCTACCCCCACTAAATGGGGTAGCGCGCATCGATCGGTACCATCCTTGAGCTTCTCCGACTTTCGGAAGGGTTAGGGTTAGGGTTAGGGATGAAAGCACATAGGAGAAAGAGATATTCTTGAATAACTTTTTTTGTGAAGGTCGGAGAGACTTGCAAGTAGGCTCTACCCCCACTAAATGGGGTAGCGCACATCGATCGGTACCATCCTTGAGCTTCTCCGACTTTCGGAAGGGTTAGGGTTAGGGTTAGGGATGAAAGCACATAGGAGAAAGAGATATTCTTGAATAACTTTTTTTGTGAAGGTCGGAGAGACTTGCAAGTAGGCTCTACCCCCACTAAATGGGGTAGCGCGCATCGATCGGTACCATCCTTGAGCTTCTCCGACTTTCGGAAGGGTTAGGGTTAGGGTTAGGGATGAAAGCACATAGGAGAAAGAGATATTCTTGAATAACTTTTTTTGTGAAGGTCGGAGAGACTTGCAAGTAGGCTTTACCCCCACTAAATGGGGTAGCGCGCATCGATCGGTACCATCCTTGAGCTTCTCCGACTTTCGGAAGGGTTAGGGTTAGGGTTAGGGATGAAAGCACATAGGAGAAAGAGATATTCTTGAATAACTTTTTTTGTGAAGGTCGGAGAGACTTGGAAAGTGGTTGCATCTGGACTAATTTGGGTCCTGCGGATCGATTGGTACCATCCCCGAGCTTGTACGACCTTCGGAAGAGGTCGACCGACGAAATTCCCCCAAATCTGAGGAGATATTCTTGAATAACTTTTTTTGTGAAGGTCGGAGAGACTTGCAAGTAGGCTCTACCCCCACTAAATGGGGTAGCGCGCATCGATCGGTACCATCCTTGAGCTTCTCCGACTTTCGGAAGGGTTAGGGTTAGGGTTAGGGATGAAAGCACATAGGAGAAAGAGATATTCTTGAATAACTTTTTTTGTGAAGGTCGGAGAGACTTGGAAAGTGGTTGCATCTGGACTAATTTGGGTCCTGCAGATCGATTGGTACCATCCCCGAGCTTGTACGACCTTCGGAAGAGGTCGACCGACGAAATTCCCCCAAATCTGAGGAGATATTCTTGAATAACTTTTTTTGTGAAGGTCGGAGAGACTTGCAAGTAGGCTCTACCCCCACTAAATGGGGTTGCGCGCATCGATCAGTACCATCCTTGAGCTTCTCCGACTTTCGGAAGGGTTAGGGTTAGGGTTAGGGATGAAAGCACATAGGAGAAAGAGATATTCTTGAATAACTTTTTTTGTGAAGGTCGGAGAGACTTGGAAAGTGGTTGCATCTGGACTAATTTGGGTCCTGCGGATCGATTGGTACCATCCCCGAGCTTGTACGACCTTCGGAAGAGGTCGACCGACGAAATTCCCCCAAATCTGAGGAGATATTCTTGAATAACTTTTTTTGTGAAGGTCGGAGAGACTTGCAAGTAGGCTCTACCCCCACTAAATGGGGTTGCGCGCATTGATCAGTACCATCCTTGAGCTTCTCCGACTTTCGGAAGGGTTAGGGTTAGGGTTAGGGATGAAAGCACATAGGAGAAAGAGATATTCTTGAATAACTTTTTTTGTGAAGGTCGGAGAGACTTGCAAGTAGGCTCTACCCCCACTAAATGGGGTAGCGCGCATCGATCGGTACCATCCTTGAGCTTCTCCGACTTTCGGAAGGGTTAGGGTTAGGGTTAGGGATGAAAGCACATAGGAGAAAGAGATATTCTTGAATAACTTTTTTTGTGAAGGTCGGAGAGACTTGCAAGTAGGCTCTACCCCCACTAAATGGGGTAGCGCGCATCGATCGGTACCATCCTTGAGCTTCTCCGACTTTCGGAAGGGTTAGGGTTAGGGTTAGGGATGAAAGCACATAGGAGAAAGAGATATTCTTGAATAACTTTTTTTGTGAAGGTCGGAGAGACTTGCAAGTAGGCTCTACCCCCACTAAATGGGGTAGCGCGCATCGATCGGTACCATCCTTGAGCTTCTCCGACTTTCGGAAGGGTTAGGGTTAGGGTTAGGGATGAAAGCACATAGGAGAAAGAGATATTCTTGAATAACTTTTTTTGTGAAGGTCGGAGAGACTTGAAAAGTGGTTGCATCTGGACTAATTTGGGTCCTGCGGATCGATTGGTACCATCCCCGAGCTTGTACGACCTTCGGAAGAGGTCGACCGACGAAATTCCCCCAAATCTGAGGAGATATTCTTGAATAACTTTTTTTGTGAAGGTCGGAGAGACTTGCAAGTAGGCTCTACCCCCACTAAATGGGGTAGCGCGCATCGATCGGTACCATCCTTGAGCTTCTCCGACTTTCGGAAGGGTTAGGGTTAGGGTTAGGGATGAAAGCACATAGGAGAAAGAGATATTCTTGAATAACTTTTTTTGTGAAGGTCGGAGAGACTTGAAAAGTGGTTGCATCTGGACTAATTTGGGTCCTGCGGATCGATTGGTACCATCCCCGAGCTTGTACGACCTTCGAAAGAGGTCGACCGACGAAATTCCCCCAAATCTGAGGAGATATTCTTGAATAACTTTTTTTGTGAAGGTCGGAGAGACTTGCAAGTAGGCTCTACCCCCACTAAATGGGGTTGCGCGCATCGATCAGTACCATCCTTGAGCTTCTCCGACTTTCGGAAGGGTTAGGGTTAGGGTTAGGGATGAAAGCACATAGGAGAAAGAGATATTCTTGAATAACTTTTTTTGTGAAGGTCGGAGAGACTTGCAAGTAGGCTTTACCCCCACTAAATGGGGTAGCGCGCATCGATCGGTACTATCCTTGAGCTTCTCCGACTTTCGGAAGGGTTAGGGTTAGGGTTAGGGATGAAAGCACATAGGAGAAAGAGATATTCTTGAATAACTTTTTTTGTGAAGGTCGGAGAGACTTGGAAAGTGGTTGCATCTGGACTAATTTGGGTCCTGCGGATCGATTGGTACCATCCCCGAGCTTGTACGACCTTCGGAAGGGTTAGGGTTAGGGTTAGGGATGAAAGCACATAGGAGAAAGAGATATTCTTGAATAACTTTTTTTGTGAAGGTCGGAGAGACTTGCAAGTAGGCTCTACCCCCACTAAATGGGGTAGCGCGCATCGATCGGTACCATCCTTGAGCTTCTCCGACTTTCGGAAGGGTTAGGGTTAGGGTTAGGGATGAAAGCACATAGGAGAAAGAGATATTCTTGAATAACTTTTTTTGTGAAGGTCGGAGAGACTTGCAAGTAGGCTCTACCCCCACTAAATGGGGTAGCGCGCATCGATCGGTACCATCCTTGAGCTTCTCCGACTTTCGGAAGGGTTAGGGTTAGGGTTAGGGATGAAAGCACATAGGAGAAAGAGATATTCTTGAATAACTTTTTTTGTGAAGGTCGGAGAGACTTGCAAGTAGGCTTTACCCCCACTAAATGGGGTAGCGCGCATCGATCGGTACCATCCTTGAGCTTCTCCGACTTTCGGAAGGGTTAGGGTTAGGGTTAGGGATGAAAGCACATAGGAGAAAGAGATATTCTTGAATAACTTTTTTTGTGAAGGTCGGAGAGACTTGGAAAGTGGTTGCATCTGGACTAATTTGGGTCCTGCGGATCGATTGGTACCATCCCCGAGCTTGTACGACCTTCGGAAGAGGTCGACCGACGAAATTCCCCCAAATCTGAGGAGATATTCTTGAATAACTTTTTTTGTGAAGGTCGGAGAGACTTGCAAGTAGGCTCTACCCCCACTAAATGGGGTAGCGCGCATCGATCGGTACCATCCTTGAGCTTCTCCGACTTTCGGAAGGGTTAGGGTTAGGGTTAGGGATGAAAGCACATAGGAGAAAGAGATATTCTTGAATAACTTTTTTTGTGAAGGTCGGAGAGACTTGAAAAGTGGTTGCATCTGGACTAATTTGGGTCCTGCGGATCGATTGGTACCATCCCCGAGCTTGTACGACCTTCGGAAGAGGTCGACCGACGAAATTCCCCCAAATCTGAGGAGATATTCTTGAATAACTTTTTTTGTGAAGGTCGGAGAGACTTGCAAGTAGGCTCTACCCCCACTAAATGGGGTTGCGCGCATCGATCAGTACCATCCTTGAGCTTCTCCGACTTTCGGAAGGGTTAGGGTTAGGGTTAGGGATGAAAGCACATAGGAGAAAGAGATATTCTTGAATAACTTTTTTTGTGAAGGTCGGAGAGACTTGCAAGTAGGCTTTACCCCCACTAAATGGGGTAGCGCGCATCGATCGGTACTATCCTTGAGCTTCTCCGACTTTCGGAAGGGTTAGGGTTAGGGTTAGGGATGAAAGCACATAGGAGAAAGAGATATTCTTGAATAACTTTTTTTGTGAAGGTCGGAGAGACTTGGAAAGTGGTTGCATCTGGACTAATTTGGGTCCTGCGGATCGATTGGTACCATCCCCGAGCTTGTACGACCTTCGGAAGGGTTAGGGTTAGGGTTAGGGATGAAAGCACATAGGAGAAAGAGATATTCTTGAATAACTTTTTTTGTGAAGGTCGGAGAGACTTGCAAGTAGGCTCTACCCCCACTAAATGGGGTAGCGCGCATCGATCGGTACCATCCTTGAGCTTCTCCGACTTTCGGAAGGGTTAGGGTTAGGGTTAGGGATGAAAGCACATAGGAGAAAGAGATATTCTTGAATAACTTTTTTTGTGAAGGTCGGAGAGACTTGCAAGTAGGCTCTACCCCCACTAAATGGGGTAGCGCGCATCGATCGGTACCATCCTTGAGCTTCTCCGACTTTCGGAAGGGTTAGGGTTAGGGTTAGGGATGAAAGCACATAGGAGAAAGAGATATTCTTGAATAACTTTTTTTGTGAAGGTCGGAGAGACTTGCAAGTAGGCTTTACCCCCACTAAATGGGGTAGCGCGCATCGATCGGTACCATCCTTGAGCTTCTCCGACTTTCGGAAGGGTTAGGGTTAGGGTTAGGGATGAAAGCACATAGGAGAAAGAGATATTCTTGAATAACTTTTTTTGTGAAGGTCGGAGAGACTTGGAAAGTGGTTGCATCTGGACTAATTTGGGTCCTGCGGATCGATTGGTACCATCCCCGAGCTTGTACGACCTTCGGAAGAGGTCGACCGACGAAATTCCCCCAAATCTGAGGAGATATTCTTGAATAACTTTTTTTGTGAAGGTCGGAGAGACTTGCAAGTAGGCTCTACCCCCACTAAATGGGGTAGCGCGCATCGATCGGTACCATCCTTGAGCTTCTCCGACTTTCGGAAGGGTTAGGGTTAGGGTTAGGGATGAAAGCACATAGGAGAAAGAGATATTCTTGAATAACTTTTTTTGTGAAGGTCGGAGAGACTTGGAAAGTGGTTGCATCTGGACTAATTTGGGTCCTGCAGATCGATTGGTACCATCCCCGAGCTTGTACGACCTTCGGAAGAGGTCGACCGACGAAATTCCCCCAAATCTGAGGAGATATTCTTGAATAACTTTTTTTGTGAAGGTCGGAGAGACTTGCAAGTAGGCTCTACCCCCACTAAATGGGGTTGCGCGCATCGATCAGTACCATCCTTGAGCTTCTCCGACTTTCGGAAGGGTTAGGGTTAGGGTTAGGGATGAAAGCACATAGGAGAAAGAGATATTCTTGAATAACTTTTTTTGTGAAGGTCGGAGAGACTTGGAAAGTGGTTGCATCTGGACTAATTTGGGTCCTGCGGATCGATTGGTACCATCCCCGAGCTTGTACGACCTTCGGAAGAGGTCGACCGACGAAATTCCCCCAAATCTGAGGAGATATTCTTGAATAACTTTTTTTGTGAAGGTCGGAGAGACTTTCAAGTAGGCTCTACCCCCACTAAATGGGGTTGCGCGCATTGATCAGTACCATCCTTGAGCTTCTCCGACTTTCGGAAGGGTTAGGGTTAGGGTTAGGGATGAAAGCACATAGGAGAAAGAGATATTCTTGAATAACTTTTTTTGTGAAGGTCGGAGAGACTTGCAAGTAGGCTCTACCCCCACTAAATGGGGTAGCGCGCATCGATCGGTACCATCCTTGAGCTTCTCCGACTTTCGGAAGGGTTAGGGTTAGGGTTAGGGATGAAAGCACATAGGAGAAAGAGATATTCTTGAATAACTTTTTTTGTGAAGGTCGGAGAGACTTGCAAGTAGGCTCTACCCCCACTAAATGGGGTAGCGCGCATCGATCGGTACCATCCTTGAGCTTCTCCGACTTTCGGAAGGGTTAGGGTTAGGGATGAAAGCACATAGGAGAAAGAGATATTCTTGAATAACTTTTTTTGTGAAGGTCGGAGAGACTTGCAAGTAGGCTCTACCCCCACTAAATGGGGTAGCGCGCATCGATCGGTACCATCCTTGAGCTTCTCCGACTTTCGGAAGGGTTAGGGTTAGGGTTAGGGATGAAAGCACATAGGAGAAAGAGATATTCTTGAATAACTTTTTTTGTGAAGGTCGGAGAGACTTGAAAAGTGGTTGCATCTGGACTAATTTGGGTCCTGCGGATCGATTGGTACCATCCCCGAGCTTGTACGACCTTCGGAAGAGGTCGACCGACGAAATTCCCCCAAATCTGAGGAGATATTCTTGAATAACTTTTTTTGTGAAGGTCGGAGAGACTTGCAAGTAGGCTCTACCCCCACTAAATGGGGTAGCGCGCATCGATCGGTACCATCCTTGAGCTTCTCCGACTTTCGGAAGGGTTAGGGTTAGGGTTAGGGATGAAAGCACATAGGAGAAAGAGATATTCTTGAATAACTTTTTTTGTGAAGGTCGGAGAGACTTGAAAAGTGGTTGCATCTGGACTAATTTGGGTCCTGCGGATCGATTGGTACCATCCCCGAGCTTGTACGACCTTCGGAAGAGGTCGACCGACGAAATTCCCCCAAATCTGAGGAGATATTCTTGAATAACTTTTTTTGTGAAGGTCGGAGAGACTTGCAAGTAGGCTCTACCCCCACTAAATGGGGTAGCGCGCATCGATCGGTACCATCCTTGAGCTTCTCCGACTTTCGGAAGGGTTAGGGTTAGGGTTAGGGATGAAAGCACATAGGAGAAAGAGATATTCTTGAATAACTTTTTTTGTGAAGGTCGGAGAGACTTGGAAAGTGGTTGCATCTGGACTAATTTGGGTCCTGCGGATCGATTGGTACCATCCCCGAGCTTGTACGACCTTCGAAAGAGGTCGACCGACGAAATTCCCCCAAATCTGAGGAGATATTCTTGAATAACTTTTTTTGTGAAGGTCGGAGAGACTTGCAAGTAGGCTCTACCCCCACTAAATGGGGTAGCGCGCATCGATCGGTACCATCCTTGAGCTTCTCCGACTTTCGGAAGGGTTAGGGTTAGGGATGAAAGCACATAGGAGAAAGAGATATTCTTGAATAACTTTTTTTGTGAAGGTCGGAGAGACTTGGAAAGTGGTTGCATCTGGACTAATTTGGGTCCTGCGGATCGATTGGTACCATCCCCGAGCTTGTACGACCTTCGGAAGAGGTCGACCGACGAAATTCCCCCAAATCTGAGGAGATATTCTTGAATAACTTTTTTTGTGAAGGTCGGAGAGACTTGCAAGTAGGCTCTACCCCCACTAAATGGGGTTGCGCGCATCGATCGGTACCATCCTTGAGCTTCTCCGACTTTTGGAAGGGTTAGGGTTAGGGTTAGGGATGAAAGCACATAGGAGAAAGAGATATTCTTGAATAACTTTTTTTGTGAAGGTCGGAGAGACTTGCAAGTAGGCTCTACCCCCACTAAATGGGGTTGCGCGCATCGATCGGTACCATCCTTGAGCTTCTCCGACTTTCGGAAGGGTTAGGGTTAGGGTTAGGGATGAAAGCACATAGGAGAAAGAGATATTCTTGAATAACTTTTTTTGTGAAGGTCGGAGAGACTTGCAAGTAGGCTCTACCCCCACTAAATGGGGTAGCGCGCATCGATCGGTACCATCTTTGAGCTTCTCCGACTTTCGGAAGGGTTAGGGTTAGGGTTAGGGATGAAAGCACATAGGAGAAAGAGATATTCTTGAATAACTTTTTTTGTGAAGGTCGGAGAGACTTGGAAAGTGGTTGCATCTGGACTAATTTGGGTCCTGCGGATCGATTGGTACCATCCCCGAGCTTGTACGACCTTCGGAAGAGGTCGACCGACGAAATTCCCCCAAATCTGAGGAGATATTCTTGAATAACTTTTTTTGTGAAGGTCGGAGAGACTTGCAAGTAGGCTCTACCCCCACTAAATGGGGTTGCGCGCATCGATCAGTACCATCTTTGAGCTTCTCCGACTTTCGGAAGGGTTAGGGTTAGGGTTAGGGATGAAAGCACATAGGAGAAAGAGATATTCTTGAATAACTTTTTTTGTGAAGGTCGGAGAGACTTGGAAAGTGGTTGCATCTGGACTAATTTGGGTCCTGCGGATCGATTGGTACCATCCCCGAGCTTGTACGACCTTCGGAAGAGGTCGACCGACGAAATTCCCCCAAATCTGAGGAGATATTCTTGAATAACTTTTTTTGTGAAGGTCGGAGAGACTTGCAAGTAGGCTCTACCCCCACTAAATGGGGTTGCGCGCATCGATCAGTACCATATTTGAGCTTCTCCGACTTTCGGAAGGGTTAGGGTTAGGGTTAGGGATGAAAGCACATAGGAGAAAGAGATATTCTTGAATAACTTTTTTTGTGAAGGTCGGAGAGACTTGCAAGTAGGCTCTACCCCCACTAAATGGGGTAGCGCGCATCGATCGGTACCATCCTTGAGCTTCTCCGACTTTCGGAAGGGTTAGGGTTAGGGTTAGGGATGAAAGCACATAGGAGAAAGAGATATTCTTGAATAACTTTTTTTGTGAAGGTCGGAGAGACTTGCAAGTAGGCTCTACCCCCACTAAATGGGGTAGCGCGCATCGATCGGTACCATCCTTGAGCTTCTCCGACTTTTGGAAGGGTTAGGGTTAGGGTTAGGGATGAAAGCACATAGGAGAAAGAGATATTCTTGAATAACTTTTTTTGTGAAGGTCGGGGAGACTTGCAAGTAGGCTCTACCCCCACTAAATGGGGTAGCGCGCATCGATCGGTACCATCCTTGAGCTTCTCCGACTTTCGGAAGGGTTAGGGTTAGGGTTAGGGATGAAAGCACATAGGAGAAAGAGATATTCTTGAATAACTTTTTTTGTGAAGGTCGGAGAGACTTGGAAAGTGGTTGCATCTGGACTAATTTGGGTCCTGCGGATCGATTGGTACCATCCCCGAGCTTGTACGACCTTCGGAAGAGGTCGACCGACGAAATTCCCCCAAATCTGAGGAGATATTCTTGAATAACTTTTTTTGTGAAGGTCGGAGAGACTTGCAAGTAGGCTCTACCCCCACTAAATGGGGTTGCGCGCATCGATCGGTACCATCCTTGAGCTTCTCCGACTTTCGGAAGGGTTAGGGTTAGGGTTAGGGATGAAAGCACATAGGAGAAAGAGATATTCTTGAATAACATTTTTTGTGAAGGTCGGAGAGACTTGCAAGTAGGCTCTACCCCCACTAAATGGGGTAACGCGCATCGATCGGTACCATCCTTGAGCTTCTCCGACTTTCGGAAGGGTTAGGGTTAGGGTTAGGGATGAAAGCACATAGGAGAAAGAGATATTCTTGAATAACTTTTTTTGTGAAGGTCGGAGAGACTTGGAAAGTGGTTGCATCTGGACTAATTTGGGTCCTGCGGATCGATTGGTACCATCCCCGAGCTTGTACGACCTTCGGAAGAGGTCGACCGACGAAATTCCCCCAAATCTGAGGAGATATTCTTGAATAACTTTTTTTGTGAAGGTCGGAGAGACTTGCAAGTAGGCTCTACCCCCACTAAATGGGGTTGCGCGCATCGATCAGTACCATCCTTGAGCTTCTCCGACTTTCGGAAGGGTTAGGGTTAGGGTTAGGGATGAAAGCACATAGGAGAAAGAGATATTCTTGAATAACTTTTTTTGTGAAGGTCGGAGAGACTTGGAAAGTGGTTGCATCTGGACTAATTTGGGTCCTGCGGATCGATTGGTACCATCCCCGAGCTTGTACGACCTTCGGAAGAGGTCGACCGACGAAATTCCCCCAAATCTGAGGAGATATTCTTGAATAACTTTTTTTGTGAAGGTCGGAGAGACTTGCAAGTAGGCTCTACCCCCACTAAATGGGGTTGCGCGCATCGATCAGTACCATCCTTGAGCTTCTCCGACTTTCGGAAGGGTTAGGGTTAGGGTTAGGGATGAAAGCACATAGGAGAAAGAGATATTCTTGAATAACTTTTTTTGTGAAGGTCGGAGAGACTTGGAAAGTGGTTGCATCTGGACTAATTTGGGTCCTGCGGATCGATTGGTACCATCCCCGAGCTTGTACGACCTTCGGAAGAGGTCGACCGACGAAATTCCCCCAAATCTGAGGAGATATTCTTGAATAACTTTTTTTGTGAAGGTCGGAGAGACTTGCAAGTAGGCTCTACCCCCACTAAATGGGGTTGCGCGCATCGATCAGTACCATCCTTGAGCTTCTCCGACTTTCGGAAGGGTTAGGGTTAGGGTTAGGGATGAAAGCACATAGGAGAAAGAGATATTCTTGAATAACTTTTTTTGTGAAGGTCGGAGAGACTTGCAAGTAGGCTCTACCCCCACTAAATGGGGTAGCGCGCATCGATCGGTACCATCCTTGAGCTTCTCCGACTTTCGGAAGGGTTAGGGTTAGGGTTAGGGATGAAAGCACATAGGAGAAAGAGATATTCTTGAATAACTTTTTTTGTGAAGGTCGGAGAGACTTGCAAGTAGGCTCTACCCCCACTAAATGGGGTAGCGCACATCGATCGGTACCATCCTTGAGCTTCTCCGACTTTCGGAAGGGTTAGGGTTAGGGTTAGGGATGAAAGCACATAGGAGAAAGAGATATTCTTGAATAACTTTTTTTGTGAAGGTCGGAGAGACTTGCAAGTAGGCTCTACCCCCACTAAATGGGGTAGCGCGCATCGATCGGTACCATCCTTGAGCTTCTCCGACTTTCGGAAGGGTTAGGGTTAGGGTTAGGGATGAAAGCACATAGGAGAAAGAGATATTCTTGAATAACTTTTTTTGTGAAGGTCGGAGAGACTTGCAAGTAGGCTTTACCCCCACTAAATGGGGTAGCGCGCATCGATCGGTACCATCCTTGAGCTTCTCCGACTTTCGGAAGGGTTAGGGTTAGGGTTAGGGATGAAAGCACATAGGAGAAAGAGATATTCTTGAATAACTTTTTTTGTGAAGGTCGGAGAGACTTGGAAAGTGGTTGCATCTGGACTAATTTGGGTCCTGCGGATCGATTGGTACCATCCCCGAGCTTGTACGACCTTCGGAAGAGGTCGACCGACGAAATTCCCCCAAATCTGAGGAGATATTCTTGAATAACTTTTTTTGTGAAGGTCGGAGAGACTTGCAAGTAGGCTCTACCCCCACTAAATGGGGTAGCGCGCATCGATCGGTACCATCCTTGAGCTTCTCCGACTTTCGGAAGGGTTAGGGTTAGGGTTAGGGATGAAAGCACATAGGAGAAAGAGATATTCTTGAATAACTTTTTTTGTGAAGGTCGGAGAGACTTGCAAGTAGGCTCTACCCCCACTAAATGGGGTAGCGCGCATCGATCGGTACCATCCTTGAGCTTCTCCGACTTTCGGAAGGGTTAGGGTTAGGGTTAGGGATGAAAGCACATAGGAGAAAGAGACATTCTTGAATAACTTTTTTTGTGAAGGTCGGAGAGACTTGGAAAGTGGTTGCATCTGGACTTATTTGGGTCCTGCGGATCGATTGGTACCATCCCCGAGCTTGTACGACCTTCGGAAGAGGTCGACCGACGAAATTCCCCCAAATCTGAGGAGATATTCTTGAATAACTTTTTTTGTGAAGGTCGGAGAGACTTGCAAGTAGGCTCTACCCCCACTAAATGGGGTTGCGCGCATCGATCAGTACCATCCTTGAGCTTCTCCGACTTTCGGAAGGGTTAGGGTTAGGGTTAGGGACTAAAGCACATAGGAGAAAGAGATATTCTTGAATAACTTTTTTTGTGAAGGTCGGAGAGACTTGGAAAGTGGTTGCATCTGGACTAATTTGGGTCCTGCGGATCGATTGGTACCATCCGCGAGCTTGTACGACCTTCGGAAGAGGTCGACCGACGAAATTCCCCCAAATCTGAGGAGATATTCTTGAATAACTTTTTTTGTGAAGGTCGGAGAGACTTGCAAGTAGGCTCTACCCCCACTAAATGGGGTTGCGCGCATTGATCAGTACCATCCTTGAGCTTCTCCGACTTTCGGAAGGGTTAGGGTTAGGGTTAGGGATGAAAGCACATAGGAGAAAGAGATATTCTTGAATAACTTTTTTTGTGAAGGTCGGAGAGACTTGCAAGTAGGCTCTACCCCCACTAAATGGGGTAGCGCGCATCGATCGGTACCATCCTTGAGCTTCTCCGACTTTCGGAAGGGTTAGGGTTAGGGTTAGGGATGAAAGCACATAGGAGAAAGAGATATTCTTGAATAACTTTTTTTGTGAAGGTCGGAGAGACTTGCAAGTAGGCTCTACCCCCACTAAATGGGGTAGCGCGCATCGATCGGTACCATCCTTGAGCTTCTCCGACTTTCGGAAGGGTTAGGGTTAGGGTTAGGGATGAAAGCACATAGGAGAAAGAGATATTCTTGAATAACTTTTTTTGTGAAGGTCGGAGAGACTTGCAAGTAGGCTCTACCCCCACTAAATGGGGTAGCGCGCATCGATCGGTACCATCCTTGAGCTTCTCCGACTTTCGGAAGGGTTAGGGTTAGGGTTAGGGATGAAAGCACATAGGAGAAAGAGACATTCTTGAATAACTTTTTTTGTGAAGGTCGGAGAGACTTGGAAAGTGGTTGCATCTGGACTTATTTGGGTCCTGCGGATCGATTGGTACCATCCCCGAGCTTGTACGACCTTCGGAAGAGGTCGACCGACGAAATTCCCCCAAATCTGAGGAGATATTCTTGAATAACTTTTTTTGTGAAGGTCGGAGAGACTTGCAAGTAGGCTCTACCCCCACTAAATGGGGTTGCGCGCATCGATCAGTACCATCCTTGAGCTTCTCCGACTTTCGGAAGGGTTAGGGTTAGGGTTAGGGATGAAAGCACATAGGAGAAAGAGATATTCTTGAATAACTTTTTTTGTGAAGGTCAAAGAGACTTGGAAAGTGGTTACATCTGGACTAATTTGGGTCCTGCGGATCGATTGGTACCATCCCCGAGCTTGTACGACCTTCGGAAGAGGTCGACCGACGAAATTCCCCCAAATCTGAGGAGATATTCTTGAATAACTTTTTTTGTGAAGGTCGGAGAGACTTGCAAGTAGGCTCTACCCCCACTAAATGGGGTTGCGCGCATTGATCAGTACCATCCTTGAGCTTCTCCGACTTTCGGAAGGGTTAGGGTTAGGGTTAGGGATGAAAGCACATAGGAGAAAGAGATATTCTTGAATAACTTTTTTTGTGAAGGTCGGAGAGACTTGCAAGTAGGCTCTACCCCCACTAAATGGGGTAGCGCGCATCGATCGGTACCATCCTTGAGCTTCTCCGACTTTCGGAAGGGTTAGGGTTAGGGTTAGGGATGAAAGCACATAGGAGAAAGAGATATTCTTGAATAACTTTTTTTGTGAAGGTCGGAGAGACTTGCAAGTAGGCTCTACCCCCACTAAATGGGGTAGCGCGCATCGATCGGTACCATCCTTGAGCTTCTCCGACTTTCGGAAGGGTTAGGGTTAGGGTTAGGGATGAAAGCACATAGGAGAAAGAGATATTCTTGAATAACTTTTTTTGTGAAGGTCGGAGAGACTTGCAAGTAGGCTCTACCCCCACTAAATGGGGTAGCGCGCATCGATCGGTACCATCCTTGAGCTTCTCCGACTTTCGGAAGGGTTAGGGTTAGGGTTAGGGATGAAAGCACATAGGAGAAAGAGATATTCTTGAATAACTTTTTTTGTGAAGGTCGGAGAGACTTGGAAAGTGGTTGCATCTGGACTTATTTGGGTCCTGCGGATCGATTGGTACCATCCCCGAGCTTGTACGACCTTCGGAAGAGGTCGACCGACGAAATTCCCCCAAATCTGAGGAGATATTCTTGAATAACTTTTTTTGTGAAGGTCGGAGAGACTTGCAAGTAGGCTCTACCCCCACTAAATGGGGTTGCGCGCATCGATCAGTACCATCCTTGAGCTTCTCCGACTTTCGGAAGGGTTAGGGTTAGGGTTAGGGATGAAAGCACATAGGAGAAAGAGATATTCTTGAATAACTTTTTTTGTGAAGGTCGGAGAGACTTGGAAAGTGGTTGCATCTGGACTAATTTGGGTCCTGCGGATCGATTGGTACCATCCCCGAGCTTGTACGACCTTCGGAAGAGGTCGACCGACGAAATTCCCCCAAATCTGAGGAGATATTCTTGAATAACTTTTTTTGTGAAGGTCGGAGAGACTTGCAAGTAGGCTCTACCCCCACTAAATGGGGTTGCGCGCATTGATCAGTACCATCCTTGAGCTTCTCCGACTTTCGGAAGGGTTAGGGTTAGGGTTAGGGATGAAAGCACATAGGAGAAAGAGATATTCTTGAATAACTTTTTTTGTGAAGGTCGGAGAGACTTGCAAGTAGGCTCTACCCCCACTAAATGGGGTAGCGCGCATCGATCGGTACCATCCTTGAGCTTCTCCGACTTTCGGAAGGGTTAGGGTTAGGGTTAGGGATGAAAGCACATAGGAGAAAGAGATATTCTTGAATAACTTTTTTTGTGAAGGTCGGAGAGACTTGCAAGTAGGCTCTACCCCCACTAAATGGGGTAGCGCGCATCGATCGGTACCATCCTTGAGCTTCTCCGACTTTCGGAAGGGTTAGGGTTAGGGTTAGGGATGAAAGCACATAGGAGAAAGAGATATTCTTGAATAACTTTTTTTGTGAAGGTTGGAGAGACTTGCAAGTAGGCTCTACCCCCACTAAATGGGGTAGCGCGCATCGATCGGTACCATCCTTGAGCTTCTCCGACTTTCGGAAGGGTTAGGGTTAGGGTTAGGGATGAAAGCACATAGGAGAAAGAGATATTCTTGAATAACTTTTTTTGTGAAGGTCGGAGAGACTTGAAAAGTGGTTGCATCTGGACTAATTTGGGTCCTGCGGATCGATTGGTACCATCCCCGAGCTTGTACGACCTTCGGAAGAGGTCGACCGACGAAATTCCCCCAAATCTGAGGAGATATTCTTGAATAACTTTTTTTGTGAAGGTCGGAGAGACTTGCAAGTAGGCTTTACCCCCACTAAATGGGGTTGCGCGCATCGATCAGTACCATCCTTGAGCTTCTCCGACTTTCGGAAGGGTTAGGGTTAGGGTTAGGGATGAAAGCACATAGGAGAAAGAGATATTCTTGAATAACTTTTTTTGTGAAGGTCGGAGAGACTTGCAAGTAGGCTCTACCCCCACTAAATGGGGTAGCGCGCATCGATCGGTACCATCCTTGAGCTTCTCCGACTTTCGGAAGGGTTAGGGTTAGGGTTAGGGATGAAAGCACATAGGAGAAAGAGATATTCTTGAATAACTTTTTTTGTGAAGGTCGGAAAGACTTGCAAGTAGGCTCTACCCCCACTAAATGGGGTAGCGCGCATCGATCGGTACCATCCTTGAGCTTCTCCGACTTTCGGAAGGGTTAGGGTTAGGGTTAGGGATGAAAGCACATAGGAGAAAGAGATATTCTTGAATAACTTTTTTTGTGAAGGTCGGAGAGACTTGCAAGTAGGCTCTACCCCCACTAAATGGGGTAGCGCGCATCGATCGGTACCATCCTTGAGCTTCTCCGACTTTCGGAAGGGTTAGGGTTAGGGTTAGGGATGAAAGCACATAGGAGAAAGAGATATTCTTGAATAACTTTTTTTGTGAAGGTCGGAGAGACTTGGAAAGTGGTTGCATCTGGACTAATTTGGGTCCTGCGGATCGATTGGTACCATCCCCAAGCTTGTACGACCTTCGGAAGAGGTCGACCGACGAAATTCCCCCAAATCTGAGGAGATATTCTTGAATAACTTTTTTTGTGAAGGTCGGAGAGACTTGCAAGTAGGCTCTACCCCCACTAAATGGGGTTGCGCGCATCGATCAGTACCATCCTTGAGCTTCTCCGACTTTCGGAAGGGTTAGGGTTAGGGTTAGGGATGAAAGCACATAGGAGAAAGAGATATTCTTGAATAACTTTTTTTGTGAAGGTCGGAGAGACTTGCAAGTAGGCTCTACCCCCACTAAATGGGGTAGCGCGCATCGATCGGTACCATCCTTGAGCTTCTCCGACTTTCGGAAGGGTTAGGGTTAGGGTTAGGGATGAAAGCACATAGGAGAAAGAGATATTCTTGAATAACTTTTTTTGTGAAGGTCGGAGAGACTTGCAAGTAGGCTCTACCCCCACTAAATGGGGTAGCGCGCATCGATCGGTACCATCCTTGAGCTTCTCCGACTTTTGGAAGGGTTAGGGTTAGGGTTAGGGATGAAAGCACATAGGAGAAAGAGATATTCTTGAATAACTTTTTTTGTGAAGGTCGGAGAGACTTGCAAGTAGGCTCTACCCCCACTAAATGGGGTAGCGCGCATCGATCGGTACCATCCTTGAGCTTCTCCGACTTTCGGAAGGGTTAGGGTTAGGGTTAGGGATGAAAGCACATAGGAGAAAGAGATATTCTTGAATAACTTTTTTTGTGAAGGTCGGAGAGACTTGAAAAGTGGTTGCATCTGGACTAATTTGGGTCCTGCGGATCGATTGGTACCATCCCCGAGCTTGTACGACCTTCGGAAGAGGTCGACCGACGAAATTCCCCCAAATCTGAGGAGATATTCTTGAATAACTTTTTTTGTGAAGGTCGGAGAGACTTGCAAGTAGGCTCTACCCCCACTAAATGGGGTTGCGCGCATCGATCAGTACCATCCTTGAGCTTCTCCAACTTTCGGAAGGGTTAGGGTTAGGGTTAGGGATGAAAGCACATAGGAGAAAGAGATATTCTTGAATAACTTTTTTTGTGAAGGTCGGAGAGACTTGCAAGTAGGCTTTACCCCCACTAAATGGGGTAGCGCGCATCGATCGGTACCATCCTTGAGCTTCTCCGACTTTCGGAAGGGTTAGGGTTAGGGTTAGGGATGAAAGCACATAGGAGAAAGAGATATTCTTGAATAACTTTTTTTGTGAAGGTCGGAGAGACTTGGAAAGTGGTTGCATCTGGACTAATTTGGGTCCTGCAGATCGATTGGTACCATCCCCGAGCTTGTACGACCTTCGGAAGAGGTCGACCGACGAAATTCCCCCAAATCTGAGGAGATATTCTTGAATAACTTTTTTTGTGAAGGTCGGAGAGACTTGCAAGTAGGCTTTACCCCCACTAAATGGGGTAGCGCGCATCGATCGGTACCATCCTTGAGCTTCTCCGACTTTCGGAAGGGTTAGGGTTAGGGTTAGGGATGAAAGCACATAGGAGAAAGAGATATTCTTGAATAACTTTTTTTGTGAAGGTCGGAGAGACTTGCAAGTAGGCTCTACCCCCACTAAATGGGGTAGCGCGCATCGATCGGTACCATCCTTGAGCTTCTCCGACTTTCGGAAGGGTTAGGGTTAGGGTTAGGGATGAAAGCACATAGGAGAAAGAGATATTCTTGAATAACTTTTTTTGTGAAGGTCGGAGAGACTTGGAAAGTGGTTGCATCTGGACTAATTTGGGTCCTGCAGATCGATTGGTACCATCCCCGAGCTTGTACGACCTTCGGAAGAGGTCGACCGACGAAATTCCCCCAAATCTGAGGAGATATTCTTGAATAACTTTTTTTGTGAAGGTCGGAGAGACTTGCAAGTAGGCTCTACCCCCACTAAATGGGGTTGCGCGCATCGATCAGTACCATCCTTGAGCTTCTCCGACTTTCGGAAGGGTTAGGGTTAGGGTTAGGGATGAAAGCACATAGGAGAAAGAGATATTCTTGAATAACTTTTTTTGTAAAGGTCGGAGAGACTTGCAAGTAGGCTCTACCCCCACTAAATGGGGTAGCGCGCATCGATCGGTACCATCCTTGAGCTTCTCCGACTTTCGGAAGGGTTAGGGTTAGGGTTAGGGATGAAAGCACATAGGAGAAAGAGATATTCTTGAATAACTTTTTTTGTGAAGGTCGGAGAGACTTGCAAGTAGGCTCTACCCCCACTAAATGGGGTAGCGCGCATCGATCGGTACCATCCTTGAGCTTCTCCGACTTTCGGAAGGGTTAGGGTTAGGGTTAGGGATGAAAGCACATAGGAGAAAGAGATATTCTTGAATAACTTTTTTTGTGAAGGTCGGAGAGACTTGAAAAGTGGTTGCATCTGGACTAATTTGGGTCCTGCGGATCGATTGGTACCATCCCCGAGCTTGTACGACCTTCGGAAGAGGTCGACCGACGAAATTCCCCCAAATCTGAGGAGATATTCTTGAATAACTTTTTTTGTAAAGGTCGGAGAGACTTGCAAGTAGGCTCTACCCCCACTAAATGGGGTAGCGCGCATCGATCGGTACCATCCTTGAGCTTCTCCGACTTTCGGAAGGGTTAGGGTTAGGGTTAGGGATGAAAGCACATAGGAGAAAGAGATATTCTTGAATAACTTTTTTTGTGAAGGTCGGAGAGACTTGGAAAGTGGTTGCATCTGGACTAATTTGGGTCCTGCGGATCGATTGGTACCATCCCCGAGCTTGTACGACCTTCGGAAGAGGTCGACCGACGAAATTCCCCCAAATCTGAGGAGATATTCTTGAATAACTTTTTTTGTGAAGGTCGGAGAGACTTGCAAGTAGGCTCTACCCCCACTAAATGGGGTTGCGCGCATCGATCAGTACCATCCTTGAGCTTCTCCGACTTTCGGAAGGGTTAGGGTTAGGGTTAGGGATGAAAGCACATAGGAGAAAGAGATATTCTTGAATAACTTTTTTTGTGAAGGTCGGAGAGACTTGCAAGTAGGCTCTACCCCCACTAAATGGGGTAGCGCGCATCGATCGGTACCATCCTTGAGCTTCTCCGACTTTCGGAAGGGTTAGGGTTAGGGTTAGGGATGAAAGCACATAGGAGAAAGAGATATTCTTGAATAACTTTTTTTGTGAAGGTCGGAGAGACTTGGAAAGTGGTTGCATCTGGACTAATTTGGGTCCTGCAGATCGATTGGTACCATCCCCGAGCTTGTACGACCTTCGGAAGAGGTCGACCGACGAAATTCCCCCAAATCTGAGGAGATATTCTTGAATAACTTTTTTTGTGAAGGTCGGAGAGACTTGCAAGTAGGCTTTACCCCCACTAAATGGGGTAGCGCGCATCGATCGGTACCATCCTTGAGCTTCTCCGACTTTCGGAAGGGTTAGGGTTAGGGTTAGGGATGAAAGCACATAGGAGAAAGAGATATTCTTGAATAACTTTTTTTGTGAAGGTCGGAGAGACTTGCAAGTAGGCTCTACCCCCACTAAATGGGGTAGCGCGCATCGATCGGTACCATCCTTGAGCTTCTCCGACTTTCGGAAGGGTTAGGGTTAGGGTTAGGGATGAAAGCACATAGGAGAAAGAGATATTCTTGAATAACTTTTTTTGTGAAGGTCGGAGAGACTTGGAAAGTGGTTGCATCTGGACTAATTTGGGTCCTGCAGATCGATTGGTACCATCCCCGAGCTTGTACGACCTTCGGAAGAGGTCGACCGACGAAATTCCCCCAAATCTGAGGAGATATTCTTGAATAACTTTTTTTGTGAAGGTCGGAGAGACTTGCAAGTAGGCTCTACCCCCACTAAATGGGGTTGCGCGCATCGATCAGTACCATCCTTGAGCTTCTCCGACTTTCGGAAGGGTTAGGGTTAGGGTTAGGGATGAAAGCACATAGGAGAAAGAGATATTCTTGAATAACTTTTTTTGTAAAGGTCGGAGAGACTTGCAAGTAGGCTCTACCCCCACTAAATGGGGTAGCGCGCATCGATCGGTACCATCCTTGAGCTTCTCCGACTTTCGGAAGGGTTAGGGTTAGGGTTAGGGATGAAAGCACATAGGAGAAAGAGATATTCTTGAATAACTTTTTTTGTGAAGGTCGGAGAGACTTGCAAGTAGGCTCTACCCCCACTAAATGGGGTAGCGCGCATCGATCGGTACCATCCTTGAGCTTCTCCGACTTTCGGAAGGGTTAGGGTTAGGGTTAGGGATGAAAGCACATAGGAGAAAGAGATATTCTTGAATAACTTTTTTTGTGAAGGTCGGAGAGACTTGAAAAGTGGTTGCATCTGGACTAATTTGGGTCCTGCGGATCGATTGGTACCATCCCCGAGCTTGTACGACCTTCGGAAGAGGTCGACCGACGAAATTCCCCCAAATCTGAGGAGATATTCTTGAATAACTTTTTTTGTAAAGGTCGGAGAGACTTGCAAGTAGGCTCTACCCCCACTAAATGGGGTAGCGCGCATCGATCGGTACCATCCTTGAGCTTCTCCGACTTTCGGAAGGGTTAGGGTTAGGGTTAGGGATGAAAGCACATAGGAGAAAGAGATATTCTTGAATAACTTTTTTTGTGAAGGTCGGAGAGACTTGGAAAGTGGTTGCATCTGGACTAATTTGGGTCCTGCGGATCGATTGGTACCATCCCCGAGCTTGTACGACCTTCGGAAGAGGTCGACCGACGAAATTCCCCCAAATCTGAGGAGATATTCTTGAATAACTTTTTTTGTGAAGGTCGGAGAGACTTGCAAGTAGGCTCTACCCCCACTAAATGGGGTTGCGCGCATCGATCAGTACCATCCTTGAGCTTCTCCGACTTTCGGAAGGGTTAGGGTTAGGGTTAGGGATGAAAGCACATAGGAGAAAGAGATATTCTTGAATAACTTTTTTTGTGAAGGTCGGAGAGACTTGCAAGTAGGCTCTACCCCCACTAAATGGGGTAGCGCGCATCGATCGGTACCATCCTTGAGCTTCTCCGACTTTCGGAAGGGTTAGGGTTAGGGTTAGGGATGAAAGCACATAGGAGAAAGAGATATTCTTGAATAACTTTTTTTGTGAAGGTCGGAGAGACTTGCAAGTAGGCTCTACCCCCACTAAATGGGGTAGCGCGCATCGATCGGTACCATCCTTGAGCTTCTCCGACTTTTGGAAGGGTTAGGGTTAGGGTTAGGGATGAAAGCACATAGGAGAAAGAGATATTCTTGAATAACTTTTTTTGTGAAGGTCGGAGAGACTTGCAAGTAGGCTCTACCCCCACTAAATGGGGTAGCGCGCATCGATCGGTACCATCCTTGAGCTTCTCCGACTTTCGGAAGGGTTAGGGTTAGGGTTAGGGATGAAAGCACATAGGAGAAAGAGATATTCTTGAATAACTTTTTTTGTGAAGGTCGGAGAGACTTGAAAAGTGGTTGCATCTGGACTAATTTGGGTCCTGCGGATCGATTGGTACCATCCCCGAGCTTGTACGACCTTCGGAAGAGGTCGACCGACGAAATTCCCCCAAATCTGAGGAGATATTCTTGAATAACTTTTTTTGTGAAGGTCGGAGAGACTTGCAAGTAGGCTCTACCCCCACTAAATGGGGTTGCGCGCATCGATCGGTACCATCCTTGAGCTTCTCCAACTTTCGGAAGGGTTAGGGTTAGGGTTAGGGATGAAAGCACATAGGAGAAAGAGATATTCTTGAATAACTTTTTTTGTGAAGGTCGGAGAGACTTGCAAGTAGGCTTTACCCCCACTAAATGGGGTAGCGCGCATCGATCGGTACCATCCTTGAGCTTCTCCGACTTTCGGAAGGGTTAGGGTTAGGGTTAGGGATGAAAGCACATAGGAGAAAGAGATATTCTTGAATAACTTTTTTTGTGAAGGTCGGAGAGACTTGGAAAGTGGTTGCATCTGGACTAATTTGGGTCCTGCGGATCGATTGGTACCATCCCCGAGCTTGTACGACCTTCGGAAGAGGTCGACCGACGAAATTCCCCCAAATCTGAGGAGATATTCTTGAATAACTTTTTTTGTGAAGGTCGGAGAGACTTGCAAGTAGGCTTTACCCCCACTAAATGGGGTAGCGCACATCGATCGGTACCATCCTTGAGCTTCTCCGACTTTCGGAAGGGTTAGGGTTAGGGTTAGGGATGAAAGCACATAGGAGAAAGAGATATTCTTGAATAACTTTTTTTGTGAAGGTCGGAGAGACTTGCAAGTAGGCTCTACCCCCACTAAATGGGGTAGCGCGCATCGATCGGTACCATCCTTGAGCTTCTCCGACTTTCGGAAGGGTTAGGGTTAGGGTTAGGGATGAAAGCACATAGGAGAAAGAGATATTCTTGAATAACTTTTTTTGTGAAGGTCGGAGAGACTTGGAAAGTGGTTGCATCTGGACTAATTTGGGTCCTGCAGATCGATTGGTACCATCCCCGAGCTTGTACGACCTTCGGAAGAGGTCGACCGACGAAATTCCCCCAAATCTGAGGAGATATTCTTGAATAACTTTTTTTGTGAAGGTCGGAGAGACTTGCAAGTAGGCTCTACCCCCACTAAATGGGGTTGCGCGCATCGATCAGTACCATCCTTGAGCTTCTCCGACTTTCGGAAGGGTTAGGGTTAGGGTTAGGGATGAAAGCACATAGGAGAAAGAGATATTCTTGAATAACTTTTTTTGTAAAGGTCGGAGAGACTTGCAAGTAGGCTCTACCCCCACTAAATGGGGTAGCGCGCATCGATCGGTACCATCCTTGAGCTTCTCCGACTTTCGGAAGGGTTAGGGTTAGGGTTAGGGATGAAAGCACATAGGAGAAAGAGATATTCTTGAATAACTTTTTTTGTGAAGGTCGGAGAGACTTGCAAGTAGGCTCTACCCCCACTAAATGGGGTAGCGCGCATCGATCGGTACCATCCTTGAGCTTCTCCGACTTTTGGAAGGGTTAGGGTTAGGGTTAGGGATGAAAGCACATAGGAGAAAGAGATATTCTTGAATAACTTTTTTTGTGAAGGTCGGAGAGACTTGCAAGTAGGCTCTACCCCCACTAAATGGGGTAGCGCGCATCGATCGGTACCATCCTTGAGCTTCTCCGACTTTCGGAAGGGTTAGGGTTAGGGTTAGGGATGAAAGCACATAGGAGAAAGAGATATTCTTGAATAACTTTTTTTGTGAAGGTCGGAGAGACTTGAAAAGTGGTTGCATCTGGACTAATTTGGGTCCTGCGGATCGATTGGTACCATCCCCGAGCTTGTACGACCTTCGGAAGAGGTCGACCGACGAAATTCCCCCAAATCTGAGGAGATATTCTTGAATAACTTTTTTTGTGAAGGTCGGAGAGACTTGCAAGTAGGCTCTACCCCCACTAAATGGGGTTGCGCGCATCGATCGGTACCATCCTTGAGCTTCTCCAACTTTCGGAAGGGTTAGGGTTAGGGTTAGGGATGAAAGCACATAGGAGAAAGAGATATTCTTGAATAACTTTTTTTGTGAAGGTCGGAGAGACTTGCAAGTAGGCTTTACCCCCACTAAATGGGGTAGCGCGCATCGATCGGTACCATCCTTGAGCTTCTCCGACTTTCGGAAGGGTTAGGGTTAGGGTTAGGGATGAAAGCACATAGGAGAAAGAGATATTCTTGAATAACTTTTTTTGTGAAGGTCGGAGAGACTTGGAAAGTGGTTGCATCTGGACTAATTTGGGTCCTGCGGATCGATTGGTACCATCCCCGAGCTTGTACGACCTTCGGAAGAGGTCGACCGACGAAATTCCCCCAAATCTGAGGAGATATTCTTGAATAACTTTTTTTGTGAAGGTCGGAGAGACTTGCAAGTAGGCTTTACCCCCACTAAATGGGGTAGCGCACATCGATCGGTACCATCCTTGAGCTTCTCCGACTTTCGGAAGGGTTAGGGTTAGGGTTAGGGATGAAAGCACATAGGAGAAAGAGATATTCTTGAATAACTTTTTTTGTGAAGGTCGGAGAGACTTGCAAGTAGGCTCTACCCCCACTAAATGGGGTAGCGCGCATCGATCGGTACCATCCTTGAGCTTCTCCGACTTTCGGAAGGGTTAGGGTTAGGGTTAGGGATGAAAGCACATAGGAGAAAGAGATATTCTTGAATAACTTTTTTTGTGAAGGTCGGAGAGACTTGGAAAGTGGTTGCATCTGGACTAATTTGGGTCCTGCAGATCGATTGGTACCATCCCCGAGCTTGTACGACCTTCGGAAGAGGTCGACCGACGAAATTCCCCCAAATCTGAGGAGATATTCTTGAATAACTTTTTTTGTGAAGGTCGGAGAGACTTGCAAGTAGGCTCTACCCCCACTAAATGGGGTTGCGCGCATCGATCAGTACCATCCTTGAGCTTCTCCGACTTTCGGAAGGGTTAGGGTTAGGGTTAGGGATGAAAGCACATAGGAGAAAGAGATATTCTTGAATAACTTTTTTTGTAAAGGTCGGAGAGACTTGCAAGTAGGCTCTACCCCCACTAAATGGGGTAGCGCGCATCGATCGGTACCATCCTTGAGCTTCTCCGACTTTCGGAAGGGTTAGGGTTAGGGTTAGGGATGAAAGCACATAGGAGAAAGAGATATTCTTGAATAACTTTTTTTGTGAAGGTCGGAGAGACTTGCAAGTAGGCTCTACCCCCACTAAATGGGGTAGCGCGCATCGATCGGTACCATCCTTGAGCTTCTCCGACTTTCGGAAGGGTTAGGGTTAGGGTTAGGGATGAAAGCACATAGGAGAAAGAGATATTCTTGAATAACTTTTTTTGTGAAGGTCGGAGAGACTTGAAAAGTGGTTGCATCTGGACTAATTTGGGTCCTGCGGATCGATTGGTACCATCCCCGAGCTTGTACGACCTTCGGAAGAGGTCGACCGACGAAATTCCCCCAAATCTGAGGAGATATTCTTGAATAACTTTTTTTGTGAAGGTCGGAGAGACTTGCAAGTAGGCTCTACCCCCACTAAATGGGGTAGCGCGCATCGATCGGTACCATCCTTGAGCTTCTCCGACTTTCGGAAGGGTTAGGGTTAGGGTTAGGGATGAAAGCACATAGGAGAAAGAGATATTCTTGAATAACTTTTTTTGTGAAGGTCGGAGAGACTTGGAAAGTGGTTGCATCTGGACTAATTTGGGTCCTGCAGATCGATTGGTACCATCCCCGAGCTTGTACGACCTTCGGAAGAGGTCGACCGACGAAATTCCCCCAAATCTGAGGAGATATTCTTGAATAACTTTTTTTGTGAAGGTCGGAGAGACTTGCAAGTAGGCTCTACCCCCACTAAATGGGGTTGCGCGCATCGATCGGTACCATCCTTGAGCTTCTCCGACTTTCGGAAGGGTTAGGGTTAGGGTTAGGGATGAAAGCACATAGGAGAAAGAGATATTCTTGAATAACTTTTTTTGTGAAGGTCGGAGAGACTTGCAAGTAGGCTTTACCCCCACTAAATGGGGTAGCGCGCATCGATCGGTACCATCCTTGAGCTTCTCCGACTTTCGGAAGGGTTAGGGTTAGGGTTAGGGATGAAAGCACATAGGAGAAAGAGATATTCTTGAATAACTTTTTTTGTGAAGGTCGGAGAGACTTGGAAAGTGGTTGCATCTGGACTAATTTGGGTCCTGCGGATCGATTGGTACCATCCCCGAGCTTGTACGACCTTCGGAAGAGGTCGACCGACGAAATTCCCCCAAATCTGAGGAGATATTCTTGAATAACTTTTTTTGTGAAGGTCGGAGAGACTTGCAAGTAGGCTCTACCCCCACTAAATGGGGTTGCGCGCATCGATCGGTACCATCCTTGAGCTTCTCCGACTTTCGGAAGGGTTAGGGTTAGGGTTAGGGATGAAAGCACATAGGAGAAAGAGATATTCTTGAATAACTTTTTTTGTGAAGGTCGGAGAGACTTGCAAGTAGGCTCTACCCCCACTAAATGGGGTAGCGCGCATCGATCGGTACCATCCTTGAGCTTCTCCGACTTTCGGAAGGGTTAGGGTTAGGGTTAGGGATGAAAGCACATAGGAGAAAGAGATATTCTTGAATAACTTTTTTTGTGAAGGTCGGAGAGACTTGCAAGTAGGCTCTACCCGAACTAAATGGGGTAGCGCGCATCGATCGGTACCATCCTTGAGCTTCTCCGACTTTCGGAAGGGTTAGGGTTAGGGTTAGGGATGAAAGCACATAGGAGAAAGAGATATTCTTGAATAACTTTTTTTGTGAAGGTCGGAGAGACTTGCAAGTAGGCTCTACCCCCACTAAATGGGGTAGCGCGCATCGATCGGTACCATCCTTGAGCTTCTCCGACTTTCGGAAGGGTTAGGGTTAGGGTTAGGGATGAAAGCACATAGGAGAAAGAGATATTCTTGAATAACTTTTTTTGTGAAGGTCGGAGAGACTTGCAAGTAGGCTCTACCCGAACTAAATGGGGTAGCACGCATCGATCGGTACCATCCTTGAGCTTCTCCGACTTTCGGAAGGGTTAGGGTTAGGGTTAGGGATGAAAGCACATAGGAGAAAGAGATATTCTTGAATAACTTTTTTTGTGAAGGTCGGAGAGACTTGAAAAGTGGTTGCATCTGGACTAATTTGGGTCCTGCGGATCGATTGGTACCATCCCCGAGCTTGTACGACCTTCGGAAGAGGTCGACCGACGAAATTCCCCCAAATCTGAGGAGATATTCTTGAATAACTTTTTTTGTGAAGGTCGGAGAGACTTGCAAGTAGGCTCTACCCCCACTAAATGGGGTAGCGCGCATCGATCGGTACCATCCTTGAGCTTCTCCGACTTTCGGAAGGGTTAGGGTTAGGGTTAGGGATGAAAGCACATAGGAGAAAGAGATATTCTTGAATAACTTTTTTTGTGAAGGTCGGAGAGACTTGAAAAGTGGTTGCATCTGGACTAATTTGGGTCCTGCGGATCGATTGGTACCATCCCCGAGCTTGTACGACCTTCGGAAGAGGTCGACCGACGAAATTCCCCCAAATCTGAGGAGATATTCTTGAATAACTTTTTTTGTGAAGGTCGGAAAGACTTGCAAGTAGGCTCTACCCCCACTAAATGGGGTTGCGCGCATCGATCAGTACCATCCTTGAGCTTCTCCGACTTTCGGAAGGGTTAGGGTTAGGGTTAGGGATGAAAGCACATAGGAGAAAGAGATATTCTTGAATAACTTTTTTTGTGAAGGTCGGAGAGACTTGCAAGTAGGCTCTACCCCCACTAAATGGGGTAGCGCGCATCGATCAGTACTATCCTTGAGCTTCTCCGACTTTCGGAAGGGTTAGGGTTAGGGATGAAAGCACATAGGAGAAAGAGATATTCTTGAATAACTTTTTTTGTGAAGGTCGGAGAGACTTGCAAGTAGGCTCTACCCCCACTAAATGGGGTAGCGCGCATCGATCGGTACCATCCTTGAGCTTCTCCGACTTTCGGAAGGGTTAGGGTTAGGGATGAAAGCACATAGGAGAAAGAGATATTCTTGAATAACTTTTTTTGTGAAGGTCGGAGAGACTTGGAAAGTGGTTGCATCTGGACTAATTTGGGTCCTGCGGATCGATTGGTACCATCCCCGAGCTTGTACGACCTTCGGAAGAGGTCGACCGACGAAATTCCCCCAAATCTGAGGAGATATTCTTGAATAACTTTTTTTGTGAAGGTCGGAGAGACTTGCAAGTAGGCTCTACCCCCACTAAATGGGGTTGCGCGCATCGATCGGTACCATCCTTGAGCTTCTCCGACTTTCGGAAGGGTTAGGGTTAGGGATGAAAGCACATAGGAGAAAGAGATATTCTTGAATAACTTTTTTTGTGAAGGTCGGAGAGACTTGCAAGTAGGCTTTACCCCCACTAAATGGGGTAGCGCGCATCGATCAGTACCATCCTTGAGCTTCTCCGACTTTCGGAAGGGTTAGGGTTAGGGTTAGGGATGAAAGCACATAGGAGAAAGAGATATTCTTGAATAACTTTTTTTGTGAAGGTCGGAGAGACTTGGAAAGTGGTTGCATCTTGACTAATTTGGGTCCTGCTGATCGATTGGTACCATCCCCGAGCTTGTACGACCTTCGGAAGAGGTCGACCGACGAAATTCCCCCAAATCTGAGGAGATATTCTTGAATAACTTTTTTTGTGAAGGTCGGAGAGACTTGCAAGTAGGCTCTACCCCCACTAAATGGGGTTGCGCGCATCGATCGGTACCATCCTTGAGCTTCTCCGACTTTCGGAAGGGTTAGGGTTAGGGTTAGGGATGAAAGCACATAGGAGAAAGAGATATTCTTGAATAACTTTTTTTTTGAAGGTCGGAGAGACTTGCAAGTAGGCTCTACCCCCACTAAATGGGGTAGCGCGCATCGATCGGTACCATCCTTGAGCTTCTCCGACTTTCGGAAGGGTTAGGGTTAGGGTTAGGGATGAAAGCACATAGGAGAAAGAGATATTCTTGAATAACTTTTTTTGTGAAGGTCGGAGAGACTTGCAAGTAGGCTCTACCCGAACTAAATGGGGTAGCGCGCATCGATCGGTACCATCCTTGAGCTTCTCCGACTTTCGGAAGGGTTAGGGTTAGGGTTAGGGATGAAAGCACATAGGAGAAAGAGATATTCTTGAATAACTTTTTTTGTGAAGGTCGGAGAGACTTGAAAAGTGGTTGCATCTGGACTAATTTGGGTCCTGCGGATCGATTGGTACCATCCCCGAGCTTGTACGACCTTCGGAAGAGGTCGACCGACGAAATTCCCCCAAATCTGAGGAGATATTCTTGAATAACTTTTTTTGTGAAGGTCGGAGAGACTTGCAAGTAGGCTCTACCCCCACTAAATGGGGTAGCGCGCATCGATCGGTACCATCCTTGAGCTTCTCCGACTTTCGGAAGGGTTAGGGTTAGGGTTAGGGATGAAAGCACATAGGAGAAAGAGATATTCTTGAATAACTTTTTTTGTGAAGGTCGGAGAGACTTGAAAAGTGGTTGCATCTGGACTAATTTGGGTCCTGCGGATCGATTGGTACCATCCCCGAGCTTGTACGACCTTCGGAAGAGGTCGACCGACGAAATTCCCCCAAATCTGAGGAGATATTCTTGAATAACTTTTTTTGTGAAGGTCGGAGAGACTTGCAAGTAGGCTCTACCCCCACTAAATGGGGTTGCGCGCATCGATCAGTACCATCCTTGAGCTTCTCCGACTTTCGGAAGGGTTAGGGTTAGGGTTAGGGATGAAAGCACATAGGAGAAAGAGATATTCTTGAATAACTTTTTTTGTGAAGGTCGGAGAGACTTGCAAGTAGGCTTTACCCCCACTAAATGGGGTAGCGCGCATCGATCGGTACTATCCTTGAGCTTCTCCGACTTTCGGAAGGGTTAGGGTTAGGGTTAGGGATGAAAGCACATAGGAGAAAGAGATATTCTTGAATAACTTTTTTTGTGAAGGTCGGAGAGACTTGGAAAGTGGTTGCATCTGGACTAATTTGGGTCCTGCGGATCGATTGGTACCATCCCCGAGCGTGTACGACCTTCGGAAGAGGTCGACCGACGAAATTCCCCCAAATCTGAGGAGATATTCTTGAATAACTTTTTTTGTGAAGGTCGGAGAGACTTGCAAGTAGGCTCTACCCCCACTAAATGGGGTTGCGCGCATCGATCGGTACCATCCTTGAGCTTCTCCGACTTTCGGAAGGGTTAGGGTTAGGGTTAGGGATGAAAGCACATAGGAGAAAGAGATATTCTTGAATAACTTTTTTTGTGAAGGTCGGAGAGACTTGCAAGTAGGCTCTACCCCCACTAAATGGGGTAGCGCGCATCGATCGGTACCATCCTTGAGCTTCTCCGACTTTCGGAAGGGTTAGGGTTAGGGTTAGGGATGAAAGCACATAGGAGAAAGAGATATTCTTGAATAACTTTTTTTGTGAAAGTCGGAGAGACTTGCAAGTAGGCTCTACCCGAACTAAATGGGGTAGCGCGCATCGATCGGTACCATCCTTGAGCTTCTCCGACTTTCGGAAGGGTTAGGGTTAGGGTTAGGGATGAAAGCACATAGGAGAAAGAGATATTCTTGAATAACTTTTTTTGTGAAGGTCGGAGAGACTTGAAAAGTGGTTGCATCTGGACTAATTTGGGTCCTGCGGATCGATTGGTACCATCCCCGAGCTTGTACGACCTTCGGAAGAGGTCGACCGACGAAATTCCCCCAAATCTGAGGAGATATTCTTGAATAACTTTTTTTGTGAAGGTCGGAGAGACTTGCAAGTAGGCTCTACCCCCACTAAATGGGGTAGCGAGCATAGATCGGTACCATCCTTGAGCTTCTCCGACTTTCGGAAGGGTTAGGGTTAGGGTTAGGGATGAAAGCACATAGGAGAAAGAGATATTCTTGAATAACTTTTTTTGTGAAGGTCGGAGAGACTTGCAAGTAGGCTCTACCCCCACTAAATGGGGTAGCGCGCATCGATCGGTACCATCCTTGAGCTTCTCCGACTTTCGGAAGGGTTAGGGTTAGGGTTAGGGATGAAAGCACATAGGAGAAAGAGATATTCTTGAATAACTTTTTTTGTGAAGGTCGGAGAGACTTGGAAAGTGGTTGCATCTGGACTAATTTGGGTCCTGCGGATCGATTGGTACCATCCCCGAGCTTGTACGACCTTCGGAAGAGGTCGACCGACGAAATTCCCCCAAATCTGAGGAGATATTCTTGAATAACTTTTTTTGTGAAGGTCGGAGAGACTTGCAAGTATCCTCTACCCCCACTAAATGGGGTAGCGCGCATCGATCGGTACCATCCTTGAGCTTCTCCGACTTTCGGAAGGGTTAGGGTTAGGGTTAGGGATGAAAGCACATAGGAGAAAGAGATATTCTTGAATAACTTTTTTTGTGAAGGTCGGACAGACTTGGAAAGTGGTTGCATCTGGACTAATTTGGGTCCTGCAGATCGATTGGTACCATCCCCGAGCTTGTACGACCTTCGGAAGAGGTCGACCGACGAAATTCCCCCAAATCTGAGGAGATATTCTTGAATAACTTTTTTTGTGAAGGTCGGAGAGACTTGCAAGTAGGCTCTACCCCCACTAAATGGGGTAGCGCGCATCGATCGGTACCATCCTTGAGCTTCTCCGACTTTCGGAAGGGTTAGGGTTAGGGATGAAAGCACATAGGAGAAAGAGATATTCTTGAATAACTTTTTTTGTGAAGGTCGGAGAGACTTGCAAGTAGGCTCTACCCCCACTAAATGGGGTAGCGCGCATTGATCGGTACCATCCTTGAGCTTCTCCGACTTTCGGAAGGGTTAGGGTTAGGGATGAAAGCACATAGGAGAAAGAGATATTCTTGAATAACTTTTTTTGTGAAGGTCGGAGAGACTTGGAAAGTGGTTGCATCTGGACTAATTTGGGTCCTGCGGATCGATTGGTACCATCCCCGAGCTTGTACGACCTTCGGAAGAGGTCGACCGACGAAATTCCCCCAAATCTGAGGAGATATTCTTGAATAACTTTTTTTGTGAAGGTCGGAGAGACTTGCAAGTAGGCTCTACCCCCACTAAATGGGGTAGCGCGCATCGATCGGTACCATCCTTGAGCTTCTCCGACTTTCGGAAGGGTTAGGGTTAGGGTTAGGGATGAAAGCACATAGGAGAAAGAGATATTCTTGAATAACTTTTTTTGTGAAGGTCGGAGAGACTTGGAAAGTGGTTGCATCTGGACTAATTTGGGTCCTGCGGATCGATTGGTACCATCCCCGAGCTTGTACGACCTTCGAAAGAGGTCGACCGACGAAATTCCCCCAAATCTGAGGAGATATTCTTGAATAACTTTTTTTGTGAAGGTCGGAGAGACTTGCAAGTAGGCTCTACCCCCACTAAATGGGGTTGCGCGCATCGATCAGTACTATCCTTGAGCTTCTCCGACTTTCGGAAGGGTTAGGGTTAGGGTTAGGGATGAAAGCACATAGGAGAAAGAGATATTCTTGAATAACTTTTTTTGTGAAGGTCGGAGAGACTTGCAAGTAGGCTCTACCCCCACTAAATGGGGTTGCGCGCATCGATCGGTACCATCCTTGAGCTTCTCCGACTTTCGGAAGGGTTAGGGTTAGGGTTAGGGATGAAAGCACATAGGAGAAAGAGATATTCTTGAATAACTTTTTTTGTGAAGGTCGGAGAGACTTGCAAGTAGGCTCTACCCCCACTAAATGGGGTAGCGCGCATCGATCGGTACCATCCTTGAGCTTCTCCGACTTTCGGAAGGGTTAGGGTTAGGGTTAGGGATGAAAGCACATAGGAGAAAGAGATATTCTTGAATAACTTTTTTTGTGAAGGTCGGAGAGACTTGCAAGTAGGCTCTACCCGAACTAAATGGGGTAGCGCGCATCGATCGGTACCATCCTTGAGCTTCTCCGACTTTCGGAAGGGTTAGGGTTAGGGTTAGGGATGAAAGCGCATAGGAGAAAGAGATATTCTTGAATAACTTTTTTTGTGAAGGTCGGAGAGACTTGGAAAGTGGTTGCATCTGGACTAATTTGGGTCCTGCGGATCGATTGGTACCATCCCCGAGCTTGTACGACCTTCGGAAGAGGTCGACCGACGAAATTCCCCCAAATCTGAGGAGATATTCTTGAATAACTTTTTTTGTGAAGGTCGGAGAGACTTGAAAAGTGGTTGCATCTGGACTAATTTGGGTCCTGCGGATCGATTGGTACCATCCCCGAGCTTGTACGACCTTCGGAAGAGGTCGACCGACGAAATTCCCCCAAATCTGAGGAGATATTCTTGAATAACTTTTTTTGTGAAGGTCGGAGAGACTTGCAAGTAGGCTCTACCCCCACTAAATGGGGTTGCGCGCATCGATCAGTACCATCCTTGAGCTTCTCCGACTTTCGGAAGGGTTAGGGTTAGGGTTAGGGATGAAAGCACATAGGAGAAAGAGATATTCTTGAATAACTTTTTTTGTGAAGGTCGGAGAGACTTGCAAGTAGGCTCTACCCCCACTAAATGGGGTAGCGCGCATCGATCAGTACCATCCTTGAGCTTCTCCGACTTTCGGAAGGGTTAGGGTTAGGGATGAAAGCACATAGGAGAAAGAGATATTCTTGAATAACTTTTTTTGTGAAGGTCGGAGAGACTTGCAAGTAGGCTCTACCCCCACTAAATGGGGTAGCGCGCATCGATCGGTACCATCCTTGAGCTTCTCCGACTTTCGGAAGGGTTAGGGTTAGGGATGAAAGCACATAGGAGAAAGAGATATTCTTGAATAACTTTTTTTGTGAAGGTCGGAGAGACTTGGAAAGTGGTTGCATCTGGACTAATTTGGGTCCTGCGGATCGATTGGTACCATCCCCGAGCTTGTACGACCTTCGGAAGAGGTCGACCGACGAAATTCCCCCAAATCTGAGGAGATATTCTTGAATAACTTTTTTTGTGAAGGTCGGAGAGACTTGCAAGTAGGCTCTACCCCCACTAAATGGGGTTGCGCGCATCGATCGGTACCATCCTTGAGCTTCTCCGACTTTCGGAAGGGTTAGGGTTAGGGATGAAAGCACATAGGAGAAAGAGATATTCTTGAATAACTTTTTTTGTGAAGGTCGGAGAGACTTGCAAGTAGGCTTTACCCCCACTAAATGGGGTAGCGCGCATCGATCAGTACCATCCTTGAGCTTCTCCGACTTTCGGAAGGGTTAGGGTTAGGGTTAGGGATGAAAGCACATAGGAGAAAGAGATATTCTTGAATAACTTTTTTTGTGAAGGTCGGAGAGACTTGGAAAGTGGTTTCATCTGGACTAATTTGGGTCCTGCGGATCGATTGGTACCATCCCCGAGCTTGTACGACCTTCGGAAGAGGTCGACCGACGAAATTCCCCCAAATCTGAGGAGATATTCTTGAATAACTTTTTTTGTGAAGGTCGGAGAGACTTGCAAGTAGGCTCTACCCCCACTAAATGGGGTTGCGCGCATCGATCGGTACCATCCTTGAGCTTCTCCGACTTTCGGAAGGGTTAGGGTTAGGGTTAGGGATGAAAGCACATAGGAGAAAGAGATATTCTTGAATAACTTTTTTTTTGAAGGTCGGAGAGACTTGCAAGTAGGCTCTACCCCCACTAAATGGGGTAGCGCGCATCGATCGGTACCATCCTTGAGCTTCTCCGACTTTCGGAAGGGTTAGGGTTAGGGTTAGGGATGAAAGCACATAGGAGAAAGAGATATTCTTGAATAACTTTTTTTGTGAAGGTCGGAGAGACTTGCAAGTAGGCTCTACCCGAACTAAATGGGGTAGCGCGCATCGATCGGTACCATCCTTGAGCTTCTCCGACTTTCGGAAGGGTTAGGGTTAGGGTTAGGGATGAAAGCACATAGGAGAAAGAGATATTCTTGAATAACTTTTTTTGTGAAGGTCGGAGAGACTTGAAAAGTGGTTGCATCTGGACTAATTTGGGTCCTGCGGATCGATTGGTACCATCCCCGAGCTTGTACGACCTTCGGAAGAGGTCGACCGACGAAATTCCCCCAAATCTGAGGAGATATTCTTGAATAACTTTTTTTGTGAAGGTCGGAGAGACTTGCAAGTAGGCTCTACCCCCACTAAATGGGGTAGCGCGCATCGATCGGTACCATCCTTGAGCTTCTCCGACTTTCGGAAGGGTTAGGGTTAGGGTTAGGGATGAAAGCACATAGGAGAAAGAGATATTCTTGAATAACTTTTTTTGTGAAGGTCGGAGAGACTTGAAAAGTGGTTGCATCTGGACTAATTTGGGTCCTGCGGATCGATTGGTACCATCCCCGAGCTTGTACGACCTTCGGAAGAGGTCGACCGACGAAATTCCCCCAAATCTGAGGAGATATTCTTGAATAACTTTTTTTGTGAAGGTCGGAGAGACTTGCAAGTAGGCTCTACCCCCACTAAATGGGGTTGCGCGCATCGATCAGTACCATCCTTGAGCTTCTCCGACTTTCGGAAGGGTTAGGGTTAGGGTTAGGGATGAAAGCACATAGGAGAAAGAGATATTCTTGAATAACTTTTTTTGTGAAGGTCGGAGAGACTTGCAAGTAGGCTTTACCCCCACTAAATGGGGTAGCGCGCATCGATCGGTACTATCCTTGAGCTTCTCCGACTTTCGGAAGGGTTAGGGTTAGGGTTAGGGATGAAAGCACATAGGAGAAAGAGATATTCTTGAATAACTTTTTTTGTGAAGGTCGGAGAGACTTGGAAAGTGGTTGCATCTGGACTAATTTGGGTCCTGCGGATCGATTGGTACCATCCCCGAGCTTGTACGACCTTCGGAAGAGGTCGACCGACGAAATTCCCCCAAATCTGAGGAGATATTCTTGAATAACTTTTTTTGTGAAGGTCGGAGAGACTTGCAAGTAGGCTCTACCCCCACTAAATGGGGTTGCGCGCATCGATCGGTACCATCCTTGAGCTTCTCCGACTTTCGGAAGGGTTAGGGTTAGGGTTAGGGATGAAAGCACATAGGAGAAAGAGATATTCTTGAATAACTTTTTTTGTGAAGGTCGGAGAGACTTGCAAGTAGGCTCTACCCCCACTAAATGGGGTAGCGCGCATCGATCGGTACCATCCTTGAGCTTCTCCGACTTTCGGAAGGGTTAGGGTTAGGGTTAGGGATGAAAGCACATAGGAGAAAGAGATATTCTTGAATAACTTTTTTTGTGAAAGTCGGAGAGACTTGCAAGTAGGCTCTACCCGAACTAAATGGGGTAGCGCGCATCGATCGGTACCATCCTTGAGCTTCTCCGACTTTCGGAAGGGTTAGGGTTAGGGTTAGGGATGAAAGCACATAGGAGAAAGAGATATTCTTGAATAACTTTTTTTGTGAAGGTCGGAGAGACTTGAAAAGTGGTTGCATCTGGACTAATTTGGGTCCTGCAGATCGATTGGTACCATCCCCGAGCTTGTACGACCTTCGGAAGAGGTCGACCGACGAAATTCCCCCAAATCTGAGGAGATATTCTTGAATAACTTTTTTTGTGAAGGTCGGAGAGACTTGCAAGTAGGCTCTACCCCCACTAAATGGGGTAGCGAGCATAGATCGGTACCATCCTTGAGCTTCTCCGACTTTCGGAAGGGTTAGGGTTAGGGTTAGGGATGAAAGCACATAGGAGAAAGAGATATTCTTGAATAACTTTTTTTGTGAAGGTCGGAGAGACTTGCAAGTAGGCTCTACCCCCACTAAATGGGGTAGCGCGCATCGATCGGTACCATCCTTGAGCTTCTCCGACTTTCGGAAGGGTTAGGGTTAGGGTTAGGGATGAAAGCACATAGGAGAAAGAGATATTCTTGAATAACTTTTTTTGTGAAGGTCGGAGAGACTTGGAAAGTGGTTGCATCTGGACTAATTTGGGTCCTGCGGATCGATTGGTACCATCCCCGAGCTTGTACGACCTTCGGAAGAGGTCGACCGACGAAATTCCCCCAAATCTGAGGAGATATTCTTGAATAACTTTTTTTGTGAAGGTCGGAGAGACTTGCAAGTATCCTCTACCCCCACTAAATGGGGTAGCGCGCATCGATCGGTACCATCCTTGAGCTTCTCCGACTTTCGGAAGGGTTAGGGTTAGGGTTAGGGATGAAAGCACATAGGAGAAAGAGATATTCTTGAATAACTTTTTTTGTGAAGGTCGGACAGACTTGGAAAGTGGTTGCATCTGGACTAATTTGGGTCCTGCAGATCGATTGGTACCATCCCCGAGCTTGTACGACCTTCGGAAGAGGTCGACCGACGAAATTCCCCCAAATCTGAGGAGATATTCTTGAATAACTTTTTTTGTGAAGGTCGGAGAGACTTGCAAGTAGGCTCTACCCCCACTAAATGGGGTAGCGCGCATCGATCGGTACCATCCTTGAGCTTCTCCGACTTTCGGAAGGGTTAGGGTTAGGGATGAAAGCACATAGGAGAAAGAGATATTCTTGAATAACTTTTTTTGTGAAGGTCGGAGAGACTTGCAAGTAGGCTCTACCCCCACTAAATGGGGTAGCGCGCATTGATCGGTACCATCCTTGAGCTTCTCCGACTTTCGGAAGGGTTAGGGTTAGGGTTAGGGATGAAAGCACATAGGAGAAAGAGATATTCTTGAATAACTTTTTTTGTGAAGGTCGGAGAGACTTGGAAAGTGGTTGCATCTGGACTAATTTGGGTCCTGCGGATCGATTGGTACCATCCCCGAGCTTGTACGACCTTCGGAAGAGGTCGACCGACGAAATTCCCCCAAATCTGAGGAGATATTCTTGAATAACTTTTTTTGTGAAGGTCGGAGAGACTTGCAAGTAGGCTCTACCCCCACTAAATGGGGTAGCGCGCATCGATCGGTACCATCCTTGAGCTTCTCCGACTTTCGGAAGGGTTAGGGTTAGGGTTAGGGATGAAAGCACATAGGAGAAAGAGATATTCTTGAATAACTTTTTTTGTGAAGGTCGGAGAGACTTGGAAAGTGGTTGCATCTGGACTAATTTGGGTCCTGCGGATCGATTGGTACCATCCCCGAGCTTGTACGACCTTCGAAAGAGGTCGACCGACGAAATTCCCCCAAATCTGAGGAGATATTCTTGAATAACTTTTTTTGTGAAGGTCGGAGAGACTTGCAAGTAGGCTCTACCCCCACTAAATGGGGTTGCGCGCATCGATCAGTACTATCCTTGAGCTTCTCCGACTTTCGGAAGGGTTAGGGTTAGGGTTAGGGATGAAAGCACATAGGAGAAAGAGATATTCTTGAATAACTTTTTTTGTGAAGGTCGGAGAGACTTGCAAGTAGGCTCTACCCCCACTAAATGGGGTTGCGCGCATCGATCGGTACCATCCTTGAGCTTCTCCGACTTTCGGAAGGGTTAGGGTTAGGGTTAGGGATGAAAGCACATAGGAGAAAGAGATATTCTTGAATAACTTTTTTTGTGAAGGTCGGAGAGACTTGCAAGTAGGCTCTACCCCCACTAAATGGGGTAGCGCGCATCGATCGGTACCATCCTTGAGCTTCTCCGACTTTCGGAAGGGTTAGGGTTAGGGTTAGGGATGAAAGCACATAGGAGAAAGAGATATTCTTGAATAACTTTTTTTGTGAAGGTCGGAGAGACTTGCAAGTAGGCTCTACCCGAACTAAATGGGGTAGCGCGCATCGATCGGTACCATCCTTGAGCTTCTCCGACTTTCGGAAGGGTTAGGGTTAGGGTTAGGGATGAAAGCGCATAGGAGAAAGAGATATTCTTGAATAACTTTTTTTGTGAAGGTCGGAGAGACTTGGAAAGTGGTTGCATCTGGACTAATTTGGGTCCTGCGGATCGATTGGTACCATCCCCGAGCTTGTACGACCTTCGGAAGAGGTCGACCGACGAAATTCCCCCAAATCTGAGGAGATATTCTTGAATAACTTTTTTTGTGAAGGTCGGAGAGACTTGCAAGTAGGCTCTACCCCCACTAAATGGGGTAGCGCGCATCGATCGGTACCATCCTTGAGCTTCTCCGACTTTCGGAAGGGTTAGGGTTAGGGTTAGGGATGAAAGCACATAGGAGAAAGAGATATTCTTGAATAACTTTTTTTGTGAAGGTCGGAGAGACTTGCAAGTAGGCTCTACCCCCACTAAATGGGGTAGCGCGCATCGATCGGTACCATCCTTGAGCTTCTCCGACTTTCGGAAGGGTTAGGGTTAGGGTTAGGGATGAAAGCACATAGGAGAAAGAGATATTCTTGAATAACTTTTTTTGTGAAGGTCGGAGAGACTTGGAAAGTGGTTGCATCTGGACTAATTTGGGTCCTGCGGATCGATTGGTACCATCCCCGAGCTTGTACGACCTTCGGAAGAGGTCGACCGACGAAATTCCCCCAAATCTGAGGAGATATTCTTGAATAACTTTTTTTGTGAAGGTCGGAGAGACTTGCAAGTATCCTCTACCCCCACTAAATGGGGTAGCGCGCATCGATCGGTACCATCCTTGAGCTTCTCCGACTTTCGGAAGGGTTAGGGTTAGGGATGAAAGCACATAGGAGAAAGAGATATTCTTGAATAACTTTTTTTGTGAAGGTCGGAGAGACTTGCAAGTAGGCTCTACCCCCACTAAATGGGGTAGCGCGCATCGATCGGTACCATCCTTGAGCTTCTCCGACTTTCGGAAGGGTTAGGGTTAGGGTTAGGGATGAAAGCACATAGGAGAAAGAGATATTCTTGAATAACTTTTTTTGTGAAGGTCGGAGAGACTTGGAAAGTGGTTGCATCTGGACTAATTTGGGTCCTGCGGATCGATTGGTACCATCCCCGAGCTTGTACGACCTTCGGAAGAGGTCGACCGACGAAATTCCCCCAAATCTGAGGAGATATTCTTGAATAACTTTTTTTGTGAAGGTCGGAGAGACTTGCAAGTAGGCTCTACCCCCACTAAATGGGGTAGCGCGCATCGATCGGTACCATCCTTGAGCTTCTCCGACTTTCGGAAGGGTTAGGGTTAGGGTTAGGGATGAAAGCACATAGGAGAAAGAGATATTCTTGAATAACTTTTTTTGTGAAGGTCGGAGAGACTTGCAAGTACGCTCTACCCCCACTAAATGGGGTAGCGCGCATCGATCGGTACCATCCTTGAGCTTCTCCGACTTTCGGAAGGGTTAGGGTTAGGGTTAGGGATGAAAGCACATAGGAGAAAGAGATATTCTTGAATAACTTTTTTTGTGAAGGTCGGAGAGACTTGGAAAGTGGTTGCATCTGGACTAATTTGGGTCCTGCGGATCGATTGGTACCATCCCCGAGCTTGTACGACCTTCGGAAGAGGTCGACCGACGAAATTCCCCCAAATCTGAGGAGATATTCTTGAATAACTTTTTTTGTGAAGGTCGGAGAGACTTGCAAGTATCCTCTACCCCCACTAAATGGGGTAGCGCGCATCGATCGGTACCATCCTTGAGCTTCTCCGACTTTCGGAAGGGTTAGGGTTAGGGATGAAAGCACATAGGAGAAAGAGATATTCTTGAATAACTTTTTTTGTGAAGGTCGGAGAGACTTGCAAGTAGGCTCTACCCCCACTAAATGGGGTAGCGCGCATCGATCGGTACCATCCTTGAGCTTCTCCGACTTTCGGAAGGGTTAGGGTTAGGGTTAGGGATGAAAGCACATAGGAGAAAGAGATATTCTTGAATAACTTTTTTTGTGAAGGTCGGAGAGACTTGCAAGTAGGCTCTACCCGAACTAAATGGGGTAGCGCGCATCGATCGGTACCATCCTTGAGCTTCTCCGACTTTCGGAAGGGTTAGGGTTAGGGTTAGGGATGAAAGCGCATAGGAGAAAGAGATATTCTTGAATAACTTTTTTTGTGAAGGTCGGAGAGACTTGGAAAGTGGTTGCATCTGGACTAATTTGGGTCCTGCGGATCGATTGGTACCATCCCCGAGCTTGTACGACCTTCGGAAGAGGTCGACCGACGAAATTCCCCCAAATCTGAGGAGATATTCTTGAATAACTTTTTTTGTGAAGGTCGGAGAGACTTGCAAGTAGGCTCTACCCCCACTAAATGGGGTAGCGCGCATCGATCGGTACCATCCTTGAGCTTCTCCGACTTTCGGAAGGGTTAGGGTTAGGGTTAGGGATGAAAGCACATAGGAGAAAGAGATATTCTTGAATAACTTTTTTTGTGAAGGTCGGAGAGACTTGCAAGTAGGCTCTACCCCCACTAAATGGGGTAACGCGCATCGATCGGTACCATCCTTGAGCTTCTCCGACTTTCGGAAGGGTTAGGGTTAGGGTTAGGGATGAAAGCACATAGGAGAAAGAGATATTCTTGAATAACTTTTTTTGTGAAGGTCGGAGAGACTTGGAAAGTGGTTGCATCTGGACTAATTTGGGTCCTGCGGATCGATTGGTACCATCCCCGAGCTTGTACGACCTTCGGAAGAGGTCGACCGACGAAATTCCCCCAAATCTGAGGAGATATTCTTGAATAACTTTTTTTGTGAAGGTCGGAGAGACTTGCAAGTATCCTCTACCCCCACTAAATGGGGTAGCGCGCATCGATCGGTACCATCCTTGAGCTTCTCCGACTTTCGGAAGGGTTAGGGTTAGGGTTAGGGATGAAAGCACATAGGAGAAAGAGATATTCTTGAATAACTTTTTTTGTGAAGGTCGGACAGACTTGGAAAGTGGTTGCATCTGGACTAATTTGGGTCCTGCGGATCGATTGGTACCATCCCCGAGCTTGTACGACCTTCGGAAGAGGTCGACCGACGAAATTCCCCCAAATCTGAGGAGATATTCTTGAATAACTTTTTTTGTGAAGGTCGGAGAGACTTGCAAGTAGGCTCTACCCCCACTAAATGGGGTAGCGCGCATCGATCGGTACCATCCTTGAGCTTCTCCGACTTTTGGAAGGGTTAGGGTTAGGGTTAGGGATGAAAGCACATAGGAGAAAGAGATATTCTTGAATAACTTTTTTTGTGAAGTTTGGAGAGACTTGCAAGTAGGCTCTACCCCCACTAAATGGGGTAGCGCGCATTGATCGGTACCATCCTTGAGCTTCTCCGACTTTCGGAAGGGTTAGGGTTAGGGTTAGGGATGAAAGCACATAGGAGAAAGAGATATTCTTGAATAACTTTTTTTGTGAAGGTCGGAGAGACTTGTAAAGTGGTTGCATCTGGACTAATTTGGGTCCTGCGGATCGATTGGTACCATCCCCGAGCTTGTACGACCTTCGGAAGAGGTCGACCGACGAAATTCCCCCAAATCTGAGGAGATATTCTTGAATAACTTTTTTTGTGAAGGTCGGAGAGACTTGCAAGTAGGCTCTACCCCCACTAAATGGGGTAGCGCGCATCGATCGGTACCATCCTTGAGCTTCTCCGACTTTCGGAAGGGTTAGGGTTAGGGTTAGGGATGAAAGCACATAGGAGAAAGAGATATTCTTGAATAACTTTTTTTGTGAAGGTCGGAGAGACTTGGAAAGTGGTTGCATCTGGACTAATTTGGGTCCTGCGGATCGATTGGTACCATCCCCGAGCTTGTACGACCTTCGGAAGAGGTCGACCGACGAAATTCCCCCAAATCTGAGGAGATATTCTTGAATAACTTTTTTTGTGAAGGTCGGAGAGACTTGCAAGTAGGCTCTACCCCCACTAAATGGGGTTGCGCGCATCGATCAGTACCATCCTTGAGCTTATCCGACTTTCGGAAGGGTTAGGGTTAGGGTTAGGGATGAAAGCACATAGGAGAAAGAGATATTCTTGAATAACTTTTTTTGTGAAGGTCGGAGAGACTTGCAAGTAGGCTCTACCCCCACTAAATGGGGTAGCGCGCATCGATCGGTACCATCCTTGAGCTTCTCCGACTTTCGGAAGGGTTAGGGTTAGGGTTAGGGATGAAAGCACATAGGAGAAAGAGATATTCTTGAATAACTTTTTTTGTGAAGGTCGGAGAGACTTGCAAGTAGGCTCTACCCCCACTAAATGGGGTTGCGCGCATCGATCGGTACCATCTTTGAGCTTCTCCGACTTTCGGAAGGGTTAGGGTTAGGGTTAGGGATGAAAGCACATAGGAGAAAGAGATATTCTTGAATAACTTTTTTTGTGAAGGTCGGAGAGACTTGCAAGTAGGCTCTACCCCCACTAAATGGGGTAGCGCGCATCGATCGGTACCATCCTTGAGCTTCTCCGACTTTCGGAAGGGTTAGGGTTAGGGTTAGGGATGAAAGCACATAGGAGAAAGAGATATTCTTGAATAACTTTTTTTGTGAAGGTCGGAGAGACTTGCAAGTAGGCTCTACCCGAACTAAATGGGGTAGCGCGCATCGATCGGTACCATCCTTGAGCTTCTCCGACTTTCGGAAGGGTTAGGGTTAGGGTTAGGGATGAAAGCGCATAGGAGAAAGAGATATTCTTGAATAACTTTTTTTGTGAAGGTCGGAAAGACTTGGAAAGTGGTTGCATCTGGACTAATTTGGGTCCTGCGGATCGATTGGTACCATCCCCGAGCTTGTACGACCTTCGGAAGAGGTCGACCGACGAAATTCCCCCAAATCTGAGGAGATATTCTTGAATAACTTTTTTTGTGAAGGTCGGAGAGACTTGCAAGTAGGCTCTACCCCCACTAAATGGGGTAGCGCGCATCGATCGGTACCATCTTTGAGCTTCTCCGACTTTCGGAAGGGTTAGGGTTAGGGTTAGGGATGAAAGCACATAGGAGAAAGAGATATTCTTGAATAACTTTTTTTGTGAAGGTCGGAGAGACTTGCAAGTAGGCTCTACCCCCACTAAATGGGGTAGCGCGCATCGATCGGTACCATCCTTGAGCTTCTCCGACTTTCGGAAGGGTTAGGGTTAGGGTTAGGGATGAAAGCACATAGGAGAAAGAGATATTCTTAAATAACTTTTTTTGTGAAGGTCGGAGAGACTTGGAAAGTGGTTGCATCTGGACTAATTTGGGTCCTGCGGATCGATTGGTACCATCCCCGAGCTTGTACGACCTTCGGAAGAGGTCGACCGACGAAATTCCCCCAAATCTGAGGAGATATTCTTGAATAACTTTTTTTGTGAAGGTCGGAGAGACTTGCAAGTAGGCTCTACCCCCACTAAATGGGGTTGCGCGCATCGATCGGTACCATCCTTGAGCTTCTCCGACTTTCGGAAGGGTTAGGGTTAGGGTTAGGGATGAAAGCACATAGGAGAAAGAGATATTCTTGAATAACTTTTTTTTTGAAGGTCGGAGAGACTTGCAAGTAGGCTCTACCCCCACTAAATGGGGTAGCGCGCATCGATCGGTACCATCCTTGAGCTTCTCCGACTTTCGGAAGGGTTAGGGTTAGGGTTAGGGATGAAAGCACATAGGAGAAAGAGATATTCTTGAATAACTTTTTTTGTGAAGGTCGGAGAGACTTGCAAGTAGGCTCTACCCGAACTAAATGGGGTAGCGCGCATCGATCGGTACCATCCTTGAGCTTCTCCGACTTTCGGAAGGGTTAGGGTTAGGGTTAGGGATGAAAGCACATAGGAGAAAGAGATATTCTTGAATAACTTTTTTTGTGAAGGTCGGAGAGACTTGAAAAGTGGTTGCATCTGGACTAATTTGGGTCCTGCGGATCGATTGGTACCATCCCCGAGCTTGTACGACCTTCGGAAGAGGTCGACCGACGAAATTCCCCCAAATCTGAGGAGATATTCTTGAATAACTTTTTTTGTGAAGGTCGGAGAGACTTGCAAGTAGGCTCTACCCCCACTAAATGGGGTAGCGCGCATCGATCGGTACCATCCTTGAGCTTCTCCGACTTTCGGAAGGGTTAGGGTTAGGGTTAGGGATGAAAGCACATAGGAGAAAGAGATATTCTTGAATAACTTTTTTTGTGAAGGTCGGAGAGACTTGAAAAGTGGTTGCATCTGGACTAATTTGGGTCCTGCGGATCGATTGGTACCATCCCCGAGCTTGTACGACCTTCGGAAGAGGTCGACCGACGAAATTCCCCCAAATCTGAGGAGATATTCTTGAATAACTTTTTTTGTGAAGGTCGGAGAGACTTGCAAGTAGGCTCTACCCCCACTAAATGGGGTTGCGCGCATCGATCAGTACCATCCTTGAGCTTCTCCGACTTTCGGAAGGGTTAGGGTTAGGGATGAAAGCACATAGGAGAAAGAGATATTCTTGAATAACTTTTTTTGTGAAGGTCGGAGAGACTTGCAAGTAGGCTTTACCCCCACTAAATGGGGTAGCGCGCATCGATCGGTACTATCCTTGAGCTTCTCCGACTTTCGGAAGGGTTAGGGTTAGGGTTAGGGATGAAAGCACATAGGAGAAAGAGATATTCTTGAATAACTTTTTTTGTGAAGGTCGGAGAGACTTGGAAAGTGGTTGCATCTGGACTAATTTGGGTCCTGCGGATCGATTGGTACCATCCCCGAGCTTGTACGACCTTCGGAAGAGGTCGACCGACGAAATTCCCCCAAATCTGAGGAGATATTCTTGAATAACTTTTTTTGTGAAGGTCGGAGAGACTTGCAAGTAGGCTCTACCCCCACTAAATGGGGTTGCGCGCATCGATCGGTACCATCCTTGAGCTTCTCCGACTTTCGGAAGGGTTAGGGTTAGGGTTAGGGATGAAAGCACATAGGAGAAAGAGATATTCTTGAATAACTTTTTTTGTGAAGGTCGGAGAGACTTGCAAGTAGGCTCTACCCCCACTAAATGGGGTAGCGCGCATCGATCGGTACCATCCTTGAGCTTCTCCGACTTTCGGAAGGGTTAGGGTTAGGGTTAGGGATGAAAGCACATAGGAGAAAGAGATATTCTTGAATAACTTTTTTTGTGAAAGTCGGAGAGACTTGCAAGTAGGCTCTACCCGAACTAAATGGGGTAGCGCGCATCGATCGGTACCATCCTTGAGCTTCTCCGACTTTCGGAAGGGTTAGGGTTAGGGTTAGGGATGAAAGCACATAGGAGAAAGAGATATTCTTGAATAACTTTTTTTGTGAAGGTCGGAGAGACTTGAAAAGTGGTTGCATCTGGACTAATTTGGGTCCTGCGGATCGATTGGTACCATCCCCGAGCTTGTACGACCTTCGGAAGAGGTCGACCGACGAAATTCCCCCAAATCTGAGGAGATATTCTTGAATAACTTTTTTTGTGAAGGTCGGAGAGACTTGCAAGTAGGCTCTACCCCCACTAAATGGGGTAGCGAGCATAGATCGGTACCATCCTTGAGCTTCTCCGACTTTCGGAAGGGTTAGGGTTAGGGTTAGGGATGAAAGCACATAGGAGAAAGAGATATTCTTGAATAACTTTTTTTGTGAAGGTCGGAGAGACTTGCAAGTAGGCTCTACCCCCACTAAATGGGGTAGCGCACATCGATCGGTACCATCCTTGAGCTTCTCCGACTTTCGGAAGGGTTAGGGTTAGGGTTAGGGATGAAAGCACATAGGAGAAAGAGATATTCTTGAATAACTTTTTTTGTGAAGGTCGGAGAGACTTGGAAAGTGGTTGCATCTGGACTAATTTGGGTCCTGCAGATCGATTGGTACCATCCCCGAGCTTGTACGACCTTCGGAAGAGGTCGACCGACGAAATTCCCCCAAATCTGAGGAGATATTCTTGAATAACTTTTTTTGTGAAGGTCGGAGAGACTTGCAAGTATCCTCTACCCCCACTAAATGGGGTAGCGCGCATCGATCGGTACCATCCTTGAGCTTCTCCGACTTTCGGAAGGGTTAGGGTTAGGGTTAGGGATGAAAGCACATAGGAGAAAGAGATATTCTTGAATAACTTTTTTTGTGAAGGTCGGACAGACTTGGAAAGTGGTTGCATCTGGACTAATTTGGGTCCTGCAGATCGATTGGTACCATCCCCGAGCTTGTACGACCTTCGGAAGAGGTCGACCGACGAAATTCCCCCAAATCTGAGGAGATATTCTTGAATAACTTTTTTTGTGAAGGTCGGAGAGACTTGCAAGTAGGCTCTACCCCCACTAAATGGGGTAGCCCGCATCGATCGGTACCATCCTTGAGCTTCTCCGACTTTCGGAAGGGTTAGGGTTAGGGATGAAAGCACATAGGAGAAAGAGATATTCTTGAATAACTTTTTTTGTGAAGGTCGGAGAGACTTGCAAGTAGGCTCTACCCCCACTAAATGGGGTAGCGCGCATTGATCGGTACCATCGTTGAGCTTCTCCGACTTTCGGAAGGGTTAGGGTTAGGGTTAGGGATGAAAGCACATAGGAGAAAGAGATATTCTTGAATAACTTTTTTTGTGAAGGTCGGAGAGACTTGGAAAGTGGTTGCATCTGGACTAATTTGGGTCCTGCGGATCGATTGGTACCATCCCCGAGCTTGTACGACCTTCGGAAGAGGTCGACCGACGAAATTCCCCCAAATCTGAGGAGATATTCTTGAATAACTTTTTTTGTGAAGGTCGGAGAGACTTGCAAGTAGGCTCTACCCCCACTAAATGGGGTAGCGCGCATCGATCGGTACCATCCTTGAGCTTCTCCGACTTTCGGAAGGGTTAGGGTTAGGGTTAGGGATGAAAGCACATAGGAGAAAGAGATATTCTTGAATAACTTTTTTTGTGAAGGTCGGAGAGACTTGGAAAGTGGTTGCATCTGGACTAATTTGGGTCCTGCGGATCGATTGGTACCATCCCCGAGCTTGTACGACCTTCGAAAGAGGTCGACCGACGAAATTCCCCCAAATCTGAGGAGATATTCTTGAATAACTTTTTTTGTGAAGGTCGGAGAGACTTGCAAGTAGGCTCTACCCCCACTAAATGGGGTTGCGCGCATCGATCAGTACTATCCTTGAGCTTCTCCGACTTTCGGAAGGGTTAGGGTTAGGGTTAGGGATGAAAGCACATAGGAGAAAGAGATATTCTTGAATAACTTTTTTTGTGAAGGTCGGAGAGACTTGCAAGTAGGCTCTACCCCCACTAAATGGGGTTGCGCGCATCGATCGGTACCATCCTTGAGCTTCTCCGACTTTCGGAAGGGTTAGGGTTAGGGTTAGGGATGAAAGCACATAGGAGAAAGAGATATTCTTGAATAACTTTTTTTGTGAAGGTCGGAGAGACTTGCAAGTAGGCTCTACCCCCACTAAATGGGGTAGCGCGCATCGATCGGTACCATCCTTGAGCTTCTCCGACTTTCGGAAGGGTTAGGGTTAGGGTTAGGGATGAAAGCACATAGGAGAAAGAGATATTCTTGAATAACTTTTTTTGTGAAGGTCGGAGAGACTTGCAAGTAGGCTCTACCCGAACTAAATGGGGTAGCGCGCATCGATCGGTACCATCCTTGAGCTTCTCCGACTTTCGGAAGGGTTAGGGTTAGGGTTAGGGATGAAAGCGCATAGGAGAAAGAGATATTCTTGAATAACTTTTTTTGTGAAGGTCGGAGAGACTTGGAAAGTGGTTGCATCTGGACTAATTTGGGTCCTGCGGATCGATTGGTACCATCCCCGAGCTTGTACGACCTTCGGAAGAGGTCGACCGACGAAATTCCCCCAAATCTGAGGAGATATTCTTGAATAACTTTTTTTGTGAAGGTCGGAGAGACTTGCAAGTAGGCTCTACCCCCACTAAATGGGGTAGCGCGCATCGATCGGTACCATCCTTGAGCTTCTCCGACTTTCGGAAGGGTTAGGGTTAGGGTTAGGGATGAAAGCACATAGGAGAAAGAGATATTCTTGAATAACTTTTTTTGTGAAGGTCGGAGAGACTTGCAAGTAGGCTCTACCCCCACTAAATGGGGTAGCGCGCATCGATCGGTACCATCCTTGAGCTTCTCCGACTTTCGGAAGGGTTAGGGTTAGGGTTAGGGATGAAAGCACATAGGAGAAAGAGATATTCTTGAATAACTTTTTTTGTGAAGGTCGGAGAGACTTGGAAAGTGGTTGCATCTGGACTAATTTGGGTCCTGCGGATCGATTGGTACCATCCCCGAGCTTGTACGACCTTCGGAAGAGGTCGACCGACGAAATTCCCCCAAATCTGAGGAGATATTCTTGAATAACTTTTTTTGTGAAGGTCGGAGAGACTTGCAAGTATCCTCTACCCCCACTAAATGGGGTAGCGCGCATCGATCGGTACCATCCTTGAGCTTCTCCGACTTTCGGAAGGGTTAGGGTTAGGGATGAAAGCACATAGGAGAAAGAGATATTCTTGAATAACTTTTTTTGTGAAGGTCGGAGAGACTTGCAAGTAGGCTCTACCCCCACTAAATGGGGTAGCGCGCATCGATCGGTACCATCCTTGAGCTTCTCCGACTTTCGGAAGGGTTAGGGTTAGGGTTAGGGATGAAAGCACATAGGAGAAAGAGATATTCTTGAATAACTTTTTTTGTGAAGGTCGGAGAGACTTGCAAGTAGGCTCTACCCGAACTAAATGGGGTAGCGCGCATCGATCGGTACCATCCTTGAGCTTCTCCGACTTTCGGAAGGGTTAGGGTTAGGGTTAGGGATGAAAGCGCATAGGAGAAAGAGATATTCTTGAATAACTTTTTTTGTGAAGGTCGGAGAGACTTGGAAAGTGGTTGCATCTGGACTAATTTGGGTCCTGCGGATCGATTGGTACCATCCCCGAGCTTGTACGACCTTCGGAAGAGGTCGACCGACGAAATTCCCCCAAATCTGAGGAGATATTCTTGAATAACTTTTTTTGTGAAGGTCGGAGAGACTTGCAAGTAGGCTCTACCCCCACTAAATGGGGTAGCGCGCATCGATCGGTACCATCCTTGAGCTTCTCCGACTTTCGGAAGGGTTAGGGTTAGGGTTAGGGATGAAAGCACATAGGAGAAAGAGATATTCTTGAATAACTTTTTTTGTGAAGGTCGGAGAGACTTGCAAGTAGGCTCTACCCCCACTAAATGGGGTAGCGCGCATCGATCGGTACCATCCTTGAGCTTCTCCGACTTTCGGAAGGGTTAGGGTTAGGGTTAGGGATGAAAGCACATAGGAGAAAGAGATATTCTTGAATAACTTTTTTTGTGAAGGTCGGAGAGACTTGCAAGTAGGCTCTACCCCCACTAAATGGGGTAGCGCGCATCGATCGGTACCATCCTTGAGCTTCTCCGACTTTCGGAAGGGTTAGGGTTAGGGTTAGGGATGAAAGCACATAGGAGAAAGAGATATTCTTGAATAACTTTTTTTGTGAAGGTCGGAGAGACTTGCAAGTAGGCTCTACCCGAACTAAATGGGGTAGCGCGCATCGATCGGTACCATCCTTGAGCTTCTCCGACTTTCGGAAGGGTTAGGGTTAGGGTTAGGGATGAAAGCGCATAGGAGAAAGAGATATTCTTGAATAACTTTTTTTGTGAAGGTCGGAAAGACTTGGAAAGTGGTTGCATCTGGACTAATTTGGGTCCTGCGGATCGATTGGTACTATCCCCGAGCTTGTACGACCTTCGGAAGAGGTCGACCGACGAAATTCCCCCAAATCTGAGGAGATATTCTTGAATAACTTTTTTTGTGAAGGTCGGAGAGACTTGCAAGTAGGCTCTACCCCCACTAAATGGGGTAGCGCGCATCGATCGGTACCATCTTTGAGCTTCTCCGACTTTCGGAAGGGTTAGGGTTAGGGTTAGGGATGAAAGCACATAGGAGAAAGAGATATTCTTGAATAACTTTTTTTGTGAAGGTCGGAGAGACTTGCAAGTAGGCTCTACCCCCACTAAATGGGGTAGCGCGCATCGATCGGTACCATCCTTGAGCTTCTCCGACTTTCGGAAGGGTTAGGGTTAGGGTTAGGGATGAAAGCACATAGGAGAAAGAGATATTCTTGAATAACTTTTTTTGTGAAGGTCGGAGAGACTTGGAAAGTGGTTGCATCTGGACTAATTTGGGTCCTGCGGATCGATTGGTACCATCCCCGAGCTTGTACGACCTTCGGAAGAGGTCGACCGACGAAATTCCCCCAAATCTGAGGAGATATTCTTGAATAACTTTTTTTGTGAAGGTCGGAGAGACTTGCAAGTAGGCTCTACCCGAACTAAATGGGGTAGCGCGCATCGATCGGTACCATCCTTGAGCTTCTCCGACTTTCGGAAGGGTTAGGGTTAGGGTTAGGGATGAAAGCGCATAGGAGAAAGAGATATTCTTGAATAACTTTTTTTGTGAAGGTCGGAAAGACTTGGAAAGTGGTTGCATCTGGACTAATTTGGGTCCTGCGGATCGATTGGTACTATCCCCGAGCTTGTACGACCTTCGGAAGAGGTCGACCGACGAAATTCCCCCAAATCTGAGGAGATATTCTTGAATAACTTTTTTTGTGAAGGTCGGAGAGACTTGCAAGTAGGCTCTACCCCCACTAAATGGGGTAGCGCGCATCGATCGGTACCATCTTTGAGCTTCTCCGACTTTCGGAAGGGTTAGGGTTAGGGTTAGGGATGAAAGCACATAGGAGAAAGAGATATTCTTGAATAACTTTTTTTGTGAAGGTCGGAGAGACTTGCAAGTAGGCTCTACCCCCACTAAATGGGGTAGCGCGCATCGATCGGTACCATCCTTGAGCTTCTCCGACTTTCGGAAGGGTTAGGGTTAGGGTTAGGGATGAAAGCACATAGGAGAAAGAGATATTCTTGAATAACTTTTTTTGTGAAGGTCGGAGAGACTTGGAAAGTGGTTGCATCTGGACTAATTTGGGTCCTGCGGATCGATTGGTACCATCCCCGAGCTTGTACGACCTTCGGAAGAGGTCGACCGACGAAATTCCCCCAAATCTGAGGAGATATTCTTGAATAACTTTTTTTGTGAAGGTCGGAGAGACTTGCAAGTAGGCTCTACCCCCACTAAATGGGGTTGCGCGCATCGATCGGTACCATCCTTGAGCTTCTCCGACTTTCGGAAGGGTTAGGGTTAGGGTTAGGGATGAAAGCACATAGGAGAAAGAGATATTCTTGAATAACTTTTTTTTTGAAGGTCGGAGAGACTTGCAAGTAGGCTCTACCCCCACTAAATGGGGTAGCGCGCATCGATCGGTACCATCCTTGAGCTTCTCCGACTTTCGGAAGGGTTAGGGTTAGGGTTAGGGATGAAAGCACATAGGAGAAAGAGATATTCTTGAATAACTTTTTTTGTGAAGGTCGGAGAGACTTGCAAGTAGGCTCTACCCGAACTAAATGGGGTAGCGCGCATCGATCGGTACCATCCTTGAGCTTCTCCGACTTTCGGAAGGGTTAGGGTTAGGGTTAGGGATGAAAGCACATAGGAGAAAGAGATATTCTTGAATAACTTTTTTTGTGAAGGTCGGAGAGACTTGAAAAGTGGTTGCATCTGGACTAATTTGGGTCCTGCGGATCGATTGGTACCATCCCCGAGCTTGTACGACCTTCGGAAGAGGTCGACCGACGAAATTCCCCCAAATCTGAGGAGATATTCTTGAATAACTTTTTTTGTGAAGGTCGGAGAGACTTGCAAGTAGGCTCTACCCCCACTAAATGGGGTAGCGCGCATCGATCGGTACCATCCTTGAGCTTCTCCGACTTTCGGAAGGGTTAGGGTTAGGGTTAGGGATGAAAGCACATAGGAGAAAGAGATATTCTTGAATAACTTTTTTTGTGAAGGTCGGAGAGACTTGAAAAGTGGTTGCATCTGGACTAATTTGGGTCCTGCGGATCGATTGGTACCATCCCCGAGCTTGTACGACCTTCGGAAGAGGTCGACCGACGAAATTCCCCCAAATCTGAGGAGATATTCTTGAATAACTTTTTTTGTGAAGGTCGGAGAGACTTGCAAGTAGGCTCTACCCCCACTAAATGGGGTTGCGCGCATCGATCAGTACCATCGTTGAGCTTCTCCGACTTTCGGAAGGGTTAGGGTTAGGGTTAGGGATGAAAGCACATAGGAGAAAGAGATATTCTTGAATAACTTTTTTTGTGAAGGTCGGAGAGACTTGCAAGTAGGCTTTACCCCCACTAAATGGGGTAGCGCGCATCGATCGGTACTATCCTTGAGCTTCTCCGACTTTCGGAAGGGTTAGGGTTAGGGTTAGGGATGAAAGCACATAGGAGAAAGAGATATTCTTGAATAACTTTTTTTGTGAAGGTCGGAGAGACTTGGAAAGTGGTTGCATCTGGACTAATTTGGGTCCTGCGGATCGATTGGTACCATCCCCGAGCTTGTACGACCTTCGGAAGAGGTCGACCGACGAAATTCCCCCAAATCTGAGGAGATATTCTTGAATAACTTTTTTTGTGAAGGTCGGAGAGACTTGCAAGTAGGCTCTACCCCCACTAAATGGGGTTGCGCGCATCGATCGGTACCATCCTTGAGCTTCTCCGACTTTCGGAAGGGTTAGGGTTAGGGTTAGGGATGAAAGCACATAGGAGAAAGAGATATTCTTGAATAACTTTTTTTGTGAAGGTCGGAGAGACTTGCAAGTAGGCTCTACCCCCACTAAATGGGGTAGCGCGCATCGATCGGTACCATCCTTGAGCTTCTCCGACTTTCGGAAGGGTTAGGGTTAGGGTTAGGGATGAAAGCACATAGGAGAAAGAGATATTCTTGAATAACTTTTTTTGTGAAAGTCGGAGAGACTTGCAAGTAGGCTCTACCCGAACTAAATGGGGTAGCGCGCATCGATCGGTACCATCCTTGAGCTTCTCCGACTTTCGGAAGGGTTAGGGTTAGGGTTAGGGATGAAAGCACATAGGAGAAAGAGATATTCTTGAATAACTTTTTTTGTGAAGGTCGGAGAGACTTGAAAAGTGGTTGCATCTGGACTAATTTGGGTCCTGCGGATCGATTGGTACCATCCCCGAGCTTGTACGACCTTCGGAAGAGGTCGACCGACGAAATTCCCCCAAATCTGAGGAGATATTCTTGAATAACTTTTTTTGTGAAGGTCGGAGAGACTTGCAAGTAGGCTCTACCCCCACTAAATGGGGTAGCGAGCATAGATCGGTACCATCCTTGAGCTTCTCCGACTTTCGGAAGGGTTAGGGTTAGGGTTAGGGATGAAAGCACATAGGAGAAAGAGATATTCTTGAATAACTTTTTTTGTGAAGGTCGGAGAGACTTGCAAGTAGGCTCTACCCCCACTAAATGGGGTAGCGCACATCGATCGGTACCATCCTTGAGCTTCTCCGACTTTCGGAAGGGTTAGGGTTAGGGTTAGGGATGAAAGCACATAGGAGAAAGAGATATTCTTGAATAACTTTTTTTGTGAAGGTCGGAGAGACTTGGAAAGTGGTTGCATCTGGACTAATTTGGGTCCTGCAGATCGATTGGTACCATCCCCGAGCTTGTACGACCTTCGGAAGAGGTCGACCGACGAAATTCCCCCAAATCTGAGGAGATATTCTTGAATAACTTTTTTTGTGAAGGTCGGAGAGACTTGCAAGTATCCTCTACCCCCACTAAATGGGGTAGCGCGCATCGATCGGTACCATCCTTGAGCTTCTCCGACTTTCGGAAGGGTTAGGGTTAGGGTTAGGGATGAAAGCACATAGGAGAAAGAGATATTCTTGAATAACTTTTTTTGTGAAGGTCGGACAGACTTGGAAAGTGGTTGCATCTGGACTAATTTGGGTCCTGCAGATCGATTGGTACCATCCCCGAGCTTGTACGACCTTCGGAAGAGGTCGACCGACGAAATTCCCCCAAATCTGAGGAGATATTCTTGAATAACTTTTTTTGTGAAGGTCGGAGAGACTTGCAAGTAGGCTCTACCCCCACTAAATGGGGTAGCCCGCATCGATCGGTACCATCCTTGAGCTTCTCCGACTTTCGGAAGGGTTAGGGTTAGGGATGAAAGCACATAGGAGAAAGAGATATTCTTGAATAACTTTTTTTGTGAAGGTCGGAGAGACTTGCAAGTAGGCTCTACCCCCACTAAATGGGGTAGCGCGCATTGATCGGTACCATCCTTGAGCTTCTCCGACTTTCGGAAGGGTTAGGGTTAGGGTTAGGGATGAAAGCACATAGGAGAAAGAGATATTCTTGAATAACTTTTTTTGTGAAGGTCGGAGAGACTTGGAAAGTGGTTGCATCTGGACTAATTTGGGTCCTGCGGATCGATTGGTACCATCCCCGAGCTTGTACGACCTTCGGAAGAGGTCGACCGACGAAATTCCCCCAAATCTGAGGAGATATTCTTGAATAACTTTTTTTGTGAAGGTCGGAGAGACTTGCAAGTAGGCTCTACCCCCACTAAATGGGGTAGCGCGCATTGATCGGTACCATCCTTGAGCTTCTCCGACTTTCGGAAGGGTTAGGGTTAGGGTTAGGGATGAAAGCACATAGGAGAAAGAGATATTCTTGAATAACTTTTTTTGTGAAGGTCGGAGAGACTTGGAAAGTGGTTGCATCTGGACTAATTTGGGTCCTGCGGATCGATTGGTACCATCCCCGAGCTTGTACGACCTTCGGAAGAGGTCGACCGACGAAATTCCCCCAAATCTGAGGAGATATTCTTGAATAACTTTTTTTGTGAAGGTCGGAGAGACTTGCAAGTAGGCTCTACCCCCACTAAATGGGGTAGCGCGCATCGATCGGTACCATCCTTGAGCTTCTCCGACTTTCGGAAGGGTTAGGGTTAGGGTTAGGGATGAAAGCACATAGGAGAAAGAGATATTCTTGAATAACTTTTTTTGTGAAGGTCGGAGAGACTTGGAAAGTGGTTGCATCTGGACTAATTTGGGTCCTGCGGATCGATTGGTACCATCCCCGAGCTTGTACGACCTTCGAAAGAGGTCGACCGACGAAATTCCCCCAAATCTGAGGAGATATTCTTGAATAACTTTTTTTGTGAAGGTCGGAGAGACTTGCAAGTAGGCTCTACCCCCACTAAATGGGGTTGCGCGCATCGATCAGTACTATCCTTGAGCTTCTCCGACTTTCGGAAGGGTTAGGGTTAGGGTTAGGGATGAAAGCACATAGGAGAAAGAGATATTCTTGAATAACTTTTTTTGTGAAGGTCGGAGAGACTTGCAAGTAGGCTCTACCCCCACTAAATGGGGTTGCGCGCATCGATCGGTACCATCCTTGAGCTTCTCCGACTTTCGGAAGGGTTAGGGTTAGGGTTAGGGATGAAAGCACATAGGAGAAAGAGATATTCTTGAATAACTTTTTTTGTGAAGGTCGGAGAGACTTGCAAGTAGGCTCTACACCCACTAAATGGGGTAGCGCGCATCGATCGGTACCATCCTTGAGCTTCTCCGACTTTCGGAAGGGTTAGGGTTAGGGTTAGGGATGAAAGCACATAGGAGAAAGAGATATTCTTGAATAACTTTTTTTGTGAAGGTCGGAGAGACTTGCAAGTAGGCTCTACCCGAACTAAATGGGGTAGCGCGCATCGATCGGTACCATCCTTGAGCTTCTCCGACTTTCGGAAGGGTTAGGGTTAGGGTTAGGGATGAAAGCGCATAGGAGAAAGAGATATTCTTGAATAACTTTTTTTGTGAAGGTCGGAGAGACTTGGAAAGTGGTTGCATCTGGACTAATTTGGGTCCTGCGGATCGATTGGTACCATCCCCGAGCTTGTACGACCTTCGGAAGAGGTCGACCGACGAAATTCCCCCAAATCTGAGGAGATATTCTTGAATAACTTTTTTTGTGAAGGTCGGAGAGACTTGCAAGTAGGCTCTACCCCCACTAAATGGGGTAGCGCGCATCGATCGGTACCATCCTTGAGCTTCTCCGACTTTCGGAAGGGTTAGGGTTAGGGTTAGGGATGAAAGCACATAGGAGAAAGAGATATTCTTGAATAACTTTTTTTGTGAAGGTCGGAGAGACTTGCAAGTAGGCTCTACCCCCACTAAATGGGGTAGCGCGCATCGATCGGTACCATCCTTGAGCTTCTCCGACTTTCGGAAGGGTTAGGGTTAGGGTTAGGGATGAAAGCACATAGGAGAAAGAGATATTCTTGAATAACTTTTTTTGTGAAGGTCGGAGAGACTTGGAAAGTGGTTGCATCTGGACTAATTTGGGTCCTGCGGATCGATTGGTACCATCCCCGAGCTTGTACGACCTTCGGAAGAGGTCGACCGACGAAATTCCCCCAAATCTGAGGAGATATTCTTGAATAACTTTTTTTGTGAAGGTCGGAGAGACTTGCAAGTATCCTCTACCCCCACTAAATGGGGTAGCGCGCATCGATCGGTACCATCCTTGAGCTTCTCCGACTTTCGGAAGGGTTAGGGTTAGGGATGAAAGCACATAGGAGAAAGAGATATTCTTGAATAACTTTTTTTGTGAAGGTCGGAGAGACTTGCAAGTAGGCTCTACCCCCACTAAATGGGGTAGCGCGCATCGATCGGTACCATCCTTGAGCTTCTCCGACTTTCGGAAGGGTTAGGGTTAGGGTTAGGGATGAAAGCACATAGGAGAAAGAGATATTCTTGAATAACTTTTTTTGTGAAGGTCGGAGAGACTTGCAAGTAGGCTCTACCCGAACTAAATGGGGTAGCGCGCATCGATCGGTACCATCCTTGAGCTTCTCCGACTTTCGGAAGGGTTAGGGTTAGGGTTAGGGATGAAAGCGCATAGGAGAAAGAGATATTCTTGAATAACTTTTTTTGTGAAGGTCGGAGAGACTTGGAAAGTGGTTGCATCTGGACTAATTTGGGTCCTGCGGATCGATTGGTACCATCCCCGAGCTTGTACGACCTTCGGAAGAGGTCGACCGACGAAATTCCCCCAAATCTGAGGAGATATTCTTGAATAACTTTTTTTGTGAAGGTCGGAGAGACTTGCAAGTAGGCTCTACCCCCACTAAATGGGGTAGCGCGCATCGATCGGTACCATCCTTGAGCTTCTCCGACTTTCGGAAGGGTTAGGGTTAGGGTTAGGGATGAAAGCACATAGGAGAAAGAGATATTCTTGAATAACTTTTTTTGTGAAGGTCGGAGAGACTTGCAAGTAGGCTCTACCCCCACTAAATGGGGTAGCGCGCATCGATCGGTACCATCCTTGAGCTTCTCCGACTTTCGGAAGGGTTAGGGTTAGGGTTAGGGATGAAAGCACATAGGAGAAAGAGATATTCTTGAATAACTTTTTTTGTGAAGGTCGGAGAGACTTGGAAAGTGGTTGCATCTGGACTAATTTGGGTCCTGCGGATCGATTGGTACCATCCCCGAGCTTGTACGACCTTCGGAAGAGGTCGACCGACGAAATTCCCCCAAATCTGAGGAGATATTCTTGAATAACTTTTTTTGTGAAGGTCGGAGAGACTTGCAAGTATCCTCTACCCCCACTAAATGGGGTAGCGCGCATCGATCGGTACCATCCTTGAGCTTCTCCGACTTTCGGAAGGGTTAGGGTTAGGGTTAGGGATGAAAGCACATAGGAGAAAGAGATATTCTTGAATAACTTTTTTTGTGAAGGTCGGAGAGACTTGCAAGTAGGCTCTACCCCCACTAAATAGGGTAGCGCGCATCGATCGGTACCATCCTTGAGCTTCTCCGACTTTCGGAAGGGTTAGGGTTAGGGTTAGGGATGAAAGCACATAGGAGAAAGAGATATTCTTGAATAACTTTTTTTGTGAAGGTCGGAGAGACTTGCAAGTAGGCTCTACCCCCACTAAATGGGGTAACGCGCATCGATCGGTACCATCCTTCAGCTTCTCCGACTTTCGGAAGGGTTAGGGTTAGGGTTAGGGATGAAAGCACATAGGAGAAAGAGATATTCTTGAATAACTTTTTTTGTGAAGGTCGGAGAGACTTGCAAGTAGGCTCTACCCCCACTAAATGGGGTAGCGCGCATCGATCGGTACCATCCTTGAGCTTCTCCGACTTTCGGAAGGGTTAGGGTTAGGGTTAGGGATGAAAGCACATAGGAGAAAGAGATATTCTTGAATAACTTTTTTTGTGAAGGTCGGAGAGACTTGCAAGTAGGCTCTACCCGAACTAAATGGGGTAGCGCGCATCGATCGGTACCATCCTTGAGCTTCTCCGACTTTCGGAAGGGTTAGGGTTAGGGTTAGGGATGAAAGCGCATAGGAGAAAGAGATATTCTTGAATAACTTTTTTTGTGAAGGTCGGAGAGACTTGGAAAGTGGTTGCATCTGGACTAATTTGGGTCCTGCGGATCGATTGGTACCATCCCCGAGCTTGTACGACCTTCGGAAGAGGTCGACCGACGAAATTCCCCCAAATCTGAGGAGATATTCTTGAATAACTTTTTTTGTGAAGGTCGGAGAGACTTGCAAGTAGGCTCTACCCCCACTAAATGGGGTAGCGCGCATCGATCGGTACCATCCTTGAGCTTCTCCGACTTTCGGAAGGGTTAGGGTTAGGGTTAGGGATGAAAGCACATAGGAGAAAGAGATATTCTTGAATAACTTTTTTTGTGAAGGTCGGAGAGACTTGCAAGTAGGCTCTACCCCCACTAAATGGGGTAGCGCGCATCGATCGGTACCATCCTTGAGCTTCTCCGACTTTCGGAAGGGTTAGGGTTAGGGTTAGGGATGAAAGCACATAGGAGAAAGAGATATTCTTGAATAACTTTTTTTGTGAAGGTCGGAGAGACTTGGAAAGTGGTTGCATCTGGACTAATTTGGGTCCTGCAGATCGATTGGTACCATCCCCGAGCTTGTACGACCTTCGGAAGAGGTCGACCGACGAAATTCCCCCAAATCTGAGGAGATATTCTTGAATAACTTTTTTTGTGAAGGTCGGAGAGACTTGCAAGTATCCTCTACCCCCACTAAATGGGGTAGCGCGCATCGATCGGTACCATCCTTGAGCTTCTCCGACTTTCGGAAGGGTTAGGGTTAGAGTTAGGGATGAAAGCACATAGGAGAAAGAGATATTCTTGAATAACTTTTTTTGTGAAGGTCGGACAGACTTGGAAAGTGGTTGCATCTGGACTAATTTGGGTCCTGCGGATCGATTGGTACCATCCCCGAGCTTGTACGACCTTCGGAAGAGGTCGACCGACGAAATTCCCCCAAATCTGAGGAGATATTCTTGAATAACTTTTTTTGTGAAGGTCGGAGAGACTTGCAAGTAGGCTCTACCCCCACTAAATGGGGTAGCGCGCATCGATCGGTACCATCCTTGAGCTTCTCCGACTTTCGGAAGGGTTAGGGTTAGGGATGAAAGCACATAGGAGAAAGAGATATTCTTGAATAACTTTTTTTGTGAAGTTCGGAGAGACTTGCAAGTAGGCTCTACCCCCACTAAATGGGGTAGCGCGCATTGATCGGTACCATCCTTGAGCTTCTCCGACTTTCGGAAGGGTTAGGGTTAGGGTTAGGGATGAAAGCACATAGGAGAAAGAGATATTCTTGAATAACTTTTTTTGTGAAGGTTGGAGAGACTTGGAAAGTGGTTGCATCTGGACTAATTTGGGTCCTGCGGATCGATTGGTACCATCCCCGAGCTTGTACGACCTTCGGAAGAGGTCGACCGACGAAATTCCCCCAAATCTGAGGAGATATTCTTGAATAACTTTTTTTGTGAAGGTCGGAGAGACTTGCAAGTAGGCTCTACCCCCACTAAATGGGGTAGCGCGCATCGATCGGTACCATCCTTGAGCTTCTCCGACTTTCGGAAGGGTTAGGGTTAGGGTTAGGGATGAAAGCACATAGGAGAAAGAGATATTCTTGAATAACTTTTTTTGTGAAGGTCGGAGAGACTTGGAAAGTGGTTGCATCTGGACTAATTTGGGTCCTGCGGATCGATTGGTACCATCCCCGAGCTTGTACGACCTTCGGAAGAGGTCGACCGACGAAATTCCCCCAAATCTGAGGAGATATTCTTGAATAACTTTTTTTGTGAAGGTCGGAGAGACTTGCAAGTAGGCTCTACCCCCACTAAATGGGGTTGCGCGCATCGATCAGTACCATCCTTGAGCTTATCCGACTTTCGGAAGGGTTAGGGTTAGGGTTAGGGATGAAAGCACATAGGAGAAAGAGATATTCTTGAATAACTTTTTTTGTGAAGGTCGGAGAGACTTGCAAGTAGGCTCTACCCCCACTAAATGGGGTAACGCGCATCGATCGGTACCATCCTTGAGCTTCTCCGACTTTCGGAAGGGTTAGGGTTAGGGTTAGGGATGAAAGCACATAGGAGAAAGAGATATTCTTGAATAACTTTTTTTGTGAAGGTCGGAGAGACTTGCAAGTAGGCTCTACCCCCACTAAATGGGGTTGCGCGCATCGATCGGTACCATCCTTGAGCTTCTCCGACTTTCGGAAGGGTTAGGGTTAGGGTTAGGGATGAAAGCACATAGGAGAAAGAGATATTCTTGAATAACTTTTTTTGTGAAGGTCGGAGAGACTTGCAAGTAGGCTCTACCCCCACTAAATGGGGTAGCGCGCATCGATCGGTACCATCCTTGAGCTTCTCCGACTTTCGGAAGGGTTAGGGTTAGGGTTAGGGATGAAAGCACATAGGAGAAAGAGATATTCTTGAATAACTTTTTTTGTGAAGGTCGGAGAGACTTGCAAGTAGGCTCTACCCGAACTAAATGGGGTAGCGCGCATCGATCGGTACCATCCTTGAGCTTCTCCGACTTTCGGAAGGGTTAGGGTTAGGGTTAGGGATGAAAGCGCATAGGAGAAAGAGATATTCTTGAATAACTTTTTTTGTGAAGGTCGGAAAGACTTGGAAAGTGGTTGCATCTGGACTAATTTGGGTCCTGCGGATCGATTGGTACCATCCCCGAGCTTGTACGACCTTCGGAAGAGGTCGACCGACGAAATTCCCCCAAATCTGAGGAGATATTCTTGAATAACTTTTTTTGTGAAGGTCGGAGAGACTTGCAAGTAGGCTCTACCCCCACTAAATGGGGTAGCGCGCATCGATCGGTACCATCTTTGAGCTTCTCCGACTTTCGGAAGGGTTAGGGTTAGGGTTAGGGATGAAAGCACATAGGAGAAAGAGATATTCTTGAATAACTTTTTTTGTGAAGGTCGGAGAGACTTGCAAGTAGGCTCTACCCCCACTAAATGGGGTAGCGCGCATCGATCGGTACCATCCTTGAGCTTCTCCGACTTTCGGAAGGGTTAGGGTTAGGGTTAGGGATGAAAGCACATAGGAGAAAGAGATATTCTTGAATAACTTTTTTTGTGAAGGTCGGAGAGACTTGGAAAGTGGTTGCATCTGGACTAATTTGGGTCCTGCGGATCGATTGGTACCATCCCCGAGCTTGTACGACCTTCGGAAGAGGTCGACCGACGAAATTCCCCCAAATCTGAGGAGATATTCTTGAATAACTTTTTTTGTGAAGGTCGGAGAGACTTGCAAGTAGGCTCTACCCCCACTAAATGGGGTAGCGCGCATCGATCGGTACCATCCTTGAGCTTCTCCGACTTTCGGAAGGGTTAGGGTTAGGGTTAGGGATGAAAGCACATAGGAGAAAGAGATATTCTTGAATAACTTTTTTTGTGAAGGTCGGAGAGACTTGGAAAGTGGTTGCATCTGGACTAATTTGGGTCCTGCGGATCGATTGGTACCATCCCCGAGCTTGTACGACCTTCGGAAGAGGTCGACCGACGAAATTCCCCCAAATCTGAGGAGATATTCTTGAATAACTTTTTTTGTGAAGGTCGGAGAGACTTGCAAGTAGGCTCTACCCCCACTAAATGGGGTTGCGCGCATCGATCAGTACCATCCTTGAGCTTATCCGACTTTCGGAAGGGTTAGGGTTAGGGTTAGGGATGAAAGCACATAGGAGAAAGAGATATTCTTGAATAACTTTTTTTGTGAAGGTCGGAGAGACTTGCAAGTAGGCTCTACCCCCACTAAATGGGGTAGCGCGCATCGATCGGTACCATCCTTGAGCTTCTCCGACTTTCGGAAGGGTTAGGGTTAGGGTTAGGGATGAAAGCACATAGGAGAAAGAGATATTCTTGAATAACTTTTTTTGTGAAGGTCGGAGAGACTTGCAAGTAGGCTCTACCCCCACTAAATGGGGTTGCGCGCATCGATCGGTACCATCCTTGAGCTTCTCCGACTTTCGGAAGGGTTAGGGTTAGGGTTAGGGATGAAAGCACATAGGAGAAAGAGATATTCTTGAATAACTTTTTTTGTGAAGGTCGGAGAGACTTGCAAGTAGGCTCTACCCCCACTAAATGGGGTAGCGCGCATCGATCGGTACCATCCTTGAGCTTCTCCGACTTTCGGAAGGGTTAGGGTTAGGGTTAGGGATGAAAGCACATAGGAGAAAGAGATATTCTTGAATAACTTTTTTTGTGAAGGTCGGAGAGACTTGCAAGTAGGCTCTACCCGAACTAAATGGGGTAGCGCGCATCGATCGGTACCATCCTTGAGCTTCTCCGACTTTCGGAAGGGTTAGGGTTAGGGTTAGGGATGAAAGCGCATAGGAGAAAGAGATATTCTTGAATAACTTTTTTTGTGAAGGTCGGAGAGACTTGGAAAGTGGTTGCATCTGGACTAATTTGGGTCCTGCGGATCGATTGGTACCATCCCCGAGCTTGTACGACCTTCGGAAGAGGTCGACCGACGAAATTCCCCCAAATCTGAGGAGATATTCTTGAATAACTTTTTTTGTGAAGGTCTGAGAGACTTGCAAGTAGGCTCTACCCCCACTAAATGGGGTAGCGCGCATCGATCGGTACCATCCTTGAGCTTCTCCGACTTTCGGAAGGGTTAGGGTTAGGGTTAGGGATGAAAGCACATAGGAGAAAGAGATATTCTTGAATAACTTTTTTTGTGAAGGTCGGAGAGACTTGCAAGTAGGCTCTACCCCCACTAAATGGGGTAGCGCGCATCGATCGGTACCATCCTTGAGCTTCTCCGACTTTCGGAAGGGTTAGGGTTAGGGTTAGGGATGAAAGCACATAGGAGAAAGAGATATTCTTGAATAACTTTTTTTGTGAAGGTCGGAGAGACTTGGAAAGTGGTTGCATCTGGACTAATTTGGGTCCTGCGGATCGATTGGTACCATCCCCGAGCTTGTACGACCTTCGGAAGAGGTCGACCGACGAAATTCCCCCAAATCTGAGGAGATATTCTTGAATAACTTTTTTTGTGAAGGTCGGAGAGACTTGCAAGTATCCTCTACCCCCACTAAATGGGGTAGCGCGCATCGATCGGTACCATCCTTGAGCTTCTCCGACTTTCGGAAGGGTTAGGGTTAGGGTTAGGGATGAAAGCACATAGGAGAAAGAGATATTCTTGAATAACTTTTTTTGTGAAGGTCGGACAGACTTGGAAAGTGGTTGCATCTGGACTAATTTGGGTCCTGCGGATCGATTGGTACCATCCCCGAGCTTGTACGACCTTCGGAAGAGGTCGACCGACGAAATTCCCCCAAATCTGAGGAGATATTCTTGAATAACTTTTTTTGTGAAGGTCGGAGAGACTTGCAAGTAGGCTCTACCCCCACTAAATGGGGTAGCGCGCATCGATCGGTACCATCCTTGAGCTTCTCCGACTTTCGGAAGGGTTAGGGTTAGGGTTAGGGATGAAAGCACATAGGAGAAAGAGATATTCTTGAATAACTTTTTTTGTGAAGTTCGGAGAGACTTGCAAGTAGGCTCTACCCCCACTAAATGGGGTAGCGCGCATTGATCGGTACCATCCTTGAGCTTCTCCGACTTTCGGAAGGGTTAGGGTTAGGGTTAGGGATGAAAGCACATAGGAGAAAGAGATATTCTTGAATAACTTTTTTTGTGAAGGTCGGAGAGACTTGGAAAGTGGTTGCATCTGGACTAATTTGGGTCCTGCGGATCGATTGGTACCATCCCCGAGCTTGTACGACCTTCGGAAGAGGTCGACCGACGAAATTCCCCCAAATCTGAGGAGATATTCTTGAATAACTTTTTTTGTGAAGGTCGGAGAGACTTGCAAGTAGGCTCTACCCCCACTAAATGGGGTAGCGCGCATCGATCGGTACCATCCTTGAGCTTCTCCGACTTTCGGAAGGGTTAGGGTTAGGGTTAGGGATGAAAGCACATAGGAGAAAGAGATATTCTTGAATAACTTTTTTTGTGAAGGTCGGAGAGACTTGGAAAGTGGTTGCATCTGGACTAATTTGGGTCCTGCGGATCGATTGGTACCATCCCCGAGCTTGTACGACCTTCGGAAGAGGTCGACCGACGAAATTCCCCCAAATCTGAGGAGATATTCTTGAATAACTTTTTTTGTGAAGGTCGGAGAGACTTGCAAGTAGGCTCTACCCCCACTAAATGGGGTTGCGCGCATCGATCAGTACCATCCTTGAGCTTATCCGACTTTCGGAAGGGTTAGGGTTAGGGTTAGGGCTGAAAGCACATAGGAGAAAGAGATATTCTTGAATAACTTTTTTTGTGAAGGTCGGAGAGACTTGCAAGTAGGCTCTACCCCCACTAAATGGGGTAGCGCGCATCGATCGGTACCATCATTGAGCTTCTCCGACTTTCGGAAGGGTTAGGGTTAGGGTTAGGGATGAAAGCACATAGGAGAAAGAGATATTCTTGAATAACTTTTTTTGTGAAGGTCGGACAGACTTGGAAAGTGGTTGCATCTGGACTAATTTGGGTCCTGCGGATCGATTGGTACCATCCCCGAGCTTGTACGACCTTCGGAAGAGGTCGACCGACGAAATTCCCCCAAATCTGAGGAGATATTCTTGAATAACTTTTTTTGTGAAGGTCGGAGAGACTTGCAAGTAGGCTCTACCCCCACTAAATGGGGTAGCGCGCATCGATCGGTACCATCCTTGAGCTTCTCCGACTTTCGGAAGGGTTAGGGTTAGGGTTAGGGATGAAAGCACATAGGAGAAAGAGATATTCTTGAATAACTTTTTTTGTGAAGTTCGGAGAGACTTGCAAGTAGGCTCTACCCCCACTAAATGGGGTAGCGCGCATTGATCGGTACCATCCTTGAGCTTCTCCGACTTTCGGAAGGGTTAGGGTTAGGGTTAGGGATGAAAGCACATAGGAGAAAGAGATATTCTTGAATAACTTTTTTTGTGAAGGTCGGAGAGACTTGGAAAGTGGTTGCATCTGGACTAATTTGGGTCCTGCAGATCGATTGGTACCATCCCCGAGCTTGTACGACCTTCGGAAGAGGTCGACCGACGAAATTCCCCCAAATCTGAGGAGATATTCTTGAATAACTTTTTTTGTGAAGGTCGGAGAGACTTGCAAGTAGGCTCTACCCCCACTAAATGGGGTAGCGCGCATCGATCGGTACCATCCTTGAGCTTCTCCGACTTTCGGAAGGGTTAGGGTTAGGGTTAGGGATGAAAGCACATAGGAGAAAGAGATATTCTTGAATAACTTTTTTTGTGAAGGTCGGAGAGACTTGGAAAGTGGTTGCATCTGGACTAATTTGGGTCCTGCGGATCGATTGGTACCATCCCCGAGCTTGTACGACCTTCGGAAGAGGTCGACCGACGAAATTCCCCCAAATCTGAGGAGATATTCTTGAATAACTTTTTTTGTGAAGGTCGGAGAGACTTGCAAGTAGGCTCTACCCCCACTAAATGGGGTTGCGCGCATCGATCAGTACCATCCTTGAGCTTATCCGACTTTCGGAAGGGTTAGGGTTAGGGTTAGGGATGAAAGCACATAGGAGAAAGAGATATTCTTGAATAACTTTTTTTGTGAAGGTCGGAGAGACTTGCAAGTAGGCTCTACCCCCACTAAATGGGGTAGCGCGCATCGATCGGTACCATCCTTGAGCTTCTCCGACTTTCGGAAGGGTTAGGGTTAGGGTTAGGGATGAAAGCACATAGGAGAAAGAGATATTCTTGAATAACTTTTTTTGTGAAGGTCGGAGAGACTTGCAAGTAGGCTCTACCCCCACTAAATGGGGTAGCGCGCATCGATCGGTACCATCCTTGAGCTTCTCCGACTTTCGGAAGGGTTAGGGTTAGGGTTAGGGATGAAAGCACATAGGAGAAAGAGATATTCTTGAATAACTTTTTTTGTGAAGGTCGGAGAGACTTGCAAGTAGGCTCTACCCCCACTAAATGGGGTAGCGCGCATCGATCGGTACCATCCTTGAGCTTCTCCGACTTTCGGAAGGGTTAGGGTTAGGGTTAGGGATGAAAGCACATAGGAGAAAGAGATATTCTTGAATAACTTTTTTTGTGAAGGTCGGAGAGACTTGGAAAGTGGTTGCATCTGGACTAATTTGGGTCCTGCGGATCGATTGGTACCATCCTCGAGCTTGTACGACCTTCGGAAGAGGTCGACCGACGAAATTCCCCCAAATCTGAGGAGATATTCTTGAATAACTTTTTTTGTGAAGGTCGGAGAGACTTGCAAGTAGGCTCTACCCCCACTAAATGGGGTAGCGCGCATCGATCGGTACCATCCTTGAGCTTCTCCGACTTTCGGAAGGGTTAGGGTTAGGGATGAAAGCACATAGGAGAAAGAGATATTCTTGAATAACTTTTTTTGTGAAGGTCGGAGAGACTTGGAAAGTGGTTGCATCTGGACTAATTTGGGTCCTGCGGATCGATTGGTACCATCCCCGAGCTTGTACGACCTTCGGAAGAGGTCGACCGACGAAATTCCCCCAAATCTGAGGAGATATTCTTGAATAACTTTTTTTGTGAAGGTCGGAGAGACTTGCAAGTAGGCTCTACCCCCACTAAATGGGGTTGCGCGCATCGATCGGTACCATCCTTGAGCTTCTCCGACTTTCGGAAGGGTTAGGGTTAGGGTTAGGGATGAAAGCACATAGGAGAAAGAGATATTCTTGAATAACTTTTTTTGTGAAGGTCGGAGAGACTTGCAAGTAGGCTCTACCCCCACTAAATGGGGTAGCACGCATCGATCGGTACCATCTTTGAGCTTCTCCGACTTTCGGAAGGGTTAGGGTTAGGGTTAGGGATGAAAGCACATAGGAGAAAGAGATATTCTTAATTAACTTTTTTTGTGAAGGTCGGAGAGACTTGCAAGTAGGCTCTACCCCCACTAAATGGGGTAGCGCGCATCGATCGGTACCATCCTTGAGCTTCTCCGACTTTCGGAAGGGTTAGGGTTAGGGTTAGGGATGAAAGCACATAGGAGAAAGAGATATTCTTGAATAACTTTTTTTTTGAAGGTCGGAGAGACTTGCAAGTAGGCTCTACCCCCACTAAATGGGGTAGCGCGCATCGATCGGTACCATCCTTGAGCTTCTCCGACTTTCGGAAGGGTTAGGGTTAGGGTTAGGGATGAAAGCACATAGGAGAAAGAGATATTCTTGAATAACTTTTTTTGTGAAGGTCGGAGAGACTTGGAAAGTGGTTGCATCTGGACTAATTTGGGTCCTGCGGATCGATTGGTACCATCCCCGAGCTTGTACGACCTTCGGAAGAGGTCGACCGACGAAATTCCCCCAAATCTGAGGAGATATTCTTGAATAACTTTTTTTGTGAAGGTCGGAGAGACTTGCAAGTAGGCTCTACCCCCACTAAATGGGGTAGCGCACATCGATCGGTACCATCCTTGAGCTTCTCCGACTTTCGGAAGGGTTAGGGTTAGGGTTAGGGATGAAAGCACATAGGAGAAAGAGATATTCTTGAATAACTTTTTTTGTGAAGGTCGGAGAGACTTGCAAGTAGGCTCTACCCCCACTTAATGGGGTAGCGCGCATCGATCAGTACCATCCTTGAGCTTCTCCGACTTTTGGAAGGGTTAGGGTTAGGGATGAAAGCACATAGGAGAAAGAGATATTCTTGAATAACTTTTTTTGTGAAGGTCGGAGAGACTTGCAAGTAGGCTCTACCCCCACTAAATGGGGTAGCGCGCATCGATCGGTACCATCCGTGAGCTTCTCCGACTTTCGGAAGGGTTAGGGTTAGGGTTAGGGATGAAAGCACATAGGAGAAAGAGATATTCTTGAATAACTTTTTTTGTGAAGGTCGGAGAGACTTGCAAGTAGGCTCTACCCCCACTAAATGGGGTAGCGCGCATCGATCGGTACCATCTTTGAGCTTCTCCGACTTTCGGAAGGGTTAGGGTTAGGGATGAAAGCACATAGGAGAAAGAGATATTCTTGAATAACTTTTTTTGTGAAGGTCGGAGAGACTTGCAAGTAGGCTCTACCCCCACTAAATGGGGTAGCGCGCATCGATCGGTACCATCCTTGAGCTTCTCCGACTTTCGGAAGGGTTAGGGTTAGGGTTAGGGATGAAAGCACATAGGAGAAAGAGATATTCTTGAATAACTTTTTTTGTGAAGGTCGGAGAGACTTGGAAAGTGGTTGCATCTGGACTAATTTGGGTCCTGCGGATCGATTGGTACCATCCCCGAGCTTGTACGACCTTCGGAAGAGGTCGACCGACGAAATTCCCCCAAATCTGAGGAGATATTCTTGAATAACTTTTTTTGTGAAGGTCGGAGAGACTTGCAAGTAGGCTCTACCCCCACTAAATGGGGTAGCGCACATCGATCGGTACCATCCTTGAGCTTCTCCGACTTTCGGAAGGGTTAGGGTTAGGGATGAAAGCACATAGGAGAAAGAGATATTCTTGAATAACTTTTTTTGTGAAGGTCGGAGAGACTTGCAAGTAGGCTCTACCCCCACTAAATGGGGTAGCGCGCATCGATCGGTACCATCCTTGAGCTTCTCCGACTTTCGGAAGGGTTAGGGTTAGGGTTAGGGATGAAAGCACATAGGAGAAAGAGATATTCTTGAATAACTTTTTTTTTGTGAAGGTCGGAGAGACTTGGAAAGTGGTTGCATCTGGACTAATTTGGGTCCTGCGGATCGATTGGTACCATCCCCGAGCTTGTACGACCTTCGGAAGAGGTCGACCGACGAAATTCCCCCAAATCTGAGGAGATATTCTTGAATAACTTTTTTTGTGAAGGTCGGAGAGACTTGCAAGTAGGCTCTACCCCCACTAAATGGGGTTGCGCGCATCGATCAGTACCATCCTTGAGCTTCTCCGAATTTCGGAAGGGTTAGGGTTAGGGTTAGGGATGAAAGCACATAGGAGAAAGAGATATTCTTGAATAACTTTTTTTGTGAAGGTCGGAGAGACTTGCAAGTAGGCTCTACCCCCACTAAATGGGGTAGCGCGCATCGATCGGTACCATCTTTGAGCTTCTCCGACTTTCGGAAGGGTTAGGGTTAGGGTTAGGGATGAAAGCACATAGGAGAAAGAGATATTCTTGAATAACGTTTTTTGTGAAGGTCGGAGAGACTTGGAAAGTGGTTGCATCTGGACTAATTTGGGTCCTGCGGATCGATTGCTACCATCCCCGAGCTTGTACGACCTTCGGAAGAGGTCGACCGACGAAATTCCCCCAAATCTGAGGAGATATTCTTGAATAACTTTTTTTGTGAAGGTCGGAGAGACTTGCAAGTAGGCTCTACCCCCACTAAATGGGGTAGCGCGCATCGATCGGTACCATCCTTGAGCTTCTCCGACTTTCGGAAGGGTTAGGGTTAGGGTTAGGGATGAAAGCACATAGGAGAAAGAGATATTCTTGAATAACTTTTTTTGTGAAGGTCGGAGAGACTTGGAAAGTGGTTGCATCTGGACTAATTTGGGTCCTGCGGATCGATTGGTACTATCCCCGAGCTTGTACGACCTTCGGAAGAGGTCGACCGACGAAATTCCCCCAAATCTGAGGAGATATTCTTGAATAACTTTTTTTGTGAAGGTCGGAGAGACTTGCAAGTAGGCTCTACCCCCACTAAATGGGGTAGCGCGCATCGATCGGTACCATCCTTGAGCTTCTCCGACTTTCGGAAGGGTTAGGGTTAGGGATGAAAGCACATAGGAGAAAGAGATATTCTTGAATAACTTTTTTTGTGAAGGTCGGAGAGACTTGCAAGTAGGCTCTACCCCCACTAAATGGGGTAGCGCGCATCGATCAGTACCATCCTTGAGCTTCTCCGACTTTCGGAAGGGTTAGGGTTAGGGTTAGGGATGAAAGCACATAGGAGAAAGAGATATTCTTGAATAACGTTTTTTGTGAAGGTCGGAGAGACTTGCAAGTAGGCTCTACCCCCACTAAATGGGGTAGCGCGCATCGATCGGTACCATCCTTGAGCTTCTCCGACTTTCGGAAGGGTTAGGGTTAGGGTTAGGGATGAAAGCACATAGGAGAAAGAGATATTCTTGAATAACTTTTTTTGTGAAGGTCGGAGAGACTTGCAAGTAGGCTCTACCCCCACTAAATGGGGTAGCGCGCATCGATCGGTACCATCCTTGAGCTTCTCCGACTTTTGGAAGGGTTAGGGTTAGGGATGAAAGCACATAGGAGAAAGAAATATTCTTGAATAACTTTTTTTGTGAAGGTCGAAGAGACTTGGAAAGTGGTTGCATCTGGACTAATTTGGGTCCTGCGGATCGATTGGTACCATCCCCGAGCTTGTACGACCTTCGGAAGAGGTCGACCGACGAAATTCCCCCAAATCTGAGGAGATATTCTTGAATAACTTTTTTTGTGAAGGTCGGAGAGACTTGCAAGTAGGCTCTACCCCCACTAAATGGGGTAGCGCGCATCGATCGGTACCATCTTTGAGCTTCTCCGACTTTCGGAAGGGTTAGGGTTAGGGTTAGGGATGAAAGCACATAGGAGAAAGAGATATTCTTGAATAACTTTTTTTGTGAAGGTCGGAGAGACTTGCAAGTAGGCTCTACCCCCACTAAATGGGGTAGCGCGCATCGATCGGTACCATCCTTGAGCTTCTCCGACTTTCGGAAGGGTTAGGGTTAGGGTTAGGGATGAAAGCACATAGGAGAAAGAGATATTCTTGAATAACTTTTTTTGTGAAGGTCGGAGAGACTTGGAAAGTGGTTGCATCTGGACTAATTTGGGTCCTGCGGATCGATTGGTACCATCCCCGAGCTTGTACGACCTTCGGAAGAGGTCGACCGACGAAATTCCCCCAAATCTGAGGAGATATTCTTAAATAACTTTTTTTGTGAAGGTCGGAGAGACTTGCAAGTAGGCTCTACCCCCACTAAATGGGGTAGCGCGCATCGATCGGTACCATCCTTGAGCTTCTCCGACTTTCGGAAGGGTTAGGGTTAGGGTTAGGGATGAAAGCACATAGGAGAAAGAGATATTCTTGAATAACTTTTTTTGTGAAGGTCGGAGAGACTTGCAAGTAGGCTCTACCCCCACTAAATGGGGTAGCACGCATCGATCGGTACCATCTTTGAGCTTCTCCGACTTTCGGAAGGGTTAGGGTTAGGGTTAGGGATGAAAGCACATAGGAGAAAGAGATATTCTTAATTAACTTTTTTTGTGAAGGTCGGAGAGACTTGCAAGTAGGCTCTACCCCCACTAAATGGGGTAGCGCGCATCGATCGGTACCATCCTTGAGCTTCTCCGACTTTCGGAAGGGTTAGGGTTAGGGTTAGGGATGAAAGCACATAGGAGAAAGAGATATTCTTGAATAACTTTTTTTTTGAAGGTCGGAGAGACTTGCAAGTAGGCTCTACCCCCACTAAATGGGGTAGCGCGCATCGATCGGTACCATCCTTGAGCTTCTCCGACTTTCGGAAGGGTTAGGGTTAGGGTTAGGGATGAAAGCACATAGGAGAAAGAGATATTCTTGAATAACTTTTTTTGTGAAGGTCGGAGAGACTTGGAAAGTGGTTGCATCTGGACTAATTTGGGTCCTGCGGATCGATTGGTACCATCCCCGAGCTTGTACGACCTTCGGAAGAGGTCGACCGACGAAATTCCCCCAAATCTGAGGAGATATTCTTGAATAACTTTTTTTGTGAAGGTCGGAGAGACTTGCAAGTAGGCTCTACCCCCACTAAATGGGGTAGCGCACATCGATCGGTACCATCCTTGAGCTTCTCCGACTTTCGGAAGGGTTAGGGTTAGGGTTAGGGATGAAAGCACATAGGAGAAAGAGATATTCTTGAATAACTTTTTTTGTGAAGGTCGGAGAGACTTGCAAGTAGGCTCTACCCCCACTTAATGGGGTAGCGCGCATCGATCAGTACCATCCTTGAGCTTCTCCGACTTTTGGAAGGGTTAGGGTTAGGGATGAAAGCACATAGGAGAAAGAGATATTCTTGAATAACTTTTTTTGTGAAGGTCGGAGAGACTTGCAAGTAGGCTCTACCCCCACTAAATGGGGTAGCGCGCATCGATCGGTACCATCCTTGAGCTTCTCCGACTTTCGGAAGGGTTAGGGTTAGGGTTAGGGATGAAAGCACATAGGAGAAAGAGATATTCTTGAATAACTTTTTTTGTGAAGGTCGGAGAGACTTGCAAGTAGGCTCTACCCCCACTAAATGGGGTAGCGCGCATCGATCGGTACCATCTTTGAGCTTCTCCGACTTTCGGAAGGGTTAGGGTTAGGGTTAGGGATGAAAGCACATAGGAGAAAGAGATATTCTTGAATAACTTTTTTTGTGAAGGTCGGAGAGACTTGCAAGTAGGCTCTACCCCCACTAAATGGGGTAGCGCGCATCGATCGGTACCATCCTTGAGCTTCTCCGACTTTCGGAAGGGTTAGGGTTAGGGTTAGGGATGAAAGCACATAGGAGAAAGAGATATTCTTGAATAACTTTTTTTGTGAAGGTCGGAGAGACTTGGAAAGTGGTTGCATCTGGACTAATTTGGGTCCTGCGGATCGATTGGTACCATCCCCGAGCTTGTACGACCTTCGGAAGAGGTCGACCGACGAAATTCCCCCAAATCTGAGGAGATATTCTTGAATAACTTTTTTTGTGAAGGTCGGAGAGACTTGCAAGTAGGCTCTACCCCCACTAAATGGGGTAGCGCACATCGATCGGTACCATCCTTGAGCTTCTCCGACTTTCGGAAGGGTTAGGGTTAGGGTTAGGGATGAAAGCACATAGGAGAAAGAGATATTCTTGAATAACTTTTTTTGTGAAGGTCGGAGAGACTTGCAAGTAGGCTCTACCCCCACTAAATGGGGTAGCGCGCATCGATCGGTACCATCTTTGAGCTTCTCCGACTTTCGGAAGGGTTAGGGTTAGGGTTAGGGATGAAAGCACATAGGAGAAAGAGATATTCTTGAATAACTTTTTTTGTGAAGGTCGGAGAGACTTGGAAAGTGGTTGCATCTGGACTAATTTGGGTCCTGCGGATCGATTGGTACCATCCCCGAGCTTGTACGACCTTCGGAAGAGGTCGACCGACGAAATTCCCCCAAATCTGAGGAGATATTCTTGAATAACTTTTTTTGTGAAGGTCGGAGAGACTTGCAAGTAGGCTCTACCCCCACTAAATGGGGTTGCGCGCATCGATCAGTACCATCCTTGAGCTTCTCCGAATTTCGGAAGGGTTAGGGTTAGGGTTAGGGATGAAAGCACATAGGAGAAAGAGATATTCTTGAATAACTTTTTTTGTGAAGGTCGGAGAGACTTGCAAGTAGGCTCTACCCCCACTAAATGGGGTAGCGCGCATCGATCGGTACCATCTTTGAGCTTCTCCGACTTTCGGAAGGGTTAGGGTTAGGGTTAGGGATGAAAGCACATAGGAGAAAGAGATATTCTTGAATAACTTTTTTTGTGAAGGTTGGAGAGACTTGGAAAGTGGTTGCATCTGGACTAATTTGGGTCCTGCGGATCGATTGCTACCATCCCCGAGCTTGTACGACCTTCGGAAGAGGTCGACCAACGAAATTCCCCCAAATCTGAGGAGATATTCTTGAATAACTTTTTTTGTGAAGGTCGGAGAGACTTGCAAGTAGGCTCTACCCCCACTAAATGGGGTAGCGCGCATCGATCGGTACCATCCTTGAGCTTCTCCGACTTTCGGAAGGGTTAGGGTTAGGGTTAGGGATGAAAGCACATAGGAGAAAGAGATATTCTTGAATAACTTTTTTTGTGAAGGTCGGAGAGACTTGCAAGTAGGCTCTACCCCCACTAAATGGGGTAGCGCGCATTGATCGGTACCATCCTTGAGCTTCTCCGACTTTCGGAAGGGTTAGGGTTAGGGTTAGGGATGAAAGCACATAGGAGAAAGAGATATTCTTGAATAACTTTTTTTGTGAAGGTCGGAGAGACTTGGAAAGTGGTTGCATCTGGACTAATTTGGGTCCTGCGGATCGATTGGTACCATCCCCGAGCTTGTACGACCTTCGGAAGAGGTCGACCGACGAAATTCCCCCAAATCTGAGGAGATATTCTTGAATAACTTTTTTTGTGAAGGTCGGAGAGACTTGCAAGTAGGCTCTACCCCCACTAAATGGGGTAGCGCGCATCGATCGGTACCATCCTTGAGCTTCTCCGACTTTCGGAAGGGTTAGGGTTAGGGTTAGGGATGAAAGCACATAGGAGAAAGAGATATTCTTGAATAACTTTTTTTGTGAAGGTCGGAGAGACTTGGAAAGTGGTTGCATCTGGACTAATTTGGGTCCTGCGGATCGATTGGTACCATCCCCGAGCTTGTACGACCTTCGGAAGAGGTCGACCGACGAAATTCCCCCAAATCTGAGGAGATATTCTTGAATAACTTTTTTTGTGAAGGTCGGAGAGACTTGCAAGTAGGCTCTACCCCCACTAAATGGGGTTGCGCGCTTCGATCAGTACCATCCTTGAGCTTATCCGACTTTCGGAAGGGTTAGGGTTAGGGTTAGGGATGAAAGCACATAGGAGAAAGAGATATTCTTGAATAACTTTTTTTGTGAAGGTCGGAGAGACTTGCAAGTAGGCTCTACCCCCACTAAATGGGGTAACGCGCATCGATCGGTACCATCCTTGAGCTTCTCCGACTTTCGGAAGGGTTAGGGTTAGGGTTAGGGATGAAAGCACATAGGAGAAAGAGATATTCTTGAATAACTTTTTTTGTGAAGGTCGGAGAGACTTGCAAGTAGGCTCTACCCCCACTAAATGGGGTAGCGCGCATTGATCGGTACCATCCTTGAGCTTCTCCGACTTTCGGAAGGGTTAGGGTTAGGGTTAGGGATGAAAGCACATAGGAGAAAGAGATATTCTTGAATAACTTTTTTTGTGAAGGTCGGAGAGACTTGCAAGTAGGCTCTACCCCCACTAAATGGGGTAGCGCGCATCGATCGGTACCATCCTTGAGCTTCTCCGACTTTCGGAAGGGTTAGGGTTAGGGTTAGGGATGAAAGCACATAGGAGAAAGAGATATTCTTGAATAACTTTTTTTGTGAAGGTCGGAGAGACTTGCAAGTAGGCTCTACCCCCACTAAATGGGGTAGCGCGCATCGATCGGTACCATCCTTGAGCTTCTCCGACTTTCGGAAGGGTTAGGGTTAGGGTTAGGGATGAAAGCACATAGGAGAAAGAGATATTCTTGAATAACTTTTTTTATGAAGGTCGGAGAGACTTGCAAGTAGGCTCTACCCCCACTAAATGGGGTAGCGCGCATCGATCGGTACCATCCTTGAGCTTCTCCGACTTTCGGAAGGGTTAGGGTTAGGGTTAGGGATGAAAGCACATAGGAGAAAGAGATATTCTTGAATAACTTTTTTTGTGAAGGTCGGAGAGACTTGGAAAGTGGTTGCATCTGGACTAATTTGGGTCCTGCGGATCGATTGGTACCATCCCCGAGCTTGTACGACCTTCGGAAGAGGTCGACCGACGAAATTCCCCCAAATCTGAGGAGATATTCTTGAATAACTTTTTTTGTGAAGGTCGGAGAGACTTGCAAGTAGGCTCTACCCCCACTAAATGGGGTAGCGCGCATCGATCGGTACCATCCTTGAGCTTCTCCGACTTTCGGAAGGGTTAGGGTTAGGGATGAAAGCACATAGGAGAAAGAGATATTCTTGAATAACTTTTTTTGTGAAGGTCGGAGAGACTTGGAAAGTGGTTGCATCTGGACTAATTTGGGTCCTGCGGATCGATTGGTACCATCCCCGAGCTTGTACGACCTTCGGAAGAGGTCGACCGACGAAATTCCCCCAAATCTGAGGAGATATTCTTGAATAACTTTTTTTGTGAAGGTCGGAGAGACTTGCAAGTAGGCTCTACCCCCACTAAATGGGGTTGCGCGCATCGATCGGTACCATCCTTGAGCTTCTCCGACTTTCGGAAGGGTTAGGGTTAGGGTTAGGGATGAAAGCACATAGGAGAAAGAGATATTCTTGAATAACTTTTTTTGTGAAGGTCGGAGAGACTTGCAAGTAGGCTTTACCCCCACTAAATGGGGTAGCGCGCATCGATCGGTACCATCCTTGAGCTTCTCCGACTTTCGGAAGGGTTAGGGTTAGGGATGAAAGCACATAGGAGAAAGAGATATTCTTGAATAACTTTTTTTGTGAAGGTCGGAGAGACTTGAAAAGTGGTTGCATCTGGACTAATTTGGGTCCTGCGGATCGATTGGTACCATCCCCGAGCTTGTACGACCTTCGGAAGAGGTCGACCGACGAAATTCCCCCAAATCTGAGGAGATATTCTTGAATAACTTTTTTCGTGAAGGTCGGAGAAACTTGCAAGTAGGCTCTACCCCCACTAAATGGGGTTGCGCGCAACGATCGGTACCATCCTTGAGCTTCTCCGACTTTCGGAAGGGTTAGGGTTAGGGATGAAAGCACATAGGAGAAAGAGATATTCTTGAATAACTTTTTTTGTGAAGGTCGGAGAGACTTGCAAGTAGGCTCTACCCCCACTAAATGGGGTAGCGCGCATCGATCGGTACCATCCTTGAGCTTCTCCGACTTTCGGAAGGGTTAGGGTTAGGGATGAAAGCACATAGGAGAAAGAGATATTCTTGAATAACTTTTTTTGTGAAGGTCGGAGAGACTTGCAAGTAGGCTCTACCCCCACTAAATGGGGTAGCGCGCATCGATCAGTACCATCCTTGAGCTTCTCCGACTTTCGGAAGGGTTAGGGTTAGGGATGAAAGCACATAGGAGAAAGAGATATTCTTGAATAACTTTTTTTGTGAAGGTCGGAGAGACTTGCAAGTAGGCTCTACCCCCACTAAATGGGGTAGCGCGCATCGATCGGTACCATCCTTGAGCTTCTCCGACTTTCGGAAGGGTTAGGGTTAGGGATGAAAGCACATAGGAGAAAGAAATATTCTTGAATAACTTTTTTTGTGAAGGTCGAAGAGACTTGGAAAGTGGTTGCATCTGGACTAATTTGGGTCCTGCAGATCGATTGGTACCATCCCCGAGCTTGTACGACCTTCGGAAGAGGTCGACCGACGAAATTCCCCCAAATCTGAGGAGATATTCTTGAATAACTTTTTTTGTGAAGGTCGGAGAGACTTGCAAGTAGGCTCTACCCCCACTAAATGGGGTAGCGCGCATCGATCGGTACCATCCTTGAGCTTCTCCGACTTTCGGAAGGGTTAGGGTTAGGGTTAGGGTTAGGGATGAAAGCACATAGGAGAAAGAGATATTCTTGAATAACTTTTTTTGTGAAGGTCGGAGAGACTTGCAAGTAGGCTTTACCCCCACTAAATGGGGTAGCGCGCATCGATCGGTACCATCCTTGAGCTTCTCCGACTTTCGGAAGGGTTAGGGTTAGGGTTAGGGATGAAAGCACATAGGAGAAAGAGATATTCTTGAATAACTTTTTTTGTGAAGGTCGGAGAGACTTGGAAAGTGGTTGCATCTGGACTAATTTGGGTCCTGCGGATCGATTGGTACCATCCCCGAGCTTGTACGACCTTCGGAAGAGGTCGACCGACGAAATTCCCCCAAATCTGAGGAGATATTCTTAAATAACTTTTTTTGTGAAGGTCGGAGAGACTTGCAAGTAGGCTCTACCCCCACTAAATGGGGTAGCGCGCATCGATTGGTACCATCCTTGAGCTTCTCCGACTTTCGGAAGGGTTAGGGTTAGGGTTAGGGATGAAAGCACATAGGAGAAAGAGATATTCTTGAATAACTTTTTTTGTGAAGGTCGGAGAGACTTGCAAGTAGGCTCTACCCCCACTAAATGGGGTAGCGCGCATCGATCGGTACCATCCTTGAGCTTCTCCGACTTTCGGAAGGGTTAGGGTTAGGGTTAGGGATGAAAGCACATAGGAGAAAGAGATATTCTTAATTAACTTTTTTTGTGAAGGTCGGAGAGACTTGCAAGTAGGCTCTACCCCCACTAAATGGGGTAGCGCGCATCGATCGGTACCATCCTTGAGCTTCTCCGACTTTCGGAAGGGTTAGGGTTAGGGTTAGGGATGAAAGCACATAGGAGAAAGAGATATTCTTGAATAACTTTTTTTTTGAAGGTCGGAGAGACTTGCAAGTAGGCTCTACCCCCACTAAATGGGGTAGCGCGCATCGATCGGTACCATCCTTGAGCTTCTCCGACTTTCGGAAGGGTTAGGGTTAGGGTTAGGGATGAAAGCACATAGGAGAAAGAGATATTCTTGAATAACTTTTTTTGTGAAGGTCGGAGAGACTTGGAAAGTGGTTGCATCTGGACTAATTTGGGTCCTGCGGATCGATTGGTACCATCCCCGAGCTTGTACGACCTTCGGAAGAGGTCGACCGACGAAATTCCCCCAAATCTGAGGAGATATTCTTGAATAACTTTTTTTGTGAAGGTCGGAGAGACTTGCAAGTAGGCTCTACCCCCACTAAATGGGGTAGCGCACATCGATCGGTACCATCCTTGAGCTTCTCCGACTTTCGGAAGGGTTAGGGTTAGGGTTAGGGATGAAAGCACATAGGAGAAAGAGATATTCTTGAATAACTTTTTTTGTGAAGGTCGGAGAGACTTGCAAGTAGGCTCTACCCCCACTTAATGGGGTAGCGCGCATCGATCAGTACCATCCTTGAGCTTCTCCGACTTTTGGAAGGGTTAGGGTTAGGGATGAAAGCACATAGGAGAAAGAGATATTCTTGAATAACTTTTTTTGTGAAGGTCGGAGAGACTTGCAAGTAGGCTCTACCCCCACTAAATGGGGTAGCGCGCATCGATCGGTACCATCCTTGAGCTTCTCCGACTTTCGGAAGGGTTAGGGTTAGGGTTAGGGATGAAAGCACATAGGAGAAAGAGATATTCTTGAATAACTTTTTTTGTGAAGGTCGGAGAGACTTGCAAGTAGGCTCTACCCCCACTAAATGGGGTAGCGCGCATCGATCGGTACCATCTTTGAGCTTCTCCGACTTTCGGAAGGGTTAGGGTTAGGGTTAGGGATGAAAGCACATAGGAGAAAGAGATATTCTTGAATAACTTTTTTTGTGAAGGTCGGAGAGACTTGCAAGTAGGCTCTACCCCCACTAAATGGGGTAGCGCGCATCGATCGGTACCATCCTTGAGCTTCTCCGACTTTCGGAAGGGTTAGGGTTAGGGTTAGGGATGAAAGCACATAGGAGAAAGAGATATTCTTGAATAACTTTTTTTGTGAAGGTCGGAGAGACTTGGAAAGTGGTTGCATCTGGACTAATTTGGGTCCTGCGGATCGATTGGTACCATCCCCGAGCTTGTACGACCTTCGGAAGAGGTCGACCGACGAAATTCCCCCAAATCTGAGGAGATATTCTTGAATAACTTTTTTTGTGAAGGTCGGAGAGACTTGCAAGTAGGCTCTACCCCCACTAAATGGGGTTGCGCGCATCGATCAGTACCATCCTTGAGCTTCTCCGAATTTCGGAAGGGTTAGGGTTAGGGTTAGGGATGAAAGCACATAGGAGAAAGAGATATTCTTGAATAACTTTTTTTGTGAAGGTCGGAGAGACTTGCAAGTAGGCTCTACCCCCACTAAATGGGGTAGCGCGCATCGATCGGTACCATCTTTGAGCTTCTCCGACTTTCGGAAGGGTTAGGGTTAGGGTTAGGGATGAAAGCACATAGGAGAAAGAGATATTCTTGAATAACTTTTTTTGTGAAGGTCGGAGAGACTTGGAAAGTGGTTGCATCTGGACTAATTTGGGTCCTGCGGATCGATTGCTACCATCCCCGAGCTTGTACGACCTTCGGAAGAGGTCGACCGACGAAATTCCCCCAAATCTGAGGAGATATTCTTGAATAACTTTTTTTGTGAAGGTCGGAGAGACTTGCAAGTAGGCTCTACCCCCACTAAATGGGGTAGCGCGCATCGATCGGTACTATCCTTGAGCTTCTCCGACTTTCGGAAGGGTTAGGGTTAGGGTTAGGGATGAAAGCACATAGGAGAAAGAGATATTCTTGAATAACTTTTTTTGTGAAGGTCGGAGAGACTTGGAAAGTGGTTGCATCTGGACTAATTTGGGTCCTGCGGATCGATTGGTACTATCCCCGAGCTTGTACGACCTTCGGAAGAGGTCGACCGACGAAATTCCCCCAAATCTGAGGAGATATTCTTGAATAACTTTTTTTGTGAAGGTCGGAGAGACTTGCAAGTAGGCTCTACCCCCACTAAATGGGGTAGCGCACATCGATCGGTACCATCCTTGAGCTTCTCCGACTTTCGGAAGGGTTAGGGTTAGGGTTAGGGATGAAAGCACATAGGAGAAAGAGATATTCTTGAATAACTTTTTTTGTGAAGGTCGGAGAGACTTGCAAGTAGGCTCTACCCCCACTAAATGGGGTAGCGCGCATCGATCGGTACCATCCTTGAGCTTCTCCGACTTTCGGAAGGGTTAGGGTTAGGGTTAGGGATGAAAGCACATAGGAGAAAGAGATATTCTTGAATAACTTTTTTTTTGAAGGTCGGAGAGACTTGGAAAGTGGTTGCATCTGGACTAATTTGGGTCCTGCGGATCGATTGGTACCATCCCCGAGCTTGTACGACCTTCGGAAGAGGTCGACCGACGAAATTCCCCCAAATCTGAGGAGATATTCTTGAATAACTTTTTTTGTGAAGGTCGGAGAGACTTGCAAGTAGGCTCTACCCCCACTAAATGGGGTTGCGCGCATCGATCGGTACCATCCTTGAGCTTCTCCGAATTTCGGAAGGGTTAGGGTTAGGGTTAGGGATGAAAGCACATAGGAGAAAGAGATATTCTTGAATAACTTTTTTTGTGAAGGTCGGAGAGACTTGCAAGTAGGCTCTACTCCCACTAAATGGGGTAGCGCGCATCGATCGGTACCATCCTTGAGCTTCTCCGACTTTCGGAAGGGTTAGGGTTAGGGTTAGGGATGAAAGCACATAGGAGAAAGAGATATTCTTGAATAACTTTTTTTGTGAAGGTCGGAGAGACTTGCAAGTAGGCTCTACCCCCACTAAATGGGGTAGCGCGCATCGATCGGTACCATCCTTGAGCTTCTCCGACTTTCGGAAGGGTTAGGGTTAGGGTTAGGGATGAAAGCACATAGGAGAAAGAGATATTCTTGAATAACTTTTTTTGTGAAGGTCGGAGAGACTTGCAAGTAGGCTCTACCCCCACTAAATGGGGTAGCGCGCATCGATCGGTACCATCCTTGAGCTTCTCCGACTTTCGGAAGGGTTAGGGTTAGGGTTAGGGATGAAAGCACATAGGAGAAAGAGATATTCTTGAATAACTTTTTTTGTGAAGGTCGGAGAGACTTGGAAAGTGGTTGCATCTGGACTAATTTGGGTCCTGCGGATCGATTGGTACCATCCCCGAGCTTGTACGACTTTCGGAAGAGGTCGACCGACGAAATTCCCCCAAATCTGAGGAGATATTCTTGAATAACTTTTTTTGTGAAGGTCGGAGAGACTTGCAAGTAGGCTCTACCCCCACTAAATGGGGTAGCGCGCATCGATCGGTACCATCCTTGAGCTTCTCCGACTTTCGGAAGGGTTAGGGTTAGGGTTAGGGATGAAAGCACATAGGAGAAAGAGATATTCTTGAATAACTTTTTTTGTGAAGGTCGGAGAGACTTGCAAGTAGGCTCTACCCCCACTAAATGGGGTAGCGCGCATCGATCGGTACCATCCTTGAGCTTCTCCGACTTTCGGAAGGGTTAGGGTTAGGGTTAGGGATGAAAGCACATAGGAGAAAGAGATATTCTTGAATAACTTTTTTTGTGAAGGTCGGAGAGACTTGGAAAGTGGTTGCATCTGGACTAATTTGGGTCCTGCGGATCGATTGGTACCATCCCCGAGCTTGTACGACCTTCGGAAGAGGTCGACCGACGAAATTCCCCCAAATCTGAGGAGATATTCTTGAATAACTTTTTTTGTGAAGGTCGGAGAGACTTGCAAGTAGGCTCTACCCCCACTAAATGGGGTTGCACGCATCGATCAGTACCATCCTTGAGCTTCTCCGACTTTCGGAAGGGTTAGGGTTAGGGTTAGGGATGAAAGCACATAGGAGAAAGAGATATTCTTGAATAACTTTTTTTGTGAAGGTCGGAGAGACTTGGAAAGTGGTTGCATCTGGACTAATTTGGGTCCTGCGGATCGATTGGTACCATCCCCGAGCTTGTACGACCTTCGGAAGAGGTCGACCGACGAAATTCCCCCAAATCTGAGGAGATATTCTTGAATAACTTTTTTTGTGAAGGTCGGAGAGACTTGCAAGTAGGCTCTACCCCCACTAAATGGGGTTGCGCGCATCGATCAGTACCATCCTTGAGCTTCTCCGACTTTCGGAAGGGTTAGGGTTAGGGTTAGGGATGAAAGCACATAGGAGAAAGAGATATTCTTAAATAACTTTTTTTGTGAAGGTCGGAGAGACTTGCAAGTAGGCTCTACCCCCACTAAATGGGGTAGCGCGCATCGATCGGTACCATCCTTGAGCTTCTCCGACTTTCGGAAGGGTTAGGGTTAGGGATGAAAGCACATAGGAGAAAGAGATATTCTTGAATAACTTTTTTTGTGAAGGTCGGAGAGACTTGCAAGTAGGCTCTACCCCCACTAAATGGGGTAGCGCGCATCGATCGGTACCATCCTTGAGCTTCTCCGACTTTCGGAAGGGTTAGGGTTAGGGTTAGGGATGAAAGCACATAGGAGAAAGAGATATTCTTGAATAACTTTTTTTGTGAAGGTTGGAGAGACTTGCAAGTAGGCTCTACCCCCACTAAATGGGGTAGCGCGCATCGATCGGTACCATCCTTGAGCTTCTCCGACTTTCGGAAGGGTTAGGGTTAGGGTTAGGGATGAAAGCACATAGGAGAAAGAGATATTCTTGAATAACTTTTTTTGTGAAGGTCGGAGAGACTTGAAAAGTGGTTGCATCTGGACTAATTTGGGTCCTGCGGATCGATTGGTACCATCCCCGAGCTTGTACGACCTTCGGAAGAGGTCGACCGACGAAATTCCCCCAAATCTGAGGAGATATTCTTGAATAACTTTTTTTGTGAAGGTCGGAGAGACTTGCAAGTAGGCTCTACCCCCACTAAATGGGGTTGCGCGCATCGATCAGTACCATCCTTGAGCTTCTCCGACTTTCGGAAGGGTTAGGGTTAGGGTTAGGGATGAAAGCACATAGGAGAAAGAGATATTCTTGAATAACTTTTTTTGTGAAGGTCGGAGAGACTTGGAAAGTGGTTGCATCTGGACTAATTTGGGTCCTGCAGATCGATTGGTACCATCCCCGAGCTTGTACGACCTTCGGAAGAGGTCGACCGACGAAATTCCCCCAAATCTGAGGAGATATTCTTGAATAACTTTTTTTGTGAAGGTCGGAGAGACTTGCAAGTAGGCTCTACCCCCACTAAATGGGGTTGCGCGCATCGATCAGTACCATCCTTGAGCTTCTCCGACTTTCGGAAGGGTTAGGGTTAGGGTTAGGGATGAAAGCACATAGGAGAAAGAGATATTCTTGAATAACTTTTTTTGTGAAGGTCGGAGAGACTTGCAAGTAGGCTCTACCCCCACTAAATGGGGTAGCGCGCATCGATCGGTACCATCCTTGAGCTTCTCCGACTTTCGGAAGGGTTAGGGTTAGGGATGAAAGCACATAGGAGAAAGAGATATTCTTGAATAACTTTTTTTGTGAAGGTCGGAGAGACTTGCAAGTAGGCTCTACCCCCACTAAATGGGGTAGCGCGCATCGATCGGTACCATCCTTGAGCTTCTCCGACTTTCGGAAGGGTTAGGGTTAGGGTTAGGGATGAAAGCACATAGGAGAAAGAGATATTCTTGAATAACTTTTTTTGTGAAGGTTGGAGAGACTTGCAAGTAGGCTCTACCCCCACTAAATGGGGTAGCGCGCATCGATCGGTACCATCCTTGAGCTTCTCCGACTTTCGGAAGGGTTAGGGTTAGGGTTAGGGATGAAAGCACATAGGAGAAAGAGATATTCTTGAATAACTTTTTTTGTGAAGGTCGGAGAGACTTGAAAAGTGGTTGCATCTGGACTAATTTGGGTCCTGCGGATCGATTGGTACCATCCCCGAGCTTGTACGACCTTCGGAAGAGGTCGACCGACGAAATTCCCCCAAATCTGAGGAGATATTCTTGAATAACTTTTTTTGTGAAGGTCGGAGAGACTTGCAAGTAGGCTCTACCCCCACTAAATGGGGTAGCGCGCATCGATCGGTACCATCTTTGAGCTTCTCCGACTTTCGGAAGGGTTAGGGTTAGGGTTAGGGATGAAAGCACATAGGAGAAAGAGATATTCTTGAATAACTTTTTTTGTGAAGGTCGGAGAGACTTGCAAGTAGGCTCTACCCCCACTAAATGGGGTAGCGCGCATCGATCAGTACCATCCTTGAGCTTCTCCGACTTTCGGAAGGGTTAGGGTTAGGGTTAGGGATGAAAGCACATAGGAGAAAGAGATATTCTTGAATAACTTTTTTTGTGAAGGTCGGAGAGACTTGGAAAGTGGTTGCATCTGGACTAATTTGGGTCCTGCGGATCGATTGGTACCATCCCCGAGCTTGTACGACCTTCGGAAAAGGTCGACCGACGAAATTCCCCCAAATCTGAGGAGATATTCTTGAATAACTTTTTTTGTGAAGGTCGGAGAGACTTGCAAGTAGGCTCTACCCCCACTAAATGGGGTTGCACGCATCGATCAGTACCATCCTTGAGCTTCTCCGACTTTCGGAAGGGTTAGGGTTAGGGTTAGGGATGAAAGCACATAGGAGAAAGAGATATTCTTGAATAACTTTTTTTGTGAAGGTCGGAGAGACTTGGAAAGTGGTTGCATCTGGACTAATTTGGGTCCTGCGGATCGATTGGTACCATCCCCGAGCTTGTACGACCTTCGGAAGAGGTCGACCGACGAAATTCCCCCAAATCTGAGGAGATATTCTTGAATAACTTTTTTTGTGAAGGTCGGAGAGACTTGCAAGTAGGCTCTACCCCCACTAAATGGGGTTGCACGCATCGATCAGTACCATCCTTGAGCTTCTCCGACTTTCGGAAGGGTTAGGGTTAGGGTTAGGGATGAAAGCACATAGGAGAAAGAGATATTCTTGAATAACTTTTTTTGTGAAGGTCGGAGAGACTTGGAAAGTGGTTGCATCTGGACTAATTTGGGTCCTGCGGATCGATTGGTACCATCCCCGAGCTTGTACGACCTTCGGAAGAGGTCGACCGACGAAATTCCCCCAAATCTGAGGAGATATTCTTGAATAACTTTTTTTGTGAAGGTCGGAGAGACTTGCAAGTAGGCTCTACCCCCACTAAATGGGGTTGCGCGCATCGATCAGTACCATCCTTGAGCTTCTCCGACTTTCGGAAGGGTTAGGGTTAGGGTTAGGGATGAAAGCACATAGGAGAAAGAGATATTCTTGAATAACTTTTTTTGTGAAGGTCGGAGAGACTTGCAAGTAGGCTCTACCCCCACTAAATGGGGTAGCGCGCATCGATCGGTACCATCCTTGAGCTTCTCCGACTTTCGGAAGGGTTAGGGTTAGGGATGAAAGCCCATAGGAGAAAGAGATATTCTTGAATAACTTTTTTTGTGAAGGTCGGAGAGACTTGCAAGTAGGCTCTACCCCCACTAAATGGGGTAGCGCGCATCGATCGGTACCATCCTTGAGCTTCTCCGACTTTCGGAAGGGTTAGGGTTAGGGTTAGGGATGAAAGCACATAGGAGAAAGAGATATTCTTGAATAACTTTTTTTGTGAAGGTTGGAGAGACTTGCAAGTAGGCTCTACCCCCACTAAATGGGGTAGCGCGCATCGATCGGTACCATCCTTGAGCTTCTCCGACTTTCTGAAGGGTTAGGGTTAGGGTTAGGGATGAAAGCACATAGGAGAAAGAGATATTCTTGAATAACTTTTTTTGTGAAGGTCGGAGAGACTTGAAAAGTGGTTGCATCTGGACTAATTTGGGTCCTGCGGATCGATTGGTACCATCCCCGAGCTTGTACGACCTTCGGAAGAGGTCGACCGACGAAATTCCCCCAAATCTGAGGAGATATTCTTGAATAACTTTTTTTGTGAAGGTCGGAGAGACTTGCAAGTAGGCTCTACCCCCACTAAATGGGGTTGCGCGCATCGATCAGTACCATCCTTGAGCTTCTCCGACTTTCGGAAGGGTTAGGGTTAGGGTTAGGGATGAAAGCACATAGGAGAAAGAGATATTCTTGAATAACTTTTTTTGTGAAGGTCGGAGAGACTTGGAAAGTGGTTGCATCTGGACTAATTTGGGTCCTGCAGATCGATTGGTACCATCCCCGAGCTTGTACGACCTTCGGAAGAGGTCGACCGACGAAATTCCCCCAAATCTGAGGAGATATTCTTGAATAACTTTTTTTGTGAAGGTCGGAGAGACTTGCAAGTAGGCTCTACCCCCACTAAATGGGGTAGCGCGCATCGATCGGTACCATCCTTGAGCTTCTCCGACTTTCGGAAGGGTTAGGGTTAGGGTTAGGGATGAAAGCACATAGGAGAAAGAGATATTCTTGAATAACTTTTTTTGTGAAGGTCGGAGAGACTTGCAAGTAGGCTCTACCCCCACTAAATGGGGTAGCGCGCATCGATCGGTACCATCCTTGAGCTTCTCCGACTTTCGGAAGGGTTAGGGTTAGGGTTAGGGATGAAAGCACATAGGAGAAAGAGATATTCTTGAATAACTTTTTTTGTGAAGGTCAGAGAGACTTGGAAAGTGGTTGCATCTGGACTAATTTGGGTCCTGCAGATCGATTGGTACCATCCCCGAGCTTGTACGACCTTCGGAAGAGGTCGACCGACGAAATTCCCCCAAATCTGAGGAGATATTCTTGAATAACTTTTTTTGTGAAGGTCGGAGAGACTTGCAAGTAGGCTCTACCCCCACTAAATGGGGTTGCGCGCATCGATCAGTACCATCCTTGAGCTTCTCCGACTTTCGGAAGGGTTAGGGTTAGGGTTAGGGATGAAAGCACATAGGAGAAAGAGATATTCTTGAATAACTTTTTTTGTGAAGGTCGGAGAGACTTGGAAAGTGGTTGCATCTGGACTAATTTGGGTCCTGCGGATCGATTGGTACCATCCCCGAGCTTGTACGACCTTCGGAAGAGGTCGACCGACGAAATTCCCCCAAATCTGAGGAGATATTCTTGAATAACTTTTTTTGTGAAGGTCGGAGAGACTTGCAAGTAGGCTCTACCCCCACTAAATGGGGTTGCGCGCATCGATCAGTACCATCCTTGAGCTTCTCCGACTTTCGGAAGGGTTAGGGTTAGGGTTAGGGATGAAAGCACATAGGAGAAAGAGATATTCTTGAATAACTTTTTTTGTGAAGGTCGGAGAGACTTGCAAGTAGGCTCTACCCCCACTAAATGGGGTAGCGCGCATCGATCGGTACCATCCTTGAGCTTCTCCGACTTTCGGAAGGGTTAGGGTTAGGGATGAAAGCACATAGGAGAAAGAGATATTCTTGAATAACTTTTTTTGTGAAGGTCGGAGAGACTTGCAAGTAGGCTCTACCCCCACTAAATGGGGTAGCGCGCATCGATCGGTACCATCCTTGAGCTTCTCCGACTTTCGGAAGGGTTAGGGTTAGGGTTAGGGATGAAAGCACATAGGAGAAAGAGATATTCTTGAATAACTTTTTTTGTGAAGGTTGGAGAGACTTGCAAGTAGGCTCTACCCCCACTAAATGGGGTAGCGCGCATCGATCGGTACCATCCTTGAGCTTCTCCGACTTTCGGAAGGGTTAGGGTTAGGGTTAGGGATGAAAGCACATAGGAGAAAGAGATATTCTTGAATAACTTTTTTTGTGAAGGTCGGAGAGACTTGAAAAGTGGTTGCATCTGGACTAATTTGGGTCCTGCGGATCGATTGGTACCATCCCCGAGCTTGTACGACCTTCGGAAGAGGTCGACCGACGAAATTCCCCCAAATCTGAGGAGATATTCTTGAATAACTTTTTTTGTGAAGGTCGGAGAGACTTGCAAGTAGGCTCTACCCCCACTAAATGGGGTTGCGCGCATCGATCAGTACCATCCTTGAGCTTCTCCGACTTTCGGAAGGGTTAGGGTTAGGGTTAGGGATGAAAGCACATAGGAGAAAGAGATATTCTTGAATAACTTTTTTTGTGAAGGTCGGAGAGACTTGGAAAGTGGTTGCATCTGGACTAATTTGGGTCCTGCAGATCGATTGGTACCATCCCCGAGCTTGTACGACCTTCGGAAGAGGTCGACCGACGAAATTCCCCCAAATCTGAGGAGATATTCTTGAATAACTTTTTTTGTGAAGGTCGGAGAGACTTGCAAGTAGGCTCTACCCCCACTAAATGGGGTTGCGCGCATTGATCAGTACCATCCTTGAGCTTCTCCGACTTTCGGAAGGGTTAGGGTTAGGGTTAGGGATGAAAGCACATAGGAGAAAGAGATATTCTTGAATAACTTTTTTTGTGAAGGTCGGAGAGACTTGCAAGTAGGCTCTACCCCCACTAAATGGGGTAGCGCGCATCGATCGGTACCATCCTTGAGCTTCTCCGACTTTCGGAAGGGTTAGGGTTAGGGTTAGGGATGAAAGCACATAGGAGAAAGAGATATTCTTGAATAACTTTTTTTGTGAAGGTCGGAGAGACTTGCAAGTAGGCTCTACCCCCACTAAATGGGGTAGCGCGCATCGATCGGTACCATCCTTGAGCTTCTCCGACTTTCGGAAGGGTTAGGGTTAGGGTTAGGGATGAAAGCACATAGGAGAAAGAGATATTCTTGAATAACTTTTTTTGTGAAGGTCGGAGAGACTTGCAAGTAGGCTCTACCCCCACTAAATGGGGTAGCGCGCATCGATCGGTACCATCCTTGAGCTTCTCCGACTTTCGGAAGGGTTAGGGTTAGGGTTAGGGATGAAAGCACATAGGAGAAAGAGATATTCTTGAATAACTTTTTTTGTGAAGGTCGGAGAGACTTGAAAAGTGGTTGCATCTGGACTAATTTGGGTCCTGCGGATCGATTGGTACCATCCCCGAGCTTGTACGACCTTCGGAAGAGGTCGACCGACGAAATTCCCCCAAATCTGAGGAGATATTCTTGAATAACTTTTTTTGTGAAGGTCGGAGAGACTTGCAAGTAGGCTCTACCCCCACTAAATGGGGTAGCGCGCATCGATCGGTACCATCCTTGAGCTTCTCCGACTTTCGGAAGGGTTAGGGTTAGGGTTAGGGATGAAAGCACATAGGAGAAAGAGATATTCTTGAATAACTTTTTTTGTGAAGGTCGGAGAGACTTGCAAGTAGGCTCTACCCCCACTAAATGGGGTAGCGCGCATCGATCGGTACCATCCTTGAGCTTCTCCGACTTTCGGAAGGGTTAGGGTTAGGGTTAGGGATGAAAGCACATAGGAGAAAGAGATATTCTTGAATAACTTTTTTTGTGAAGGTCGGAGAGACTTGCAAGTAGGCTCTACCCCCACTAAATGGGGTAGCGCGCATCGATCGGTACCATCCTTGAGCTTCTCCGACTTTCGGAAGGGTTAGGGTTAGGGTTAGGGATGAAAGCACATAGGAGAAAGAGATATTCTTGAATAACTTTTTTTGTGAAGGTCGGAGAGACTTGCAAGTAGGCTCTACCCCCACTAAATGGGGTAGCGCGCATCGATCGGTACCATCCTTGAGCTTCTCCGACTTTCGGAAGGGTTAGGGTTAGGGTTAGGGATGAAAGCACATAGGAGAAAGAGATATTCTTGAATAACTTTTTTTGTGAAGGTCGGAGAGACTTGGAAAGTGGTTGCATCTGGACTAATTTGGGTCCTGCGGATCGATTGGTACCATCCCCGAGCTTGTACGACCTTCGGAAGAGGTCGACCGACGAAATTCCCCCAAATCTGAGGAGATATTCTTGAATAACTTTTTTTGTGAAGGTCGGAGAGACTTGCAAGTAGGCTCTACCCCCACTAAATGGGGTTGCGCGCATCGATCAGTACCATATTTGAGCTTCTCCGACTTTCGGAAGGGTTAGGGTTAGGGTTAGGGATGAAAGCACATAGGAGAAAGAGATATTCTTGAATAACTTTTTTTGTGAAGGTCGGAGAGACTTGCAAGTAGGCTCTACCCCCACTAAATGGGGTAGCGCGCATCGATCGGTACCATCCTTGAGCTTCTCCGACTTTCGGAAGGGTTAGGGTTAGGGTAAAGGATGAAAGCACATAGGAGAAAGAGATATTCTTGAATAACTTTTTTTGTGAAGGTCGGAGAGACTTGCAAGTAGGCTCTACCCCCACTAAATGGGGTAGCGCGCATCGATCGGTACCATCCTTGAGCTTCTCCGACTTTCGGAAGGGTTAGGGTTAGGGTTAGGGATGAAAGCACATAGGAGAAAGAGATATTCTTGAATAACTTTTTTTGTGAAGGTCGGGGAGACTTGCAAGTAGGCTCTACCCCCACTAAATGGGGTAGCGCGCATCGATCGGTACCATCCTTGAGCTTCTCCGACTTTCGGAAGGGTTAGGGTTAGGGTTAGGGATGAAAGCACATAGGAGAAAGAGATATTCTTGAATAACTTTTTTTGTGAAGGTCGGAGAGACTTGGAAAGTGGTTGCATCTGGACTAATTTGGGTCCTGCGGATCGATTGGTACCATCCCCGAGCTTGTACGACCTTCGGAAGAGGTCGACCGACGAAATTCCCCCAAATCTGAGGAGATATTCTTGAATAACTTTTTTTGTGAAGGTCGGAGAGACTTGCAAGTAGGCTCTACCCCCACTAAATGGGGTTGCGCGCATCGATCAGTACCATCCTTGAGCTTCTCCGACTTTCGGAAGGGTTAGGGTTAGGGTTAGGGATGAAAGCACATAGGAGAAAGAGATATTCTTGAATAACTTTTTTTGTGAAGGTCGGAGAGACTTGGAAAGTGGTTGCATCTGGACTAATTTGGGTCCTGCAGATCGATTGGTACCATCCCCGAGCTTGTACGACCTTCGGAAGAGGTCGACCGACGAAATTCCCCCAAATCTGAGGAGATATTCTTGAATAACTTTTTTTGTGAAGGTCGGAGAGACTTGCAAGTAGGCTCTACCCCCACTAAATGGGGTAGCGCGCATCGATCGGTACCATCCTTGAGCTTCTCCGACTTTCGGAAGGGTTAGGGTTAGGGTTAGGGATGAAAGCACATAGGAGAAAGAGATATTCTTGAATAACTTTTTTTGTGAAGGTCGGAGAGACTTGCAAGTAGGCTCTACCCCCACTAAATGGGGTAGCGCGCATCGATCGGTACCATCCTTGAGCTTCTCCGACTTTCGGAAGGGTTAGGGTTAGGGTTAGGGATGAAAGCACATAGGAGAAAGAGATATTCTTGAATAACTTTTTTTGTGAAGGTCGGAGAGACTTGGAAAGTGGTTGCATCTGGACTAATTTGGGTCCTGCAGATCGATTGGTACCATCCCCGAGCTTGTACGACCTTCGGAAGAGGTCGACCGACGAAATTCCCCCAAATCTGAGGAGATATTCTTGAATAACTTTTTTTGTGAAGGTCGGAGAGACTTGCAAGTAGGCTCTACCCCCACTAAATGGGGTTGCGCGCATCGATCAGTACCATCCTTGAGCTTCTCCGACTTTCGGAAGGGTTAGGGTTAGGGTTAGGGATGAAAGCACATAGGAGAAAGAGATATTCTTGAATAACTTTTTTTGTGAAGGTCGGAGAGACTTGTAAAGTGGTTGCATCTGGACTAATTTGGGTCCTGCGGATCGATTGGTACCATCCCCGAGCTTGTACGACCTTCGGAAGAGGTCGACCGACGAAATTCCCCCAAATCTGAGGAGATATTCTTGAATAACTTTTTTTGTGAAGGTCGGAGAGACTTGCAAGTAGGCTCTACCCCCACTAAATGGGGTTGCGCGCATCGATCAGTACCATCCTTGAGCTTCTCCGACTTTCGGAAGGGTTAGGGTTAGGGTTAGGGATGAAAGCACATAGGAGAAAGAGATATTCTTGAATAACTTTTTTTGTGAAGGTCGGAGAGACTTGCAAGTAGGCTCTACCCCCACTAAATGGGGTAGCGCGCATCGATCGGTACCATCCTTGAGCTTCTCCGACTTTCGGAAGGGTTAGGGTTAGGGATGAAAGCACATAGGAGAAAGAGATATTCTTGAATAACTTTTTTTGTGAAGGTCGGAGAGACTTGCAAGTAGGCTCTACCCCCACTAAATGGGGTAGCGCGCATCGATCGGTACCATCCTTGAGCTTCTCCGACTTTCGGAAGGGTTAGGGTTAGGGTTAGGGATGAAAGCACATAGGAGAAAGAGATATTCTTGAATAACTTTTTTTGTGAAGGTTGGAGAGACTTGCAAGTAGGCTCTACCCCCACTAAATGGGGTAGCGCATATCGATCGGTACCATCCTTGAGCTTCTCCGACTTTCGGAAGGGTTAGGGTTAGGGTTAGGGATGAAAGCACATAGGAGAAAGAGATATTCTTGAATAACTTTTTTTGTGAAGGTCGGAGAGACTTGGAAAGTGGTTGCATCTGGACTAATTTGGGTCCTGCGGATCGATTGGTACCATCCCCGAGCTTGTACGACCTTCGGAAGAGGTCGACCGACGAAATTCCCCCAAATCTGAGGAGATATTCTTGAATAACTTTTTTTGTGAAGGTCGGAGAGACTTGCAAGTAGGCTCTACCCCCACTAAATGGGGTTGCGCGCATCGATCAGTACCATCCTTGAGCTTCTCCGACTTTCGGAAGGGTTAGGGTTAGGGTTAGGGATGAAAGCACATAGGAGAAAGAGATATTCTTAAATAACTTTTTTTGTGAAGGTCGGAGAGACTTGCAAGTAGGCTCTACCCCCACTAAATGGGGTAGCGCGCATCGATCGGTACCATCCTTGAGCTTCTCCGACTTTCGGAAGGGTTAGGGTTAGGGTTAGGGATGAAAGCACATAGGAGAAAGAGATATTCTTGAATAACTTTTTTTGTGAAGGTCGGAGAGACTTGAAAAGTGGTTGCATCTGGACTAATTTGGGTCCTGCGGATCGATTGGTACCATCCCCGAGCTTGTACGACCTTCGGAAGAGGTCGACCGACGAAATTCCCCCAAATCTGAGGAGATATTCTTGAATAACTTTTTTTGTGAAGGTCGGAGAGACTTGCAAGTAGGCTCTACCCCCACTAAATGGGGTTGCGCGCATCGATCAGTACCATCCTTGAGCTTCTCCGACTTTCGGAAGGGTTAGGGTTAGGGTTAGGGATGAAAGCACATAGGAGAAAGAGATATTCTTGAATAACTTTTTTTGTGAAGGTCGGAGAGACTTGGAAAGTGGTTGCATCTGGACTAATTTGGGTCCTGCAGATCGATTGGTACCATCCCCGAGCTTGTACGACCTTCGGAAGAGGTCGACCGACGAAATTCCCCCAAATCTGAGGAGATATTCTTGAATAACTTTTTTTGTGAAGGTCGGAGAGACTTGCAAGTAGGCTCTACCCCCACTAAATGGGGTAGCGCGCATCGATCGGTACCATCCTTGAGCTTCTCCGACTTTCGGAAGGGTTAGGGTTAGGGTTAGGGATGAAAGCACATAGGAGAAAGAGATATTCTTGAATAACTTTTTTTGTGAAGGTCGGAGAGACTTGCAAGTAGGCTCTACCCCCACTAAATGGGGTAGCGCGCATCGATCGGTACCATCCTTGAGCTTCTCCGACTTTCGGAAGGGTTAGGGTTAGGGTTAGGGATGAAAGCACATAGGAGAAAGAGATATTCTTGAATAACTTTTTTTGTGAAGGTCGGAGAGACTTGGAAAGTGGTTGCATCTGGACTAATTTGGGTCCTGCAGATCGATTGGTACCATCCCCGAGCTTGTACGACCTTCGGAAGAGGTCGACCGACGAAATTCCCCCAAATCTGAGGAGATATTCTTGAATAACTTTTTTTGTGAAGGTCGGAGAGACTTGCAAGTAGGCTCTACCCCCACTAAATGGGGTTGCGCGCATCGATCAGTACCATCCTTGAGCTTCTCCGACTTTCGGAAGGGTTAGGGTTAGGGATGAAAGCACATAGGAGAAAGAGATATTCTTGAATAACTTTTTTTGTGAAGGTCGGAGAGACTTGGAAAGTGGTTGCATCTGGACTAATTTGGGTCCTGCGGATCGATTGGTACCATCCCCGAGCTTGTACGACCTTCGGAAGAGGTCGACCGACGAAATTCCCCCAAATCTGAGGAGATATTCTTGAATAACTTTTTTTGTGAAGGTCGGAGAGACTTGCAAGTAGGCTCTACCCCCACTAAATGGGGTTGCGCGCATCGATCAGTACCATCCTTGAGCTTCTCCGACTTTCGGAAGGGTTAGGGTTAGGGTTAGGGATGAAAGCACATAGGAGAAAGAGATATTCTTGAATAACTTTTTTTGTGAAGGTCGGAGAGACTTGCAAGTAGGCTCTACCCCCACTAAATGGGGTAGCGCGCATCGATCGGTACCATCCTTGAGCTTCTCCGACTTTCGGAAGGGTTAGGGTTAGGGATGAAAGCACATAGGAGAAAGAGATATTCTTGAATAACTTTTTTTGTGAAGGTCGGAGAGACTTGCAAGTAGGCTCTACCCCCACTAAATGGGGTAGCGCATATCGATCGGTACCATCCTTGAGCTTCTCCGACTTTCGGAAGGGTTAGGGTTAGGGTTAGGGATGAAAGCACATAGGAGAAAGAGATATTCTTGAATAACTTTTTTTGTGAAGGTCGGAGAGACTTGAAAAGTGGTTGCATCTGGACTAATTTGGGTCCTGCGGATCGATTGGTACCATCCCCGAGCTTGTACGACCTTCGGAAGAGGTCGACCGACGAAATTCCCCCAAATCTGAGGAGATATTCTTGAATAACTTTTTTTGTGAAGGTCGGAGAGACTTGCAAGTAGGCTCTACCCCCACTAAATGGGGTTGCGCGCATCGATCAGTACCATCCTTGAGCTTCTCCGACTTTCGGAAGGGTTAGGGTTAGGGTTAGGGATGAAAGCACATAGGAGAAAGAGATATTCTTGAATAACTTTTTTTGTGAAGGTCGGAGAGACTTGGAAAGTGGTTGCATCTGGACTAATTTGGGTCCTGCAGATCGATTGGTACCATCCCCGAGCTTGTACGACCTTCGGAAGAGGTCGACCGACGAAATTCCCCCAAATCTGAGGAGATATTCTTGAATAACTTTTTTTGTGAAGGTCGGAGAGACTTGCAAGTAGGCTCTACCCCCACTAAATGGGGTTGCGCGCATTGATCAGTACCATCCTTGAGCTTCTCCGACTTTCGGAAGGGTTAGGGTTAGGGTTAGGGATGAAAGCACATAGGAGAAAGAGATATTCTTGAATAACTTTTTTTGTGAAGGTCGGAGAGACTTGCAAGTAGGCTCTACCCCCACTAAATGGGGTAGCGCGCATCGATCGGTACCATCCTTGAGCTTCTCCGACTTTCGGAAGGGTTAGGGTTAGGGTTAGGGATGAAAGCACATAGGAGAAAGAGATATTCTTGAATAACTTTTTTTGTGAAGGTCGGAGAGACTTGCAAGTAGGCTCTACCCCCACTAAATGGGGTAGCGCGCATCGATCGGTACCATCCTTGAGCTTCTCCGACTTTCGGAAGGGTTAGGGTTAGGGTTAGGGATGAAAGCACATAGGAGAAAGAGATATTCTTGAATAACTTTTTTTGTGAAGGTCGGAGAGACTTGCAAGTAGGCTCTACCCCCACTAAATGGGGTAGCGCGCATCGATCGGTACCATCCTTGAGCTTCTCCGACTTTCGGAAGGGTTAGGGTTAGGGTTAGGGATGAAAGCACATAGGAGAAAGAGATATTCTTGAATAACTTTTTTTGTGAAGGTCGGAGAGACTTGAAAAGTGGTTGCATCTGGACTAATTTGGGTCCTGCGGATCGATTGGTACCATCCCCGAGCTTGTACGACCTTCGGAAGAGGTCGACCGACGAAATTCCCCCAAATCTGAGGAGATATTCTTGAATAACTTTTTTTGTGAAGGTCGGAGAGACTTGCAAGTAGGCTCTACCCCCACTAAATGGGGTAGCGCGCATCGATCGGTACCATCCTTGAGCTTCTCCGACTTTCGGAAGGGTTAGGGTTAGGGTTAGGGATGAAAGCACATAGGAGAAAGAGATATTCTTGAATAACTTTTTTTGTGAAGGTCGGAGAGACTTGCAAGTAGGCTCTACCCCCACTAAATGGGGTAGCGCGCATCGATCGGTACCATCCTTGAGCTTCTCCGACTTTCGGAAGGGTTAGGGTTAGGGTTAGGGATGAAAGCACATAGGAGAAAGAGATATTCTTGAATAACTTTTTTTGTGAAGGTCGGAGAGACTTGCAAGTAGGCTCTACCCCCACTAAATGGGGTAGCGCGCATCGATCGGTACCATCCTTGAGCTTCTCCGACTTTCGGAAGGGTTAGGGTTAGGGTTAGGGATGAAAGCACATAGGAGAAAGAGATATTCTTGAATAACTTTTTTTGTGAAGGTCGGAGAGACTTGCAAGTAGGCTCTACCCCCACTAAATGGGGTAGCGCGCATCGATCGGTACCATCCTTGAGCTTCTCCGACTTTCGGAAGGGTTAGGGTTAGGGTTAGGGATGAAAGCACATAGGAGAAAGAGATATTCTTGAATAACTTTTTTTGTGAAGGTTGGAGAGACTTGCAAGTAGGCTCTACCCCCACTAAATGGGGTAGCGCGCATCGATCGGTACCATCCTTGAGCTTCTCCGACTTTCGGAAGGGTTAGGGTTAGGGTTAGGGATGAAAGCACATAGGAGAAAGAGATATTCTTGAATAACTTTTTTTGTGAAGGTCGGAGAGACTTGAAAAGTGGTTGCATCTGGACTAATTTGGGTCCTGCGGATCGATTGGTACCATCCCCGAGCTTGTACGACCTTCGGAAGAGGTCGACCGACGAAATTCCCCCAAATCTGAGGAGATATTCTTGAATAACTTTTTTTGTGAAGGTCGGAGAGACTTGCAAGTAGGCTCTACCCCCACTAAATGGGGTTGCGCGCATCGATCAGTACCATCCTTGAGCTTCTCCGACTTTCGGAAGGGTTAGGGTTAGGGTTAGGGATGAAAGCACATAGGAGAAAGAGATATTCTTGAATAACTTTTTTTGTGAAGGTCGGAGAGACTTGGAAAGTGGTTGCATCTGGACTAATTTGGGTCCTGCGGATCGATTGGTACCATCCCCGAGCTTGTACGACCTTCGGAAGAGGTCGACCGACGAAATTCCCCCAAATCTGAGGAGATATTCTTGAATAACTTTTTTTGTGAAGGTCGGAGAGACTTGCAAGTAGGCTCTACCCCCACTAAATGGGGTTGCGCGCATCGATCAGTACCATATTTGAGCTTCTCCGACTTTCGGAAGGGTTAGGGTTAGGGTTAGGGATGAAAGCACATAGGAGAAAGAGATATTCTTGAATAACTTTTTTTGTGAAGGTCGGAGAGACTTGCAAGTAGGCTCTACCCCCACTAAATGGGGTAGCGCGCATCGATCGGTACCATCCTTGAGCTTCTCCGACTTTCGGAAGGGTTAGGTTTAGGGTAAAGGATGAAAGCACATAGGAGAAAGAGATATTCTTGAATAACTTTTTTTGTGAAGGTCGGAGAGACTTGCAAGTAGGCTCTACCCCCACTAAATGGGGTAGCGCGCATCGATCGGTACCATCCTTGAGCTTCTCCGACTTTCGGAAGGGTTAGGGTTAGGGTTAGGGATGAAAGCACATAGGAGAAAGAGATATTCTTGAATAACTTTTTTTGTGAAGGTCGGGGAGACTTGCAAGTAGGCTCTACCCCCACTAAATGGGGTAGCGCGCATCGATCGGTACCATCCTTGAGCTTCTCCGACTTTCGGAAGGGTTAGGGTTAGGGTTAGGGATGAAAGCACATAGGAGAAAGAGATATTCTTGAATAACTTTTTTTGTGAAGGTCGGAGAGACTTGGAAAGTGGTTGCATCTGGACTAATTTGGGTCCTGCGGATCGATTGGTACCATCCCCGAGCTTGTACGACCTTCGGAAGAGGTCGACCGACGAAATTCCCCCAAATCTGAGGAGATATTCTTGAATAACTTTTTTTGTGAAGGTCGGAGAGACTTGCAAGTAGGCTCTACCCCCACTAAATGGGGTTGCGCGCATCGATCAGTACCATCCTTGAGCTTCTCCGACTTTCGGAAGGGTTAGGGTTAGGGTTAGGGATGAAAGCACATAGGAGAAAGAGATATTCTTGAATAACTTTTTTTGTGAAGGTCGGAGAGACTTGGAAAGTGGTTGCATCTGGACTAATTTGGGTCCTGCAGATCGATTGGTACCATCCCCGAGCTTGTACGACCTTCGGAAGAGGTCGACCGACGAAATTCCCCCAAATCTGAGGAGATATTCTTGAATAACTTTTTTTGTGAAGGTCGGAGAGACTTGCAAGTAGGCTCTACCCCCACTAAATGGGGTAGCGCGCATCGATCGGTACCATCCTTGAGCTTCTCCGACTTTCGGAAGGGTTAGGGTTAGGGTTAGGGATGAAAGCACATAGGAGAAAGAGATATTCTTGAATAACTTTTTTTGTGAAGGTCGGAGAGACTTGCAAGTAGGCTCTACCCCCACTAAATGGGGTAGCGCGCATCGATCGGTACCATCCTTGAGCTTCTCCGACTTTCGGAAGGGTTAGGGTTAGGGATGAAAGCACATAGGAGAAAGAGATATTCTTGAATAACTTTTTTTGTGAAGGTCGGAGAGACTTGGAAAGTGGTTGCATCTGGACTAATTTGGGTCCTGCAGATCGATTGGTACCATCCCCGAGCTTGTACGACCTTCGGAAGAGGTCGACCGACGAAATTCCCCCAAATCTGAGGAGATATTCTTGAATAACTTTTTTTGTGAAGGTCGGAGAGACTTGCAAGTAGGCTCTACCCCCACTAAATGGGGTTGCGCGCATCGATCAGTACCATCCTTGAGCTTCTCCGACTTTCGGAAGGGTTAGGGTTAGGGTTAGGGATGAAAGCACATAGGAGAAAGAGATATTCTTGAATAACTTTTTTTGTGAAGGTCGGAGAGACTTGTAAAGTGGTTGCATCTGGACTAATTTGGGTCCTGCGGATCGATTGGTACCATCCCCGAGCTTGTACGACCTTCGGAAGAGGTCGACCGACGAAATTCCCCCAAATCTGAGGAGATATTCTTGAATAACTTTTTTTGTGAAGGTCGGAGAGACTTGCAAGTAGGCTCTACCCCCACTAAATGGGGTTGCGCGCATCGATCAGTACCATCCTTGAGCTTCTCCGACTTTCGGAAGGGTTAGGGTTAGGGTTAGGGATGAAAGCACATAGGAGAAAGAGATATTCTTGAATAACTTTTTTTGTGAAGGTCGGAGAGACTTGCAAGTAGGCTCTACCCCCACTAAATGGGGTAGCGCGCATCGATCGGTACCATCCTTGAGCTTCTCCGACTTTCGGAAGGGTTAGGGTTAGGGATGAAAGCACATAGGAGAAAGAGATATTCTTGAATAACTTTTTTTGTGAAGGTCGGAGAGACTTGCAAGTAGGCTCTACCCCCACTAAATGGGGTAGCGCGCATCGATCGGTACCATCCTTGAGCTTCTCCGACTTTCGGAAGGGTTAGGGTTAGGGTTAGGGATGAAAGCACATAGGAGAAAGAGATATTCTTGAATAACTTTTTTTGTGAAGGTTGGAGAGACTTGCAAGTAGGCTCTACCCCCACTAAATGGGGTAGCGCATATCGATCGGTACCATCCTTGAGCTTCTCCGACTTTCGGAAGGGTTAGGGTTAGGGTTAGGGATGAAAGCACATAGGAGAAAGAGATATTCTTGAATAACTTTTTTTGTGAAGGTCGGAGAGACTTGGAAAGTGGTTGCATCTGGACTAATTTGGGTCCTGCGGATCGATTGGTACCATCCCCGAGCTTGTACGACCTTCGGAAGAGGTCGACCGACGAAATTCCCCCAAATCTGAGGAGATATTCTTGAATAACTTTTTTTGTGAAGGTCGGAGAGACTTGCAAGTAGGCTCTACCCCCACTAAATGGGGTTGCGCGCATCGATCAGTACCATCCTTGAGCTTCTCCGACTTTCGGAAGGGTTAGGGTTAGGGTTAGGGATGAAAGCACATAGGAGAAAGAGATATTCTTAAATAACTTTTTTTGTGAAGGTCGGAGAGACTTGCAAGTAGGCTCTACCCCCACTAAATGGGGTAGCGCGCATCGATCGGTACCATCCTTGAGCTTCTCCGACTTTCGGAAGGGTTAGGGTTAGGGTTAGGGATGAAAGCACATAGGAGAAAGAGATATTCTTGAATAACTTTTTTTGTGAAGGTCGGAGAGACTTGAAAAGTGGTTGCATCTGGACTAATTTGGGTCCTGCGGATCGATTGGTACCATCCCCGAGCTTGTACGACCTTCGGAAGAGGTCGACCGACGAAATTCCCCCAAATCTGAGGAGATATTCTTGAATAACTTTTTTTGTGAAGGTCGGAGAGACTTGCAAGTAGGCTCTACCCCCACTAAATGGGGTTGCGCGCATCGATCAGTACCATCCTTGAGCTTCTCCGACTTTCGGAAGGGTTAGGGTTAGGGTTAGGGATGAAAGCACATAGGAGAAAGAGATATTCTTGAATAACTTTTTTTGTGAAGGTCGGAGAGACTTGGAAAGTGGTTGCATCTGGACTAATTTGGGTCCTGCAGATCGATTGGTACCATCCCCGAGCTTGTACGACCTTCGGAAGAGGTCGACCGACGAAATTCCCCCAAATCTGAGGAGATATTCTTGAATAACTTTTTTTGTGAAGGTCGGAGAGACTTGCAAGTAGGCTCTACCCCCACTAAATGGGGTAGCGCGCATCGATCGGTACCATCCTTGAGCTTCTCCGACTTTCGGAAGGGTTAGGGTTAGGGTTAGGGATGAAAGCACATAGGAGAAAGAGATATTCTTGAATAACTTTTTTTGTGAAGGTCGGAGAGACTTGCAAGTAGGCTCTACCCCCACTAAATGGGGTAGCGCGCATCGATCGGTACCATCCTTGAGCTTCTCCGACTTTCGGAAGGGTTAGGGTTAGGGTTAGGGATGAAAGCACATAGGAGAAAGAGATATTCTTGAATAACTTTTTTTGTGAAGGTCGGAGAGACTTGGAAAGTGGTTGCATCTGGACTAATTTGGGTCCTGCGGATCGATTGGTACCATCCCCGAGCTTGTACGACCTTCGGAAGAGGTCGACCGACGAAATTCCCCCAAATCTGAGGAGATATTCTTGAATAACTTTTTTTGTGAAGGTCGGAGAGACTTGCAAGTAGGCTCTACCCCCACTAAATGGGGTTGCGCGCATCGATCAGTACCATCCTTGAGCTTCTCCGACTTTCGGAAGGGTTAGGGTTAGGGTTAGGGATGAAAGCACATAGGAGAAAGAGATATTCTTGAATAACTTTTTTTGTGAAGGTCGGAGAGACTTGCAAGTAGGCTCTACCCCCACTAAATGGGGTAGCGCGCATCGATCGGTACCATCCTTGAGCTTCTCCGACTTTCGGAAGGGTTAGGGTTAGGGATGAAAGCACATAGGAGAAAGAGATATTCTTGAATAACTTTTTTTGTGAAGGTCGGAGAGACTTGCAAGTAGGCTCTACCCCCACTAAATGGGGTAGCGCATATCGATCGGTACCATCCTTGAGCTTCTCCGACTTTCGGAAGGGTTAGGGTTAGGGTTAGGGATGAAAGCACATAGGAGAAAGAGATATTCTTGAATAACTTTTTTTGTGAAGGTCGGAGAGACTTGAAAAGTGGTTGCATCTGGACTAATTTGGGTCCTGCGGATCGATTGGTACCATCCCCGAGCTTGTACGACCTTCGGAAGAGGTCGACCGACGAAATTCCCCCAAATCTGAGGAGATATTCTTGAATAACTTTTTTTGTGAAGGTCGGAGAGACTTGCAAGTAGGCTCTACCCCCACTAAATGGGGTTGCGCGCATCGATCAGTACCATCCTTGAGCTTCTCCGACTTTCGGAAGGGTTAGGGTTAGGGTTAGGGATGAAAGCACATAGGAGAAAGAGATATTCTTGAATAACTTTTTTTGTGAAGGTCGGAGAGACTTGGAAAGTGGTTGCATCTGGACTAATTTGGGTCCTGCAGATCGATTGGTACCATCCCCGAGCTTGTACGACCTTCGGAAGAGGTCGACCGACGAAATTCCCCCAAATCTGAGGAGATATTCTTGAATAACTTTTTTTGTGAAGGTCGGAGAGACTTGCAAGTAGGCTCTACCCCCACTAAATGGGGTTGCGCGCATTGATCAGTACCATCCTTGAGCTTCTCCGACTTTCGGAAGGGTTAGGGTTAGGGTTAGGGATGAAAGCACATAGGAGAAAGAGATATTCTTGAATAACTTTTTTTGTGAAGGTCGGAGAGACTTGCAAGTAGGCTCTACCCCCACTAAATGGGGTAGCGCGCATCGATCGGTACCATCCTTGAGCTTCTCCGACTTTCGGAAGGGTTAGGGTTAGGGTTAGGGATGAAAGCACATAGGAGAAAGAGATATTCTTGAATAACTTTTTTTGTGAAGGTCGGAGAGACTTGCAAGTAGGCTCTACCCCCACTAAATGGGGTAGCGCGCATCGATCGGTACCATCCTTGAGCTTCTCCGACTTTCGGAAGGGTTAGGGTTAGGGATGAAAGCACATAGGAGAAAGAGATATTCTTGAATAACTTTTTTTGTGAAGGTCGGAGAGACTTGCAAGTAGGCTCTACCCCCACTAAATGGGGTAGCGCGCATCGATCGGTACCATCCTTGAGCTTCTCCGACTTTCGGAAGGGTTAGGGTTAGGGTTAGGGATGAAAGCACATAGGAGAAAGAGATATTCTTGAATAACTTTTTTTGTGAAGGTCGGAGAGACTTGAAAAGTGGTTGCATCTGGACTAATTTGGGTCCTGCGGATCGATTGGTACCATCCCCGAGCTTGTACGACCTTCGGAAGAGGTCGACCGACGAAATTCCCCCAAATCTGAGGAGATATTCTTGAATAACTTTTTTTGTGAAGGTCGGAGAGACTTGCAAGTAGGCTCTACCCCCACTAAATGGGGTAGCGCGCATCGATCGGTACCATCCTTGAGCTTCTCCGACTTTCGGAAGGGTTAGGGTTAGGGTTAGGGATGAAAGCACATAGGAGAAAGAGATATTCTTGAATAACTTTTTTTGTGAAGGTCGGAGAGACTTGCAAGTAGGCTCTACCCCCACTAAATGGGGTAGCGCGCATCGATCGGTACCATCCTTGAGCTTCTCCGACTTTCGGAAGGGTTAGGGTTAGGGTTAGGGATGAAAGCACATAGGAGAAAGAGATATTCTTGAATAACTTTTTTTGTGAAGGTCGGAGAGACTTGCAAGTAGGCTCTACCCCCACTAAATGGGGTAGCGCGCATCGATCGGTACCATCCTTGAGCTTCTCCGACTTTCGGAAGGGTTAGGGTTAGGGTTAGGGCTGAAAGCACATAGGAGAAAGAGATATTCTTGAATAACTTTTTTTGTGAAGGTCGGAGAGACTTGCAAGTAGGCTCTACCCCCACTAAATGGGGTAGCGCGCATCGATCAGTACCATCCTTGAGCTTCTCCGACTTTCGGAAGGGTTAGGGTTAGGGTTAGGGATGAAAGCACATAGGAGAAAGAGATATTCTTGAATAACTTTTTTTGTGAAGGTTGGAGAGACTTGCAAGTAGGCTCTACCCCCACTAAATGGGGTAGCGCGCATCGATCGGTACCATCCTTGAGCTTCTCCGACTTTCGGAAGGGTTAGGGTTAGGGTTAGGGATGAAAGCACATAGGAGAAAGAGATATTCTTGAATAACTTTTTTTGTGAAGGTCGGAGAGACTTGAAAAGTGGTTGCATCTGGACTAATTTGGGTCCTGCGGATCGATTGGTACCATCCCCGAGCTTGTACGACCTTCGGAAGAGGTCGACCGACGAAATTCCCCCAAATCTGAGGAGATATTCTTGAATAACTTTTTTTGTGAAGGTCGGAGAGACTTGCAAGTAGGCTCTACCCCCACTAAATGGGGTTGCGCGCATCGATCAGTACCATCCTTGAGCTTCTCCGACTTTCGGAAGGGTTAGGGTTAGGGTTAGGGATGAAAGCACATAGGAGAAAGAGATATTCTTGAATAACTTTTTTTGTGAAGGTCGGAGAGACTTGGAAAGTGGTTGCATCTGGACTAATTTGGGTCCTGCAGATCGATTGGTACCATCCCCGAGCTTGTACGACCTTCGGAAGAGGTCGACCGACGAAATTCCCCCAAATCTGAGGAGATATTCTTGAATAACTTTTTTTGTGAAGGTCGGAGAGACTTGCAAGTAGGCTCTACCCCCACTAAATGGGGTTGCGCGCATTGATCAGTACCATCTTTGAGCTTCTCCGACTTTCGGAAGGGTTAGGGTTAGGGTTAGGGATGAAAGCACATAGGAGAAAGAGATATTCTTGAATAACTTTTTTTGTGAAGGTCGGAGAGACTTGCAAGTAGGCTCTACCCCCACTAAATGGGGTAGCGCGCATCGATCGGTACCATCCTTGAGCTTCTCCGACTTTCGGAAGGGTTAGGGTTAGGGTTAGGGATGAAAGCACATAGGAGAAAGAGATATTCTTGAATAACTTTTTTTGTGAAGGTCGGAGAGACTTGCAAGTAGGCTCTACCCCCACTAAATGGGGTAGCGCGCATCGATCGGTACCATCCTTGAGCTTCTCCGACTTTCGGAAGGGTTAGGGTTAGGGTTAGGGATGAAAGCACATAGGAGAAAGAGATATTCTTGAATAACTTTTTTTGTGAAGGTCGGAGAGACTTGAAAAGTGGTTGCATCTGGACTAATTTGGGTCCTGCGGATCGATTGGTACCATCCCCGAGCTTGTACGACCTTCGGAAGAGGTCGACCGACGAAATTCCCCCAAATCTGAGGAGATATTCTTGAATAACTTTTTTTGTGAAGGTCGGAGAGACTTGCAAGTAGGCTCTACCCCCACTAAATGGGGTAGCGCGCATCGATCGGTACCATCCTTGAGCTTCTCCGACTTTCGGAAGGGTTAGGGTTAGGGTTAGGGATGAAAGCACATAGGAGAAAGAGATATTCTTGAATAACTTTTTTTGTGAAGGTCGGAGAGACTTGGAAAGTGGTTGCATCTGGACTAATTTGGGTCCTGCGGATCGATTGGTACCATCCCCGAGCTTGTACGACCTTCGGAAGAGGTCGACCGACGAAATTCCCCCAAATCTGAGGAGATATTCTTGAATAACTTTTTTTGTGAAGGTCGGAGAGACTTGCAAGTAGGCTCTACCCCCACTAAATGGGGTTGCGCGCATCGATCAGTACCATCCTTGAGCTTCTCCGACTTTCGGAAGGGTTAGGGTTAGGGTTAGGGATGAAAGCACATAGGAGAAAGAGATATTCTTGAATAACTTTTTTTGTGAAGGTCGGAGAGACTTGGAAAGTGGTTGCATCTGGACTAATTTGGGTCCTGCGGATCGATTGGTACCATCCCCGAGCTTGTACGACCTTCGGAAGAGGTCGACCGACGAAATTCCCCCAAATCTGAGGAGATATTCTTGAATAACTTTTTTTGTGAAGGTCGGAGAGACTTGCAAGTAGGCTCTACCCCCACTAAATGGGGTTGCGCGCATCGATCAGTACCATCCTTGAGCTTCTCCGACTTTCGGAAGGGTTAGGGTTAGGGTTAGGGATGAAAGCACATAGGAGAAAGAAATATTCTTGAATAACTTTTTTTGTGAAGGTCGGAGAGACTTGCAAGTAGGCTCTACCCCCACTAAATGGGGTAGCGCGCATCGATCGGTACCATCCTTGAGCTTCTCCGACTTTCGGAAGGGTTAGGGTTAGGGTTAGGGATGAAAGCACATAGGAGAAAGAGATATTCTTGAATAACTTTTTTTGTGAAGGTCGGAGAGACTTGCAAGTAGGCTCTACCCCCACTAAATGGGGTAGCGCGCATCGATCGGTACCATCCTTGAGCTTCTCCGACTTTCGGAAGGGTTAGGGTTAGGGTTAGGGCTGAAAGCACATAGGAGAAAGAGATATTCTTGAATAACTTTTTTTGTGAAGGTCGGAGAGACTTGCAAGTAGGCTCTACCCCCACTAAATGGGGTAGCGCGCATCGATCGGTACCATCCTTGAGCTTCTCCGACTTTCGGAAGGGTTAGGGTTAGGGTTAGGGATGAAAGCACATAGGAGAAAGAGATATTCTTGAATAACTTTTTTTGTGAAGGTCGGAGAGACTTGGAAAGTGGTTGCATCTGGACTAATTTGGGTCCTGCGGATCGATTGGTACCATCCCCGAGCTTGTACGACCTTCGGAAGAGGTCGACCGACGAAATTCCCCCAAATCTGAGGAGATATTCTTGAATAACTTTTTTTGTGAAGGTCGGAGAGACTTGCAAGTAGGCTCTACCCCCACTAAATGGGGTTGCGCGCATCGATCAGTACCATATTTGAGCTTCTCCGACTTTCGGAAGGGTTAGGGTTAGGGTTAGGGATGAAAGCACATAGGAGAAAGAGATATTCTTGAATAACTTTTTTTGTGAAGGTCGGAGAGACTTGCAAGTAGGCTCTACCCCCACTAAATGGGGTAGCGCGCATCGATCGGTACCATCCTTGAGCTTCTCCGACTTTCGGAAGGGTTAGGGTTAGGGTTAGGGATGAAAGCACATAGGAGAAAGAGATATTCTTGAATAACTTTTTTTGTGAAGGTCGGAGAGACTTGCAAGTAGGCTCTACCCCCACTAAATGGGGTAGCGCGCATCGATCGGTACCATCCTTGAGCTTCTCCGACTTTCGGAAGGGTTAGGGTTAGGGTTAGGGATGAAAGCACATAGGAGAAAGAGATATTCTTGAATAACTTTTTTTGTGAAGGTCGGGGAGACTTGCAAGTAGGCTCTACCCCCACTAAATGGGGTAGCGCGCATCGATCGGTACCATCCTTGAGCTTCTCCGACTTTCGGAAGGGTTAGGGTTAGGGTTAGGGATGAAAGCACATAGGAGAAAGAGATATTCTTGAATAACTTTTTTTGTGAAGGTCGGAGAGACTTGGAAAGTGGTTGCATCTGGACTAATTTGGGTCCTGCGGATCGATTGGTACCATCCCCGAGCTTGTACGACCTTCGGAAGAGGTCGACCGACGAAATTCCCCCAAATCTGAGGAGATATTCTTGAATAACTTTTTTTGTGAAGGTCGGAGAGACTTGCAAGTAGGCTCTACCCCCACTAAATGGGGTAGCGCGCATCGATCGGTACCATCCTTGAGCTTCTCCGACTTTCGGAAGGGTTAGGGTTAGGGATGAAAGCACATAGGAGAAAGAGATATTCTTGAATAACTTTTTTTGTGAAGGTCGGAGAGACTTGGAAAGTGGTTGCATCTGGACTAATTTGGGTCCTGCGGATCGATTGGTACCATCCCCGAGCTTGTACGACCTTCGGAAGAGGTCGACCGACGAAATTCCCCCAAATCTGAGGAGATATTCTTGAATAACTTTTTTTGTGAAGGTCGGAGAGACTTGCAAGTAGGCTCTACCCCCACTAAATGGGGTTGCGCGCATCGATCGGTACCATCCTTGAGCTTCTCCGACTTTCGGAAGGGTTAGGGTTAGGGTTAGGGATGAAAGCACATAGGAGAAAGAGATATTCTTGAATAACTTTTTTTGTGAAGGTCGGAGAGACTTGCAAGTAGGCTTTACCCCCACTAAATGGGGTAGCGCGCATCGATCGGTACCATCCTTGAGCTTCTCCGACTTTCGGAAGGGTTAGGGTTAGGGTTAGGGATGAAAGCACATAGGAGAAAGAGATATTCTTGAATAACTTTTTTTGTGAAGGTCGGAGAGACTTGGAAAGTGGTTGCATCTGGACTAATTTGGGTCCTGCGGATCGATTGGTACCATCCCCGAGCTTGTACGACCTTCGGAAGAGGTCGACCGACGAAATTCCCCCAAATCTGAGGAGATATTCTTGAATAACTTTTTTTGTGAAGGTCGGAGAGACTTGCAAGTAGGCTCTACCCCCACTAAATGGGGTAGCGCGCATCGATCGGTACCATCCTTGAGCTTCTCCGACTTTCGGAAGGGTTAGGGTTAGGGTTAGGGATGAAAGCACATAGGAGAAAGAGATATTCTTGAATAACTTTTTTTGTGAAGGTCGGAGAGACTTGCAAGTAGGCTCTACCCCCACTAAATGGGGTAGCGCGCATCGATCGGTACCATCCTTGAGCTTCTCCGACTTTCGGAAGGGTTAGGGTTAGGGTTAGGGATGAAAGCACATAGGAGAAAGAGATATTCTTGAATAACTTTTTTTGTGAAGGTCGGAGAGACTTGGAAAGTGGTTGCATCTGGACTAATTTGGGTCCTGCGGATCGATTGGTACCATCCCCGAGCTTGTACGACCTTCGGAAGAGGTCGACCGACGAAATTCCCCCAAATCTGAGGAGATATTCTTGAATAACTTTTTTTGTGAAGGTCGGAGAGACTTGCAAGTAGGCTCTACCCCCACTAAATGGGGTTGCGCGCATCGATCAGTACCATCCTTGAGCTTCTCCGACTTTCGGAAGGGTTAGGGTTAGGGTTAGGGATGAAAGCACATAGGAGAAAGAGATATTCTTGAATAACTTTTTTTGTGAAGGTCGGAGAGACTTGGAAAGTGGTTGCATCTGGACTAATTTGGGTCCTGCGGATCGATTGGTACCATCCCCGAGCTTGTACGACCTTCGGAAGAGGTCGACCGACGAAATTCCCCCAAATCTGAGGAGATATTCTTGAATAACTTTTTTTGTGAAGGTCGGAGAGACTTGCAAGTAGGCTCTACCCCCACTAAATGGGGTTGCGCGCATCGATCAGTACCATCCTTGAGCTTCTCCGACTTTCGGAAGGGTTAGGGTTAGGGATGAAAGCACATAGGAGAAAGAGATATTCTTGAATAACTTTTTTTGTGAAGGTCGGAGAGACTTGCAAGTAGGCTCTACCCCCACTAAATGGGGTAGCGCGCATCGATCGGTACCATCCTTGAGCTTCTCCGACTTTCGGAAGGGTTAGGGTTAGGGTTAGGGATGAAAGCACATAGGAGAAAGAGATATTCTTGAATAACTTTTTTTGTGAAGGTCAGAGAGACTTGCAAGTAGGCTCTACCCCCACTAAATGGGGTAGCGCGCATCGATCGGTACCATCCTTGAGCTTCTCCGACTTTCGGAAGGGTTAGGGTTAGGGTTAGGGATGAAAGCACATAGGAGAAAGAGATATTCTTGAATAACTTTTTTTGTGAAGGTCGGAGAGACTTGAAAAGTGGTTGCATCTGGACTAATTTGGGTCCTGCGGATCGATTGGTACCATCCCCGAGCTTGTACGACCTTCGGAAGAGGTCGACCGACGAAATTCCCCCAAATCTGAGGAGATATTCTTGAATAACTTTTTTTGTGAAGGTCGGAGAGACTTGCAAGTAGGCTCTACCCCCACTAAATGGGGTTGCGCGCATCGATCAGTACCATCCTTGAGCTTCTCCGACTTTCGGAAGGGTTAGGGTTAGGGATGAAAGCACATAGGAGAAAGAGATATTCTTGAATAACTTTTTTTGTGAAGGTCGGAGAGACTTGGAAAGTGGTTGCATCTGGACTAATTTGGGTCCTGCAGATCGATTGGTACCATCCCCGAGCTTGTACGACCTTCGGAAGAGGTCGACCGACGAAATTCCCCCAAATCTGAGGAGATATTCTTGAATAACTTTTTTTGTGAAGGTCGGAGAGACTTGCAAGTAGGCTCTACCCCCACTAAATGGGGTTGCGCGCATTGATCAGTACCATCCTTGAGCTTCTCCGACTTTCGGAAGGGTTAGGGTTAGGGTTAGGGATGAAAGCACATAGGAGAAAGAGATATTCTTGAATAACTTTTTTTGTGAAGGTCGGAGAGACTTGCAAGTAGGCTCTACCCCCACTAAATGGGGTAGCGCGCATCGATCGGTACCATCCTTGAGCTTCTCCGACTTTCGGAAGGGTTAGGGTTAGGGTTAGGGATGAAAGCACATAGGAGAAAGAGATATTCTTGAATAACTTTTTTTGTGAAGGTCGGAGAGACTTGCAAGTAGGCTCTACCCCCACTAAATGGGGTAGCGCGCATCGATCGGTACCATCCTTGAGCTTCTCCGACTTTCGGAAGGGTTAGGGTTAGGGTTAGGGATGAAAGCACATAGGAGAAAGAGATATTCTTGAATAACTTTTTTTGTGAAGGTCGGAGAGACTTGCAAGTAGGCTCTACCCCCACTAAATGGGGTAGCGCGCATCGATCGGTACCATCCTTGAGCTTCTCCGACTTTCGGAAGGGTTAGGGTTAGGGTTAGGGATGAAAGCACATAGGAGAAAGAGATATTCTTGAATAACTTTTTTTGTGAAGGTCGGAGAGACTTGAAAAGTGGTTGCATCTGGACTAATTTGGGTCCTGCGGATCGATTGGTACCATCCCCGAGCTTGTACGACCTTCGGAAGAGGTCGACCGACGAAATTCCCCCAAATCTGAGGAGATATTCTTGAATAACTTTTTTTGTGAAGGTCGGAGAGACTTGCAAGTAGGCTCTACCCCCACTAAATGGGGTAGCGCGCATCGATCGGTACCATCCTTGAGCTTCTCCGACTTTCGGAAGGGTTAGGGTTAGGGTTAGGGATGAAAGCACATAGGAGAAAGAGATATTCTTGAATAACTTTTTTTGTGAAGGTCGGAGAGACTTGAAAAGTGGTTGCATCTGGACTAATTTGGGTCCTGCGGATCGATTGGTACCATCCCCGAGCTTGTACGACCTTCGGAAGAGGTCGACCGACGAAATTCCCCCAAATCTGAGGAGATATTCTTGAATAACTTTTTTTGTGAAGGTCGGAGAGACTTGCAAGTAGGCTCTACCCCCACTAAATGGGGTTGCGCGCATCGATCAGTACCATCCTTGAGCTTCTCCGACTTTCGGAAGGGTTAGGGTTAGGGTTAGGGATGAAAGCACATAGGAGAAAGAGATATTCTTGAATAACTTTTTTTGTGAAGGTCGGAGAGACTTGCAAGTAGGCTCTACCCCCACTAAATGGGGTAGCGCGCATCGATCGGTACCATCCTTGAGCTTCTCCGACTTTCGGAAGGGTTAGGGTTAGGGTTAGGGATGAAAGCACATAGGAGAAAGAAATATTCTTGAATAACTTTTTTTGTGAAGGTCGGAGAGACTTGCAAGTAGGCTCTACCCCCACTAAATGGGGTAGCGCGCATCGATCGGTACCAACCTTGAGCTTCTCCGACTTTCGGAAGGGTTAGGGTTAGGGTTAGGGATGAAAGCACATAGGAGAAAGAGATATTCTTGAATAACTTTTTTTGTGAAGGTCGGAGAGACTTGCAAGTAGGCTCTACCCCCACTAAATGGGGTAGCGCGCATCGATCGGTACCATCCTTGAGCTTCTCCGACTCTCGGAAGGGTTAGGGTTAGGGTTAGGGATGAAAGCACATAGGAGAAAGAGATATTCTTGAATAACTTTTTTTGTGAAGGTCGGAGAGACTTGAAAAGTGGTTGCATCTGGACTAATTTGGGTCCTGCGGATCGATTGGTACCATCCCCGAGCTTGTACGACCTTCGGAAGAGGTCGACCGACGAAATTCCCCCAAATCTGAGGAGATATTCTTGAATAACTTTTTTTGTGAAGGTCGGAGAGACTTGCAAGTAGGCTCTACCCCCACTAAATGGGGTTGCGCGCATCGATCAGTACCATCCTTGAGCTTCTCCGACTTTCGGAAGGGTTAGGGTTAGGGTTAGGGATGAAAGCACATAGGAGAAAGAAATATTCTTGAATAACTTTTTTTGTGAAGGTCGGAGAGACTTGCAAGTAGGCTCTACCCCCACTAAATGGGGTAGCGCGCATCGATCGGTACCATCCTTGAGCTTCTCCGACTTTCGAAAGGGTTAGGGTTAGGGTTAGGGATGAAAGCACATAGGAGAAAGAGATATTCTTGAATAACTTTTTTTGTGAAGGTCGGAGAGACTTGCAAGTAGGCTCTACCCCCACTAAATGGGGTAGCGCGCATCGATCGGTACCATCCTTGAGCTTCTCCGACTTTCGGAAGGGTTAGGGTTAGGGTTAGGGATGAAAGCACATAGGAGAAAGAGATATTCTTGAATAACTTTTTTTGTGAAGGTCGGAGAGACTTGCAAGTAGGCTCTACCCCCACTAAATGGGGTAGCGCGCATCGATCGGTACCATCCTTGAGCTTCTCCGACTTTCGGAAGGGTTAGGGTTAGGGTTAGGGATGAAAGCACATAGGAGAAAGAGATATTCTTGAATAACTTTTTTTGTGAAGGTCGGAGAGACTTGCAAGTAGGCTCTACCCCCACTAAATGGGGTAGCGCGCATCGATCAGTACCATCCTTGAGCTTCTCCGACTTTCGGAAGGGTTAGGGTTAGGGTTAGGGATGAAAGCACATAGGAGAAAGAGATATTCTTGAATAACTTTTTTTGTGAAGGTCGGAGAGACTTGGAAAGTGGTTGCATCTGGACTAATTTGGGTCCTGCGGATCGATTGGTACCATCCCCGAGCTTGTACGACCTTCGGAAGAGGTCGACCGACGAAATTCCCCCAAATCTGAGGAGATATTCTTGAATAACTTTTTTTGTGAAGGTCGGAGAGACTTGCAAGTAGGCTCTACCCCCACTAAATGGGGTTGCGCGCATCGATCAGTACCATATTTGAGCTTCTCCGACTTTCGGAAGGGTTAGGGTTAGGGTTAGGGATGAAAGCACATAGGAGAAAGAGATATTCTTGAATAACTTTTTTTGTGAAGGTCGGAGAGACTTGCAAGTAGGCTCTACCCCCACTAAATGGGGTAGCGCGCATCGATCGGTACCATCCTTGAGCTTCTCCGACTTTCGGAAGGGTTAGGGTTAGGGTTAGGGATGAAAGCACATAGGAGAAAGAGATATTCTTGAATAACTTTTTTTGTGAAGGTCGGAGAGACTTGCAAGTAGGCTCTACCCCCACTAAATGGGGTAGCGCGCATCGATCGGTACCATCTTTGAGCTTCTCCGACTTTCGGAAGGGTTAGGGTTAGGGTTAGGGATGAAAGCACATAGGAGAAAGAGATATTCTTGAATAACTTTTTTTGTGAAGGTCGGGGAGACTTGCAAGTAGGCTCTACCCCCACTAAATGGGGTAGCGCGCATCGATCGGTACCATCCTTGAGCTTCTCCGACTTTCGGAAGGGTTAGGGTTAGGGTTAGGGATGAAAGCACATAGGAGAAAGAGATATTCTTGAATAACTTTTTTTGTGAAGGTCGGAGAGACTTGGAAAGTGGTTGCATCTGGACTAATTTGGGTCCTGCGGATCGATTGGTACCATCCCCGAGCTTGTACGACCTTCGGAAGAGGTCGACCGACGAAATTCCCCCAAATCTGAGGAGATATTCTTGAATAACTTTTTTTGTGAAGGTCGGAGAGACTTGCAAGTAGGCTCTACCCCCACTAAATGGGGTAGCGCGCATCGATCGGTACCATCCTTGAGCTTCTCCGACTTTCGGAAGGGTTAGGGTTAGGGATGAAAGCACATAGGAGAAAGAGATATTCTTGAATAACTTTTTTTGTGAAGGTCGGAGAGACTTGGAAAGTGGTTGCATCTGGACTAATTTGGGTCCTGCGGATCGATTGGTACCATCCCCGAGCTTGTACGACCTTCGGAAGAGGTCGACCGACGAAATTCCCCCAAATCTGAGGAGATATTCTTGAATAACTTTTTTTGTGAAGGTCGGAGAGACTTGCAAGTAGGCTCTACCCCCACTAAATGGGGTTGCGCGCATCGATCGGTACCATCCTTGAGCTTCTCCGACTTTCGGAAGGGTTAGGGTTAGGGTTAGGGATGAAAGCACATAGGAGAAAGAAATATTCTTGAATAACTTTTTTTGTGAAGGTCGGAGAGACTTGCAAGTAGGCTCTACCCCCACTAAATGGGGTAGCGCGCATCGATCGGTACCATCCTTGAGCTTCTCCGACTTTCGGAAGGGTTAGGGTTAGGGTTAGGGATGAAAGCACATAGGAGAAAGAAATATTCTTGAATAACTTTTTTTGTGAAGGTCGGAGAGACTTGCAAGTAGGCTCTACCCCCACTAAATGGGGTAGCGCGCATCGATCGGTACCAACCTTGAGCTTCTCCGACTTTCGGAAGGGTTAGGGTTAGGGTTAGGGATGAAAGCACATAGGAGAAAGAGATATTCTTGAATAACTTTTTTTGTGAAGGTCGGAGAGACTTGCAAGTAGGCTCTACCCCCACTAAATGGGGTAGCGCGCATCGATCGGTACCATCCTTGAGCTTCTCCGACTCTCGGAAGGGTTAGGGTTAGGGTTAGGGATGAAAGCACATAGGAGAAAGAGATATTCTTGAATAACTTTTTTTGTGAAGGTCGGAGAGACTTGAAAAGTGGTTGCATCTGGACTAATTTGGGTCCTGCGGATCGATTGGTACCATCCCCGAGCTTGTACGACCTTCGGAAGAGGTCGACCGACGAAATTCCCCCAAATCTGAGGAGATATTCTTGAATAACTTTTTTTGTGAAGGTCGGAGAGACTTGCAAGTAGGCTCTACCCCCACTAAATGGGGTTGCGCGCATCGATCAGTACCATCCTTGAGCTTCTCCGACTTTCGGAAGGGTTAGGGTTAGGGTTAGGGATGAAAGCACATAGGAGAAAGAAATATTCTTGAATAACTTTTTTTGTGAAGGTCGGAGAGACTTGCAAGTAGGCTCTACCCCCACTAAATGGGGTAGCGCGCATCGATCGGTACCATCCTTGAGCTTCTCCGACTTTCGAAAGGGTTAGGGTTAGGGTTAGGGATGAAAGCACATAGGAGAAAGAGATATTCTTGAATAACTTTTTTTGTGAAGGTCGGAGAGACTTGCAAGTAGGCTCTACCCCCACTAAATGGGGTAGCGCGCATCGATCGGTACCATCCTTGAGCTTCTCCGACTTTCGGAAGGGTTAGGGTTAGGGTTAGGGATGAAAGCACATAGGAGAAAGAGATATTCTTGAATAACTTTTTTTGTGAAGGTCGGAGAGACTTGCAAGTAGGCTCTACCCCCACTAAATGGGGTAGCGCGCATCGATCGGTACCATCCTTGAGCTTCTCCGACTTTCGGAAGGGTTAGGGTTAGGGTTAGGGATGAAAGCACATAGGAGAAAGAGATATTCTTGAATAACTTTTTTTGTGAAGGTCGGAGAGACTTGCAAGTAGGCTCTACCCCCACTAAATGGGGTAGCGCGCATCGATCAGTACCATCCTTGAGCTTCTCCGACTTTCGGAAGGGTTAGGGTTAGGGTTAGGGATGAAAGCACATAGGAGAAAGAGATATTCTTGAATAACTTTTTTTGTGAAGGTCGGAGAGACTTGGAAAGTGGTTGCATCTGGACTAATTTGGGTCCTGCGGATCGATTGGTACCATCCCCGAGCTTGTACGACCTTCGGAAGAGGTCGACCGACGAAATTCCCCCAAATCTGAGGAGATATTCTTGAATAACTTTTTTTGTGAAGGTCGGAGAGACTTGCAAGTAGGCTCTACCCCCACTAAATGGGGTTGCGCGCATCGATCAGTACCATATTTGAGCTTCTCCGACTTTCGGAAGGGTTAGGGTTAGGGTTAGGGATGAAAGCACATAGGAGAAAGAGATATTCTTGAATAACTTTTTTTGTGAAGGTCGGAGAGACTTGCAAGTAGGCTCTACCCCCACTAAATGGGGTAGCGCGCATCGATCGGTACCATCCTTGAGCTTCTCCGACTTTCGGAAGGGTTAGGGTTAGGGTTAGGGATGAAAGCACATAGGAGAAAGAGATATTCTTGAATAACTTTTTTTGTGAAGGTCGGAGAGACTTGCAAGTAGGCTCTACCCCCACTAAATGGGGTAGCGCGCATCGATCGGTACCATCTTTGAGCTTCTCCGACTTTCGGAAGGGTTAGGGTTAGGGTTAGGGATGAAAGCACATAGGAGAAAGAGATATTCTTGAATAACTTTTTTTGTGAAGGTCGGGGAGACTTGCAAGTAGGCTCTACCCCCACTAAATGGGGTAGCGCGCATCGATCGGTACCATCCTTGAGCTTCTCCGACTTTCGGAAGGGTTAGGGTTAGGGTTAGGGATGAAAGCACATAGGAGAAAGAGATATTCTTGAATAACTTTTTTTGTGAAGGTCGGAGAGACTTGGAAAGTGGTTGCATCTGGACTAATTTGGGTCCTGCGGATCGATTGGTACCATCCCCGAGCTTGTACGACCTTCGGAAGAGGTCGACCGACGAAATTCCCCCAAATCTGAGGAGATATTCTTGAATAACTTTTTTTGTGAAGGTCGGAGAGACTTGCAAGTAGGCTCTACCCCCACTAAATGGGGTAGCGCGCATCGATCGGTACCATCCTTGAGCTTCTCCGACTTTCGGAAGGGTTAGGGTTAGGGATGAAAGCACATAGGAGAAAGAGATATTCTTGAATAACTTTTTTTGTGAAGGTCGGAGAGACTTGGAAAGTGGTTGCATCTGGACTAATTTGGGTCCTGCGGATCGATTGGTACCATCCCCGAGCTTGTACGACCTTCGGAAGAGGTCGACCGACGAAATTCCCCCAAATCTGAGGAGATATTCTTGAATAACTTTTTTTGTGAAGGTCGGAGAGACTTGCAAGTAGGCTCTACCCCCACTAAATGGGGTTGCGCGCATCGATCGGTACCATCCTTGAGCTTCTCCGACTTTCGGAAGGGTTAGGGTTAGGGTTAGGGATGAAAGCACATAGGAGAAAGAGATATTCTTGAATAACTTTTTTTGTGAAGGTCGGAGAGACTTGCAAGTAGGCTTTACCCCCACTAAATGGGGTAGCGCGCATCGATCGGTACCATCCTTGAGCTTCTCCGACTTTCGGAAGGGTTAGGGTTAGGGTTAGGGATGAAAGCACATAGGAGAAAGAGATATTCTTGAATAACTTTTTTTGTGAAGGTCGGAGAGACTTGGAAAGTGGTTGCATCTGGACTAATTTGGGTCCTGCGGATCGATTGGTACCATCCCCGAGCTTGTACGACCTTCGGAAGAGGTCGACCGACGAAATTCCCCCAAATCTGAGGAGATATTCTTGAATAACTTTTTTTGTGAAGGTCGGAGAGACTTGCAAGTAGGCTCTACCCCCACTAAATGGGGTAGCGCGCATCGATCGGTACCATCCTTGAGCTTCTCCGACTTTCGGAAGGGTTAGGGTTAGGGTTAGGGATGAAAGCACATAGGAGAAAGAGATATTCTTGAATAACTTTTTTTGTGAAGGTTGGAGAGACTTGCAAGTAGGCTCTACCCCCACTAAATGGGGTAGCGCGCATCGATCGGTACCATCCTTGAGCTTCTCCGACTTTCGGAAGGGTTAGGGTTAGGGTTAGGGATGAAAGCACATAGGAGAAAGAGATATTCTTGAATAACTTTTTTTGTGAAGGTCGGAGAGACTTGGAAAGTGGTTGCATCTGGACTAATTTGGGTCCTGCGGATCGATTGGTACCATCCCCGAGCTTGTACGACCTTCGGAAGAGGTCGACCGACGAAATTCCCCCAAATCTGAGGAGATATTCTTGAATAACTTTTTTTGTGAAGGTCGGAGAGACTTGCAAGTAGGCTCTACCCCCACTAAATGGGGTTGCGCGCATCGATCAGTACCATCCTTGAGCTTCTCCGACTTTCGGAAGGGTTAGGGTTAGGGTTAGGGATGAAAGCACATAGGAGAAAGAGATATTCTTGAATAACTTTTTTTGTGAAGGTCGGAGAGACTTGGAAAGTGGTTGCATCTGGACTAATTTGGGTCCTGCGGATCGATTGGTACCATCCCCGAGCTTGTACGACCTTCGGAAGAGGTCGACCGACGAAATTCCCCCAAATCTGAGGAGATATTCTTGAATAACTTTTTTTGTGAAGGTCGGAGAGACTTGCAAGTAGGCTCTACCCCCACTAAATGGGGTTGCGCGCATCGATCAGTACCATCCTTGAGCTTCTCCGACTTTCGGAAGGGTTAGGGTTAGGGTTAGGGATGAAAGCACATAGGAGAAAGAGATATTCTTGAATAACTTTTTTTGTGAAGGTCGGAGAGACTTGCAAGTAGGCTCTACCCCCACTAAATGGGGTAGCGCGCATCGATCGGTACCATCCTTGAGCTTCTCCGACTTTCGGAAGGGTTAGGGTTAGGGTTAGGGATGAAAGCACATAGGAGAAAGAGATATTCTTGAATAACTTTTTTTGTGAAGGTCAGAGAGACTTGCAAGTAGGCTCTACCCCCACTAAATGGGGTAGCGCGCATCGATCGGTACCATCCTTGAGCTTCTCCGACTTTCGGAAGGGTTAGGGTTAGGGTTAGGGATGAAAGCACATAGGAGAAAGAGATATTCTTGAATAACTTTTTTTGTGAAGGTCGGAGAGACTTGCAAGTAGGCTCTACCCCCACTAAATGGGGTAGCGCGCATCGATCGGTACCATCCTTGAGCTTCTCCGACTTTCGGAAGGGTTAGGGTTAGGGTTAGGGATGAAAGCACATAGGAGAAAGAGATATTCTTGAATAACTTTTTTTGTGAAGGTCGGAGAGACTTGAAAAGTGGTTGCATCTGGACTAATTTGGGTCCTGCGGATCGATTGGTACCATCCCCGAGCTTGTACGACCTTCGGAAGAGGTCGACCGACGAAATTCCCCCAAATCTGAGGAGATATTCTTGAATAACTTTTTTTGTGAAGGTCGGAGAGACTTGCAAGTAGGCTCTACCCCCACTAAATAGGGTTGCGCGCATCGATCAGTACCATCCTTGAGCTTCTCCGACTTTCGGAAGGGTTAGGGTTAGGGATGAAAGCACATAGGAGAAAGAGATATTCTTGAATAACTTTTTTTGTGAAGGTCGGAGAGACTTGGAAAGTGGTTGCATCTGGACTAATTTGGGTCCTGCAGATCGATTGGTACCATCCCCGAGCTTGTACGACCTTCGGAAGAGGTCGACCGACGAAATTCCCCCAAATCTGAGGAGATATTCTTGAATAACTTTTTTTGTGAAGGTCGGAGAGACTTGCAAGTAGGCTCTACCCCCACTAAATGGGGTTGCGCGCATTGATCAGTACCATCCTTGAGCTTCTCCGACTTTCGGAAGGGTTAGGGTTAGGGTTAGGGATGAAAGCACATAGGAGAAAGAGATATTCTTGAATAACTTTTTTTGTGAAGGTCGGAGAGACTTGCAAGTAGGCTCTACCCCCACTAAATGGGGTAGCGCGCATCGATCGGTACCATCCTTGAGCTTCTCCGACTTTCGGAAGGGTTAGGGTTAGGGTTAGGGATGAAAGCACATAGGAGAAAGAGATATTCTTGAATAACTTTTTTTGTGAAGGTCGGAGAGACTTGCAAGTAGGCTCTACCCCCACTAAATGGGGTAGCGCGCATCGATCGGTACCATCCTTGAGCTTCTCCGACTTTCGGAAGGGTTAGGGTTAGGGTTAGGGATGAAAGCACATAGGAGAAAGAGATATTCTTGAATAACTTTTTTTGTGAAGGTCGGAGAGACTTGCAAGTAGGCTCTACCCCCACTAAATGGGGTAGCGCGCATCGTTCGGTACCATCCTTGAGCTTCTCCGACTTTCGGAAGGGTTAGGGTTAGGGTTAGGGATGAAAGCACATAGGAGAAAGAGATATTCTTGAATAACTTTTTTTGTGAAGGTCGGAGAGACTTGAAAAGTGGTTGCATCTGGACTAATTTGGGTCCTGCGGATCGATTGGTACCATCCCCGAGCTTGTACGACCTTCGGAAGAGGTCGACCGACGAAATTCCCCCAAATCTGAGGAGATATTCTTGAATAACTTTTTTTGTGAAGGTCGGAGAGACTTGCAAGTAGGCTCTACCCCCACTAAATGGGGTAGCGCGCATCGATCGGTACCATCCTTGAGCTTCTCCGACTTTCGGAAGGGTTAGGGTTAGGGTTAGGGATGAAAGCACATAGGAGAAAGAGATATTCTTGAATAACTTTTTTTGTGAAGGTCGGAGAGACTTGAAAAGTGGTTGCATCTGGACTAATTTGGGTCCTGCGGATCGATTGGTACCATCCCCGAGCTTGTACGACCTTCGGAAGAGGTCGACCGACGAAATTCCCCCAAATCTGAGGAGATATTCTTGAATAACTTTTTTTGTGAAGGTCGGAGAGACTTGCAAGTAGGCTCTACCCCCACTAAATGGGGTTGCGCGCATCGATCAGTACCATCCTTGAGCTTCTCCGACTTTCGGAAGGGTTAGGGTTAGGGTTAGGGATGAAAGCACATAGGAGAAAGAGATATTCTTGAATAACTTTTTTTGTGAAGGTCGGAGAGACTTGCAAGTAGGCTCTACCCCCACTAAATGGGGTAGCGCGCATCGATCGGTACCATCCTTGAGCTTCTCCGACTTTCGGAAGGGTTAGGGTTAGGGTTAGGGATGAAAGCACATAGGAGAAAGAAATATTCTTGAATAACTTTTTTTGTGAAGGTCGGAGAGACTTGCAAGTAGGCTCTACCCCCACTAAATGGGGTAGCGCGCATCGATCGGTACCAACCTTGAGCTTCTCCGACTTTCGGAAGGGTTAGGGTTAGGGTTAGGGATGAAAGCACATAGGAGAAAGAGATATTCTTGAATAACTTTTTTTGTGAAGGTCGGAGAGACTTGCAAGTAGGCTCTACCCCCACTAAATGGGGTAGCGCGCATCGATCGGTACCATCCTTGAGCTTCTCCGACTCTCGGAAGGGTTAGGGTTAGGGTTAGGGATGAAAGCACATAGGAGAAAGAGATATTCTTGAATAACTTTTTTTGTGAAGGTCGGAGAGACTTGAAAAGTGGTTGCATCTGGACTAATTTGGGTCCTGCGGATCGATTGGTACCATCCCCGAGCTTGTACGACCTTCGGAAGAGGTCGACCGACGAAATTCCCCCAAATCTGAGGAGATATTCTTGAATAACTTTTTTTGTGAAGGTCGGAGAGACTTGCAAGTAGGCTCTACCCCCACTAAATGGGGTAGCGCGCATCGATCGGTACCATCCTTGAGCTTCTCCGACTTTCGGAAGGGTTAGGGTTAGGGATGAAAGCACATAGGAGAAAGAGATATTCTTGAATAACTTTTTTTGTGAAGGTCGGAGAGACTTGGAAAGTGGTTGCATCTGGACTAATTTGGGTCCTGCGGATCGATTGGTACCATCCCCGAGCTTGTACGACCTTCGGAAGAGGTCGACCGACGAAATTCCCCCAAATCTGAGGAGATATTCTTGAATAACTTTTTTTGTGAAGGTCGGAGAGACTTGCAAGTAGGCTCTACCCCCACTAAATGGGGTAGCGCGCATCGATCGGTACCATCCTTGAGCTTCTCCGACTTTCGGAAGGGTTAGGGTTAGGGTTAGGGATGAAAGCACATAGGAGAAAGAGATATTCTTGAATAACTTTTTTTGTGAAGGTCGGAGAGACTTGCAAGTAGGCTCTACCCCCACTAAATGGGGTAGCGCGCATCGATCGGTACCAACCTTGAGCTTCTCCGACTTTCGGAAGGGTTAGGGTTAGGGATGAAAGCACATAGGAGAAAGAGATATTCTTGAATAACTTTTTTTGTGAAGGTCGGAGAGACTTGCAAGTAGGCTCTACCCCCACTAAATGGGGTAGCGCGCATCGATCGGTACCATCCTTGAGCTTCTCCGACTCTCGGAAGGGTTAGGGTTAGGGTTAGGGATGAAAGCACATAGGAGAAAGAGATATTCTTGAATAACTTTTTTTGTGAAGGTCGGAGAGACTTGAAAAGTGGTTGCATCTGGACTAATTTGGGTCCTGCGGATCGATTGGTACCATCCCCGAGCTTGTACGACCTTCGGAAGAGGTCGACCGACGAAATTCCCCCAAATCTGAGGAGATATTCTTGAATAACTTTTTTTGTGAACGTCGGAGAGACTTGCAAGTAGGCTCTACCCCCACTAAATGGGGTAGCGCGCATCGATCGGTACCATCCTTGTGCTTCTCCGACTTTCGGAAGGGTTAGGGTTAGGGATGAAAGCACATAGGAGAAAGAGATATTCTTGAATAACTTTTTTTGTGAAGGTCGGAGAGACTTGGAAAGTGGTTGCATCTGGACTAATTTGGGTCCTGCGGATCGATTGGTACCATCCCCGAGCTTGTACGACCTTCGGAAGAGGTCGACCGACGAAATTCCCCCAAATCTGAGGAGATATTCTTGAATAACTTTTTTTGTGAAGGTCGGAGAGACTTGCAAGTAGGCTCTACCCCCACTAAATGGGGTAGCGCACATCGATCGGTACCATCTTTGAGCTTCTCCGACTTTCGGAAGGGTTAGGGTTAGGGTTAGGGATGAAAGCACATAGGAGAAAGAGATATTCTTGAATAACTTTTTTTGTGAAGGTCGGAGAGACTTGCAAGTAGGCTCTACCCCCACTAAATGGGGTAGCGCGCATCGATCGGTACCATCCTTGAGCTTCTCCGACTTTCGGAAGGGTTAGGGTTAGGGTTAGGGATGAAAGCACATAGGAGAAAGAGATATTCTTGAATAACTTTTTTTGTGAAGGTCGGAGAGACTTGCAAGTAGGCTCTACCCCCACTAAATGGGGTAGCGCGCATCGATCGGTACCATCCTTGAGCTTCTCCGACTTTCGGAAGGGTTAGGGTTAGGGTTAGGGATGAAAGCACATAGGAGAAAGAGATATTCTTGAATAACTTTTTTTGTGAAGGTCGGAGAGACTTGCAAGTAGGCTTTACCCCCACTAAATGGGGTAGCGCGCATCGATCGGTACCATCCTTGAGCTTCTCCGACTTTCGGAAGGGTTAGGGTTAGGGTTAGGGATGAAAGCACATAGGAGAAAGAGATATTCTTGAATAACTTTTTTTGTGAAGGTCGGAGAGACTTGGAAAGTGGTTGCATCTGGACTAATTTGGGTCCTGCGGATCGATTGGTACCATCCCCGAGCTTGTACGACCTTCGGAAGAGGTCGACCGACGAAATTCCCCCAAATCTGAGGAGATATTCTTGAATAACTTTTTTTGTGAAGGTCGGAGAGACTTGCAAGTAGGCTCTACCCCCACTAAATGGGGTAGCGCGCATCGATCGGTACCATCCTTGAGCTTCTCCGACTTTCGGAAGGGTTAGGGTTAGGGTTAGGGATGAAAGCACATAGGAGAAAGAGATATTCTTGAATAACTTTTTTTGTGAAGGTCGGAGAGACTTGCAAGTAGGCTCTACCCCCACTAAATGGGGTAGCGCGCATCGATCGGTACCATCCTTGAGCTTCTCCGACTTTCGGAAGGGTTAGGGTTAGGGTTAGGGATGAAAGCACATAGGAGAAAGAAATATTCTTGAATAACTTTTTTTGTGAAGGTCGGAGAGACTTGCAAGTAGGCTCTACCCCCACTAAATGGGGTAGCGCGCATCGATCGGTACCAACCTTGAGCTTCTCCGACTTTCGGAAGGGTTAGGGTTAGGGTTAGGGATGAAAGCACATAGGAGAAAGAGATATTCTTGAATAACTTTTTTTGTGAAGGTCGGAGAGACTTGCAAGTAGGCTCTACCCCCACTAAATGGGGTAGCGCGCATCGATCGGTACCATCCTTGAGCTTCTCCGACTCTCGGAAGGGTTAGGGTTAGGGTTAGGGATGAAAGCACATAGGAGAAAGAGATATTCTTGAATAACTTTTTTTGTGAAGGTCGGAGAGACTTGAAAAGTGGTTGCATCTGGACTAATTTGGGTCCTGCGGATCGATTGGTACCATCCCCGAGCTTGTACGACCTTCGGAAGAGGTCGACCGACGAAATTCCCCCAAATCTGAGGAGATATTCTTGAATAACTTTTTTTGTGAAGGTCGGAGAGACTTGCAAGTAGGCTCTACCCCCACTAAATGGGGTAGCGCGCATCGATCGGTACCATCCTTGAGCTTCTCCGACTTTCGGAAGGGTTAGGGTTAGGGATGAAAGCACATAGGAGAAAGAGATATTCTTGAATAACTTTTTTTGTGAAGGTCGGAGAGACTTGGAAAGTGGTTGCATCTGGACTAATTTGGGTCCTGCAGATCGATTGGTACCATCCCCGAGCTTGTACGACCTTCGGAAGAGGTCGACCGACGAAATTCCCCCAAATCTGAGGAGATATTCTTGAATAACTTTTTTTGTGAAGGTCGGAGAGACTTGCAAGTAGGCTCTACCCCCACTAAATGGGGTAGCGCGCATCGATCGGTACCATCCTTGAGCTTCTCCGACTTTCGGAAGGGTTAGGGTTAGGGTTAGGGATGAAAGCACATAGGAGAAAGAGATATTCTTGAATAACTTTTTTTGTGAAGGTCGGAGAGACTTGCAAGTAGGCTCTACCCCCACTAAATGGGGTAGCGCGCATCGATCGGTACCAACCTTGAGCTTCTCCGACTTTCGGAAGGGTTAGGGTTAGGGTTAGGGATGAAAGCACATAGGAGAAAGAGATATTCTTGAATAACTTTTTTTGTGAAGGTCGGAGAGACTTGCAAGTAGGCTCTACTCCCACTAAACGGGGTAGCGCGCATCGATCGGTACCATCCTTGAGCTTCTCCGACTCTCGGAAGGGTTAGGGTTAGGGTTAGGGATGAAAGCACATAGGAGAAAGAGATATTCTTGAATAACTTTTTTTGTGAAGGTCGGAGAGACTTGAAAAGTGGTTGCATCTGGACTAATTTGGGTCCTGCGGATCGATTGGTACCATCCCCGAGCTTGTACGACCTTCGGAAGAGGTCGACCGACGAAATTCCCCCAAATCTGAGGAGATATTCTTGAATAACTTTTTTTGTGAAGGTCGGAGAGACTTGCAAGTAGGCTCTACCCCCACTAAATGGGGTAGCGCGCATCGATCGGTACCATCCTTGTGCTTCTCCGACTTTCGGAAGGGTTAGGGTTAGGGATGAAAGCACATAGGAGAAAGAGATATTCTTGAATAACTTTTTTTGTGAAGGTCGGAGAGACTTGGAAAGTGGTTGCATCTGGACTAATTTGGGTCCTGCGACTCGATTGGTACCATCCCCGAGCTTGTACGACCTTCGGAAGAGGTCGACCGACGAAATTCCCCCAAATCTGAGGAGATATTCTTGAATAACTTTTTTTGTGAAGGTCGGAGAGACTTGCAAGTAGGCTCTACCCCCACTAAATGGGGTAGCGCACATCGATCGGTACCATCTTTGAGCTTCTCCGACTTTCGGAAGGGTTAGGGTTAGGGTTAGGGATGAAAGCACATAGGAGAAAGAGATATTCTTGAATAACTTTTTTTGTGAAGGTCGGAGAGACTTGCAAGTAGGCTCTACCCCCACTAAATGGGGTAGCGCGCATCGATCGGTACCATCCTTGAGCTTCTCCGACTTTCGGAAGGGTTAGGGTTAGGGTTAGGGATGAAAGCACATAGGAGAAAGAGATATTCTTGAATAACTTTTTTTGTGAAGGTCGGAGAGACTTGCAAGTAGGCTCTACCCCCACTAAATGGGGTAGCGCGCATCGATCGGTACCATCCTTGAGCTTCTCCGACTTTCGGAAGGGTTAGGGTTAGGGTTAGGGATGAAAGCACATAGGAGAAAGAGATATTCTTGAATAACTTTTTTTGTGAAGGTCGGAGAGACTTGCAAGTAGGCTTTACCCCCACTAAATGGGGTAGCGCGCATCGATCGGTACCATCCTTGAGCTTCTCCGACTTTCGGAAGGGTTAGGGTTAGGGTTAGGGATGAAAGCACATAGGAGAAAGAGATATTCTTGAATAACTTTTTTTGTGAAGGTCGGAGAGACTTGGAAAGTGGTTGCATCTGGACTAATTTGGGTCCTGCGGATCGATTGGTACCATCCCCGAGCTTGTACGACCTTCGGAAGAGGTCGACCGACGAAATTCCCCCAAATCTGAGGAGATATTCTTGAATAACTTTTTTTGTGAAGGTCGGAGAGACTTGCAAGTAGGCTCTACCCCCACTAAATGGGGTAGCGCGCATCGATCGGTACCATCCTTGAGCTTCTCCGACTTTCGGAAGGGTTAGGGTTAGGGTTAGGGATGAAAGCACATAGGAGAAAGAGATATTCTTGAATAACTTTTTTTGTGAAGGTCGGAGAGACTTGCAAGTAGGCTCTACCCCCACTAAATGGGGTAGCGCGCATCGATCGGTACCATCCTTGAGCTTCTCCGACTTTCGGAAGGGTTAGGGTTAGGGTTAGGGATGAAAGCACATAGGAGAAAGAGATATTCTTGAATAACTTTTTTTGTGAAGGTCGGAGAGACTTGAAAAGTGGTTGCATCTGGACTAATTTGGGTCCTGCGGATCGATTGGTACCATCCCCGAGCTTGTACGACCTTCGGAAGAGGTCGACCGACGAAATTCCCCCAAATCTGAGGAGATATTCTTGAATAACTTTTTTTGTGAAGGTCGGAGAGACTTGCAAGTAGGCTCTACCCCCACTAAATGGGGTTGCGCGCATCGATCAGTACCATCCTTGAGCTTCTCCGACTTTCGGAAGGGTTAGGGTTAGGGTTAGGGATGAAAGCACATAGGAGAAAGAGATATTCTTGAATAACTTTTTTTGTGAAGGTCGGAGAGACTTGCAAGTAGGCTCTACCCCCACTAAATGGGGTAGCGCGCATCGATCGGTACCATCCTTGAGCTTCTCCGACTTTCGGAAGGGTTAGGGTTAGGGTTAGGGATGAAAGCACATAGGAGAAAGAGATATTCTTGAATAACTTTTTTTGTGAAGGTCGGAGAGACTTGGAAGGTGGTTGCATCTGGACTAATTTGGGTCTTGCGGATCGATTGGTACCATCCCCGAGCTTGTACGACCTTCGGAAGAGGTCGACCGACGAAATTCCCCCAAATCTGAGGAGATATTCTTGAATAACTTTTTTTGTGAAGGTCGGAGAGACTTGCAAGTAGGCTCTACCCCCACTAAATGGGGTTGCGCGCATCGATCAGTACCATCTTTGAGCTTCTCCGACTTTCGGAAGGGTTAGGGTTAGGGATGAAAGCACATAGGAGAAAGAGATATTCTTGAATAACTTTTTTTGTGAAGGTCGGAGAGACTTGCAAGTAGGCTCTACCCCCACTAAATGGGGTAGCGCGCATCGATCAGTACCATCCTTGAGCTTCTCCGACTTTCGGAAGGGTTAGGGTTAGGGATGAAAGCACATAGGAGAAAGAGATATTCTTGAATAACTTTTTTTGTGAAGGTCGGAGAGACTTGCAAGTAGGCTCTACCCCCACTAAATGGGGTAGCGCGCATCGATCGGTACCATCCTTGAGCTTCTCCGACTTTCGGAAGGGTTAGGGTTAGGGTTAGGGATGAAAGCACATAGGAGAAAGAGATATTCTTGAATAACTTTTTTTGTGAAGGTCGGAGAGACTTGCAAGTAGGCTCTACCCCCACTAAATGGGGTAGCGCGCATCGATCGGTACCATCCTTGAGCTTCTCCGACTTTCGGAAGGGTTAGGGTTAGGGTTAGGGATGAAAGCACATAGGAGAAAGAGATATTCTTGAATAACTTTTTTTGTGAAGGTCGGAGAGACTTGGAAAGTGGTTGCATCTGGACTAATTTGGGTCCTGCGGATCGATTGGTACCATCCCCGAGCTTGTACGACCTTCGGAAGAGGTCGACCGACGAAATTCCCCCAAATCTGAGGAGATATTCTTGAATAACTTTTTTTGTGAAGGTCGGAGAGACTTGCAAGTAGGCTCTACCCCCACTAAATGGGGTTGCGCGCATCGATCGGTACCATCCTTGAGCTTCTCCGACTTTCGGAAGGGTTAGGGTTAGGGTTAGGGATGAAAGCACATAGGAGAAAGAGATATTCTTGAATAACTTTTTTTGTGAAGGTCGGAGAGACTTGCAAGTAGGCTCTACCCCCACTAAATGGGGTAGCGCGCATCGATCGGTACCATCCTTGAGCTTCTCCGACTTTCGGAAGGGTTAGGGTTAGGGTTAGGGATGAAAGCACATAGGAGAAAGAGATATTCTTGAATAACTTTTTTTGTGAAGGTCGGAGAGACTTGCAAGTAGGCTCTACCCGAACTAAATGGGGTAGCGCGCATCGATCGGTACCATCCTTGAGCTTCTCCGACTTTCGGAAGGGTTAGGGTTAGGGTTAGGGATGAAAGCACATAGGAGAAAGAGATATTCTTGAATAACTTTTTTTGTGAAGGTCGGAGAGACTTGAAAAGTGGTTGCATCTGGACTAATTTGGGTCCTGCGGATCGATTGGTACCATCCCCGAGCTTGTACGAC